>NC_091260.1:1255000-1880000 GCF_042477335.2 Ovis canadensis
CCCTGTGGGAAAGCCTCGTGGGAAAGCCACAGATTCCTTGATCCACGCGACAGGAAGGGTGACACTGCTGCTACTGCTCTGGAGGAAAGCGCACGTGCATGCCCCCATTCGAGACGAGGACTTACTCCCCTGGGGAGACTCCAGAAGTACCCCAAGATCCATGTCAGCCCTGGAGAGGAATCCTCAGGTTCTGGCCCCGACTCCACACAAGGTCTTAGGCCCCGGCATCGAAAGGAGAGGAATGCCTAGAGGCCCCCGAGCAACTCGCATGGGGATTGGCCTTTCCTGAGGCCACCAGAGAGGGTCCCTGAGGTCCCCGTCGTAAGTCGAGAGCACCTGCCGCAACTCGAGAAAATCCAGGAGCTTTTGCCCTCCAGGCGAGATGAGGCCCATTTCCGTTGAGGCTTCTCGAAGCTAATCAAACCTACAGTCTGTAACTTCCAAAAGGCCCTTCACACCCTTGCTGCAACTCAAGAAGTTGCCTGACATACCCGTCTCCACTCGAGAGGAAGCACGAGGGTCCGGCCCACATCCAGAAGAGCCCCATTTCCGCTCGTAGCTCGTGATGAGGGATCCTTTCGCTGGTGGCCGGGAAAGAATTCTGGGCGTTCCCGTCGCATCTCAAGAGGAGGCGCTCTCCACAGGAAAGGCGAGAGGTACGCCAGCGTCGTTCCACCATTCCAAGAGTCCCCCAGATGTCTCAGTCCATTCCAGAGGAACCTGTTTTCCCTGCACTGCCTCGACTTTCACGCCAAGGATCGACTGCCACCAAGGTGGCACGTGAGACAGCCCTGTGCGAAAGCCTCGTGGGACAGCCCTGTGGGAAAGCCTCGTGGGAAAGACTCGTGGAAAGTCCTGGAGGGAAAGCCACAGATCCCATGACTCACGAGATGGGAAGCGTGACACTGCTGCTACAGATCAGGAGGAAAGCGCACCTGCATGCCCCCTCTCGAGACGAGGACTGACTCCCCTGGGGAGACTCCATAATTACCCCAAGATCCATGTCGGCATTGGTGAGGAATCCTCAGGTTCCGGCCCCGACTCCACACAACGTCTTAGGCCCCGGCACCGACGGGAGAGGAATCACGAGAGGCCCCCTAGCAACACGCATGATGACTGGCCTTTCCTGAGGCCGCCAGAGCGGGTCCCTGAAGTCCCCGTGGTAACTTGAGAGCACCTGCTGAAACTGGGGAATATCTAGAAGCCTCTCCATTCCAGGCGCCATGAGGCCCATTTCTGCTGAGGCATCTCGAGACTAACCACACCTAACCTCTGGAACTTCGAAAGGGTCCTTCACACCTTTGCTGCAACTCAAGAAGTTCCCCGACATACGCGTTCCTCTTCCCATTCTGCCATAATGGTGGTGACATCTGCATGTCTAAGTTTATTGCTATTTCTTCCGGCAATCTTGATTCCAGCTCAGGTATCTTCCATCCCAGCATTTTTCATGATGTAGTCTGCATATAAGCTAAATAAACAGGGTGACAATATACAGCCTTGACATACTCCTTTTCCTTTTTGGAACCAGTATGTTGTTCCATGTCCTGCTCTAACTGTTGCTTCCTGACCGTCATACAGATTTCTCAAGAGGCAGGTTAGGTGGTCTAGTATTCCCTTCTCTTTCAGAATTGTGGCTAAAACAACAGTATAAGGACCTTTCCGATGTCAGGCCAAGGAATTGTGTTTCCAGTCATTGAGCCACACCTGATCACTGAGCACAAATTCATGAATCTGTTCCTCAAGGGGGAATGATATTTTTTTTTACACAAACTTAGTTACCTGATTTATTACCTTACCTAATTGTTCCAGCTGCTGTGAAATCCCACCTCCTTACTTGTGGCAAATCTGCTAACACCTGCCTCATTTGGGGTGGGGGGTTCTCCCATAGAAAATTTCATAAGGACAACAACAATGGGAACGTGCGGTTACCCGTAATATGAGTAAGTCTGCCAGAAGCAAGCCCATCCATGTACAGTCAGTCTCTATGATCCATTTTGAAAGAGTCTCTTCAAGAGTTTGGTTGTTTCTTTCCACCATTCCAGAACACTGGGGCCTATATGCTGTATGTAATTTCCACTGATATTTAGAGCTTCACATACCTGTTAATTAACGCGGCTACAAAGACAGGGCCATTGTCGGATTCTATACTGGTTGGAAACCCAAGTCTGGGAATTATTTCTCAAATCAGCGAGCTACTTCATTTTCTTTTTCAGATCAGGTAGGGAAGGCCTCTGCCCAACCAGAGAAGGTACCTACTATTCTAGTAAGTAATGATAACAGGTGACTGCCTTTGCTTCCCCGAAGGGACACTCGCTTTCCCTGCATCCTGAGAACTCCACGTCTCAGCCAGTTGGAAAAGCGCTTCTTGGAGGTCATTATTCAGGGGCAATTTCCCCTGGAGCCCGGGGCCATAGGGAGTGGCTCCACACTCCCAGGGAAAGGCAGAGCCACAGCCACACATCTGTCCCATCCCCTTTGCTCTGTAGGAGAGCTCTAGTGAGCCTAGGTCTGTCAGGAAAATTCTTGGCTCCTATGGGGACACATTCTATGTGTGAAACTGCATACAGGACCGAGGGGCCACAGGGCGCCTGTTTCTCTCGGGGCCGGAGGGGTGGGGGGCCTGAAGCAGTGCGGCCCAGCAACAGCTTCCACATCCATCCAATTGCTCTTTTCTTACCTCTGATAGAACTAGCTTTGTTCCAGCCTTTGGCAATTTGGAGGCAAGCGGGCCCCACTTCCTCCCCAAGGAGGCATGGGACCTACTTTGAGTGGAAAGGCCCCTCACGGAGCTGAACCCAGGAAGGCACCCAGTCATGTCTGACACATTCCTGCATCCTGCTTCTTCATGAGCAATACCGCTATAAGCTAGGAATGTCTTTCCAAGGCTCAGAAAGGACAGGGGAGATGCATGGTGCTGCCTCTGGAATTTCGGTCCTCTGAGCAGACCTGGAGGTCTCCCCTTGAAGAAGCAAACCAGTTTCTTCCAAATACAGGCTTGCAAACACACACTGGGTGGCTGCCTCTTCTTCCCTGAAGGACGATCACTTTCCCCACATCCTGTGAACTCTGCATCCCAGCCTGCTGGAAAAGCGCTTCTTGGAGGTCATTTTTCAGGGACAATTTTCCCTGGAGCCCGGGGCCGTAGGGAGGGCCCCATGCTCGCTGGGAAAGGCAGAGTCACATCCACAGTCTGTTCTATCCCTTTTGCCCTGTAGGAGAGCTCTAGTGAGCCTAGGTCTGTCAGGAAAATTCTTGGCTCCTATGGGGACACATCCTGTGTGTTAACCTGCATATGGGACCGAGGGGCCACAGGGCGCCTGCTCCTCTCGGGGGGTAACCTGAAGTGGTGCGGCCCAGCAACAGCCTGAACATCCATCTAATTGCTCTTTTCTTCCTTCTGATAGAGCTAGCTTTGCTTCTCGCTTTGGCATTTCGGAAGCCAGGGGGAGCCCCACCGCTGTTGTCCTGGGGTCTATTGGAGGTACCAGGTCTACTGGACCCCAGCATGGCACCCGACCCCCTCAGACACACTCCCGCAGCCTCCTTCCCCATGGGCAGGACTGTTCTGACCTAGGAATGTGTTCCCAAGGCTCAGAAAATGCAGGGAGACACACGGCCCTGACTCTGGAACTGAGGCCGTTGGAGCAGGCCTGGAGGTCTGACGTCTGAGACGGCAAACGCTTGCTGCGAGATACAGGTGTGAAAACACACTCTCTGGGGCTGCCTTTCCTTCCTCCAAGGAAGATAGCTTTTCCAGTCTCCTCCGTGCTGAGTCATACAAGGCTGGAAAGGTCTGGCTTAGAGGGCATTTCTCAGCGGCAATGGCCCCTGAGGCCCTGCACCCAGGGAGGGATCCTACCCTCCCAGGGGAAGTCAAAGCAACCTCCAAACAGCTGTTCTATCATGTTTCCTCTGCAGGAGGGAGCTAGTGAGCCCAGGTCTGTCTGGAACGTTCTTGGATCCTGCGGGGAAATCATCCTGGGAGCCCACCTGGATACCAGTCGTAGGGGCTAACATCTGCATTTTTCTTCCTTGGAGCCCTAACGCAGTACAGCCTAGCAACTGCTTGAAAATCCATCCTGTTGCTGTTTTCTTCCCTCTGACAGAGCGAGCTTTGCTCCCCACTTTGGGATTTCAGAAGCAAGGTGGTGGCCTGCAACTCCTTGCCTGGGGTCCATTGGAGGTGCAAGGTGCCCTCGACCAGGTGACCCCAGCATGGCACCTGGCCCCCTCAGACACACTCCCGCAGCCTGCTTCCCCATGGGCAGGACTGCTCTCCCCTAGGAATGTGTTTGCGAGGCCAGGAAACTGCAGGGAGACACAAGGCCCTGATTCTGGAATGGAGTCTGTTGGAGCAGGCCTGCAGGTCTTATGTCTAACAAGCCAAACACTTGCTGCAAGATACAGGCCTGAAAACACACTCTTGGGCTGCCTTTCCTTCCTCCAAGGAAGAGAGTTTTCTCAGCCTCCTGTGGGCTGAGAGTCACACAGGGCTGAAAAGCACTTACTGGGAGATTAGTTTTCATTGGCCATGGCCCCTGAGGCCCTGTGCTCAGGGAGGGCTCCCTCCCTCCCAGGGAAAGTCAAAGGAAGCTCCAAACGGCTGTTCAATCATGTTTCGGAGAGAGTCATTGCCAAGGCAGGTTTATAAGAAGTTCGAGGGTCCCCAAGGAGAGAGGGGTCTAGAATTCTCAAGGAGGAAGAAAGGGCACACTTTTTTCCCTCTACATTCCTTCGGATTACATAACAATCATGCATCCTTCTTGAGGACGGTCTCTGGAAAAACCTTCTGGCTAATCCTGTTATCTTAAAATGTAAATGATGGGAGTAGGTCTAGTGAGTCTTTACAACCTCCAGACATTCTTTTGTTCGTTGTAATAACTTATTGGAGAGTATATAACTCCATTACTAACACTAGCAAGGGGGTACACTTTCTGCCCCTTGTGATGTCTCTGTCAGAAGCTTTCTCTATCTCCTTTCTACTTGAATAAGACTCGATTGCACAAAAGCTCTGAGCAATCAAGCCTCGTCTTGGGCCCTGGATTGAATTCTTCTCCTCCATAAGCCAAGAATCCCAGCATCTTTTCGTGGTTCAGCAACAATATTTCATTTCCTCTGCAGGAGAGAGCTAGTGAGCTTAGGTCTGTCTGGAACATTCTTGGATCCTGTGGGGAAAATATCCTGTGCACACATCTGGATACTGGGCCTAGAGGCCAAAATTCGCATTTCTTTCCCGCGGAGCCCTCACGTGGTGTGACTGAGCAACTGCTTGAAAATCCATCCCATTGCTGTTTTCCTCCTTCTGACAGACAGAGCTAGCTTTGTTCCCTGCTTTGGGATATCTCAACCGAGGGGCCGGTCCATAGCTACTCGCCTGGGGCCCATTGGATGTGCAAGGTGCCCTGGACTAGGTGACCCTAGCATGGCACTCAGCCCGCTCAGACACACTCCCGAGGCTTCTTTCTCATGGGAAGCACTGCTCCAACCTAGGAATGTGTCTGCAATGCTTGGAAAGTGCAGTGAGACACACAGCCCTGACTCTGGAATTGAGGCCCTCAGAGCAAGCCTGCAGCTCTGATGTCTGAGAAGCAAAACACTTGCTGCAAAGAGAGGCCTGAAAACACACTCTCTGTGGATGACTTTCCTTCCTCTAAGGAAGACAGTTTTCCCAGTCTCCTGCTTCCTGCATGTCACACAGCTGGAATGCGCTTGCTTGGATGTCATGATTCAGTGGCAATGACCCCTGAGGCCCTTTGCCCAGGGAGGGCTCCCACACTCATAGGCAAATCAAAGCAACTTCCAAGTGAGTCAGCTCTTCACATCAAGTGGCCAAAGTATTGGAGTTTCAGGTTCAGTATTAGTCCTTCCAATGGATATTCAGACCTGATTTCCTTTAGGATGGAGTGGTTGCGTCTCCTTGTAGTCTAAGCGACCTACAAGCATCTTCTCCAACACCACTGTTCAAAAGCATCAAAATTTCAGCTGTCACTTTCTTTATAGTACATCTTTCATATCCATCCATGACATATGGAAAAACCATAGCCTTGACCGGATGGGTCTTTGTTGGCAAAGCAACGTCTCGGCTTTTTAATATGCTGTCTAGTTTGGTCATCACTTTCCTTCCAAGTCATAAATATGTTTTAAGTTCATGGAGGCAGCCATCACCTGCAGTGATTTCCAAGCCCCCCAAAATAGTCTGCTGCTGTTTCCAATGTTTTCCCATCTATTTGCCATGAAGTGATGAGACTGGATGCAATGATTGTAGTTTTCTGAATGCTGAGCTTTAAGCTAACTTTTTCACTCTCCTCTTTCACTTTCATCAGGAGACTCTTTAGCTCTTCTTCACTTTCTGCCATAAGGGTGGTGTCATCTGAATATCTGAGATTATTGATATTTCTCCCAGCAACCTTGATTCCAGCGTGTGCTTCCTCCAGCCCAGTGTTTCTCATGCTGTACTCTGCATATAAGTTAAATAAGCAGGGTGACAATATACAGCCTTGACATGTTCCTTTTCCTATGTAGAACCAGTCTGTTGTTCCATGTCCAGTTCGAACTGTTTCTTCCTGACCTGCATACAGGTTTCTCAAGAGACAGGTCAGGTGGTCTGGTATTCCCATCTCTTTCAGAATTTTTCCCAGTTTCTTGTGATCCACACAGTCAAAGGCTTTGGCATTGTCAATAAAGCAGAAATAGATGGGTTTTTTTTTTCCGGAACTTTCTTGCTTTTTCAATGATCCAGTGGATGTTGGCAATTTGATCTCTGGTTTCTCTGCATTTTTTAAATCCCTCTTGAACATCTGGAAGTTCACAGTTCATGTGAACTTGGAGAATTTTGAGCATTACTTTACTAGTGTGTGAGATGAGTGCAATTGTGCAGCAGCTTGAATAGTGTTTGTCATTGCCTTTCTTTGGGATTGGAATGAAAACTGACCTAATGACTAGATGTTTTCAATTGCATATGCTGAAAGAACTGGGTGTGCAGTTTTGAAGGAAAAAAAAATCATTTTAACCCATTTTCTCTGAAGTGCAAGGCATATCATGGCCATCCCTGAATCATAAAGTCACCTTTTCTTTATGTAGTCATAGTTTCATGCCTAAATTATAGGCCAACTCGTGCTCAACTTGACTCTGATGTCAGGGGCAGATCAACTGATAAAAAGCTTGGATTGTCCCTCTGGAGGAAAGTGAGATCTTGGTCCCACGAGAAGAATCTGAAGGGTTAAGGGAACTTGCAAGAGTGGGGAAAGCTTAGTCCATCCTACATGTACCAAAATCTTAAATAAGGCTTATTTACTTTACCTAAGTAAAAAAACAGATGATGAAAACAATTATAAATCAATGAAAGGTAGAGAAACTCATAGTCTGTGATCAAAAATTGCATTCTAAGAAAACTTAGTTCTCTTAACCTAGAGAGGAGACTAAATTCCATCTGGTAGCAGCTTACCAGAAGACAAGCAAACAAACAAACAAATTATCAGTAAGCTTAAAAAAAGTATTTTCCATATATCTTGAAGTAGCAGTATTTCTGCAAAGGCATCAGTGTGAAACCACAGAGGACATGGTTAAAACCTGATGAAATAGAAATTGACAATGTCATCTGGTCACTGCTGCGACTTGAAATGCTTTAATATGATAACTAGAATGATAACTGACAGCATTTGACCAGGACATATCAGATTTTCACGGATGTCATATCATTTCTAGGATATCTATATTAGGAACTGAAGGAATCTTTGAACCTAGGAAAGAAAACAACAGTCTCAAAGGCCCTTGCTGAGTCATCTAGCAGCAAGGAATGTCTTTGCAAGGATCGCAAAGTGAAGGGAAGATACACCGACCTGCCTCTGCAACTTCGGTCCTCTGAGCAGATCTGGAGGTCTCCCTTTGTATAAGCTAACCTGTTCCTTCCAAATAGAGGTTTGCAACACAAAACAAGTGGCCGCCTATTCTTCCCCGAAGGAGGCTCTCTTTCCCCACATCCTGCAAACTCCCTTTCCCAGCCTCCTGGAAAAGTGCTTCTTGCAGTTCCTTTCAGAAAATCCTATGGACAGAGAAGCCTGGTAGGCTGCAGTCCATGGGGTCGCTGAGGGTCGGACACGACTGAGCGACTGCACTTTCATTTTCACTTTCATGCATTGGAGAAGGCAATGGCAACCCACTTACTGTTCTTGCCTGGAGAATCCCAGGGACGGGGGAGCCTAGTGGGCTACCGTCTATGGCGTCGCACAGAGTCGAACACGACTGAACCAACTTAGCAGCAGCAGCAGCAGCAGCAGCAGCAGCAGCAGCAGCAGCAGCAGCAGCAGCAGTTCCTTTCTTAGGGGCAGTTATCCCTGAGATTGGGACCTGGAAAGGCAGAGCCACCTCCACACACACATCTTTTCTGTCCCCTTTCCTCTGGAGGAGAGCTCTAGTGAGCCTAGGTCTGTCAGGAAAATTCTTGGCTTTGACGGGATCACACCCGGTGTGTGAACCTGCATACCCGACCTAGGGGCCACAGGGCACCTGTTTTGCTCGAGTGGGTCCTGGAGGGGTGCAGCATAGCAAGAGCTTAAAGATCCATCCAATTTGTCTTTCTTTTACCTCGGAGAGAACGAGTTTGCTCCACCTCCACCCTTTGGCAGTGTGGAGGGAAGAGGGCACAACCCTCTCCCAAAGGGGACATAGGGCCTACCAGGAGAGAAAAGCCCCTTGAGGAGCTGAGCCCAGGTAGGCAGCCAGTGATGTCAAGCACACTCCCGCTGCTTGCTTCTTCATGGGCACTCCGACAATCTGCTAGGAATGTCTTGGCAAGGATCTCAAAGGGAAGGGGAGATACATGGCCCTGTCTCTGGAACTTCAGTCCTCTGAGCAGATCTGGAGGTCTTGAGTTGTATAAGCAAACGTGTTCCTTCCAAATAGAGGCTTGCGAACACACCCCCGGTGGTTGCCTCTTCTTCCCCGAAGAAGTCTTTCTTTCCCCACATGCTGCGAACTCCCTGTCCCAACCTCCAAGATTAGCGCTTCTTGCCATTCCTTTCTTAGAGGCAGTTATCCCTGAGCTTGGGGCCGTAGGGAGTAGCCCCACACTCACAGGGAAAGGCAAAGACTCCTCCATACATCTCCTCTATCCCCTTTGCTCTGGAGGAGAGCTTTAGTGAGCCTAGGTCTTTCAGGAAAATTGTTGGCTTGGACAGGATCTCACCCTGTTTGTGAACCTGCATACCCAACCGGGGGCCACAGAGCACCTGTTTCAGGAAAGTGGGCCCTGAAAGGGTGCAGCCTAGCAAGAGCTTGAAAATCCATTCAATTGCTGTTTTTGTACCTCTGACAGAGCGAGCTTTGCTCCACCCTTTGGCAGTGTGGAGAAAAGAGGCATGACACCCTCCCCAAGGGGACATGGGGCCTACTTCGAGAGGAAAGGCCCCTTGTGGAGTTGAGGCACACAGTCGTGTCAAACACACTCCCACTGCTTGCTTCTTCATGGGCACTCCCGCTATCAGCTAGGAATGTCTTTGCAATGATCACAAAGGGAAGGGGAGATACACGGCCCTGCCTCTGGACCTCCGGTGCTCTGAGCAAATCTGGTCTCCCGTTGTTGGTCAAGTTCAAGTTCAAGGTCAAGGTCAAGGTCAAGTTCAAGGTCAAAGTCAAGGTCAAGTTCAAAGTCAAGGTCAAGTTCAAGTTCAAGTTCAAGGTCAAAGTCAAGGTCAAGTTCAAGTTCAAGGTCAAAGTCAAGGTCAAGTTCAAGGTCAAGGTCAAGTTCAAGTTCAAGTTCAAGGTCAAGTTCAAGTTCAAGGTCAAAGTCAAGGTCAAGTTTAAGTTTAAGGGCAAGGAAAAGGTAAGGACAAGGACAAGGTAAGGCCAAGGACAAGGCCTAGGGAAGGCCATGCCGAAGGCCAAGGGCAAGGGCAAGGGCAACGCCAAGGGTAAGGCCAAGGCCCAGGCCAGGGCCAAGGCCAAGGCCGCCAAAGCGAAGCCCAAACCCCGTAACGACTGACAGAAGGCAGAAGGCACTAAGCCCGTGTGCAGAGGAAGCCACTGAAGGCGGCAAGGCCACAGAGCTCCCCGACTCCCATTCCCACAGGAAGATGTGAGGATAAAGGGCCTCATCCCAGCACAGCACCCGCTCCCACCGGCCCCTGACTCCCGCAGCACGCCCCCTAAAACAACACTGTCTTCCCAGAAAAGAGAACGGAGAAGCCATGTGTGTGCCAAAGGAGCAAGATGAACGAACGATGCAACGCCCTCCAACTTTGGGCACACCTGACGCCTGGGAACCCCGGGCCCGGCCGATGGGTCCCCGCCGTTCTCGGGCGGGAGCGGGGGTCGACACGTGGGCCGAGAGCCCTTGCCCGGGCCACCCGCAAATCCCCTGAGACGTGATCCGACCCCAGGGACCGAGGGCAAACGTACCGCTTGAGGTGCTGGAGGAGCTGGACGAAGCCATGGTGGGAGAGGCACACAGGAGCGCTGCAGACTGCTGGCCGAGTGGGCGGGGACCCAGCAGCCCAGGACTCTGGAGAGCGGGAGGCGTCTCCACCCCCATTGACGTCAATAGGGTTTGGGTGCGTAGATGGAGGGGGCCGCCCCTGGCCTCTTTCCAAGCAGAGACCCTGGACGGAGTCCCGTGGAGTGAGTGGGCTTTTCCCGGGCACAGCTGTGCCCCGGACCGCCAAGATCCCCGTTGGGGTGGGTGGGCAGTTCGGGGGCTTTGGTTTGTGGCCCTCCCTCGCAGCGGATGGTGGGATCAACCCCGGGTGGATCAATCAGGGGCCCTCAGCAGTGCCAAGGGAGCTCACCGCCCAGGAAACGCCCCCTAGGTCCCTTTGAATTGGCCGCCCACGCCCCCTTTCCCAGCCTGCCTTGTTCTGGGGTTTCCCACCTTTTCACATACCACAGGTCCCTGGGCCTGGACTGTCCCCCGCTGGCTCCTCCGAGGCATTCCGGGACAACGGACGCTCTCTCCAGCGCCTCCACCTAGATCCCACGCTGTCCTCGCCTCCATATGCCACCTGCGCCTCCCCAACTCCTCCGTGGGCTCCTGGCGTCCTTTCCCTACAGCAGTCCCAGAGCACCAGCCCCGAGGGCTTTGAGTTGCCTGGAGCCCAAGGCTCCGGCCAGAGACCTGAGGGGCCAGCGTCTGGACCGGCAGCTAATGCCATTAGGGGCTTTTCTCATGTGGAGCCTGAGGCCAACATCCGTGGCAACCCCCAAGCGCGAATGCCCCGGAGATACACGCCCAAGGGGACAGTGTACCCCCTATGTGGGGAAGGAGGTTCCTGTTTTCCCAGCACTGCATGGTGGCACGTGGAATAGCCCTGTGGGAAAGCCCATGGAAAAGCCTCGAGGGAAAGACACAGATCCCTTGATCCACAAGACGGGAAGCGAGACACTGCTGCTACTGCTCAGGAGGAAAGCACACCTGCATGACCCCACTCGAGACGAGGACTGACGCCCCTTGGGAGACTCCAGAAGTACGCCAAGATCCATGTGAGCACGGGAGAGGAATCCTCAGGTTCTGGTCCGACTCCACACAAGGTCTTAGGCGCCGGCATCGACGGGCGAGGAATCCTGAGAGGCCACCGAGCAACTCGCATGGGGAATGACCTTTCCTGAGGCCAACAGAGCGGGTCCATGAGGTCCCCGTCGTAAGTCGAGAGCACAAGCCGCAACTCGAGAAAACCAGGAGGTTCCCCCCTCCGGGCGAGATGTGGCCCATTTTGGCTGAGGCGTCTCGAGGCTAATCACATCTAACCTCTGGAACTTCCAAAGGGTCCTTGACACCCTTACTGCAACTCAAGAAGTTCCCCGACATACCCGTCTCCAGTCGAAAGAAAGCACGGCGTTCGGCCCACATCCAGAGGAGCCCCGTTTCCACCTCGTAGCTCGAGATGAGGGATCCTTTCCCTGCTTGGTCGGGAAAGAATTCCCGGCGTTCCCGTCGCATCTCAAGAGCAGGCACTCTCCAAAGGAAAGGCGAGAGGAACTCCAGGGTCGTGCCACCATTCCCAGAGTCCCCCAGATGTCCCAGTCCATTCCTGAGGAACCTCCTTTCCCTGCACTGCCTCGACTTTCACGCCGAGGATCGACTCACACCAGGGTGGCACGTGAGACAGCCCTGTGGGAAAGCCTCGTGGGAAAGCCTCATGGGAAAGCCTCGAGGGAAAGCCACAGATCCCATGATCGACACGACGGGAAGCGTGACACTGCTACTACAGCTCGGGAGGAAAGCGCACGTGCATGCCCCCTCTCGAGACGAGGACTGACTCTCCTGGGCAGACTCCAGAAGTACCGCAAGATCCATGTCAGCACTGGAGAGGAATCCTCAGGTTCCGCCTCCGACTCCACACAAGGTCTTAGGCCCCGGCATCGAAGGGAGAGGAATCCCGAGCGGCCCCCGAGCAACTCGAATGGGGACTGGCCAGTCCTGAGGCCACCAGAGCGGGTGCCTTAAGTCACCGTCGTAAGACGAGAGCACCTGCCGCAACTCGAGAAAATCCAGGAGGTACTCCCCTCCAGGCGAAATGAGGCCCATTTCCGCCGATGCTTCTCGACACTAATCACAACTAACCTCTGGAACTTCCAAAAGGTCCTTCACACCCTTGCTGCAACTCAAGAAGTTCCCCGACTACCCCTGTCCACTCTAGAGGAAGCACAATGGTCCCACCCACATCAAGAGGAGCCCCGTTTCCGCATTGTAGTTCCAGATGAGGGATCCTTTCCCTGCTTGGTCGGGAAAGAATTCTGGGCGTTCCTGTCGCATCTCAAGAGGAGGCGCTCTCCACAGGAAAGGCGAGAGGAACTCCAGGGTCGTGCCACCATTCTCAGAGTCCCCCAGATGTCCCAGTCCATTCCAGAGGAAGGTGTTTTCCCTCCACTGCCTCGACTTTCACGCCGCAGATCGACTCACACCACGGTGGCACATGGGACAGCCCTGTGGGAAAGCCTCATGGGAAAGCCTTGTGGGAAAACCTCGAGGGAAAGCCACAGATACCATGATGCAGTTGATAGGAAGCGTGACACTGCTGCTACAGCTCTGGAGGAAAGGGCACGTGCATGCCCCCATTTGAAATGAGGACTTACTTCCCTGGGGAGACTCCAGAAGTACCCCAAGATCCATGTCAGCACTGGAGAGGAATCCTCAGGTTCCGGGCCCGACTCCACACAAGGTCTTAGGCTCCAGCATCCAAGGGAGAGGAATCCCGAGAGGCCCGCGACCAACTCACATGGGGACAGGCCTTTCCTGAGGCCACCAGAGCGGGTCCCTGAGGTCCCTGTCATAAGTAGAGAGCACCTGCCGCAACTCGAGAAAATCCAGGAGGTTTTGCCCTCCAGGCAAGATGAGGCCCATTTCCGCTGTTCCTTTTGAAGGCTAGTCACACCTAACCTCTGGAACTTCCAAAAGGTCCTTCACACCCTTGCTGCAACTCAAGAAGCTCCCCGACATACCCGTCTCCACTCGAGAGGAAGCACGCGGGTCCTGCACACATCCAGAGGAGTCCCGTTTCCGCCTCGTAGCTCGAGATGAGGGATCCTTTCGCTGCTTGCCCGGGAAAGATTTCTGGGCGTTCCTGGCGCATGTCAAGAGGAGGCGCTCGCCACAGGAAAGGCGAGAGGAACTCCAGGGTCTTTGCGCCATTCCCAGAGTCCCCCAGATGTCTCAGTCCATTCCAGCGGAACCTGTTTTCCCTGCACTGCCTCGAGTTTCACGCCGAGGATCGACTCCCACCACGGTGGCACGTGGGACAGCCCTGTGGGAAAGCCTCGTGGGAAAGCCACAGATTCCTTGATCCACGCGACAGGAAGGGTGACACTGCTGCTACTGCTCTGGAGGAAAGCGCACGTGCATGCCCCCATTCGAGACGAGGACTTACTCCCCTGGGGAGACTCCAGAAGTACCCCAAGATCCATGTCAGCCCTGGAGAGGAATCCTCAGGTTCTGGCCCCGACTCCACACAAGGTCTTAGGCCCCGGCATCGAAAGGAGAGGAATGCCTAGAGGCCCCCGAGCAACTCGCATGGGGATTGGCCTTTCCTGAGGCCACCAGAGAGGGTCCCTGAGGTCCCCGTCGTAAGTCGAGAGCACCTGCCGCAACTCGAGAAAATCCAGGAGCTTTTGCCCTCCAGGCGAGATGAGGCCCATTTCCGTTGAGGCTTCTCGAAGCTAATCAAACCTACAGTCTGTAACTTCCAAAAGGCCCTTCACACCCTTGCTGCAACTCAAGAAGTTGCCTGACATACCCGTCTCCACTCGAGAGGAAGCACGAGGGTCCGGCCCACATCCAGAAGAGCCCCATTTCCGCTCGTAGCTCGTGATGAGGGATCCTTTCGCTGGTGGCCGGGAAAGAATTCTGGGCGTTCCCGTCGCATCTCAAGAGGAGGCGCTCTCCACAGGAAAGGCGAGAGGTACGCCAGCGTCGTTCCACCATTCCAAGAGTCCCCCAGATGTCTCAGTCCATTCCAGAGGAACCTGTTTTCCCTGCACTGCCTCGACTTTCACGCCAAGGATCGACTGCCACCAAGGTGGCACGTGAGACAGCCCTGTGCGAAAGCCTCGTGGGACAGCCCTGTGGGAAAGCCTCGTGGGAAAGACTCGTGGAAAGTCCTGGAGGGAAAGCCACAGATCCCATGACTCACGAGATGGGAAGCGTGACACTGCTGCTACAGATCAGGAGGAAAGCGCACCTGCATGCCCCCTCTCGAGACGAGGACTGACTCCCCTGGGGAGACTCCATAATTACCCCAAGATCCATGTCGGCATTGGTGAGGAATCCTCAGGTTCCGGCCCCGACTCCACACAACGTCTTAGGCCCCGGCACCGACGGGAGAGGAATCACGAGAGGCCCCCTAGCAACACGCATGATGACTGGCCTTTCCTGAGGCCGCCAGAGCGGGTCCCTGAAGTCCCCGTGGTAACTTGAGAGCACCTGCTGAAACTGGGGAATATCTAGAAGCCTCTCCATTCCAGGCGCCATGAGGCCCATTTCTGCTGAGGCATCTCGAGACTAACCACACCTAACCTCTGGAACTTCGAAAGGGTCCTTCACACCTTTGCTGCAACTCAAGAAGTTCCCCGACATACGCGTTCCTCTTCCCATTCTGCCATAATGGTGGTGACATCTGCATGTCTAAGTTTATTGCTATTTCTTCCGGCAATCTTGATTCCAGCTCAGGTATCTTCCATCCCAGCATTTTTCATGATGTAGTCTGCATATAAGCTAAATAAACAGGGTGACAATATACAGCCTTGACATACTCCTTTTCCTTTTTGGAACCAGTATGTTGTTCCATGTCCTGCTCTAACTGTTGCTTCCTGACCGTCATACAGATTTCTCAAGAGGCAGGTTAGGTGGTCTAGTATTCCCTTCTCTTTCAGAATTGTGGCTAAAACAACAGTATAAGGACCTTTCCGATGTCAGGCCAAGGAATTGTGTTTCCAGTCATTGAGCCACACCTGATCACTGAGCACAAATTCATGAATCTGTTCCTCAAGGGGGAATGATATTTTTTTTTACACAAACTTAGTTACCTGATTTATTACCTTACCTAATTGTTCCAGCTGCTGTGAAATCCCACCTCCTTACTTGTGGCAAATCTGCTAACACCTGCCTCATTTGGGGTGGGGGGTTCTCCCATAGAAAATTTCATAAGGACAACAACAATGGGAACGTGCGGTTACCCGTAATATGAGTAAGTCTGCCAGAAGCAAGCCCATCCATGTACAGTCAGTCTCTATGATCCATTTTGAAAGAGTCTCTTCAAGAGTTTGGTTGTTTCTTTCCACCATTCCAGAACACTGGGGCCTATATGCTGTATGTAATTTCCACTGATATTTAGAGCTTCACATACCTGTTAATTAACGCGGCTACAAAGACAGGGCCATTGTCGGATTCTATACTGGTTGGAAACCCAAGTCTGGGAATTATTTCTCAAATCAGCGAGCTACTTCATTTTCTTTTTCAGATCAGGTAGGGAAGGCCTCTGCCCAACCAGAGAAGGTACCTACTATTCTAGTAAGTAATGATAACAGGTGACTGCCTTTGCTTCCCCGAAGGGACACTCGCTTTCCCTGCATCCTGAGAACTCCACGTCTCAGCCAGTTGGAAAAGCGCTTCTTGGAGGTCATTATTCAGGGGCAATTTCCCCTGGAGCCCGGGGCCATAGGGAGTGGCTCCACACTCCCAGGGAAAGGCAGAGCCACAGCCACACATCTGTCCCATCCCCTTTGCTCTGTAGGAGAGCTCTAGTGAGCCTAGGTCTGTCAGGAAAATTCTTGGCTCCTATGGGGACACATTCTATGTGTGAAACTGCATACAGGACCGAGGGGCCACAGGGCGCCTGTTTCTCTCGGGGCCGGAGGGGTGGGGGGCCTGAAGCAGTGCGGCCCAGCAACAGCTTCCACATCCATCCAATTGCTCTTTTCTTACCTCTGATAGAACTAGCTTTGTTCCAGCCTTTGGCAATTTGGAGGCAAGCGGGCCCCACTTCCTCCCCAAGGAGGCATGGGACCTACTTTGAGTGGAAAGGCCCCTCACGGAGCTGAACCCAGGAAGGCACCCAGTCATGTCTGACACATTCCTGCATCCTGCTTCTTCATGAGCAATACCGCTATAAGCTAGGAATGTCTTTCCAAGGCTCAGAAAGGACAGGGGAGATGCATGGTGCTGCCTCTGGAATTTCGGTCCTCTGAGCAGACCTGGAGGTCTCCCCTTGAAGAAGCAAACCAGTTTCTTCCAAATACAGGCTTGCAAACACACACTGGGTGGCTGCCTCTTCTTCCCTGAAGGACGATCACTTTCCCCACATCCTGTGAACTCTGCATCCCAGCCTGCTGGAAAAGCGCTTCTTGGAGGTCATTTTTCAGGGACAATTTTCCCTGGAGCCCGGGGCCGTAGGGAGGGCCCCATGCTCGCTGGGAAAGGCAGAGTCACATCCACAGTCTGTTCTATCCCTTTTGCCCTGTAGGAGAGCTCTAGTGAGCCTAGGTCTGTCAGGAAAATTCTTGGCTCCTATGGGGACACATCCTGTGTGTTAACCTGCATATGGGACCGAGGGGCCACAGGGCGCCTGCTCCTCTCGGGGGGTAACCTGAAGTGGTGCGGCCCAGCAACAGCCTGAACATCCATCTAATTGCTCTTTTCTTCCTTCTGATAGAGCTAGCTTTGCTTCTCGCTTTGGCATTTCGGAAGCCAGGGGGAGCCCCACCGCTGTTGTCCTGGGGTCTATTGGAGGTACCAGGTCTACTGGACCCCAGCATGGCACCCGACCCCCTCAGACACACTCCCGCAGCCTCCTTCCCCATGGGCAGGACTGTTCTGACCTAGGAATGTGTTCCCAAGGCTCAGAAAATGCAGGGAGACACACGGCCCTGACTCTGGAACTGAGGCCGTTGGAGCAGGCCTGGAGGTCTGACGTCTGAGACGGCAAACGCTTGCTGCGAGATACAGGTGTGAAAACACACTCTCTGGGGCTGCCTTTCCTTCCTCCAAGGAAGATAGCTTTTCCAGTCTCCTCCATGCTGAGTCATACAAGGCTGGAAAGGTCTGGCTTAGAGGGCATTTCTCAGCGGCAATGGCCCCTGAGGCCCTGCACCCAGGGAGGGATCCTACCCTCCCAGGGGAAGTCAAAGCAACCTCCAAACAGCTGTTCTATCATGTTTCCTCTGCAGGAGGGAGCTAGTGAGCCCAGGTCTGTCTGGAACGTTCTTGGATCCTGCGGGGAAATCATCCTGGGAGCCCACCTGGATACCAGTCGTAGGGGCTAACATCTGCATTTTTCTTCCTTGGAGCCCTAACGCAGTACAGCCTAGCAACTGCTTGAAAATCCATCCTGTTGCTGTTTTCTTCCCTCTGACAGAGCGAGCTTTGCTCCCCACTTTGGGATTTCAGAAGCAAGGTGGTGGCCTGCAACTCCTTGCCTGGGGTCCATTGGAGGTGCAAGGTGCCCTCGACCAGGTGACCCCAGCATGGCACCTGGCCCCCTCAGACACACTCCCGCAGCCTGCTTCCCCATGGGCAGGACTGCTCTCCCCTAGGAATGTGTTTGCGAGGCCAGGAAACTGCAGGGAGACACAAGGCCCTGATTCTGGAATGGAGTCTGTTGGAGCAGGCCTGCAGGTCTTATGTCTAACAAGCCAAACACTTGCTGCAAGATACAGGCCTGAAAACACACTCTTGGGCTGCCTTTCCTTCCTCCAAGGAAGAGAGTTTTCTCAGCCTCCTGTGGGCTGAGAGTCACACAGGGCTGAAAAGCACTTACTGGGAGATTAGTTTTCATTGGCCATGGCCCCTGAGGCCCTGTGCTCAGGGAGGGCTCCCTCCCTCCCAGGGAAAGTCAAAGGAAGCTCCAAACGGCTGTTCAATCATGTTTCGGAGAGAGTCATTGCCAAGGCAGGTTTATAAGAAGTTCGAGGGTCCCCAAGGAGAGAGGGGTCTAGAATTCTCAAGGAGGAAGAAAGGGCACACTTTTTTCCCTCTACATTCCTTCGGATTACATAACAATCATGCATCCTTCTTGAGGACGGTCTCTGGAAAAACCTTCTGGCTAATCCTGTTATCTTAAAATGTAAATGATGGGAGTAGGTCTAGTGAGTCTTTACAACCTCCAGACATTCTTTTGTTCGTTGTAATAACTTATTGGAGAGTATATAACTCCATTACTAACACTAGCAAGGGGGTACACTTTCTGCCCCTTGTGATGTCTCTGTCAGAAGCTTTCTCTATCTCCTTTCTACTTGAATAAGACTCGATTGCACAAAAGCTCTGAGCAATCAAGCCTCGTCTTGGGCCCTGGATTGAATTCTTCTCCTCCATAAGCCAAGAATCCCAGCATCTTTTCGTGGTTCAGCAACAATATTTCATTTCCTCTGCAGGAGAGAGCTAGTGAGCTTAGGTCTGTCTGGAACATTCTTGGATCCTGTGGGGAAAATATCCTGTGCACACATCTGGATACTGGGCCTAGAGGCCAAAATTCGCATTTCTTTCCCGCGGAGCCCTCACGTGGTGTGACTGAGCAACTGCTTGAAAATCCATCCCATTGCTGTTTTCCTCCTTCTGACAGACAGAGCTAGCTTTGTTCCCTGCTTTGGGATATCTCAACCGAGGGGCCGGTCCATAGCTACTCGCCTGGGGCCCATTGGATGTGCAAGGTGCCCTGGACTAGGTGACCCTAGCATGGCACTCAGCCCGCTCAGACACACTCCCGAGGCTTCTTTCTCATGGGAAGCACTGCTCCAACCTAGGAATGTGTCTGCAATGCTTGGAAAGTGCAGTGAGACACACAGCCCTGACTCTGGAATTGAGGCCCTCAGAGCAAGCCTGCAGCTCTGATGTCTGAGAAGCAAAACACTTGCTGCAAAGAGAGGCCTGAAAACACACTCTCTGTGGATGACTTTCCTTCCTCTAAGGAAGACAGTTTTCCCAGTCTCCTGCTTCCTGCATGTCACACAGCTGGAATGCGCTTGCTTGGATGTCATGATTCAGTGGCAATGACCCCTGAGGCCCTTTGCCCAGGGAGGGCTCCCACACTCATAGGCAAATCAAAGCAACTTCCAAGTGAGTCAGCTCTTCACATCAAGTGGCCAAAGTATTGGAGTTTCAGGTTCAGTATTAGTCCTTCCAATGGATATTCAGACCTGATTTCCTTTAGGATGGAGTGGTTGCGTCTCCTTGTAGTCTAAGCGACCTACAAGCATCTTCTCCAACACCACTGTTCAAAAGCATCAAATTTTCAGCTGTCACTTTCTTTATAGTACATCTTTCATATCCATCCATGACATATGGAAAAACCATAGCCTTGACCGGATGGGTCTTTGTTGGCAAAGCAACGTCTCGGCTTTTTAATATGCTGTCTAGTTTGGTCATCACTTTTCTTCCAAGTCATAAATATGTTTTAAGTTCATGGAGGCAGCCATCACCTGCAGTGATTTCCAAGCCCCCCAAAATAGTCTGCTGCTGTTTCCAATGTTTTCCCATCTATTTGCCATGAAGTGATGAGACTGGATGCAATGATTGTAGTTTTCTGAATGCTGAGCTTTAAGCTAACTTTTTCACTCTCCTCTTTCACTTTCATCAGGAGACTCTTTAGCTCTTCTTCACTTTCTGCCATAAGGGTGGTGTCATCTGAATATCTGAGATTATTGATATTTCTCCCAGCAACCTTGATTCCAGCGTGTGCTTCCTCCAGCCCAGTGTTTCTCATGCTGTACTCTGCATATAAGTTAAATAAGCAGGGTGACAATATACAGCCTTGACATGTTCCTTTTCCTATGTAGAACCAGTCTGTTGTTCCATGTCCAGTTCGAACTGTTTCTTCCTGACCTGCATACAGGTTTCTCAAGAGACAGGTCAGGTGGTCTGGTATTCCCATCTCTTTCAGAATTTTTCCCAGTTTCTTGTGATCCACACAGTCAAAGGCTTTGGCATTGTCAATAAAGCAGAAATAGATGGGTTTTTTTTTTCCGGAACTTTCTTGCTTTTTCAATGATCCAGTGGATGTTGGCAATTTGATCTCTGGTTTCTCTGCATTTTTTAAATCCCTCTTGAACATCTGGAAGTTCACAGTTCATGTGAACTTGGAGAATTTTGAGCATTACTTTACTAGTGTGTGAGATGAGTGCAATTGTGCAGCAGCTTGAATAGTGTTTGTCATTGCCTTTCTTTGGGATTGGAATGAAAACTGACCTAATGACTAGATGTTTTCAATTGCATATGCTGAAAGAACTGGGTGTGCAGTTTTGAAGGAAAAAAAAAATCATTTTAACCCATTTTCTCTGAAGTGCAAGGCATATCATGGCCATCCCTGAATCATAAAGTCACCTTTTCTTTATGTAGTCATAGTTTCATGCCTAAATTATAGGCCAACTCGTGCTCAACTTGACTCTGATGTCAGGGGCAGATCAACTGATAAAAAGCTTGGATTGTCCCTCTGGAGGAAAGTGAGATCTTGGTCCCACGAGAAGAATCTGAAGGGTTAAGGGAACTTGCAAGAGTGGGGAAAGCTTAGTCCATCCTACATGTACCAAAATCTTAAATAAGGCTTATTTACTTTACCGAAGTAAAAAAACAGATGATGAAAACAATTATAAATCAATGAAAGGTAGAGAAACTCATAGTCTGTGATCAAAAATTGCATTCTAAGAAAACTTAGTTCTCTTAACCTAGAGAGGAGACTAAATTCCATCTGGTAGCAGCTTACCAGAAGACAAGCAAACAAACAAACAAATTATCAGTAAGCTTAAAAAAAGTATTTTCCATGTATCTTGAAGTAGCAGTATTTCTGCAAAGGCATCAGTGTGAAACCACAGAGGACATGGTTAAAACCTGATGAAATAGAAATTGACAATGTCATCTGGTCACTGCTGCGACTTGAAATGCTTTAATATGATAACTAGAATGATAACTGACAGCATTTGACCAGGACATATCAGATTTTCACGGATGTCATATCATTTCTAGGATATCTATATTAGGAACTGAAGGAATCTTTGAACCTAGGAAAGAAAACAACAGTCTCAAAGGCCCTTGCTGAGTCATCTAGCAGCAAGGAATGTCTTTGCAAGGATCGCAAAGTGAAGGGAAGATACACCGACCTGCCTCTGCAACTTCGGTCCTCTGAGCAGATCTGGAGGTCTCCCTTTGTATAAGCTAACCTGTTCCTTCCAAATAGAGGTTTGCAACACAAAACAAGTGGCCGCCTATTCTTCCCCGAAGGAGGCTCTCTTTCCCCACATCCTGCAAACTCCCTTTCCCAGCCTCCTGGAAAAGTGCTTCTTGCAGTTCCTTTCAGAAAATCCTATGGACAGAGAAGCCTGGTAGGCTGCAGTCCATGGGGTCGCTGAGGGTCGGACACGACTGAGCGACTGCACTTTCATTTTCACTTTCATGCATTGGAGAAGGCAATGGCAACCCACTTACTGTTCTTGCCTGGAGAATCCCAGGGACGGGGGAGCCTAGTGGGCTACCGTCTATGGCGTCGCACAGAGTCGAACACGACTGAACCAACTTAGCAGCAGCAGCAGCAGCAGCAGCAGCAGCAGCAGCAGCAGCAGCAGCAGCAGCAGCAGTTCCTTTCTTAGGGGCAGTTATCCCTGAGATTGGGACCTGGAAAGGCAGAGCCACCTCCACACACACATCTTTTCTGTCCCCTTTCCTCTGGAGGAGAGCTCTAGTGAGCCTAGGTCTGTCAGGAAAATTCTTGGCTTTGACGGGATCACACCCGGTGTGTGAACCTGCATACCCGACCTAGGGGCCACAGGGCACCTGTTTTGCTCGAGTGGGTCCTGGAGGGGTGCAGCATAGCAAGAGCTTAAAGATCCATCCAATTTGTCTTTCTTTTACCTCGGAGAGAACGAGTTTGCTCCACCTCCACCCTTTGGCAGTGTGGAGGGAAGAGGGCACAACCCTCTCCCAAAGGGGACATAGGGCCTACCAGGAGAGAAAGGCCCCTTGAGGAGCTGAGCCCAGGTAGGCAGCCAGTGATGTCAAGCACACTCCCGCTGCTTGCTTCTTCATGGGCACTCCGACAATCTGCTAGGAATGTCTTGGCAAGGATCTCAAAGGGAAGGGGAGATACATGGCCCTGTCTCTGGAACTTCAGTCCTCTGAGCAGATCTGGAGGTCTTGAGTTGTATAAGCAAACGTGTTCCTTCCAAATAGAGGCTTGCGAACACACCCCCGGTGGTTGCCTCTTCTTCCCCGAAGAAGTCTTTCTTTCCCCACATGCTGCGAACTCCCTGTCCCAACCTCCAAGATTAGCGCTTCTTGCCATTCCTTTCTTAGAGGCAGTTATCCCTGAGCTTGGGGCCGTAGGGAGTAGCCCCACACTCACAGGGAAAGGCAAAGACTCCTCCATACATCTCCTCTATCCCCTTTGCTCTGGAGGAGAGCTTTAGTGAGCCTAGGTCTTTCAGGAAAATTGTTGGCTTGGACAGGATCTCACCCTGTTTGTGAACCTGCATACCCAACCGGGGGCCACAGAGCACCTGTTTCAGGAAAGTGGGCCCTGAAAGGGTGCAGCCTAGCAAGAGCTTGAAAATCCATTCAATTGCTGTTTTTGTACCTCTGACAGAGCGAGCTTTGCTCCACCCTTTGGCAGTGTGGAGAAAAGAGGCATGACACCCTCCCCAAGGGGACATGGGGCCTACTTCGAGAGGAAAGGCCCCTTGTGGAGTTGAGGCACACAGTCGTGTCAAACACACTCCCACTGCTTGCTTCTTCATGGGCACTCCCGCTATCAGCTAGGAATGTCTTTGCAATGATCACAAAGGGAAGGGGAGATACACGGCCCTGCCTCTGGACCTCCGGTGCTCTGAGCAAATCTGGTCTCCCGTTGTTGGTCAAGATCAAGTTCAAGGTCAAGGTCAAGTTCAAGTTCAAGGTCAAAGTCAAGGTCAAGTTCAAGTTCAAGGTCAAAGTCAAGGTCAAGTTCAAGTTCAAGTTCAAGTTCAAGGTCAAGTTCAAGTTCAAGGTCAAGTTCAAGTTCAAGGTCAAAGTCAAGGTCAAGTTCAAGTTCAAGTTCAAGCTCAAGGTCAAGTTCAAGTTCAAGGTCAAAGTCAAGGTCAAGGTCAAGTTCAAGGTCAAAGTCAAGTTCAAGTTCAAGTTCAAGGTCAAGTTCAAGTTCAAGGTCAAAGTCAAGGTCAAGTTCAAGTTCAAGGTCAAGGTCAAGTTCAAGTTCAAGTTCAAGGTCAAAGTCAAGTTCAAGTTCAAGGTCAAGTTCAAGTTCAAGGTCAAAGTCAAGGTCAAGTTCAAGTTCAAGTTCAAGGTCAAAGTCAAGTTCAAGTTCAAGTTCAAGGTCAAGTTCAAGTTCAAGGTCAAAGTCAAGGTCAAGTTCAAGTTCAAGGTCAAAGTCAAGGTCAAGTTTAAGTTTAAGGGCAAGGAAAAGGTAAGGGGAAGGACAAGGTAAGGCCAAGGACAAGGCCTAGGGAAGGCCAAGCCGAAGGCCAAGGGCAAGGGCAAGGGCAACGCCAAGGGTAAGGCCAAGGCCCAGGCCAGGGCCAAGGCCAAGGCCGCCAAAGCGAAGCCCAAACCCCGTAACGACTGACAGAAGGCAGAAGGCACTAAGCCCGTGTGCAGAGGAAGCCACTGAAGGCGGCAAGGCCACAGAGCTCCCCGACTCCCGTTCCCACAGGAAGATGTGAGGATAAAGGGCCTCATCCCAGCACAGCACCCGCTCCCACCGGCCCCTGACTCCCGCAGCACGCCCCCTAAAACAACACTGTCTTCCCAGGAAAGAGAACGGAGAAGCCATGTGTGTGCCAAAGGAGCAAGATGAACGAACGATGCAACGCCCTCCAACTTTGGGCACACCTGACGCCTGGGAACCCCGGGCCCGGCCGATGGGTCCCCGCCGTTCTCGGGCGGGAGCGGGGGTCGACACGTGGGCCGAGAGCCCTTGCCCGGGCCACCCGCAAATCCCCTGAGACGTGATCCGACCCCAGGGACCGAGGGCAAACGTACCGCTTGAGGTGCTGGAGGAGCTGGACGAAGCCATGGTGGGAGAGGCACACAGGAGCGCTGCAGACTGCTGGCCGAGTGGGCGGGGACCCAGCAGCCCAGGACTCTGGAGAGCGGGAGGCGTCTCCGCCCCCATTGACGTCAATAGGGTTTGGGTGCGTAGATGGAGGGGGCCGCCCCTGGCCTCTTTCCAAGCAGAGACCCTGGACGGAGTCCCGTGGAGTGAGTGGGCTTTTCCCGGGCACAGCTGTGCCCCGGACCGCCAAGATCCCCGTTGGGGTGGGTGGGCAGTTCGGGGGCTTTGGTTTGTGGCCCTCCCTCGCAGCGGATGGTGGGATCAACCCCGGGTGGATCAATCAGGGGCCCTCAGCAGTGCCAAGGGAGCTCACCGCCCAGGAAACGCCCCCTAGGTCCCTTTGAATTGGCCGCCCACGCCCCCTTTCCCAGCCTGCCTTGTTCTGGGGTTTCCCACCTTTTCACATACCACAGGTCCCTGGGCCTGGACTGTCCCCCGCTGGCTCCTCCGAGGCATTCCGGGACAACGGACGCTCTCTCCAGCGCCTCCACCTAGATCCCACGCTGTCCTCGCCTCCATATGCCACCTGCGCCTCCCCAACTCCTCCGTGGGCTCCTGGCGTCCTTTCCCTACAGCAGTCCCAGAGCACCAGCCCCGAGGGCTTTGAGTTGCCTGGAGCCCAAGGCTCCGGCCAGAGACCTGAGGGGCCAGCGTCTGGACCGGCAGCTAATGCCATTAGGGGCTTTTCTCATGTGGAGCCTGAGGCCAACATCCGTGGCAACCCCCAAGCGCGAATGCCCCGGAGATACACGCCCAAGGGGACAGTGTACCCCCTATGTGGGGAAGGAGGTTCCTGTTTTCCCAGCACTGCATGGTGGCACGTGGAATAGCCCTGTGGGAAAGCCCATGGAAAAGCCTCGAGGGAAAGACACAGATCCCTTGATCCACAAGACGGGAAGCGAGACACTGCTGCTACTGCTCAGGAGGAAAGCACACCTGCATGACCCCACTCGAGACGAGGACTGACGCCCCTTGGGAGACTCCAGAAGTACGCCAAGATCCATGTGAGCACGGGAGAGGAATCCTCAGGTTCTGGTCCGACTCCACACAAGGTCTTAGGCGCCGGCATCGACGGGCGAGGAATCCTGAGAGGCCACCGAGCAACTCGCATGGGGAATGACCTTTCCTGAGGCCAACAGAGCGGGTCCATGAGGTCCCCGTCGTAAGTCGAGAGCACAAGCCGCAACTCGAGAAAACCAGGAGGTTCCCCCCTCCGGGCGAGATGTGGCCCATTTTGGCTGAGGCGTCTCGAGGCTAATCACATCTAACCTCTGGAACTTCCAAAGGGTCCTTGACACCCTTACTGCAACTCAAGAAGTTCCCCGACATACCCGTCTCCAGTCGAAAGAAAGCACGGCGTTCGGCCCACATCCAGAGGAGCCCCGTTTCCACCTCGTAGCTCGAGATGAGGGATCCTTTCCCTGCTTGGTCGGGAAAGAATTCCCGGCGTTCCCGTCGCATCTCAAGAGCAGGCACTCTCCAAAGGAAAGGCGAGAGGAACTCCAGGGTCGTGCCACCATTCCCAGAGTCCCCCAGATGTCCCAGTCCATTCCTGAGGAACCTCCTTTCCCTGCACTGCCTCGACTTTCACGCCGAGGATCGACTCACACCAGGGTGGCACGTGAGACAGCCCTGTGGGAAAGCCTCGTGGGAAAGCCTCATGGGAAAGCCTCGAGGGAAAGCCACAGATCCCATGATCGACACGACGGGAAGCGTGACACTGCTACTACAGCTCGGGAGGAAAGCGCACGTGCATGCCCCCTCTCGAGACGAGGACTGACTCTCCTGGGCAGACTCCAGAAGTACCGCAAGATCCATGTCAGCACTGGAGAGGAATCCTCAGGTTCCGCCTCCGACTCCACACAAGGTCTTAGGCCCCGGCATCGAAGGGAGAGGAATCCCGAGCGGCCCCCGAGCAACTCGAATGGGGACTGGCCAGTCCTGAGGCCACCAGAGCGGGTGCCTTAAGTCACCGTCGTAAGACGAGAGCACCTGCCGCAACTCGAGAAAATCCAGGAGGTACTCCCCTCCAGGCGAAATGAGGCCCATTTCCGCCGATGCTTCTCGACACTAATCACAACTAACCTCTGGAACTTCCAAAAGGTCCTTCACACCCTTGCTGCAACTCAAGAAGTTCCCCGACTACCCCTGTCCACTCTAGAGGAAGCACAATGGTCCCGCCCACATCAAGAGGAGCCCCGTTTCCGCATTGTAGTTCCAGATGAGGGATCCTTTCCCTGCTTGGTCGGGAAAGAATTCTGGGCGTTCCTGTCGCATCTCAAGAGGAGGCGCTCTCCACAGGAAAGGCGAGAGGAACTCCAGGGTCGTGCCACCATTCTCAGAGTCCCCCAGATGTCCCAGTCCATTCCAGAGGAAGGTGTTTTCCCTCCACTGCCTCGACTTTCACGCCGCAGATCGACTCACACCACGGTGGCACATGGGACAGCCCTGTGGGAAAGCCTCATGGGAAAGCCTTGTGGGAAAACCTCGAGGGAAAGCCACAGATACCATGATGCAGTTGATAGGAAGCGTGACACTGCTGCTACAGCTCTGGAGGAAAGGGCACGTGCATGCCCCCATTTGAAATGAGGACTTACTTCCCTGGGGAGACTCCAGAAGTACCCCAAGATCCATGTCAGCACTGGAGAGGAATCCTCAGGTTCCGGGCCCGACTCCACACAAGGTCTTAGGCTCCAGCATCCAAGGGAGAGGAATCCCGAGAGGCCCGCGACCAACTCACATGGGGACAGGCCTTTCCTGAGGCCACCAGAGCGGGTCCCTGAGGTCCCTGTCATAAGTAGAGAGCACCTGCCGCAACTCGAGAAAATCCAGGAGGTTTTGCCCTCCAGGCAAGATGAGGCCCATTTCCGCTGTTCCTTTTGAAGGCTAGTCACACCTAACCTCTGGAACTTCCAAAAGGTCCTTCACACCCTTGCTGCAACTCAAGAAGCTCCCCGACATACCCGTCTCCACTCGAGAGGAAGCACGCGGGTCCTGCACACATCCAGAGGAGTCCCGTTTCCGCCTCGTAGCTCGAGATGAGGGATCCTTTCGCTGCTTGCCCGGGAAAGATTTCTGGGCGTTCCTGGCGCATGTCAAGAGGAGGCGCTCGCCACAGGAAAGGCGAGAGGAACTCCAGGGTCTTTGCGCCATTCCCAGAGTCCCCCAGATGTCTCAGTCCATTCCAGCGGAACCTGTTTTCCCTGCACTGCCTCGAGTTTCACGCCGAGGATCGACTCCCACCACGGTGGCACGTGGGACAGCCCTGTGGGAAAGCCTCGTGGGAAAGCCACAGATTCCTTGATCCACGCGACAGGAAGGGTGACACTGCTGCTACTGCTCTGGAGGAAAGCGCACGTGCATGCCCCCATTCGAGACGAGGACTTACTCCCCTGGGGAGACTCCAGAAGTACCCCAAGATCCATGTCAGCCCTGGAGAGGAATCCTCAGGTTCTGGCCCCGACTCCACACAAGGTCTTAGGCCCCGGCATCGAAAGGAGAGGAATGCCTAGAGGCCCCCGAGCAACTCGCATGGGGATTGGCCTTTCCTGAGGCCACCAGAGAGGGTCCCTGAGGTCCCCGTCGTAAGTCGAGAGCACCTGCCGCAACTCGAGAAAATCCAGGAGCTTTTGCCCTCCAGGCGAGATGAGGCCCATTTCCGTTGAGGCTTCTCGAAGCTAATCAAACCTACAGTCTGTAACTTCCAAAAGGCCCTTCACACCCTTGCTGCAACTCAAGAAGTTGCCTGACATACCCGTCTCCACTCGAGAGGAAGCACGAGGGTCCGGCCCACATCCAGAAGAGCCCCATTTCCGCTCGTAGCTCGTGATGAGGGATCCTTTCGCTGGTGGCCGGGAAAGAATTCTGGGCGTTCCCGTCGCATCTCAAGAGGAGGCGCTCTCCACAGGAAAGGCGAGAGGTACGCCAGCGTCGTTCCACCATTCCAAGAGTCCCCCAGATGTCTCAGTCCATTCCAGAGGAACCTGTTTTCCCTGCACTGCCTCGACTTTCACGCCAAGGATCGACTGCCACCAAGGTGGCACGTGAGACAGCCCTGTGCGAAAGCCTCGTGGGACAGCCCTGTGGGAAAGCCTCGTGGGAAAGACTCGTGGAAAGTCCTGGAGGGAAAGCCACAGATCCCATGACTCACGAGATGGGAAGCGTGACACTGCTGCTACAGATCAGGAGGAAAGCGCACCTGCATGCCCCCTCTCGAGACGAGGACTGACTCCCCTGGGGAGACTCCATAATTACCCCAAGATCCATGTCGGCATTGGTGAGGAATCCTCAGGTTCCGGCCCCGACTCCACACAACGTCTTAGGCCCCGGCACCGACGGGAGAGGAATCACGAGAGGCCCCCTAGCAACACGCATGATGACTGGCCTTTCCTGAGGCCGCCAGAGCGGGTCCCTGAAGTCCCCGTGGTAACTTGAGAGCACCTGCTGAAACTGGGGAATATCTAGAAGCCTCTCCATTCCAGGCGCCATGAGGCCCATTTCTGCTGAGGCATCTCGAGACTAACCACACCTAACCTCTGGAACTTCGAAAGGGTCCTTCACACCTTTGCTGCAACTCAAGAAGTTCCCCGACATACGCGTTCCTCTTCCCATTCTGCCATAATGGTGGTGACATCTGCATGTCTAAGTTTATTGCTATTTCTTCCGGCAATCTTGATTCCAGCTCAGGTATCTTCCATCCCAGCATTTTTCATGATGTAGTCTGCATATAAGCTAAATAAACAGGGTGACAATATACAGCCTTGACATACTCCTTTTCCTTTTTGGAACCAGTATGTTGTTCCATGTCCTGCTCTAACTGTTGCTTCCTGACCGTCATACAGATTTCTCAAGAGGCAGGTTAGGTGGTCTAGTATTCCCTTCTCTTTCAGAATTGTGGCTAAAACAACAGTATAAGGACCTTTCCGATGTCAGGCCAAGGAATTGTGTTTCCAGTCATTGAGCCACACCTGATCACTGAGCACAAATTCATGAATCTGTTCCTCAAGGGGGAATGATATTTTTTTTTACACAAACTTAGTTACCTGATTTATTACCTTACCTAATTGTTCCAGCTGCTGTGAAATCCCACCTCCTTACTTGTGGCAAATCTGCTAACACCTGCCTCATTTGGGGTGGGGGGTTCTCCCATAGAAAATTTCATAAGGACAACAACAATGGGAACGTGCAGTTACCCGTAATATGAGTAAGTCTGCCAGAAGTAAGCCCATCCATGTACAGTCAGTCTCTATGATCCATTTTGAAAGAGTCTCTTCAAGAGTTTGGTTGTTTCTTTCCACCATTCCAGAACACTGGGGCCTATATGCTGTATGTAATTTCCACTGATATTTAGAGCTTCACATACCTGTTAATTAACGCGGCTACAAAGACAGGGCCATTGTCGGATTCTATACTGGTTGGAAACCCAAGTCTGGGAATTATTTCTCAAATCAGCGAGCTACTTCATTTTCTTTTTCAGATCAGGTAGGGAAGGCCTCTGCCCAACCAGAGAAGGTACCTACTATTCTAGTAAGTAATGATAACAGGTGACTGCCTTTGCTTCCCCGAAGGGACACTCGCTTTCCCTGCATCCTGAGAACTCCACGTCTCAGCCAGTTGGAAAAGCGCTTCTTGGAGGTCATTATTCAGGGGCAATTTCCCCTGGAGCCCGGGGCCATAGGGAGTGGCTCCACACTCCCAGGGAAAGGCAGAGCCACAGCCACACATCTGTCCCATCCCCTTTGCTCTGTAGGAGAGCTCTAGTGAGCCTAGGTCTGTCAGGAAAATTCTTGGCTCCTATGGGGACACATTCTATGTGTGAAACTGCATACAGGACCGAGGGGCCACAGGGCGCCTGTTTCTCTCGGGGCCGGAGGGGTGGGGGGCCTGAAGCAGTGCGGCCCAGCAACAGCTTCCACATCCATCCAATTGCTCTTTTCTTACCTCTGATAGAACTAGCTTTGTTCCAGCCTTTGGCAATTTGGAGGCAAGCGGGCCCCACTTCCTCCCCAAGGAGGCATGGGACCTACTTTGAGTGGAAAGGCCCCTCACGGAGCTGAACCCAGGAAGGCACCCAGTCATGTCTGACACATTCCTGCATCCTGCTTCTTCATGAGCAATACCGCTATAAGCTAGGAATGTCTTTCCAAGGCTCAGAAAGGACAGGGGAGATGCATGGTGCTGCCTCTGGAATTTCGGTCCTCTGAGCAGACCTGGAGGTCTCCCCTTGAAGAAGCAAACCAGTTTCTTCCAAATACAGGCTTGCAAACACACACTGGGTGGCTGCCTCTTCTTCCCTGAAGGACGATCACTTTCCCCACATCCTGTGAACTCTGCATCCCAGCCTGCTGGAAAAGCGCTTCTTGGAGGTCATTTTTCAGGGACAATTTTCCCTGGAGCCCGGGGCCGTAGGGAGGGCCCCATGCTCGCTGGGAAAGGCAGAGTCACATCCACAGTCTGTTCTATCCCTTTTGCCCTGTAGGAGAGCTCTAGTGAGCCTAGGTCTGTCAGGAAAATTCTTGGCTCCTATGGGGACACATCCTGTGTGTTAACCTGCATATGGGACCGAGGGGCCACAGGGCGCCTGCTCCTCTCGGGGGGTAACCTGAAGTGGTGCGGCCCAGCAACAGCCTGAACATCCATCTAATTGCTCTTTTCTTCCTTCTGATAGAGCTAGCTTTGCTTCTCGCTTTGGCATTTCGGAAGCCAGGGGGAGCCCCACCGCTGTTGTCCTGGGGTCTATTGGAGGTACCAGGTCTACTGGACCCCAGCATGGCACCCGACCCCCTCAGACACACTCCCGCAGCCTCCTTCCCCATGGGCAGGACTGTTCTGACCTAGGAATGTGTTCCCAAGGCTCAGAAAATGCAGGGAGACACACGGCCCTGACTCTGGAACTGAGGCCGTTGGAGCAGGCCTGGAGGTCTGACGTCTGAGACGGCAAACGCTTGCTGCGAGATACAGGTGTGAAAACACACTCTCTGGGGCTGCCTTTCCTTCCTCCAAGGAAGATAGCTTTTCCAGTCTCCTCCGTGCTGAGTCATACAAGGCTGGAAAGGTCTGGCTTAGAGGGCATTTCTCAGCGGCAATGGCCCCTGAGGCCCTGCACCCAGGGAGGGATCCTACCCTCCCAGGGGAAGTCAAAGCAACCTCCAAACAGCTGTTCTATCATGTTTCCTCTGCAGGAGGGAGCTAGTGAGCCCAGGTCTGTCTGGAACGTTCTTGGATCCTGCGGGGAAATCATCCTGGGAGCCCACCTGGATACCAGTCGTAGGGGCTAACATCTGCATTTTTCTTCCTTGGAGCCCTAACGCAGTACAGCCTAGCAACTGCTTGAAAATCCATCCTGTTGCTGTTTTCTTCCCTCTGACAGAGCGAGCTTTGCTCCCCACTTTGGGATTTCAGAAGCAAGGTGGTGGCCTGCAACTCCTTGCCTGGGGTCCATTGGAGGTGCAAGGTGCCCTCGACCAGGTGACCCCAGCATGGCACCTGGCCCCCTCAGACACACTCCCGCAGCCTGCTTCCCCATGGGCAGGACTGCTCTCCCCTAGGAATGTGTTTGCGAGGCCAGGAAACTGCAGGGAGACACAAGGCCCTGATTCTGGAATGGAGTCTGTTGGAGCAGGCCTGCAGGTCTTATGTCTAACAAGCCAAACACTTGCTGCAAGATACAGGCCTGAAAACACACTCTTGGGCTGCCTTTCCTTCCTCCAAGGAAGAGAGTTTTCTCAGCCTCCTGTGGGCTGAGAGTCACACAGGGCTGAAAAGCACTTACTGGGAGATTAGTTTTCATTGGCCATGGCCCCTGAGGCCCTGTGCTCAGGGAGGGCTCCCTCCCTCCCAGGGAAAGTCAAAGGAAGCTCCAAACGGCTGTTCAATCATGTTTCGGAGAGAGTCATTGCCAAGGCAGGTTTATAAGAAGTTCGAGGGTCCCCAAGGAGAGAGGGGTCTAGAATTCTCAAGGAGGAAGAAAGGGCACACTTTTTTCCCTCTACATTCCTTCGGATTACATAACAATCATGCATCCTTCTTGAGGACGGTCTCTGGAAAAACCTTCTGGCTAATCCTGTTATCTTAAAATGTAAATGATGGGAGTAGGTCTAGTGAGTCTTTACAACCTCCAGACATTCTTTTGTTCGTTGTAATAACTTATTGGAGAGTATATAACTCCATTACTAACACTAGCAAGGGGGTACACTTTCTGCCCCTTGTGATGTCTCTGTCAGAAGCTTTCTCTATCTCCTTTCTACTTGAATAAGACTCGATTGCACAAAAGCTCTGAGCAATCAAGCCTCGTCTTGGGCCCTGGATTGAATTCTTCTCCTCCATAAGCCAAGAATCCCAGCATCTTTTCGTGGTTCAGCAACAATATTTCATTTCCTCTGCAGGAGAGAGCTAGTGAGCTTAGGTCTGTCTGGAACATTCTTGGATCCTGTGGGGAAAATATCCTGTGCACACATCTGGATACTGGGCCTAGAGGCCAAAATTCGCATTTCTTTCCCGCGGAGCCCTCACGTGGTGTGACTGAGCAACTGCTTGAAAATCCATCCCATTGCTGTTTTCCTCCTTCTGACAGACAGAGCTAGCTTTGTTCCCTGCTTTGGGATATCTCAACCGAGGGGCCGGTCCATAGCTACTCGCCTGGGGCCCATTGGATGTGCAAGGTGCCCTGGACTAGGTGACCCTAGCATGGCACTCAGCCCGCTCAGACACACTCCCGAGGCTTCTTTCTCATGGGAAGCACTGCTCCAACCTAGGAATGTGTCTGCAATGCTTGGAAAGTGCAGTGAGACACACAGCCCTGACTCTGGAATTGAGGCCCTCAGAGCAAGCCTGCAGCTCTGATGTCTGAGAAGCAAAACACTTGCTGCAAAGAGAGGCCTGAAAACACACTCTCTGTGGATGACTTTCCTTCCTCTAAGGAAGACAGTTTTCCCAGTCTCCTGCTTCCTGCATGTCACACAGCTGGAATGCGCTTGCTTGGATGTCATGATTCAGTGGCAATGACCCCTGAGGCCCTTTGCCCAGGGAGGGCTCCCACACTCATAGGCAAATCAAAGCAACTTCCAAGTGAGTCAGCTCTTCACATCAAGTGGCCAAAGTATTGGAGTTTCAGGTTCAGTATTAGTCCTTCCAATGGATATTCAGACCTGATTTCCTTTAGGATGGAGTGGTTGCGTCTCCTTGTAGTCTAAGCGACCTACAAGCATCTTCTCCAACACCACTGTTCAAAAGCATCAAATTTTCAGCTGTCACTTTCTTTATAGTACATCTTTCATATCCATCCATGACATATGGAAAAACCATAGCCTTGACCGGATGGGTCTTTGTTGGCAAAGCAACGTCTCGGCTTTTTAATATGCTGTCTAGTTTGGTCATCACTTTTCTTCCAAGTCATAAATATGTTTTAAGTTCATGGAGGCAGCCATCACCTGCAGTGATTTCCAAGCCCCCCAAAATAGTCTGCTGCTGTTTCCAATGTTTTCCCATCTATTTGCCATGAAGTGATGAGACTGGATGCAATGATTGTAGTTTTCTGAATGCTGAGCTTTAAGCTAACTTTTTCACTCTCCTCTTTCACTTTCATCAGGAGACTCTTTAGCTCTTCTTCACTTTCTGCCATAAGGGTGGTGTCATCTGAATATCTGAGATTATTGATATTTCTCCCAGCAACCTTGATTCCAGCGTGTGCTTCCTCCAGCCCAGTGTTTCTCATGCTGTACTCTGCATATAAGTTAAATAAGCAGGGTGACAATATACAGCCTTGACATGTTCCTTTTCCTATGTAGAACCAGTCTGTTGTTCCATGTCCAGTTCGAACTGTTTCTTCCTGACCTGCATACAGGTTTCTCAAGAGACAGGTCAGGTGGTCTGGTATTCCCATCTCTTTCAGAATTTTTCCCAGTTTCTTGTGATCCACACAGTCAAAGGCTTTGGCATTGTCAATAAAGCAGAAATAGATGGTTTTTTTTTTTTCCGGAACTCTCTTGCTTTTTCAATGATCCAGTGGATGTTGGCAATTTGATCTCTGGTTTCTCTGCATTTTTTAAATCCCTCTTGAACATCTGGAAGTTCACAGTTCATGTGAACTTGGAGAATTTTGAGCATTACTTTACTAGTGTGTGAGATGAGTGCAATTGTGCAGCAGCTTGAATAGTCTTTGTCATTGCCTTTCTTTGGGATTGGAATGAAAACTGACCTAATGACTAGATGTTTTCAATTGCATATGCTGAAAGAACTGGGTGTGCAGTTTTGAAGGAAAAAAAAATCATTTTAACCCATTTTCTCTGAAGTGCAAAGCATATCATGGCCATCCCTGAATCATAAAGTCACCTTTTCTTTATGTAGTCATAGTTTCATGCCTAAATTATAGGCCAACTCGTGCTCAACTTGACTCTGATGTCAGGGGCAGATCAACTGATAAAAAGCTTGGATTGTCCCTCTGGAGGAAAGTGAGATCTTGGTCCCACGAGAAGAATCTGAAGGGTTAAGGGAACTTGCAAGAGTGGGGAAAGCTTAGTCCATCCTACATGTACCAAAATCTTAAATAAGGCTTATTTACTTTACCGAAGTAAAAAAACAGATGATGAAAACAATTATAAATCAATGAAAGGTAGAGAAACTCATAGTCTGTGATCAAAAATTGCATTCTAAGAAAACTTAGTTCTCTTAACCTAGAGAGGAGACTAAATTCCATCTGGTAGCAGCTTACCAGAAGACAAGCAAACAAACAAACAAATTATCAGTAAGCTTAAAAAAAGTATTTTCCATGTATCTTGAAGTAGCAGTATTTCTGCAAAGGCATCAGTGTGAAACCACAGAGGACATGGTTAAAACCTGATGAAATAGAAATTGACAATGTCATCTGGTCACTGCTGCGACTTGAAATGCTTTAATATGATAACTAGAATGATAACTGACAGCATTTGACCAGGACATATCAGATTTTCACGGATGTCATATCATTTCTAGGATATCTATATTAGGAACTGAAGGAATCTTTGAACCTAGGAAAGAAAACAACAGTCTCAAAGGCCCTTGCTGAGTCATCTAGCAGCAAGGAATGTCTTTGCAAGGATCGCAAAGTGAAGGGAAGATACACCGACCTGCCTCTGCAACTTCGGTCCTCTGAGCAGATCTGGAGGTCTCCCTTTGTATAAGCTAACCTGTTCCTTCCAAATAGAGGTTTGCAACACAAAACAAGTGGCCGCCTATTCTTCCCCGAAGGAGGCTCTCTTTCCCCACATCCTGCAAACTCCCTTTCCCAGCCTCCTGGAAAAGTGCTTCTTGCAGTTCCTTTCAGAAAATCCTATGGACAGAGAAGCCTGGTAGGCTGCAGTCCATGGGGTCGCTGAGGGTCGGACACGACTGAGCGACTGCACTTTCATTTTCACTTTCATGCATTGGAGAAGGCAATGGCAACCCACTTACTGTTCTTGCCTGGAGAATCCCAGGGACGGGGGAGCCTAGTGGGCTACCGTCTATGGCGTCGCACAGAGTCGAACACGACTGAACCAACTTAGCAGCAGCAGCAGCAGCAGCAGCAGCAGCAGCAGCAGCAGCAGCAGCAGCAGCAGCAGTTCCTTTCTTAGGGGCAGTTATCCCTGAGATTGGGACCTGGAAAGGCAGAGCCACCTCCACACACACATCTTTTCTGTCCCCTTTCCTCTGGAGGAGAGCTCTAGTGAGCCTAGGTCTGTCAGGAAAATTCTTGGCTTTGACGGGATCACACCCGGTGTGTGAACCTGCATACCCAACCTAGGGGCCACAGGGCACCTGTTTTGCTCGAGTGGGTCCTGGAGGGGTGCAGCATAGCAAGAGCTTAAAGATCCATCCAATTTGTCTTTCTTTTACCTCGGAGAGAACGAGTTTGCTCCACCTCCACCCTTTGGCAGTGTGGAGGGAAGAGGGCACAACCCTCTCCCAAAGGGGACATAGGGCCTACCAGGAGAGAAAGGCCCCTTGAGGAGCTGAGCCCAGGTAGGCAGCCAGTGATGTCAAGCACACTCCCGCTGCTTGCTTCTTCATGGGCACTCCGACAATCTGCTAGGAATGTCTTGGCAAGGATCTCAAAGGGAAGGGGAGATACATGGCCCTGTCTCTGGAACTTCAGTCCTCTGAGCAGATCTGGAGGTCTTGAGTTGTATAAGCAAACGTGTTCCTTCCAAATAGAGGCTTGCGAACACACCCCCGGTGGTTGCCTCTTCTTCCCCGAAGAAGTCTTTCTTTCCCCACATGCTGCGAACTCCCTGTCCCAACCTCCAAGATTAGCGCTTCTTGCCATTCCTTTCTTAGAGGCAGTTATCCCTGAGCTTGGGGCCGTAGGGAGTAGCCCCACACTCACAGGGAAAGGCAAAGACTCCTCCATACATCTCCTCTATCCCCTTTGCTCTGGAGGAGAGCTTTAGTGAGCCTAGGTCTTTCAGGAAAATTGTTGGCTTGGACAGGATCTCACCCTGTTTGTGAACCTGCATACCCAACCGGGGGCCACAGAGCACCTGTTTCAGGAAAGTGGGCCCTGAAAGGGTGCAGCCTAGCAAGAGCTTGAAAATCCATTCAATTGCTGTTTTTGTACCTCTGACAGAGCGAGCTTTGCTCCACCCTTTGGCAGTGTGGAGAAAAGAGGCATGACACCCTCCCCAAGGGGACATGGGGCCTACTTCGAGAGGAAAGGCCCCTTGTGGAGTTGAGGCACACAGTCGTGTCAAACACACTCCCACTGCTTGCTTCTTCATGGGCACTCCCGCTATCAGCTAGGAATGTCTTTGCAATGATCAAAAAGGGAAGGGGAGATACACGGCCCTGCCTCTGGACCTCCGGTGCTCTGAGCAAATCTGGTCTCCCGTTGTTGGTCAAGTTCAAGTTCAAGGTCAAGGTCAAGTTCAAGTTCAAGGTCAAAGTCAAGGTCAAGTTCAAGGTCAAAGTCAAGTTCAAGTTCAAGTTCAAGGTCAAAGTCAAGTTCAAGTTCAAGGTCAAGTTCAAGTTCAAGGTCAAAGTCAAGGTCAAGTTCAAGTTCAAGGTCAAGTTCAAGTTCAAGTTCAAGGTCAAAGTCAAGTTCAAGTTCAAGTTCAAGTTCAAGGTCAAAGTCAAGGTCAAGTTCAAGTTCAAGGTCAAAGTCAAGGTCAAGTTTAAGTTTAAGGGCAAGGAAAATGTAAGGGCAAGGACAAGGTAAGGCCAAGGACAAGGCCTAGGGAAGGCCAAGCCGAAGGCCAAGGGCAAGGGCAAGGGCAACGCCAAGGGTAAGGCCAAGGCCCAGGCCAGGGCCAAGGCCAAGGCCGCCAAAGCGAAGCCCAAACCCCGTAACGACTGACAGAAGGCAGAAGGCACTAAGCCCGTGTGCAGAGGAAGCCACTGAAGGCGGCAAGGCCACAGAGCTCCCCGACTCCCGTTCCCACAGGAAGATGTGAGGATAAAGGGCCTCATCCCAGCACAGCACCCGCTCCCACCGGCCCCTGACTCCCGCAGCACGCCCCCTAAAACAACACTGTCTTCCCAGAAAAGAGAACGGAGAAGCCATGTGTGTGCCAAAGGAGCAAGATGAACGAACGATGCAACGCCCTCCAACTTTGGGCACACCTGACGCCTGGGAACCCCGGGCCCGGCCGATGGGTCCCCGCCGTTCTCGGGCGGGAGCGGGGGTCGACACGTGGGCCGAGAGCCCTTGCCCGGGCCACCCGCAAATCCCCTGAGACGTGATCCGACCCCAGGGACCGAGGGCAAACGTACCGCTTGAGGTGCTGGAGGAGCTGGACGAAGCCATGGTGGGAGAGGCACACAGGAGCGCTGCAGACTGCTGGCCGAGTGGGCGGGGACCCAGCAGCCCAGGACTCTGGAGAGCGGGAGGCGTCTCCGCCCCCATTGACGTCAATAGGGTTTGGGTGCGTAGATGGAGGGGGCCGCCCCTGGCCTCTTTCCAAGCAGAGACCCTGGACGGAGTCCCGTGGAGTGAGTGGGCTTTTCCCGGGCACAGCTGTGCCCCGGACCGCCAAGATCCCCGTTGGGGTGGGTGGGCAGTTCGGGGGCTTTGGTTTGTGGCCCTCCCTCGCAGCGGATGGTGGGATCAACCCCGGGTGGATCAATCAGGGGCCCTCAGCAGTGCCAAGGGAGCTCACCGCCCAGGAAACGCCCCCTAGGTCCCTTTGAATTGGCCGCCCACGCCCCCTTTCCCAGCCTGCCTTGTTCTGGGGTTTCCCACCTTTTCACATACCACAGGTCCCTGGGCCTGGACTGTCCCCCGCTGGCTCCTCCGAGGCATTCCGGGACAACGGACGCTCTCTCCAGCGCCTCCACCTAGATCCCACGCTGTCCTCGCCTCCATATGCCACCTGCGCCTCCCCAACTCCTCCGTGGGCTCCTGGCGTCCTTTCCCTACAGCAGTCCCAGAGCACCAGCCCCGAGGGCTTTGAGTTGCCTGGAGCCCAAGGCTCCGGCCAGAGACCTGAGGGGCCAGCGTCTGGACCGGCAGCTAATGCCATTAGGGGCTTTTCTCATGTGGAGCCTGAGGCCAACATCCGTGGCAACCCCCAAGCGCGAATGCCCCGGAGATACACGCCCAAGGGGACAGTGTACCCCCTATGTGGGGAAGGAGGTTCCTGTTTTCCCAGCACTGCATGGTGGCACGTGGAATAGCCCTGTGGGAAAGCCCATGGAAAAGCCTCGAGGGAAAGACACAGATCCCTTGATCCACAAGACGGGAAGCGAGACACTGCTGCTACTGCTCAGGAGGAAAGCACACCTGCATGACCCCACTCGAGACGAGGACTGACGCCCCTTGGGAGACTCCAGAAGTACGCCAAGATCCATGTGAGCACGGGAGAGGAATCCTCAGGTTCTGGTCCGACTCCACACAAGGTCTTAGGCGCCGGCATCGACGGGCGAGGAATCCTGAGAGGCCACCGAGCAACTCGCATGGGGAATGACCTTTCCTGAGGCCAACAGAGCGGGTCCATGAGGTCCCCGTCGTAAGTCGAGAGCACAAGCCGCAACTCGAGAAAACCAGGAGGTTCCCCCCTCCGGGCGAGATGTGGCCCATTTTGGCTGAGGCGTCTCGAGGCTAATCACATCTAACCTCTGGAACTTCCAAAGGGTCCTTGACACCCTTACTGCAACTCAAGAAGTTCCCCGACATACCCGTCTCCAGTCGAAAGAAAGCACGGCGTTCGGCCCACATCCAGAGGAGCCCCGTTTCCACCTCGTAGCTCGAGATGAGGGATCCTTTCCCTGCTTGGTCGGGAAAGAATTCCCGGCGTTCCCGTCGCATCTCAAGAGCAGGCGCTCTCCAAAGGAAAGGCGAGAGGAACTCCAGGGTCGTGCCACCATTCCCAGAGTCCCCCAGATGTCCCAGTCCATTCCTGAGGAACCTCCTTTCCCTGCACTGCCCCGACTTTCACGCCGAGGATCGACTCACACCAGGTTGGCACGTGAGACAGCCCTGTGGGAAAGCCTCGTGGGAAAGCCTCGTGTGAAAGCCTCGAGGGAAAGCCACAGATCCCATGATCGACACGACGGGAAGCGTGACACTGCTACTACAGCTCGGGAGGAAAGCGCACGTGCATGCCCCCTCTCGAGACGAGGACTGACTCTCCTGGGCAGACTCCAGAAGTACCCCAAGATCCATGTCAGCACTGGAGAGGAATCCTCAGGTTCCGGGCCCGACTCCACACAAGGTCTTAGTCTCCAGCATCCAAGGGAGAGAAATCCCGAGAGGCCTGCGACCAACTCACATGGGGACTGGCCTTTCCTGAGGCCACCAGAGCGGGTCCCTGAGGTCCCTATCATAAGTACAGAGCACCTGCCACAACTCGAGAAAATCCAGGAGGTTTTGCCCTCCAGGCAAGATGAGGCCCATTTCCGCTGTTCCTTTTGAAGGCTACTCACACCTAACCTCTGGAACTTCCAAAAGATCCTTCACACCCTTGCTGCAACTCAAGAAGCTCCCCGACATACCCGTGTCCACTCGAGAGGAAGCACGCGGGTCCTGCACACATCCAGAGGAGCCCCGTTTCCGCCTCCTAGCTCGAGATGAGGGATCCTTTCGCTGCTTGCCCGGGAAAGATTTCTGGGCGTTCCTGGCGCATCTCAAGAGGAGGCGCTCTCCACAGGAAAGGTGAGAGGAACTCCAGGGTCGTTGCGCCATTCCGGAGTCCCCCAGATGTCTCAGTCCATTCCAGCGGAACCTGTTTTCCCTGCACTGCCTCGACTTTCACGCCGAGGATCGACTCCCACCACGGTGGCACGTGGGAAAGACCTGTGGGAAAGCCTCGTGGGAAAGCCTCGAGGCAAAGCCACAGATCCCTTGATCCACGCGACGGGAAGCGTGACATTGCTGCTGCCACTCTGGAGGAAAGTGCACGTGCATGCCCCCATTCGAGATGAGGACTTACTCCCCTGGGGAGACTCCAGAAGTATCCCCAAGGTCCATGTCAGCACTGGAGAGGAATCCTCAGGTTCCAGCCCCGACTGCACACAAGGTCTTAGGCCCCGGCATCAAAGGGAGATGAATCCCAAGAGGCCCCGAGCAACTCGCCTGGGGACTGGCCTTTCCTGAGACCACCAGAGCGGGTCTCTGAGGTCCCCGTCATAAGTCGAGAGCACCTGCCACAACTCGAGATAATCCACGAGGTTTTGCCCTCCAGGCGGGATGAGGCCCATTTCCGCTGAGGCTTCTCGAGGCTAATCACACCTAACATCTGGAACTTCCAAAAGGTCCTTCACACCCTTGCTGCAACTCAAGAAGTTCCCCGACATCCCTGTCTCCGCTTTAGAGGAAGCACGAGGGTCCCGCCCACATCCAAAGTAGCGCCGTTTCCGCCTCGTAGCTCAAGATGAGGATTCCTTTCGCTGCTTTGTCGGGAAAGAATTCTGGGCATTCCCGTCCCATCTCAAGAGAAGCCGCTCTCGACAGGAAAGTCGAGAGGAACTCAGGCGTCATGCCACCATGCCAAGAGTCCCCCAGATATCTCACTCTATTCCAAAAGAACCTGTTTTCCCTGCACTGTCTCGACTTTCGCGCCGAGGATCCACTCCCATCAAGGTGGCACGTGGGACAGCCCTGTGGGAAAGCCGCGTGGGAAAGCAGCGAGGGAAAGCCACAGATCCCTTGATCCTCGCGACAGGAAGTGTGACACTGCTGCTACAGATCGGGAGGAAAGTGCACGTGCATGCCCCCATTCGAGACGAGGACTTACTCCCCTGGGGATACTCCAGAAGTACCCCAAGATCCATGTCAGCACTGGAGAGGAATCCTCAGTTTCCGGCGCCGCCTCCACTCAAGTTCTTTGGCGCCGGCATCGAAGGAAGAGGAATCCCGAGAGGCCCGGAGGAACTCACATGGGAACTGGCCTTGCCTGAGGCCACCAGAGCGTGTCCCTGAGTTCCCCGTCGTAAGTCGAGAGCACCTTCCAAAACTCGAGAAGATCCAGGAGGTTTTGCCCTCCAGGCGAGATGAGGCCCATTTTCGCAGAGGCTTCACAATGCTAATCACATCCAAGCTCTGGAATTCCAAAAGGTCCATCACACCCTTGCTGCAAATCAAGAAGTTCCCTGACATACCCGTCTCCACTATAGAGGAAGCACGAGGGTCCCGCCCACATCGAGAGGAGCCCCGTTTCCGCCTCGTAGCTTGAGATGAGGGATTCTTTCCCTGCTTGGTCGGGAAAGAATTCTGGGCATTCCCCTCGCATCTCAAGAGGAGGCGCTCTCCACAGGAAAGGCGAGAGGAACTCCAGGGTCGTGCCACCATTCCAAGAGTCCCCCAGAAGTCTCAGTCCATTGCAGAGGAACCTGTTTTCCCTGCACTGCCTCGACTTTCACGGTGAGGATCGACTCCCACCATGGTGGCACGTGGGACAGCCCTGTGGGTAAGCCTCGTGGGAAAGTCTCGAGGGAAAGCCACAGATCCCTTGATCAAGGCGAAGGGAAGCATGACACGGCTGCTGCCGATCTGGAGGAAAGCACACGTGCATGCCCCCATTGGAAACGAGGACTTACTCCCCTGGGGAGACTCCAGAAGTACCCCAAGGTCAATGTGAGCACTGGAGAGGAACCCTCAGGTCCCGGACCTGACTCCACACAAGGACTTAGGCCCTGGCATCGAAGGTAGAGGAACCCCGAGAGGCCCCCGAGCAACTCGCATGGGGACTGGCCTTTCCTGAGGCCACCAGAGCGGGTCCCTGAGGTCCCCGTCGTGAGTCGAGAGCACCTGCCGCAACTCGAGAAAATCCAGGAGGTTTTGCCCTCCAGGTCAGATGAGGCCCATTTCCACTGAGGCTTCTCAAGGCTAATCACATCTAATCTCTGGAACTTCCAAAAGGTCCTTCACACCCTTGCTGCAACTCAAGAAGTTCCCGGACATCCCGGTCTCCACTCTAGTGGAAGCATGAGGGTCCCACTCACATCCAGAGGAGCCCCGTATCCACCTCGTAGCTCGAGATGCGGGATCCTTTCCCTTCTTGGTTGCGAAAGAATTCCCGGCGTTCCCGTCACTTCTCAAGAGAAGGCGTTCTCCACAGGGAAGGCGAGAGGAACTCCAGCGTCCTGCCACCATTCCAAGAGTCCCCCAGATGTGTCAGTCCATTCCAGAGGAACCTGTTTTCCCTGCACTGCCTCGAATTTCATGCCGAGGATCGACTCCCACCACGGTGGCACGTGGGACATCCCTGTGTGAAAGCCTCGTCAGAAAGCCTCGTGGGAAAGCCTCGAGGGAAAGCCTCGAAGGAAAGCCAGAGATCCCTTAATCCAGGTGAAGGGAAGCGTGACACTGCTGCTACCGCTCTGGAGGAAAGTGCACGTGCATGCCCCTATTCGAGACGAGGACTTACTCCCCAGGGGAGACTCCAGAAGTACACCAAGATCCATGTCAGCATTGGAGAGGAATCCTCAGGTACCGGCCCCGACTCAACACAAGGTCTTAGGCCCGGGCATCGAAGGGAGAGGAATCCCAAGAGGCCCGCGAGCCACTTGCATGGGGACTGGCATTTCGTGAGGCCACCAGAGCAGGTCCCTGAGGTCCCGGTCGTAAGTCGAGAGCACCTGCCAAAACTCGAGAAAATCCACGAGGTTTTGCCCTGCAGGCGAGATGAGTCCCATTTCCGCTGAGGCTTCTCGAGGCTAATCACATCTAACCTCTGGATCTTCCAAAAGGTCCTTCACACCCTTGCTGCAATTCAAGAAGTTCTCCTACATCCCCGTCTCCACTCGAGAGGAAGCAAGAGGGTCCCGCCCACATCCAGAGGAGCCCAGTTTCCGCCTTGTAACTGGACATGGGGGATCCTTTCCCTGCTTGGTCGGGAAATAATTCCTGGGTTTCCCGGCGTATCTCAAGAGGAGGCACTCTCCACAGGAAAGGCGACAGGAACTCCAAGGTCGTGCCACCATTCCCAGAGTCCCCCAGATGTCTCAGTCCATTCCAGAGGAACCTGTTTTCCCTGCACTGCCTTTACTTTCACGCCGAGGATCGACTCACACCACAGTGGCACGTGGGACAGCCCTGTGGGAAAGCCTCGTGGGAAAGCTTCGTGGAAAATCCTTGAGGAAAAGACACAGATCCCATGACTGACGCGACGGAAAGCATGATACTGGTGCTACAGCTCGGGAGGAAAGCACACGTGCATGCACCCTCTCGAAACGAGAACTTACTCTCCTGTGGAGACTCCCGAAGTACCGCAAGTTCCATGAGAGCACTGGAGAGGAATCCTCAGGTTCGGGCCCCGACTCCACACAAAGTCTTAGGCTCTGGCATCGAAGGGAGAGGAATCCCGAGAGGCCCGCGAACAACTCGCAATGGGACTGGCCTTTCCTGAGGCCACCAGAGCGGGTCCCTGAAGTCCCCGACCAAAGTCTAGAGCACCTACCGCAACACGAGAAATTCCGGAGGATTTGCCCTCCAGGCCAGATGAGGCCCATTTCCGCTGAGGCTTCTCGAGTCTAATCACACCTAACCTCTGGAATCTCCAAAAAGTTCTCACACCCTTGCTGCCACTCAAGAGTTCCCTGACATACAGTCTCCATTCGAGAGGAAGCACGATGGTCCCGCGAACATCCAGAGGAGCCCCGTTGCCGCCTCGCAGCTCGAGATGAGGGATCCTTTCCCTGTGTGGTCGGGAAAGATTTCCCGGCGTTCCCGTCGCATCTCAAGTGGAGGTGCTCTCCACAGGAAATGGGAGAGGAACTCCAGGGTCGTGCCAACATTCCCAGAGTCCCCTAGATGTCTCAGTTCGTTCCAACGGAACCTGTTTTCCCTGCACTGCCTCGACTTTCATGCAGAGGATCGACTCACACCAAGGTGGCACGTGGGACAGCCCTGTGGGAAAGCCCTGTGGGAAAGCCTCGTGGGAAAGTCTCGAGGGAAAGCTACAGATCCCTTGATCCAGGCGATGGGAAACGTGACACTGCTGCTACAGTCTTGAGGAAAGATCACGTGCATGCGCCCATTCCAGACGAGGACTTACTCCCCTGGGGAGACTCAAGAAGTACCCCAAGATCCATGGCAGTACTGGAGAGGAATCCTCAGGTTCCGGGCCCGACTCCACACAAGGTCTTAGGCCCCGGCATCGACGGGAAAGGAATCCCGAGAGGCCCCCGAGCAACTCGCATGCGGACTGTCCTTTCCTGAGGCCACCAGAGTGGGTCCCTGCGGTCCCCGTCGGAAGTCGAGTGCACCTGCCGCAACTCGAGAAAATCCAGGAGGTTTTACTCTCCAGGCGAGATCAGGCCCATTTCCAGTGAGGCTTCTCGAGGCTAATCACACCTAACCTCTGGAATTTCCAAAAGGTTCTTCACACCCTTGCTGCAACTCAAGAAGTTCCCTCACATACCCGTCTCCACTCTAGAGGAAGCACGAGGGTCCCGCACACATCCAGAGGAGCCCCGTTTCCGCCTCGTAGCTCGAGATGAGGGATCCTTTCGCTGCTTGCCCGGGAAAGATTTCTGGGCGTTCCTGGCGCATCTCAAGAGGAGGCGCTCTCCACAGGAAAGGTGAGAGGAACTCCAGGGTCGTTGCGCCATTCCGGAGTCCCCCAGATGTCTCAGTCCATTCCAGCGGAACCTGTTTTCCCTGCACTGCCTCGACTTTCACGCCGAGGATCGACTCCCACCATGGTGGCACGTGGGACAGACCTGTGGGTAAGCCTCGTGGGAAAGCCTCGAGGCAAAGCCACAGATCCCTTGATCCACGCGACGGGAAGCGTGACATTGCTGCTGCCACTCTGGAGGAAAACGCACGTGCATGCCCCCATTCGAGATGAGGACTTACTCCCCTGGGGAGACTCCAGAAGTATCCCCAAGGTCCATGTCAGCACTGGAGAGGAATCCTCAGGTTCCAGCCCCGCCTGCACACAAGGTCTTAGGCCCCGGCATCAAAGGGAGAAGAATCCCAAGAGGCCCCCGAGCAACTCGCCTGGGGACTGGCCTTTCCTGAGACCACCAGAGCGGGTCTCTGAGGTCCCCGTCATAAGTCGAGAGCACCTGCCACAACTCGAGATAATCCACGAGGTTTTGCCCTCCAGGCGGGATGAGGCCCATTTCCGCTGAGGCTTCTCGAGGCTAATCACACCTAACATCTGGAACTTCCAAAAGGTCCTTCACACCCTTGCTGCAACTCAAGAAGTTCCCCGACATCCCTGTCTCCGCTTTAGAGGAAGCACGAGGGTCCCGCCCACATCCAAAGTAGCGCCGTTTCCGCCTCGTAGCTCAAGATGAGGATTCCTTTCGCTGCTTTGTCGGGAAAGAATTCTGGGCATTCCCGTCCCATCTCAAGAGAAGCCGCTCTCGACAGGAAAGTCGAGAGGAACTCAGGCGTCATGCCACCATGCCAAGAGTCCCCCAGATATCTCACTCTATTCCAAAAGAACCTGTTTTCCCTGCACTGTCTCGACTTTCGCGCCGAGGATCCACTCCCATCAAGGTGGCACGTGGGACAGCCCTGTGGGAAAGCCGCGTGGGAAAGCAGCGAGGGAAAGCCACAGATCCCTTGATCCTCGCGACAGGAAGTGTGACACTGCTGCTACAGATCGGGAGGAAAGTGCACGTGCATGCCCCCATTCGAGACGAGGACTTACTCCCCTGGGGATACTCCAGAAGTACCCCAAGATCCATGTCAGCACTGGAGAGGAATCCTCAGTTTCCGGCGCCGCCTCCACTCAAGTTCTTTGGCGCCGGCATCGAAGGAAGAGGAATCCCGAGAGGCCCGGAGGAACTCACATGGGAACTGGCCTTGCCTGAGGCCACCAGAGCGTGTCCCTGAGTTCCCCGTCGTAAGTCGAGAGCACCTTCCAAAACTCGAGAAGATCCAGGAGGTTTTGCCCTCCAGGCGAGATGAGGCCCATTTTCGCAGAGGCTTCACAATGCTAATCACATCTAAGCTCTGGAATTCCAAAAGGTCCATCACACCCTTGCTGCAAATCAAGAAGTTCCCTGACATACCCGTCTCCACTATAGAGGAAGCACGAGGGTCCCGCCCACATCGAGAGGAGCCCCGTTTCCGCCTCGTAGCTTGAGATGAGGGATTCTTTCCCTGCTTGGTCGGGAAAGAATTCTGGGCATTCCCCTCGCATCTCAAGAGGAGGCGCTCTCCACAGGAAAGGCGAGAGGAACTCCAGGGTCGTGCCACCATTCCAAGAGTCCCCCAGAAGTCTCAGTCCATTGCAGAGGAACCTGTTTTCCCTGCACTGCCTCGACTTTCACGGTGAGGATCGACTCCCACCATGGTGGCACGTGGGACAGCCCTGTGGGTAAGCCTCGTGGGAAAGTCTCGAGGGAAAGCCACAGATCCCTTGATCAAGGCGAAGGGAAGCATGACACGGCTGCTGCCGATCTGGAGGAAAGCACACGTGCATGCCCCCATTGGAAACGAGGACTTACTCCCCTGGGGAGACTCCAGAAGTACCCCAAGGTCAATGTGAGCACTGGAGAGGAACCCTCAGGTCCCGGACCTGACTCCACACAAGGACTTAGGCCCTGGCATCGAAGGTAGAGGAACCCCGAGAGGCCCCCGAGCAACTCGCATGGGGACTGGCCTTTCCTGAGGCCACCAGAGCGGGTCCCTGAGGTCCCCGTCGTGAGTCGAGAGCACCTGCCGCAACTCGAGAAAATCCAGGAGGTTTTGCCCTCCAGGTCAGATGAGGCCCATTTCCACTGAGGCTTCTCAAGGCTAATCACATCTAATCTCTGGAACTTCCAAAAGGTCCTTCACACCCTTGCTGCAACTCAAGAAGTTCCCGGACATCCCGGTCTCCACTCTAGTGGAAGCATGAGGGTCCCACTCACATCCAGAGGAGCCCCGTATCCACCTCGTAGCTCGAGATGCGGGATCCTTTCCCTTCTTGGTCGCGAAAGAATTCCCGGCGTTCCCGTCACTTCTCAAGAGAAGGCGTTCTCCACAGGGAAGGCGAGAGGAACTCCAGCGTCCTGCCACCATTCCAAGAGTCCCCCGGATGTCTCAGTCCATTCCAGAGGAACCTGTTTTCCCTGCACTGCCTCGAATTTCATGCCGAGGATCGACTCCCACCACGGTGGCACGTGGGACATCCCTGTGTGAAAGCCTCGTCAGAAAGCCTCGTGGGAAAGCCTCGAGGGAAAGCCTCGAAGGAAAGCCAGAGATCCCTTAATCCAGGTGATGGGAAGCGTGACACTGCTGCTACCGCTCTGGAGGAAAGCGCACGTGCATGCCCCTATTCGAGACGAGGACTTACTCCCCAGGGGAGACTCCAGAAGTACCCCAAGATCCATGTCAGCACTGGAGAGGAATCCTCAGGTACCGGCCCCGACTCAACACAAGGTCTTAGGCCCGGGCATCGAAGGGAGAGGAATCCCAAGAGGCCCGCGAGCCACTTGCATGGGGACTGGCATTTCGTGAGGCCACCAGAGCAGGTCCCTGAGGTCCCCGTCGTAAGTCTAGAGCACCTGCCAAAACTCGAGAAAATCCACGAGGTTTTGCCCTGCAGGCGAGATGAGTCCCATTTCCGCTGAGGCTTCTCGAGGCTAATCACATCTAACCTCTGGATCTTCCAAAAGGCCCTTCACACCCTTGCTGCAACTCAAGAAGTTCCCCGACATACCCGTCTCCACTCGAGAGGAAGCAAGAGGGTCCCGCCCACATCCAGAGGAGCCCAGTTTCCGCCTTGTAACTGGACATGGGGGATCCTTTCCCTGCTTGGTCGGGAAATAATTCCTGGGTTTCCCGGCATATCTCAAGAGGAGGCACTCTCCACAGGAAAGGCGACAGGAACTCCAAGGTCGTGCCACCATTCCCAGAGTCCCCCAGATGTCTCAGTCCATTCCAGAGGAACCTGTTTTCCCTGCACTGCCTTTACTTTCACGCCGAGGATCAACTCACACCACAGTGGCACGTGGGACAGCCCTGTGGGAAAGCCTCGTGGGAAAGCTTCGTGGAAAATCCTTGAGGAAAAGACACAGATCCCATGACTGACGCGACGGAAAGCATGATACTGGTGCTACAGCTTGGGAGGAAAGCACACGTGCATGCACCCTCTCGAAACGAGAACTTACTCTCCTGGGGAGACTCCCGAAGTACCGCAAGTTCCATGAGAGCACTGGAGAGGAATCCTCAGGTTCCGGGCCCGACTCCACACAAGGTCTTAGGCCCCGGCATCGACGGGAGAGGAATCCCGAGAGGCCCCCGAGCAACTCGCATGCGGACTGTCCTTTCCTGAGGCCACCAGAGTGGGTCCCTGCGGTCCCCGTCGGAAGTCGAGTGCACCTGCCGCAACTCGAGAAAATCCAGGAGGTTTTACTCTCCAGGCGAGATCAGGCCCATTTCCAGTGAGGCTTCTCGAGGCTAATCACACCTAACCTCTGGAATTTCCAAAAGGTTCTTCACACCCTTGCTGCAACTCAAGAAGTTCCCTCACATACCCGTCTCCACTCTAGAGGAAGCACGAGGGTCCCGCACACATCCATGGGAGCCCCGTTTCCGCCTCGTAACTCGAGATAAGGGATCCTTTCGCTGCTTGGTCGGGAAAGAGTTCTGGGCATTCCCGTCGCATCTCAAGAGGAGCCGCTCTCCACAGGAAAGGCGAGTGGAACTCCAGCGTCGTGCCACCATTCCAAGAGTCCCCCAGATGCCTTAGTCCATTCCAGAGGAACATGTTTTCTCTGCACTGCCTCGACTTTCACCCGAGGGTCGACTCCCACAACGGTGGCACGTGGGAAAGCCCAGTGGGAAAGCCTCGAGGGAAAGCCACAGATCCCTTGATCCACGCATCGGGAAGCGTGACACTGCTGCTACCGCTATGGAGGAAAGCGCACATGCATGCCCCCTTCGAGAGGAGGACTTACTCCCCTGGGGAGACTCCAGAATTAGCCCAAGATCCATGTCAGCACTGGAGAGGAATCCTCAGGTTCCGGTGCCGCATCCACACAAGGTCTTTGGTCCTGGCATTGAAGGGAGAGGAATCCAGAGAGGCCCGCGAGTAATTCGCATGTGGACTGTCTTTTCCTGAGGCCACCAGAGCGGGTCCCTGCGGTCCCCGTCGTAAGTTGAGAGCACCTGCTGCAACTCGAGAAAATCCAGGAGATTTTGCCCTCCAGGCGAGATCAGGCCCATTTCCACTGAGGCGTCTCAAGACTATTCACACCTAACCTCTGGAATTTCCAAAAGGTCCTTCACACACTTGCTGCAACTGAAGAAGTACCCCAACATCCCCGTCTCCACTCTAGAGGAAACACGAGGGTCCCGCCCACATCGAGAGGAGCCCCGTTTCCAACTCGTAGCTCGTGATGAGGGATCCTTTCCCTGCTTGGTCGGGAAAGAATTTCCCGCGTTCCCGTCTCATTTCAAGAGGAGGCGCTCTCCACAGGAAAGGCGAGAGGAACTCCAGCGTCGTACCACCATTCCAGGAGTCCCCCAGATGTTTCAGTCCTTTCCAGAGGAACCTGTTTTCCCTGCACTGCCTCGACTTTCACGTCGAGGATCAACTCACACCATGGTGGCACGTGGGAGAGCCCTGTGGGAAAGCCTCGTGGGAAGCCTCGAGGATAAGCCACAGATCCCTTGATCCAGGCGATGGGAAGCCTGACACTGCTGCTAAAGCTCCTGAGGAAAGTGCACGTGCATGCCCCCATTCGACACGAGGACTTAACCCCTGGGGAGACTCCAGACGTACCCCAAGGTCCATGTCAGCACTGCAGAGGAATCCTCAGGTTCTGGGCCCGACTCCACACAAGGTCTTAGGCCGGGCATCGAAGAGAGAGGAATCCCGAGAGGACCCCGAGCAACTCGCATGCGGACTGGCCTTTCCTGAGCCCACCAGAGCGGGTCCCTGAGGTCCCCGTCATAAGTCAAGAGCACGTGCCGCAACTCGAGAAAATCCAGGAGGTTTTGCCCTCCAGGCGAGATGAGGCCCATTTCCGCTGAGGCTTCTCGAAGCTAATCACACCTAACCTCTGGAACTTCCAAAAGGTCCTTCACACCCTTGCTGCAATTCAAGCAGGTTCCTGACATACCCGACTCCATTCTAGAGGAAGTACGAGGGTCCCTGCCACATCCAGAGGAGCCCTGTTTCCGACTCGTTGCTCGATATGAGGGAACATTCGCTGCTTTGTCGGGAAAGAATTCTGGGCATTCCCGTCCCATCTCAAGGGGAGGAGCTCTCCACAGGAAAGGCGAGAGAAACTCCAGCATCGTGCCACCATTCCAAGAGTCCCCCAGAAGTCTCAGTCCATTCCAGAGGAACCTGTTTTCCCTGCACTGCCTCGACTTTCACGCGGAGGATCGCCTCCAACCATGGTGTCATGTTCGACAGCCCTGTGGGAAATCCTCGTGGGAAAGCGTCGAGGGAAATCCACAGATCCCTTGATCCACGCGACTGGAAGCATGACACTGCTGCTACCCCTCTGGAGGAAAGTGCACGTGCATGCCCCCTTCGAGAGGAGGACTTACTCCGCTGGGGAGACTCCAGAAGTAGCCCAAGAACCATGTCAGCACTGGAGAGGAATCCTCAGGTTCCGGTCCCGCATCCACACAAGGTCTTTGGCCCCGGCATTGAAGGGAGAGGAATCCAGAGAGGCCCTCGAGCAATTCGCATGTGGACTGGCCTTTCCTGAGGCAACCAGAGCGGGTCCCAGAGGTCCCCGTCGTATGTCGAGAGCACCTGCCGCAACTCGAGAAAATCCATTAGGATTTGCCCTCCAGGCGAGATGAGGACCATTTCCGCTGAGGCTTCTCAAGGCTAATCACACCTAAGCTCTGGAACTTCCAAAGGGTCCTTGACACCCTTGCTGCAACTCAAGAAGTTCCCCTATATACCCCTCTCCACTCGAGAGGAAGCACGCATGTCCCACCCACATCCAGAAGAGCTCCGTTTCTGCCTCGTAGGTCGAGATGAGGGATCCGTTCGCTGCTTGTTCAGGAGAGATTCCTTGGCGTTCCCATCGCATCTCAAGTGTAGGGGCTCTCCACAGGAAAGGTGAGAGCAACTCCAGCGTCGTGCCACCATTCCAAGAGTCCCCCAGATGTCTCAGTCCATTCCTGAGGATACTGTTTTCCCTGCACTGCCTTGACTTTAACGAGGAGGATCGACTCCCACCACGGTCTCACGTGGGACAGCCCTGTGGGAAAGCCTCGTGGGAAAGCCTCGAGGGAAAGCCACAGATCCCTTGATCCACGCGACAGGAATCGTGACGCTGGTGCTACAGCTCGGAGGAAAGCGCACGTGCATGCCCCCATTCGAGACGAAGACTGACTCCCCTGGGGAGACTCCAAAAGTACTCCAAGATCCATGTCAGTACTGGAGAGGAATCCTCAGGTTCCGGCCCCGACTCCACACAAGGACTTAGGCCCCGGCATCGACGGAAGATGAATCCCGAGAGGACCCCGAGCAATTCGAATGGGGACGGGCCAGTATTGAGGCCACCAGAGCGGGTCCCTAAAGTCCCCGTCGTAAGTCAAGAGCACCTGCCGCAACTCGAGAAAATCAAGGAGGTTTTGCACTCCAGCTGAGTGAGGCCCATTTCCGCTGAGGCTTCTGGAAGCTAATCACACCTAACCTCTGGAACTTCTAAAAGGTCCTTCACACCCTTGCTGCAACTCAAGAAGTTCCCTAACATACCCGTCTCCACTCGAGAGGAAGCACGAGGGTCCCGCCCACATCCAGGGGAGCCCCGTGTCCGCCTCGTAGCTCAAGATGAGGGATCCTTTCACAGCTTTTTCGGGAAATAATTCTGGGAGTTCCCGTTGCATCTCAAGTGGAGGCGCTCCTCACAGGAAAGGCGAGAGGAACTCCAGGGTCGTGCCACCGTTCCCAGAGTCCCCCAGATATCTCAGTCCATTCCAGAGGAACCTGTTATCCCTGCACTGCCTCGAGTTTCACGCCGAGCATCGACTCACACCACGGTGACACGTGGGACAGTCCTGTGGGAAAGCCTCGTGGGAAAGCCTCGTGGGAAAGCCACAGATCCCATGATCGGCGCGCCGGGAGGCATGACAGTGTTGTTACAGCTCTGGAGGAAAGCGCACGTGCATGCCCCCATTCGAGACGGGGACTTACTCCCCTGGGGAAACACCAGAAGTACTCCACGATCCATGTTAGCACTGGAGAGGAAACCTCATGTTCCAGACACGACTCCACACAAGGTCTTAGGCTCTGGCATCAAAGGGAGCGGAATCCCGAGAGGCTCCCGAGCCACTGGAATGGGGACTGGCCAGTCCTGAGGCCACCAGAGCGCGTCCCTTAGGTCACCGTCGTAAGTCGAGAGCACCTGCCGCAACTCGAGAAAATCCAGGAGGTTTTTCCCTCCAGGCGAGATGAGGCCCATTGCCGCTGAGGCTTCTCCAGGCTAATCACGTCTAGCCTCTGGAACTTCCAAAAGGTCCTTCACACCCTTGCTGCAACTCAAGAAGTTGCCTGACATACCCGTCTCCACTCTAGAAGAAGCACGAGGATCCCATCCACATCCAGAGGAGCCCCGTTTCCGCCTCGTAGCTCGAGATGAGGGACATTTCGCTGCTTTGTCCGGAAAGAAATCCCGACGTTTCCCTCTCACCTCAAGAGGAGGCGCTCTCCACAGGAAAGGCGAGAGGAACTCCAGCATCGTGCCACCATTCCAAGAGTCCCCCAGATGTCTCAGTCCATTCAGAGGAACCTGTTTGCCCTGCACTACCTCGGCTTTCACGCCGAGGATCGACTCCCACGCCGAGGATCGACTCCCACCCCGCTGGCACGTGGGACAGCCCTGTGGGACAGCCCTGTGGGAAAGCCTCGTGGGAAAGCCTCATGGGATAGACTCGAGGGAAAACCATAGATCCTTTGATCCACGCGGCGGACAGCGTGACACTGCTGCTACCGCTCTGGAGGAAAGCGCAAGTGCATGCCCGCATTCGAGACGAGGACTGACTCCCCTGGGGAGAATCCAGAAGTACCCCAAGATCCATATCAGCACTGGAGAGGAATCCTCAGGTTCCGTTCCCGACTCCACACAACGTCTTAGGCCCCGGCATGGACGGGAGAGGAATCCCGAGAGGACCCCGAGGAACTCGCATGGGGACTGGCCTTTCCTGAGGCCACCAGAGCGGGTCCCTGAGGTCCCCGTCGTAAGTCGAGAGCACCTGCCGCAACTCGAGAAAATCCAGGAGGTTTTGCACTCCAGGCGAGATGAGGCCCATTTCCGCTGAGGCTTCTCGAGGCTAATCACATCTAACCACTGGAACTTCCAAAGGGTCCTTCACACCCTTGCTGCAACTCAAGAAGTTCCCCCACATACCCGTCTCCACTCGAGAGGAAGCACGAGGGTCCCGCACACATCCAGGGGACCCCGTTTCCGCCTCCTAGCTCGAGATGAGGGATCCTTTCCCTGTTTCGTAGGGAAAGAATTCGCGGCGTTCCCGTCGCTTCTCAAGAGGAGGCGCTCTCCACAGGAAAGGCGAGAGGAACTCCAGGGTCGTGCCACCATTCCAAGAGTCCCCCAGATGTGTCAGTCCATTCCAGAGGAACCTGTTTTCCCTGCACTGCCTTGACGTTCAAGCCGAGGATCGACTCCCAACACGTGTGCACGTGGGACAGACCTGTGGGAAAGCCTCGTGGGAAAGACTCGAGGGAAAACCATAGATCCTTTGATCCACGCGGTGGACTGCGTGACACTGCTGCTACGGCTCTGGAGGAAAGAGCAAGTGCATGCCAGCATTCGAGACGAGGAATGACTCCCCTGGGATGACTCCAGAAGTACCCCAAGATCCATGTCAGCACTGGAGAGGAATCCCCAGGTTCCGGCCCCGACTCCACACAACGTCTTAGGCCCCGGCATCGAGGGGAGAGGAATCCCGAGAGGACCCCGAGGAACTCGCATGGGGACTGGCCTTTCCTGAGGCCACCAGAGCGGGTCCCTGAGGTCCCCGTCGTAAGTCGAGAGCACCTGCCGCAACTCGAGAAAATCCAGGAGGTTTTGCCCTGCAGGCGAGATGAGGCCCATTTCCGCTGAGGCTTCTCAAGGCTAATCACACCTAAGCTCTGGAACTTCCAAAGGGTCCTTGACACCCTTGCTGCAACTCAAGTAGTTCCCCTATATACCCCTCTCCACTTGAGAGGAAGCACGCATGTCCCACCCACATCCAGAAGAGCTCCGTTTCCGCCTCGTAGGTCGAGATGAGGGATCCGTTCGCTGCTTGTTCAGGAGAGATTCCTTGGCGTTCCCATCGCATCTCAAGTGTAGGGGCTCTCCACAGGAAAGGTGAGAGCAACTCCAGCGTCGTGCCACCATTCCAAGAGTCCCCCAGATGTCTCAGTCCATTCCTGAGGATACTGTTTTCCCTGCACTGCCTTGACTTTAACGAGGAGGATCGACTCCCACCACGGTCTCACGTGGGACAGCCCTGTGGGAAAGCCTCGTGGGAAAGCCTCGAGGGAAAGCCACAGATCCCTTGATCCACGCGACAGGAATCGTGACGCTGGTGCTACAGCTCGGAGGAAAGCGCACGTGCATGCCCCCATTCGAGACGAAGACTGACTCCCCTGGGGAGACTCCAAAAGTACTCCAAGATCCATGTCAGTACTGGAGAGGAATCCTCAGGTTCCGGCCCCGACTCCACACAAGGACTTAGGCCCCGGCATCGACGGAAGATGAATCCCGAGAGGACCCCGAGCAATTCGAATGGGGACGGGCCAGTATTGAGGCCACCAGAGCGGGTCCCTAAAGTCCCCGTCGTAAGTCAAGAGCACCTGCCGCAACTCGAGAAAATCAAGGAGGTTTTGCACTCCAGCTGAGTGAGGCCCATTTCCGCTGAGGCTTCTGGAAGCTAATCACACCTAACCTCTGGAACTTCTAAAAGGTCCTTCACACCCTTGCTGCAACTCAAGAAGTTCCCTAACATACCCGTCTCCACTCGAGAGGAAGCACGAGGGTCCCGCCCACATCCAGGGGAGCCCCGTGTCCGCCTCGTAGCTCAAGATGAGGGATCCTTTCACAGCTTTTTCGGGAAATAATTCTGGGAGTTCCCGTTGCATCTCAAGTGGAGGCGCTCCTCACAGGAAAGGCGAGAGGAACTCCAGGGTCGTGCCACCGTTCCCAGAGTCCCCCAGATATCTCAGTCCATTCCAGAGGAACCTGTTATCCCTGCACTGCCTCGAGTTTCACGCCGAGCATCGACTCACACCACGGTGACACGTGGGACAGTCCTGTGGGAAAGCCTCGTGGGAAAGCCTCGTGGGAAAGCCACAGATCCCATGATCGGCGCGCCGGGAGGCATGACAGTGTTGTTACAGCTCTGGAGGAAAGCGCACGTGCATGCCCCCATTCGAGACGGGGACTTACTCCCCTGGGGAAACACCAGAAGTACTCCACGATCCATGTCAGCACTGGAGAGGAAACCTCATGTTCCAGACACGACTCCACACAAGGTCTTAGGCTCTGGCATCAAAGGGAGCGGAATCCCGAGAGGCTCCCGAGCCACTGGAATGGGGACTGGCCAGTCCTGAGGCCACCAGAGCGCGTCCCTTAGGTCACCGCCGTAAGTTGAGAGCCCCTGCCGCAACTCGAGAAAATACAGGAGGTTTTTCCCTCCAGGCGAGATGAGGCCCATTTCCGCTGAGGCTTCTCCAGGCTAATCACGTCTAGCCTCTGGAACTTCCAAAAGGTCCTTCACACCCTTGCTGCAACTCAAGAAGTTGCCTGACATACCCGTCTCCACTCTAGAAGAAGCACGAGGATCCCATCCACATCCAGAGGAGCCCCGTTTCCGCCTCGTAGCTCGAGATGAGGGACATTTCGCTGCTTTGTCCGGAAAGAAATCCCGACGTTTCCCTCTCACCTCAAGAGGAGGCGCTCTCCACAGGAAAGGCGAGAGGAACTCCAGCATCGTGCCACCATTCCAAGAGTCCCCCAGATGTCTCAGTCCATTCAGAGGAACCTGTTTGCCCTGCACTACCTCGGCTTTCACGCCGAGGATCGACTCCCACGCCGAGGATCGACTCCCACCACGCTGGCACGTGGGACAGCCCTGTGGGACAGCCCTGTGGGAAAGCCTCGTGGGAAAGCCTCATGGGATAGACTCGAGGGAAAACCATAGATCCTTTGATCCACGCGGCGGACAGCGTGACACTGCTGCTACCGCTCTGGAGGAAAGCGCAAGTGCATGCCCGCATTCGAGACGAGGACTGACTCCCCTGGGGAGAATCCAGAAGTACCCCAAGATCCATATCAGCACTGGAGAGGAATCCTCAGGTTCCGTTCCCGACTCCACACAACGTCTTAGGCCCCGGCATGGACGGGAGAGGAATCCCGAGAGGACCCCGAGGAACTCGCATGGGGACTGGCCTTTCCTGAGGCCACCAGAGCGGGTCCCTGAGGTCCCCGTCGTAAGTCGAGAGCACCTGCCGCAACTCGAGAAAATCCAGGAGGTTTTGCACTCCAGGCGAGATGAGGCCCATTTCCGCTGAGGCTTCTCGAGGCTAATCACATCTAACCACTGGAACTTCCAAAGGGTCCTTCACACCCTTGCTGCAACTCAAGAAGTTCCCCCACATACCCGTCTCCACTCGAGAGGAAGCACGAGGGTCCCGCACACATCCAGGGGACCCCGTTTCCGCCTCCTAGCTCGAGATGAGGGATCCTTTCCCTGTTTCGTAGGGAAAGAATTCGCGGCGTTCCCGTCGCATCTCAAGAGGAGGCGCTCTCCACAGGAAAGGCGAGAGGAACTCCAGGGTCGTGCCACCATTCCAAGAGTCCCCCAGATGTGTCAGTCCATTCCAGAGGAACCTGTTTTCCCTGCACTGCCTTGACGTTCAAGCCGAGGATCGACTCCCAACACGTGTGCACGTGGGACAGACCTGTGGGAAAGCCTCGTGGGAAAGACTCGAGGGAAAACCATAGATCCTTTGATCCACGCGGCGGACTGCGTGACACTGCTGCTACGGCTCTGGAGGAAAGAGCAAGTGCATGCCAGCATTCGAGACGAGGAATGACTCCCCTGGGATGACTCCAGAAGTACCCCAAGATCCATGTCAGCACTGGAGAGGAATCCCCAGGTTCCGGCCCCGACTCCACACAACGTCTTAGGCCCCGGCATCGAGGGGAGAGGAATCCCGAGAGGACCCCGAGGAACTCGCATGGGGACTGGCCTTTCCTGAGGCCACCAGAGCGGGTCCCTGAGGTCCCCGTCGTAAGTCGAGAGCACCTGCCGCAACTCGAGAAAATCCAGGAGGTTTTGCCCTGCAGGCGAGATGAGGCCCATTTCCGCTGAGGCTTCTCAAGGCTAATCACACCTAAGCTCTGGAACTTCCAAAGGGTCCTTGACACCCTTGCTGCAACTCAAGTAGTTCCCCTATATACCCCTCTCCACTTGAGAGGAAGCACGCATGTCCCACCCACATCCAGAAGAGCTCCGTTTCCGCCTCGTAGGTCGAGATGAGGGATCCGTTCGCTGCTTGTTCAGGAGAGATTCCTTGGCGTTCCCATCGCATCTCAAGTGTAGGGGCTCTCCACAGGAAAGGTGAGAGCAACTCCAGCGTCGTGCCACCATTCCAAGAGTCCCCCAGATGTCTCAGTCCATTCCTGAGGATACTGTTTTCCCTGCACTGCCTTGACTTTAACGAGGAGGATCGACTCCCACCACGGTCTCACGTGGGACAGCCCTGTGGGAAAGCCTCGTGGGAAAGCCTCGAGGGAAAGCCACAGATCCCTTGATCCACGCGACAGGAATCGTGACGCTGGTGCTACAGCTCGGAGGAAAGCGCACGTGCATGCCCCCATTCGAGACGAAGACTGACTCCCCTGGGGAGACTCCAAAAGTACTCCAAGATCCATGTCAGTACTGGAGAGGAATCCTCAGGTTCCGGCCCCGACTCCACACAAGGACTTAGGCCCCGGCATCGACGGAAGATGAATCCCGAGAGGACCCCGAGCAATTCGAATGGGGACGGGCCAGTATTGAGGCCACCAGAGCGGGTCCCTAAAGTCCCCGTCGTAAGTCAAGAGCACCTGCCGCAACTCGAGAAAATCAAGGAGGTTTTGCACTCCAGCTGAGTGAGGCCCATTTCCGCTGAGGCTTCTGGAAGCTAATCACACCTAACCTCTGGAACTTCTAAAAGGTCCTTCACACCCTTGCTGCAACTCAAGAAGTTCCCTAACATACCCGTCTCCACTCGAGAGGAAGCACGAGGGTCCCGCCCACATCCAGGGGAGCCCCGTGTCCGCCTCGTAGCTCAAGATGAGGGATCCTTTCACAGCTTTTTCGGGAAATAATTCTGGGAGTTCCCGTTGCATCTCAAGTGGAGGCGCTCCTCACAGGAAAGGCGAGAGGAACTCCAGGGTCGTGCCACCGTTCCCAGAGTCCCCCAGATATCTCAGTCCATTCCAGAGGAACCTGTTATCCCTGCACTGCCTCGAGTTTCACGCCGAGCATCGACTCACACCACGGTGACACGTGGGACAGTCCTGTGGGAAAGCCTCGTGGGAAAGCCTCGTGGGAAAGCCACAGATCCCATGATCGGCGCGCCGGGAGGCATGACAGTGTTGTTACAGCTCTGGAGGAAAGCGCACGTGCATGCCCCCATTCGAGACGGGGACTTACTCCCCTGGGGAAACACCAGAAGTACTCCACGATCCATGTCAGCACTGGAGAGGAAACCTCATGTTCCAGACACGACTCCACACAAGGTCTTAGGCTCTGGCATCAAAGGGAGCGGAATCCCGAGAGGCTCCCGAGCCACTGGAATGGGGACTGGCCAGTCCTGAGGCCACCAGAGCGCGTCCCTTAGGTCACCGCCGTAAGTTGAGAGCCCCTGCCGCAACTCGAGAAAATACAGGAGGTTTTTCCCTCCAGGCGAGATGAGGCCCATTTCCGCTGAGGCTTCTCCAGGCTAATCACGTCTAGCCTCTGGAACTTCCAAAAGGTCCTTCACACCCTTGCTGCAACTCAAGAAGTTGCCTGACATACCCGTCTCCACTCTAGAAGAAGCACGAGGATCCCATCCACATCCAGAGGAGCCCCGTTTCCGCCTCGTAGCTCGAGATGAGGGACATTTCGCTGCTTTGTCCGGAAAGAAATCCCGACGTTTCCCTCTCACCTCAAGAGGAGGCGCTCTCCACAGGAAAGGCGAGAGGAACTCCAGCATCGTGCCACCATTCCAAGAGTCCCCCAGATGTCTCAGTCCATTCAGAGGAACCTGTTTGCCCTGCACTACCTCGGCTTTCACGCCGAGGATCGACTCCCACGCCGAGGATCGACTCCCACCACGCTGGCACGTGGGACAGCCCTGTGGGACAGCCCTGTGGGAAAGCCTCGTGGGAAAGCCTCATGGGATAGACTCGAGGGAAAACCATAGATCCTTTGATCCACGCGGCGGACAGCGTGACACTGCTGCTACCGCTCTGGAGGAAAGCGCAAGTGCATGCCCGCATTCGAGACGAGGACTGACTCCCCTGGGGAGAATCCAGAAGTACCCCAAGATCCATATCAGCACTGGAGAGGAATCCTCAGGTTCCGTTCCCGACTCCACACAACGTCTTAGGCCCCGGCATGGACGGGAGAGGAATCCCGAGAGGACCCCGAGGAACTCGCATGGGGACTGGCCTTTCCTGAGGCCACCAGAGCGGGTCCCTGAGGTCCCCGTCGTAAGTCGAGAGCACCTGCCGCAACTCGAGAAAATCCAGGAGGTTTTGCACTCCAGGCGAGATGAGGCCCATTTCCGCTGAGGCTTCTCGAGGCTAATCACATCTAACCACTGGAACTTCCAAAGGGTCCTTCACACCCTTGCTGCAACTCAAGAAGTTCCCCCACATACCCGTCTCCACTCGAGAGGAAGCACGTGGGGTCCCGCACACATCCAGGGGACCCCGTTTCCGCCTCCTAGCTCGAGATGAGGGATCCTTTCCCTGTTTCGTAGGGAAAGAATTCGCGGCGTTCCCGTCGCATCTCAAGAGGAGGCGCTCTCCACAGGAAAGGCGAGAGGAACTCCAGGGTCGTGCCACCATTCCAAGAGTCCCCCAGATGTGTCAGTCCATTCCAGAGGAACCTGTTTTCCCTGCACTGCCTTGACGTTCAAGCCGAGGATCGACTCCCAACACGTGTGCACGTGGGACAGACCTGTGGGAAAGCCTCGTGGGAAAGACTCGAGGGAAAACCATAGATCCTTTGATCCACGCGGCGGACTGCGTGACACTGCTGCTACGGCTCTGGAGGAAAGAGCAAGTGCATGCCAGCATTCGAGACGAGGAATGACTCCCCTGGGATGACTCCAGAAGTACCCCAAGATCCATGTCAGCACTGGAGAGGAATCCCCAGGTTCCGGCCCCGACTCCACACAACGTCTTAGGCCCCGGCATCGAGGGGAGAGGAATCCCGAGAGGACCCCGAGGAACTCGCATGGGGACTGGCCTTTCCTGAGGCCACCAGAGCGGGTCCCTGAGGTCCCCGTCGTAAGTCGAGAGCACCTGCCGCAACTCGAGAAAATCCAGGAGGTTTTGCCCTGCAGGCGAGATGAGGCCCATTTCCGCTGAGGCTTCTCAAGGCTAATCACACCTAAGCTCTGGAACTTCCAAAGGGTCCTTGACACCCTTGCTGCAACTCAAGTAGTTCCCCTATATACCCCTCTCCACTTGAGAGGAAGCACGCATGTCCCACCCACATCCAGAAGAGCTCCGTTTCCGCCTCGTAGGTCGAGATGAGGGATCCGTTCGCTGCTTGTTCAGGAGAGATTCCTTGGCGTTCCCATCGCATCTCAAGTGTAGGGGCTCTCCACAGGAAAGGTGAGAGCAACTCCAGCGTCGTGCCACCATTCCAAGAGTCCCCCAGATGTCTCAGTCCATTCCTGAGGATACTGTTTTCCCTGCACTGCCTTGACTTTAACGAGGAGGATCGACTCCCACCACGGTCTCACGTGGGACAGCCCTGTGGGAAAGCCTCGTGGGAAAGCCTCGAGGGAAAGCCACAGATCCCTTGATCCACGCGACAGGAATCGTGACGCTGGTGCTACAGCTCGGAGGAAAGCGCACGTGCATGCCCCCATTCGAGACGAAGACTGACTCCCCTGGGGAGACTCCAAAAGTACTCCAAGATCCATGTCAGTACTGGAGAGGAATCCTCAGGTTCCGGCCCCGACTCCACACAAGGACTTAGGCCCCGGCATCGACGGAAGATGAATCCCGAGAGGACCCCGAGCAATTCGAATGGGGATGGGCCAGTATTGAGGCCACCAGAGCGGGTCCCTAAAGTCCCCGTCGTAAGTCGAGAGCACCTGCCGCAACTCGAGAAAATCAAGGAGGTTTTGCACTCCAGCTGAGTGAGGCCCATTTCCGCTGAGGCTTCTGGAAGCTAATCACACCTAACCTCTGGAACTTCTAAAAGGTCCTTCACACCCTTGCTGCAACTCAAGAAGTTCCCTAACATACCCGTCTCCACTCGAGAGGAAGCACGAGGGTCCCGCCCACATCCAGGGGAGCCCCGTGTCCGCCTCGTAGCTCAAGATGAGGGATCCTTTCACAGCTTTTTCGGGAAATAATTCTGGGAGTTCCCGTTGCATCTCAAGTGGAGGCGCTCCTCACAGGAAAGGCGAGAGGAACTCCAGGGTCGTGCCACCGTTCCCAGAGTCCCCCAGATATCTCAGTCCATTCCAGAGGAACCTGTTATCCCTGCACTGCCTCGAGTTTCACGCCGAGCATCGACTCACACCACGGTGACACGTGGGACAGTCCTGTGGGAAAGCCTCGTGGGAAAGCCTCGTGGGAAAGCCACAGATCCCATGATCGGCGCGCCGGGAGGCATGACAGTGTTGTTACAGCTCTGGAGGAAAGCGCACGTGCATGCCCCCATTCGAGACGGGGACTTACTCCCCTGGGGAAACACCAGAAGTACTCCACGATCCATGTTAGCACTGGAGAGGAAACCTCATGTTCCAGACACGACTCCACACAAGGTCTTAGGCTCTGGCATCAAAGGGAGCGGAATCCCGAGAGGCTCCCGAGCCACTGGAATGGGGACTGGCCAGTCCTGAGGCCACCAGAGCGCGTCCCTTAGGTCACCGTCGTAAGTCGAGAGCACCTGCCGCAACTCGAGAAAATCCAGGAGGTTTTTCCCTCCAGGCGAGATGAGGCCCATTGCCGCTGAGGCTTCTCCAGGCTAATCACGTCTAGCCTCTGGAACTTCCAAAAGGTCCTTCACACCCTTGCTGCAACTCAAGAAGTTGCCTGACATACCCGTCTCCACTCTAGAAGAAGCACGAGGATCCCATCCACATCCAGAGGAGCCCCGTTTCCGCCTCGTAGCTCGAGATGAGGGACATTTCGCTGCTTTGTCCGGAAAGAAATCCCGACGTTTCCCTCTCACCTCAAGAGGAGGCGCTCTCCACAGGAAAGGCGAGAGGAACTCCAGCATCGTGCCACCATTCCAAGAGTCCCCCAGATGTCTCAGTCCATTCAGAGGAACCTGTTTGCCCTGCACTACCTCGGCTTTCACGCCGAGGATCGACTCCCACGCCGAGGATCGACTCCCACCCCGCTGGCACGTGGGACAGCCCTGTGGGACAGCCCTGTGGGAAAGCCTCGTGGGAAAGCCTCATGGGATAGACTCGAGGGAAAACCATAGATCCTTTGATCCACGCGGCGGACAGCGTGACACTGCTGCTACCGCTCTGGAGGAAAGCGCAAGTGCATGCCCGCATTCGAGACGAGGACTGACTCCCCTGGGGAGAATCCAGAAGTACCCCAAGATCCATATCAGCACTGGAGAGGAATCCTCAGGTTCCGTTCCCGACTCCACACAACGTCTTAGGCCCCGGCATGGACGGGAGAGGAATCCCGAGAGGACCCCGAGGAACTCGCATGGGGACTGGCCTTTCCTGAGGCCACCAGAGCGGGTCCCTGAGGTCCCCGTCGTAAGTCGAGAGCACCTGCCGCAACTCGAGAAAATCCAGGAGGTTTTGCACTCCAGGCGAGATGAGGCCCATTTCCGCTGAGGCTTCTCGAGGCTAATCACATCTAACCACTGGAACTTCCAAAGGGTCCTTCACACCCTTGCTGCAACTCAAGAAGTTCCCCCACATACCCGTCTCCACTCGAGAGGAAGCACGAGGGTCCCGCACACATCCAGGGGACCCCGTTTCCGCCTCCTAGCTCGAGATGAGGGATCCTTTCCCTGTTTCGTAGGGAAAGAATTCGCGGCGTTCCCGTCGCATCTCAAGAGGAGGCGCTCTCCACAGGAAAGGCGAGAGGAACTCCAGGGTCGTGCCACCATTCCAAGAGTCCCCCAGATGTGTCAGTCCATTCCAGAGGAACCTGTTTTCCCTGCACTGCCTTGACGTTCAAGCCGAGGATCGACTCCCAACACGTGTGCACGTGGGACAGACCTGTGGGAAAGCCTCGTGGGAAAGACTCGAGGGAAAACCATAGATCCTTTGATCCACGCGGCGGACTGCGTGACACTGCTGCTACGGCTCTGGAGGAAAGAGCAAGTGCATGCCAGCATTCGAGACGAGGAATGACTCCCCTGGGATGACTCCAGAAGTACCCCAAGATCCATGTCAGCACTGGAGAGGAATCCCCAGGTTCCGGCCCCGACTCCACACAACGTCTTAGGCCCCGGCATCGAGGGGAGAGGAATCCCGAGAGGACCCCGAGGAACTCGCATGGGGACTGGCCTTTCCTGAGGCCACCAGAGCGGGTCCCTGAGGTCCCCGTCGTAAGTCGAGAGCACCTGCCGCAACTCGAGAAAATCCAGGAGGTTTTGCCCTGCAGGCGAGATGAGGCCCATTTCCGCTGAGGCTTCTCAAGGCTAATCACACCTAAGCTCTGGAACTTCCAAAGGGTCCTTGACACCCTTGCTGCAACTCAAGTAGTTCCCCTATATACCCCTCTCCACTTGAGAGGAAGCACGCATGTCCCACCCACATCCAGAAGAGCTCCGTTTCCGCCTCGTAGGTCGAGATGAGGGATCCGTTCGCTGCTTGTTCAGGAGAGATTCCTTGGCGTTCCCATCGCATCTCAAGTGTAGGGGCTCTCCACAGGAAAGGTGAGAGCAACTCCAGCGTCGTGCCACCATTCCAAGAGTCCCCCAGATGTCTCAGTCCATTCCTGAGGATACTGTTTTCCCTGCACTGCCTTGACTTTAACGAGGAGGATCGACTCCCACCACGGTCTCACGTGGGACAGCCCTGTGGGAAAGCCTCGTGGGAAAGCCTCGAGGGAAAGCCACAGATCCCTTGATCCACGCGACAGGAATCGTGACGCTGGTGCTACAGCTCGGAGGAAAGCGCACGTGCATGCCCCCATTCGAGACGAAGACTGACTCCCCTGGGGAGACTCCAAAAGTACTCCAAGATCCATGTCAGTACTGGAGAGGAATCCTCAGGTTCCGGCCCCGACTCCACACAAGGACTTAGGCCCCGGCATCGACGGAAGATGAATCCCGAGAGGACCCCGAGCAATTCGAATGGGGACGGGCCAGTATTGAGGCCACCAGAGCGGGTCCCTAAAGTCCCCGTCGTAAGTCAAGAGCACCTGCCGCAACTCGAGAAAATCAAGGAGGTTTTGCACTCCAGCTGAGTGAGGCCCATTTCCGCTGAGGCTTCTGGAAGCTAATCACACCTAACCTCTGGAACTTCTAAAAGGTCCTTCACACCCTTGCTGCAACTCAAGAAGTTCCCTAACATACCCGTCTCCACTCGAGAGGAAGCACGAGGGTCCCGCCCACATCCAGGGGAGCCCCGTGTTCGCCTCGTAGCTCAAGATGAGGGATCCTTTCACAGCTTTTTCGGGAAATAATTCTGGGAGTTCCCGTTGCATCTCAAGTGGAGGCGCTCCTCACAGGAAAGGCGAGAGGAACTCCAGGGTCGTGCCACCGTTCCCAGAGTCCCCCAGATATCTCAGTCCATTCCAGAGGAACCTGTTATCCCTGCACTGCCTCGAGTTTCACGCCGAGCATCGACTCACACCACGGTGACACGTGGGACAGTCCTGTGGGAAAGCCTCGTGGGAAAGCCTCGTGGGAAAGCCACAGATCCCATGATCGGCGCGCCGGGAGGCATGACAGTGTTGTTACAGCTCTGGAGGAAAGCGCACGTGCATGCCCCCATTCGAGACGGGGACTTACTCCCCTGGGGAAACACCAGAAGTACTCCACGATCCATGTCAGCACTGGAGAGGAAACCTCATGTTCCAGACACGACTCCACACAAGGTCTTAGGCTCTGGCATCAAAGGGAGCGGAATCCCGAGAGGCTCCCGAGCCACTGGAATGGGGACTGGCCAGTCCTGAGGCCACCAGAGCGCGTCCCTTAGGTCACCGCCGTAAGTTGAGAGCCCCTGCCGCAACTCGAGAAAATACAGGAGGTTTTTCCCTCCAGGCGAGATGAGGCCCATTTCCGCTGAGGCTTCTCCAGGCTAATCACGTCTAGCCTCTGGAACTTCCAAAAGGTCCTTCACACCCTTGCTGCAACTCAAGAAGTTGCCTGACATACCCGTCTCCACTCTAGAAGAAGCACGAGGATCCCATCCACATCCAGAGGAGCCCCGTTTCCGCCTCGTAGCTCGAGATGAGGGACATTTCGCTGCTTTGTCCGGAAAGAAATCCCGACGTTTCCCTCTCACCTCAAGAGGAGGCGCTCTCCACAGGAAAGGCGAGAGGAACTCCAGCATCGTGCCACCATTCCAAGAGTCCCCCAGATGTCTCAGTCCATTCAGAGGAACCTGTTTGCCCTGCACTACCTCGGCTTTCACGCCGAGGATCGACTCCCACGCCGAGGATCGACTCCCACCACGCTGGCACGTGGGACAGCCCTGTGGGACAGCCCTGTGGGAAAGCCTCGTGGGAAAGCCTCATGGGATAGACTCGAGGGAAAACCATAGATCCTTTGATCCACGCGGCGGACAGCGTGACACTGCTGCTACCGCTCTGGAGGAAAGCGCAAGTGCATGCCCGCATTCGAGACGAGGACTGACTCCCCTGGGGAGAATCCAGAAGTACCCCAAGATCCATATCAGCACTGGAGAGGAATCCTCAGGTTCCGTTCCCGACTCCACACAACGTCTTAGGCCCCGGCATGGACGGGAGAGGAATCCCGAGAGGACCCCGAGGAACTCGCATGGGGACTGGCCTTTCCTGAGGCCACCAGAGCGGGTCCCTGAGGTCCCCGTCGTAAGTCGAGAGCACCTGCCGCAACTCGAGAAAATCCAGGAGGTTTTGCACTCCAGGCGAGATGAGGCCCATTTCCGCTGAGGCTTCTCGAGGCTAATCACATCTAACCACTGGAACTTCCAAAGGGTCCTTCACACCCTTGCTGCAACTCAAGAAGTTCCCCCACATACCCGTCTCCACTCGAGAGGAAGCACGAGGGTCCCGCACACATCCAGGGGACCCCGTTTCCGCCTCCTAGCTCGAGATGAGGGATCCTTTCCCTGTTTCGTAGGGAAAGAATTCGCGGCGTTCCCGTCGCATCTCAAGAGGAGGCGCTCTCCACAGGAAAGGCGAGAGGAACTCCAGGGTCGTGCCACCATTCCAAGAGTCCCCCAGATGTGTCAGTCCATTCCAGAGGAACCTGTTTTCCCTGCACTGCCTTGACGTTCAAGCCGAGGATCGACTCCCAACACGTGTGCACGTGGGACAGACCTGTGGGAAAGCCTCGTGGGAAAGACTCGAGGGAAAACCATAGATCCTTTGATCCACGCGGCGGACTGCGTGACACTGCTGCTACGGCTCTGGAGGAAAGAGCAAGTGCATGCCAGCATTCGAGACGAGGAATGACTCCCCTGGGATGACTCCAGAAGTACCCCAAGATCCATGTCAGCACTGGAGAGGAATCCCCAGGTTCCGGCCCCGACTCCACACAACGTCTTAGGCCCCGGCATCGAGGGGAGAGGAATCCCGAGAGGACCCCGAGGAACTCGCATGGGGACTGGCCTTTCCTGAGGTCACCAGAGCGGGTCCCTGAGGTCCCCGTCGTAAGTCGAGAGCACCTGCCGCAACTCGAGAAAATCCAGGAGGTTTTGCCCTGCAGGCGAGATGAGGCCCATTTCCGCTGAGGCTTCTCAAGGCTAATCACACCTAAGCTCTGGAACTTCCAAAGGGTCCTTGACACCCTTGCTGCAACTCAAGTAGTTCCCCTATATACCCCTCTCCACTTGAGAGGAAGCACGCATGTCCCACCCACATCCAGAAGAGCTCCGTTTCCGCCTCGTAGGTCGAGATGAGGGATCCGTTCGCTGCTTGTTCAGGAGAGATTCCTTGGCGTTCCCATCGCATCTCAAGTGTAGGGGCTCTCCACAGGAAAGGTGAGAGCAACTCCAGCGTCGTGCCACCATTCCAAGAGTCCCCCAGATGTCTCAGTCCATTCCTGAGGATACTGTTTTCCCTGCACTGCCTTGACTTTAACGAGGAGGATCGACTCCCACCACGGTCTCACGTGGGACAGCCCTGTGGGAAAGCCTCGTGGGAAAGCCTCGAGGGAAAGCCACAGATCCCTTGATCCACGCGACAGGAATCGTGACGCTGGTGCTACAGCTCGGAGGAAAGCGCACGTGCATGCCCCCATTCGAGACGAAGACTGACTCCCCTGGGGAGACTCCAAAAGTACTCCAAGATCCATGTCAGTACTGGAGAGGAATCCTCAGGTTCCGGCCCCGACTCCACACAAGGACTTAGGCCCCGGCATCGACGGAAGATGAATCCCGAGAGGACCCCGAGCAATTCGAATGGGGACGGGCCAGTATTGAGGCCACCAGAGCGGGTCCCTAAAGTCCCCGTCGTAAGTCAAGAGCACCTGCCGCAACTCGAGAAAATCAAGGAGGTTTTGCACTCCAGCTGAGTGAGGCCCATTTCCGCTGAGGCTTCTGGAAGCTAATCACACCTAACCTCTGGAACTTCTAAAAGGTCCTTCACACCCTTGCTGCAACTCAAGAAGTTCCCTAACATACCCGTCTCCACTCGAGAGGAAGCACGAGGGTCCCGCCCACATCCAGGGGAGCCCCGTGTTCGCCTCGTAGCTCAAGATGAGGGATCCTTTCACAGCTTTTTCGGGAAATAATTCTGGGAGTTCCCGTTGCATCTCAAGTGGAGGCGCTCCTCACAGGAAAGGCGAGAGGAACTCCAGGGTCGTGCCACCGTTCCCAGAGTCCCCCAGATATCTCAGTCCATTCCAGAGGAACCTGTTATCCCTGCACTGCCTCGAGTTTCACGCCGAGCATCGACTCACACCACGGTGACACGTGGGACAGTCCTGTGGGAAAGCCTCGTGGGAAAGCCTCGTGGGAAAGCCACAGATCCCATGATCGGCGCGCCGGGAGGCATGACAGTGTTGTTACAGCTCTGGAGGAAAGCGCACGTGCATGCCCCCATTCGAGACGGGGACTTACTCCCCTGGGGAAACACCAGAAGTACTCCACGATCCATGTCAGCACTGGAGAGGAAACCTCATGTTCCAGACACGACTCCACACAAGGTCTTAGGCTCTGGCATCAAAGGGAGCGGAATCCCGAGAGGCTCCCGAGCCACTGGAATGGGGACTGGCCAGTCCTGAGGCCACCAGAGCGCGTCCCTTAGGTCACCGCCGTAAGTTGAGAGCCCCTGCCGCAACTCGAGAAAATACAGGAGGTTTTTCCCTCCAGGCGAGATGAGGCCCATTTCCGCTGAGGCTTCTCCAGGCTAATCACGTCTAGCCTCTGGAACTTCCAAAAGGTCCTTCACACCCTTGCTGCAACTCAAGAAGTTGCCTGACATACCCGTCTCCACTCTAGAAGAAGCACGAGGATCCCATCCACATCCAGAGGAGCCCCGTTTCCGCCTCGTAGCTCGAGATGAGGGACATTTCGCTGCTTTGTCCGGAAAGAAATCCCGACGTTTCCCTCTCACCTCAAGAGGAGGCGCTCTCCACAGGAAAGGCGAGAGGAACTCCAGCATCGTGCCACCATTCCAAGAGTCCCCCAGATGTCTCAGTCCATTCAGAGGAACCTGTTTGCCCTGCACTACCTCGGCTTTCACGCCGAGGATCGACTCCCACGCCGAGGATCGACTCCCACCACGCTGGCACGTGGGACAGCCCTGTGGGACAGCCCTGTGGGAAAGCCTCGTGGGAAAGCCTCATGGGATAGACTCGAGGGAAAACCATAGATCCTTTGATCCACGCGGCGGACAGCGTGACACTGCTGCTACCGCTCTGGAGGAAAGCGCAAGTGCATGCCCGCATTCGAGACGAGGACTGACTCCCCTGGGGAGAATCCAGAAGTACCCCAAGATCCATATCAGCACTGGAGAGGAATCCTCAGGTTCCGTTCCCGACTCCACACAACGTCTTAGGCCCCGGCATGGACGGGAGAGGAATCCCGAGAGGACCCCGAGGAACTCGCATGGGGACTGGCCTTTCCTGAGGCCACCAGAGCGGGTCCCTGAGGTCCCCGTCGTAAGTCGAGAGCACCTGCCGCAACTCGAGAAAATCCAGGAGGTTTTGCACTCCAGGCGAGATGAGGCCCATTTCCGCTGAGGCTTCTCGAGGCTAATCACATCTAACCACTGGAACTTCCAAAGGGTCCTTCACACCCTTGCTGCAACTCAAGAAGTTCCCCCACATACCCGTCTCCACTCGAGAGGAAGCACGAGGGTCCCGCACACATCCAGGGGACCCCGTTTCCGCCTCCTAGCTCGAGATGAGGGATCCTTTCCCTGTTTTGTAGGGAAAGAATTCGCGGCGTTCCCGTCGCATCTCAAGAGGAGGCGCTCTCCACAGGAAAGGCGAGAGGAACTCCAGGGTCGTGCCACCATTCCAAGAGTCCCCCAGATGTGTCAGTCCATTCCAGAGGAACCTGTTTTCCCTGCACTGCCTTGACGTTCAAGCCGAGGATCGACTCCCAACACGTGTGCACGTGGGACAGACCTGTGGGAAAGCCTCGTGGGAAAGACTCGAGGGAAAACCATAGATCCTTTGATCCAGGCGGCGGACTGCGTGACACTGCTGCTACGGCTCTGGAGGAAAGAGCAAGTGCATGCCAGCATTCGAGACGAGGAATGACTCCCCTGGGATGACTCCAGAAGTACCCCAAGATCCATGTCAGCACTGGAGAGGAATCCCCAGGTTCCGGCCCCGACTCCACACAAGGTCTTAGGCCCCGGCATCGAGGGGAGAGGAATCCCGAGAGGCCCCCGAGGAACTCGCATGGGGACTGGCCTTTCCTGAGGCCACCAGAGCGGGTCCCTGAGGTCCCCGTCGTAAGTCGAGAGCACCTGCCGCATCTAGAGAAAATCCAGGAGGTTTTGCCCTGCAGGCGAGATGAGGCCCATTTCCGCTGAGGCTTCTCAAGGCTAATCACACCTAAGCTCTGGAACTTCCAAAGGGTCCTTGACACCCTTGCTGCAACTCAAGAAGTTCCCCTATATACCCCTCTCCACTCGAGAGGAAGCACGCATGTCCCACCCACATCCAGAAGAGCTCCGTTTCCGCCTCGTAGGTCGAGATGAGGGATCCGTTCGCTGCTTGTTCAGGAGAGATTCCTTGGCGTTCCCATCGCATCTCAAGTGTAGGGGCTCTCCACAGGAAAGGTGAGAGCAACTCCAGCGTCGTGCCACCATTCCAAGAGTCCCCCAGATGTCTCAGTCCATTCCTGAGGATACTGTTTTCCCTGCACTGCCTTGACTTTAACGAGGAGGATCGACTCCCACCACGGTCTCACGTGGGACAGCCCTGTGGGAAAGCCTCGTGGGAAAGCCTCGAGGGAAAGCCACAGATCCCTTGATCCACGCGACAGGAATCGTGACGCTGGTGCTACAGCTCGGAGGAAAGCGCACGTGCATGCCCCCATTCGAGACGAAGACTGACTCCCCTGGGGAGACTCCAAAAGTACTCCAAGATCCATGTCAGTACTGGAGAGGAATCCTCAGGTTCCGGCCCCGACTCCACACAAGGACTTAGGCCCCGGCATCGACGGAAGATGAATCCCGAGAGGACCCCGAGCAATTCGAATGGGGACGGGCCAGTATTGAGGCCACCAGAGCGGGTCCCTAAAGTCCCCGTCGTAAGTCAAGAGCACCTGCCGCAACTCGAGAAAATCAAGGAGGTTTTGCACTCCAGCTGAGTGAGGCCCATTTCCGCTGAGGCTTCTGGAAGCTAATCACACCTAACCTCTGGAACTTCTAAAAGGTCCTTCACACCCTTGCTGCAACTCAAGAAGTTCCCTAACATACCCGTCTCCACTCGAGAGGAAGCACGAGGGTCCCGCCCACATCCAGGGGAGCCCCGTGTTCGCCTCGTAGCTCAAGATGAGGGATCCTTTCACAGCTTTTTCGGGAAATAATTCTGGGAGTTCCCGTTGCATCTCAAGTGGAGGCGCTCCTCACAGGAAAGGCGAGAGGATCTCCAGGGTCGTGCCACCGTTCCCAGAGTCCCCCAGATATCTCAGTCCATTCCAGAGGAACCTGTTATCCCTGCACTGCCTCGAGTTTCACGCCGAGCATCGACTCACACCACGGTGACACGTGGGACAGTCCTGTGGGAAAGCCTCGTGGGAAAGCCTCGTGGGAAAGCCACAGATCCCATGATCGGCGCGCCGGGAGGCATGACAGTGTTGTTACAGCTCTGGAGGAAAGCGCACGTGCATGCCCCCATTCGAGACGGGGACTTACTCCCCTGGGGAAACACCAGAAGTACTCCACGATCCATGTCAGCACTGGAGAGGAAACCTCATGTTCCAGACACGACCCACACAAGGTCTTAGGCTCTGGCATCGAAGGGAGCGGAATCCCGAGAGGCTACCGAGCCATTTGAATGGGGACTGGCCAGTCCTGAGGGCACCAGAGTGCGTCCCTTAGGTCACCGTCGTAAGTCGAGAGCACCTGCCGCAACTCGAGAAAATCCAGGAGGTTTTGCACTCCAGGCGAGATGAGGCCCATTTCCGCTGAGGCTTCTCGAGGCTAATCACATCTAAACACTGGAACTTCCAAAGGGTCCTTCACACCCTTGCTGCAACTCAAGAAGTTCCCCCACATACCCGTCTCCACTCGAGAGGAAGCACGAGGGTCCCGCACACATCCAGGGGACACCGTTTCCGCCTCCTAGCTCGAGATGAGGGATCCTTTCCCTGTTTCGTAGGGAAAGAATTCGCGGCGTCCCCGTCGCATCTCAAGAGGAGGCGCTCTCCACAGGAAAGGCGAGAGGAACTCCAGCATCGTGCCACCATTCCAAGAGTCCCCCAGATGTGTCAGTCCATTCCAGAGGAACCTGTTTTCCCTGCACTGCCTTGACGTCAAGCCGAGGATCGACTCCCAATACGTGTGCACGTGGGACAGCCCTGTGGGAAAGCCTCGTGGGAAAGCCTCGTGGGAAAGACTCGAGGGAAAACCATAGATCCTTTGATCCATGCGGCGGACTGCGTGACACTGCTGCTACCGCTCTGCAGGAAAGCGCAAGTGCATGCCCACATTCGAGACGAGGACTGACTCCCCTGGGGAGACTCCAGAAATACCCCAAGATCCATGTCAGCACTGGAGAGGAATCCTCAGGTTCCGGCCCCGACTTCACACAAGGTCTTAGGCCCCGGCATCGACGGGAGAGGAATCCCGAGACGCCCCCGAGGAACTCGCATGGGGACTGGCCTTTCCTGAGGCCACCAGAGCGGGTCCCCGAGGTCCCCGTCGTAAGTCGAGAGCACCTGCCGCAACTCGAGAAAATCCAGGAGGTTTTGCCCTCCAGGCGAGACGAGGCCCATTTCCGCTGAGGCTTCTCGGGGCTAATCACATCTAACCACTGGAACTTCCAAAGGGTCTTTCACACCCTTGCTGCATCTCAAGAAGTTCCCCGACATACCCGTCTCCACTCGAGAGGAAGCATGAGGGTCCGGCACACTTCCAGGGGAGCCCCGTTTCCGCCTCCTAGCTCGAGATGAGGGATCATTTCCCTGTTTCGTAGGGAAAGAATTGCCGGCGTTCCCGTCGCATCTCAAGAGGAGGCGCTCTCCACAGGAAAGGCGAGAGGAACTTCAGGGTCGTGCCACCATTCCAAGAGTCCCCCAGATGTGTCAGTCCATTCCAGAGGAACCAGTTTTCCCTGCACTGCCTTGAAGTTCAAGCCGAGGATCGACTCCCACCACGTGTGCACGTGGGGCAGCCCTGTGGGAAAGCCTCGTGGGAAAGCCTCGTGGGAAAGACTCGAGGGAAAATCTTAGATCCTTTGATCCATGCGGCGGACTGCGTGACACTGCTGCTACCGCTCTGGAGGAAAGCGCAAGTGCATGCCCGCATTCGAGACGAGGACCGTCTCCCCTGGGGAGACTCCAGAAGTACCCGAAGATCCATGTCAGCACTGGAGAGGAATCCTCAGGTTCCGGCCCCGACTCCACACAAGGTCTTAGGCCCCGGCATCAACGGGAGAGGAATCCCGAGAAGCCCCCGAGGAACTTGCATGAGGACGGGCCTTTCCTGAGGCCACCAGAGCGGGTCCCTGAGGTCCCCGTCGTAAGTCGAGAGCACCTGCCGCAACTCGAGAAAATCCAGGAGGTTTTGCCCTCCAGGCGAGATGAGGCCCATTTCCACTGAGGCTTCTCGAGGCTAATCACATCTAAACCCTGGAACTTCCAAAGGGTAGTTCACACCCTTGCTGCAAGTCCAAAAGTTCCCCGACATACCCGTCTCCACTCGAGAGGAAGCACGAGGGTCCCGCACACATCCAGGGGAGCCCCGTTTCCGCCTCCTAGCTCGAGATGAGGGATCCTTTCCTTGTTTCGTAGGGAAAGAATTCCCGGCGTTCCCGTCGCATCTCAAGACGAGGCGCTCTCCACAGGAAAGGCGAGAGGAACTCCAGCATCGTGCCACCATTCCAAGAGTCCCCCAGATGTGTCAGTCCATTCCAGAGGAACCTGTTTTCCCTGCACTGCCTTGACGTTCAAGCCGAGGATCGACTCCCACCACGTGTGAACATGGGACAGCCCTGTGGGAAAGCTTCGTGGGAAAACCTCGTGGGAAAGACTCGAGGGAAAACCATAGATCCTTTGATCCACGCGGCGGACTGCGTGACACTGCTGCTACCGCTCTGGAGGAAAGCGCAAGTGCATGCCCGCATCCGAGACGAGGACTGACTCCCCTGGGGAGACTCCAGAAGTACCCCAAGATCCATGTCAGCACTGGAGAGGAATCCTCAGGTTCCGGCCCCGACCCCACACAAGGTCTTAGGCCCCGGGATCAACGGGAGAGGAATCCCGAGAAGCCCCCGAGGAACTCGCATGAGGACTGGCCTTTCCTGAGGCCACCAGAGCGGGTCCCTGAGGTCCCCGTCGTAAGTCGAGAGCACCTGCCGCAACTCAAGAAAATCCAGGAGGTTTTGCCCTCCAGGCGAGATGAGGCCCATTTCCGCTGAGGCTTCTCGAGGCTAATCACATTTAACCAATGGAACTTCAAAAGGGTCCTTCACACCCTTGCTACAACTCAAGAAGTTCCCCGACATACCCGTCTCCACTCGAGAGGAAGCACGAGGATCCCGCACACATCCTGGGGAGCCCCGTTTCCGCCTCCTAGCTCGAGATGAGGGATCCTTTCCCTGTTTCGTAGGGAAAGAATTCCCGGCGTTCCCGTCGCGTCTCCAGATGAGGCGCTCTCCACAGGAAAGGCGAGAGGAACTCCAGGGTCGTGCCACCATTCCAAGAGTCCCCCAGATGTGTCAGTCCATTCCAGAGGAACCTGTTTTCCCTGCACTGCCTTGACGTTCAAGCCGAGGATCGACTCCCACCACGTGTGCACGTGGGACAGCCATGTGGGAAGCCTCGTGGGAAAGCCTCGTGGTTAGGACTCGAGGGAAAACCATAGATCCTTTGATCCACGCGGTGGACTGCGTGACACTGCTGCTACCGCTCTGGAGGAAAGCGCAAGTGCATGCCCGCATTAGAGGCGAGGACTGACTTCCCTGGGGAGACTCCAGAAGTACCCCAAGATCCATGTCAGCACTGGAGAGGAATCCTCAGGTTCCGGCCCCGACTTCACACAAGGTCGTAGGCCCCGGCATCGACAGGAGAGAAATCCCGAGAGGCCCCTGAGGAACTCGCATGGGACTGGCCTTTCCTGAGGCCACCAGAGCGGGTCCCTGAGGTCCCCGTCGTAAGTCGAGAGCACCTGCCGCAACTCGAGAGAATCCAGGAGGTTTTGCCCTCCAGGCGAGGTGAGGCCCATTTCCGCTGAGGCTTCTCGAGGCTAATCACATTTAACCATTGGAAATTCCAAAGGGTCCTTCACACCCTTGCTGCAACTCAACAAGTTCCCTGACATCCCCGTCTCCACTCGACAGGAAGCACGAGGATCCCGCACACATCCAGGGGAGCCTCGTTTCCGCCTCCTAGCTCGAGATGAGGGATCCTTTCCCTGTTTCATAGGGAAAGAATTCCCGGCGTTCCCGTCGCATTTCAAGACGAGGCGCTCACCACAGGAAAGGCGAGAGGAACTCAGGGTCGTGCCACCATTCCAAGAGTCGCCCAGATGTGTCATTCCATTCCAGAGGAACCTGTTTTCCCTGCACTGCCTTGACGTTCAAGCCGAGGATCGACTCCCACCACGTGTGCACGTGGGACAGCCCTGTGGGAAAGCCTCGTGGGAAAGCCTCGTGGGAAGGACTCGAGGGAAAACGATAGAACCTTTGATCCACGCGGCGGACTGCGTGACACTGCTGCTACCGCTCTGGAGGAAAGCGCAAGTGCATGCCCGCATTAGAGGCGAGCACTGACTCCCCTGGGGAGACTCCAGAAGTACCCCAAGATCCATGTCAGCACTGGAGAGGAATCCTCAGGTTCCGGCCCCCACTCCACACAAGGTCTTAGGCCCCGGCATCGACGGGAGAGAAATCCCGAGAGGCCCCTGAGGTACTCGCATGGGGACTGGCCTTTCCGGATGCCACCAGAGCGGGTCCCTGAGGTCCCCGTCGTAAGTCGAGAGCACCTGCCGCAACTCGAGAAAATCAAGGAGGTTTTGCCCTCCAGGAGAGATGAGGCCCATTTCCGCTGAGGTTTCTCGAGGCTAATCACATCTAACCACTGGAACTTCCAAAGGGTCCTTCACACCCTTGCTGCAACTCAAGAAGTTCCCCGAAATACCCATCTTCCCTCGAGAGGAAGCACGAGGGTCCCGCACACATCCAGGGGAGCCCCGTTTCCGCCTCCTAGCTCGAGATGAGGGATCCTTTCCCTGTTTCGTAGGGAAAGAATTCCCGGCGTTCCCGTCGCATCTCAAGAGGAGGCGCTCTCCACAGGAAAGGCGAGAGGAACTCCAGGGTCGTGCCACCATTCCAAAAGTCCCCCAGATGTGTCAGTCCATTCCAGAGGAACCTGTTTTCCCTGCACTACCTTCACGTTCAAGCCGAGGATCGACTTCCACAATGTGTGCATGTTGGACAGCCCTGTGGGAAAGCCTCCTGGGAAAGAGTCGTGGGATAGCCTCGTGAGAAAGACTCGAGGGAAAACCAGAGATCCTTTTATCCAAGCGGCTGACTGCTTGACACTGCTGATACCGCTCTGGAGGAAAGCGCAAGTGCATGCCCGCATTCGAGACGAGGACGGACTCCCCTGGGGAGACTCCAGAAGTACCCCAAGATCCATGGCAGCACTGGAGAGGAATCCTCAGGTTCCGGCCCCGACTCCACACAAGGACTTAGGCCCCAGCATCGACGGGAGAGGAATCCCGAGAGGCCCCCGAGGAACTCGCATGGGGACTGGCCTTTCCTGAGGCCACCAGAGCATGTCCCTGAGGTCCCCGTCGTAAGTCGAGAGCACCTGCCGCAACTCGAGAAAATCCAGGAGGTTTTGCCCTCCAGGCGAGATGAGGCCCATTTCCGCTGAGGCTTCTCGAGGCTAATCACATCTAACCACTGGAACTTCCAAAGGGTCCTTCACACCCTTGCTGCAACTCAAGAAGTTCCCCGACACACCCGTCTCCACTCGAGAGGAAGCACGAGGGTCCCGCACACATCCAGGGGAGCCCCGTTTCCGCCTCCTAGCTCGAGATGAGGGATCCTTTCCCTGTTTCGTAGGGAAAGAATTCCCGGCGTTCCCGTCGCATCTCAAGAGGATGCGCTCTCCACAGGAAAGGCGAGAGGAACTCCAGGGTCGTGCCTCCATTCTAAGAGTCCCCCAGATGTGTCAGTCCATTCCAGAGGAACCTGTTTTCCCTGCACTGCCTTGACGTTCAAGCCGAGGATCGACTCCCACCACGTGTGCACGTGGGACAGCCCTGTGGGAAAGCCTCGTGGGAAAGCCTAGTGGGAAAGACTCGAAGGAAAACCATAGATCCTTTGATCCACGCGGCGGACTGCGTGATACTGCTGCTACCGCTCTGGAGGAAAGCGCAAGTGCATGCCCGCATTCGAGACGAGGACTGACTCCCCTGGGGAAACTCCAGAAGTACCCCAAGATCCATGTCAGCACTGGAGAGGAATCCTCAGGTTCCGGCCCCGACTCCACACAAGGTCTTAGGCCCCGGCATCGAAGGGAGAGGAATCCCAAGAGGACCCCGAGGAACTCGCATGGGGACTGGCCTTTCCTGAGGCCACCAGAGCGGGTCCCTGAGGTCCCCGTCGTAAGTCGAGAGCACCTGCCGCAACTCGAGAAAATCCAGGAGGTTTTGCCCTCCAGGCGAGGTGAGGCCCATTTCCGCAGAGGCTTCTCGAGGCTAATCACATTTAACCACTGGAAATTCCAAAGGGTCCTTCACACCCTTCCTGCAACTCAACAAGTTCCCCGACATCCCCGTCTCCACTCGACAGGAAGCACGAGGATCCCGCACACATCCAGGGGAGCCTCGTTTCCGCCTCCTAGCTCGAGATGAGGGATCCTTTCCCTGTTTCGTAGGGAAAGAATTCCCGGCATTCCCGTCGCATTTTAAGACGAGGCGATCTCCACAGGAAAGGCGAGAGGAAATCAGGGTCGTGCCACCATTCCAAGAGTCGCCCAGATGTGTCAGTCCATTCCAGAGGAACCTCTTTTTCCTGCACTGCCTTGACGTAGAAGCCGAGGATCGACTCCCACCACGTGTGCACGTGGGACAGCCCTGTGGGAAAGCCGCGTGGGAAAGCCTCGTGGGAAAGACTCGAGGGAAAACCATAGATCCTTTGATCCACGCGGCGGACTGCGTGACTCTGCTGTTACCGCTCTGGAGGAAAGCGCAAGTGCATGCCCGCATTCGAGACGACGACTGACTCCCCTTTGGAGACTCCAGAAGTACCCCAAGTTCCATGTCAGCACTGGAGAGGAATCCTCAGGTTCCGGCCCCGACTCCACACAAGGACTTAGGCCCCGGCATCGACGGGAGAGGAATCCCGAGAGGCCCCCGAGGAACTCGCATGGGGACTGGCCTTTCCTTAGGCCACCAGAGCGGGCCCCGAGGTCCCCGTCGTAAGTCGAGAGCACCTGCCGCAACTCGAGAAAATCCAGGAGGTTTTGGTCTCCAGGCGAGATGAGGCCCATTTCCACTGAGGCTTCTCGAGGCTAATCACATCTAACCACTGGAACTTCCAAAGGGTCCTTCACACCCTTGCTGCAACTCAAGAAGTTCCCCGACTTACCCGTCTCCACTCGAGAGGAAGCACGAGGGTCCCGCACACATCAAGGGGAGCCCCTTTCCGCCTCCTAGCTCGAGATGAGGGATCCTTTCCCTGTTTCATAGGGAAAGAATTCAAGGCGTTCCCGTCACATCTCAAGAGGAGGCGCTCTCCACAGGAAAGGCGAGAGGAACTCCAGGGTCGTGCCACCATTCCAAGAGTCCCCCAGAAGTGTCAGTCCATTCCAGAGGAACCTCTTTTTCCTGCACTGCCTTGACGTAGAAGCCGAGGATCGACTCCCACCACGTGTGCACGTGGGACAGCCCTGTGGGAAAGCCTCGTGGGAAAGCCTCGTGGGAAGGACTCGAGGGAAAACCATAGATCCTTTGATCCACGCGGCGGACTGCGTGACACTGCTGCTACCGCTCTGGAGGAAAGCGCAAGTGCATGCCCGCATTAGAGGCGAGGACTGACTCCCCTGGGGAGACTCCAGAAGTACCCAAGATCCATGTCAGCACTGGAGAGGAATCCTCAGGTTCCGGCCCTGACTTCACACAAGGTCTTAGGCCCCGGCATCGACGGGAGAGAAATCCCGAGAGGCCCCTGAGGAACTCGCATGGGACTGGCCTTTCCTGAGGCCACCAGAGCGGGTCCCTGAGGTCCCCGTCGTAAGTCGAGAGCACCTGCCGCAACTCGAGAAAATCCAGGAGGTTTTGCCCTCCAGGCGAGATGAGGCCCATTTCCGCTGAGGCTTCTCGAGGCTAATCACATTTAACCACTGGAACTTACAAAGGGTCCTTCACACCCTTGCTGCAACTCAAGAAGTTCCCCGACATACCCGTCTCCACTCGACAGGAAGCACGAGGATCCCGCACACATCCAGGGGAGCCCCGTTTCCGCCTCCTAGCTCGAGATGAGGGATCCTTTCCCTGTTTCGTAGGGAAAGAATTCCCGGCGTTCCCGTCGCATCTGAAGACGAGGCGCTCTCCACAGGAAAGGCGAGAGGAACTCCAGGGTCGTGCCACCATTCCAAGAGTCCCCCAGATGTGTCAGTCCATTCCAGAGGAACCTGTTTTCCCTGCACTGCCTTGACGTTCAAGCCGAGGATCGACTCCCACCACGTGTGCACGTGGGACAGCCCTGTGGGAAAGCCTCGTGGGAAAGCCTAGTGGGAAAGACTCGAAGGAAAACCATAGATCCTTTGATCCACGCGGCGGACTGCGTGACACTGCTGCTACCGCTCTGGAGGAAAGCGCAAGTGCATGCCCGCATTAGAGGCGAGGACTGACTCCCCTGGGGTGACTCCAGAAGTACCCCAAGATCCATGTCAACACTGGAGAGGAATCCTCAGGTTCCGGCCCTGACTTCACACAAGGTCTTAGGCCCCGGCATCGACGGGAGAGAAATCCCGAGAGGCCCCTGAGGAACTCGCATGGGACTGGCCTTTCCTGAGGCCACCAGAGCGGGTCCCTGAGGTCCCCGTCGTAAGTCGAGAGCACCTGCCGCAACTCGAGAAAATCGAGGAGGTTTTGCCCTCCAGGCGAGATGAGGCCCATTTCCGCTGAGGCTTCTCGAGGCTAATCACATTTAACCACTGGAAATTCCAAAAGGTCCTTCACATCCTTGCTGCAACTCAAGAAGTTCCCCGACATACCCGTGTCCACTCGAGAGGAAGCACGAGGGTCCCGCACACATCCAGGGGAGACCCGTTTCTGCCTCCTAGCTCGAGATGAGGGATCCTTTCCCTGTTTCGTAGGGAAAGATTTCCCGGCGTTCCCGTCGCATCTCAAGAGGAGGCGTTCTCCACAGGAAAGGCGAGAGGAACTCCAGGGTCGTGCCACCTTTCCAAGAGTCCCCCAGATGTGTCAGTCCGTTGCAGAGGAACCTGTTTTCCCTGCACTGCCTTGACGTTCAAGCCGAGGATCGACTCCCACCACGTGTGCACGTGGGACAGCCCTGTGGGAAAGCCTCGTGGGAAAGCCTCGTGGGAAACTCACGAGGGAAAACCATAGATCCTTTGATCCACCCGGTGGACTGCGTGACACTGCTGCTACCGCTCTGGAGGAAAGCGCAAGTGCATGCCCGCATTGGAGGCGAGGACTGACTCCCCTGGTGAGACTCCAGAAGTACCCCAGGATCCATGTCAGCACTGGAGAGGAATCCTCAGGTTCCGGCCCCTACTCCACACAAGGTCTTAGGCCCCGGAATCGACGGGAGAGGAATCCCGAGAGGACCCCAGGGAACTCGCATGGGGACTGGCCTTTCCTGAGGCCACCAGAGCGCGTCCCTGAGGTCCCCGTCGTAAGTCGAGAGCACCTGCCGCAACTCGAGAAAATCCAGGAGGTTTTGCCCTCCAGGCGAGATGAGGCCCATTTCCGCTGAGGCTTCTCGAGGCTAATCACATTTAACCACTGGAACTTACAAAGGGTCCTTCACACCCTTGCTGCAACTCAAGAAGTTCCCCGACATACCCGTCTCCACTCGACAGGAAGCACGAGGATCCCGCACACATCCAGGGGAGCCCCGTTTCCACCTCCTAGCTCGAGATGAGGGATCCTTTCCCTGTTTCGTAGGGAAAGAATTCCCGACGTTCCCGTCTCATCTCCAGAATAGGCGCTCTCCACAGGAAAGGCGAGAGGAACTCCAGGGTCGTGCCACCATTCCAAGAGTCGCCCAGATGTGTCAGTCCATTCCAGAGGAACCTGTTTTCCCTGCACTGCCTTGACGTTCAAGCCGAGGATCGACTCCCACCACGTGTGCACGTGGGACAGCCCTGTGGGAAAGCCTCGTGGGAAAGCCTCGTGGGAAAGACTCGAGGGAAAACCATAGATCATTTGATCCACGCAGTGAACTGCGTGACTCTGCTGCTACCGCTCTGGAGGAAAGCGCAAGTGCATGCCCGCATTCGAGACGAGGACTGACTCCCCTGGGGAGACTCCAGAAGTACCCCAAGATCCATGTCAGCACTGGAGAGGAATCCTCAGGTTCCGGCCCCGACTTCACACAAGGTCTTAGGCCCCGGCATCGACGGGAGAGAAATCCCGAGAGGCCCCTGAGGAACTCGCATGGGACTGGCCTTTCCTGAGGCCACCAGAGCGGGTCCCTGAGGTCCCCGTCGTAAGTCGAGAGCACCTGCCCCAACTCGAGAAAATCCAGGAGGTTTTGCCCTCCAGGCGAGATGAGGCCCATTTCCTCTGAGGCTTCTCGAGGCTAATCACATTTAACCACTGGAAATTCCAAAGGGTCCTTCACACCCTTGCTGCAACTCAAGAAGTTCCCCGACATACCCGTGTCCACTCGAGAGGAAGCACGAATGTCCCGCACACATCCAGGGGAGACCCGTTTCTGCCTCCTAGCTCGAGATGAGGGATCCTTTCCCTGTTTCGTAGGGAAAGATTTCCCGGCGTTCCCGTCGCATCTCAAGAGGAGGCGCTCTCCACAGGAAAGGCGAGAGGAAGTCCAGGGTCGTGCCACGATTCCAAGAGTCCCCCAGATGTGTCAGTCCATTCCAGAGGAACCTGTTTTCCCTGCAGTGCCTTGACGTTCAAGCCGAGGATCGACTCCCACCACGTGTGCACGTGGGACAGCCCTGTGGGAAAGCCTCGTGGGAAAGCCTCCTGGGAAAGACTTCAGGGAAAACCATAGATCCTTTGATCCACGCGGCGGACTGCGTGACACTGCTGCTACCGCTCTGGAGGAAAGCGCAAGTGCATGCCCGCATTAGAGGCGAGGACTGACTCCCCTGGGGAGACTCCAGAAGTACCCCAAGATCCATGTCAGCACTGGAGAGGAATCCTCAGGTTCCGGCCCCGACTTCACACAAGGTCTTAGGCCCCGGCATCGACGGGAGAGAAATCCCGAGAGGCCCCTGAGGAACTCGCATGGGACTGGCCTTTCCTGAGGCCACCAGAGCGGGTCCCTGAGGTCCCCGTCGTAAGTCGAGAGCACCTGCCCCAACTCGAGAAAATCCAGGAGGTTTTGCCCTCCAGGCGAGATGAGGCCCATTTCCGCTGAGGCTTCTCGAGGCTAATCACATTTAACCACTGGAAATTCCAAAGGGTCCTTCACACCCTTGCTGCAACTCAAGAAGTTCCCCGACATACCCGTGTCCACTCGAGAGGAAGCACGAGTGTCCCGCACACATCCAGGGGAGACCCGTTTCTGCCTCCTAGCTCGAGATGAGGGATCCTTTCCCTGTTTCGTAGGGAAAGAATTCCCGGCGTTCCCGTCGCATCTCAAGAGGAGGCGCTCTCCACATGAAAGGCGAGAGGAACTCCAGGGTCGTGCCACCATTCCAAGAGTCACCCAGATGTGTCAGTCCATTCCAGAGGAACCTGTTTTCCCTGCACTGCCTTGACGTTCAAGCCGAGGATCGACTCCCACCACGTGTGCACGTGGGACAGCCCTGTGGGAAAGCCTCGTGGGAAAGCCTCGTGGGAAAGACTGGAGGGAAAACCATAGATCCTTTGATCCACGCGGCAGACTGCGTGACACTGCTGCTACCGCTCTGGAGGAAAGCGCAAGTTCATGCCCGCATTAGAGGCGAGGACTGACTCCCCTGGGGAGACTCCAGAAGTACCCCAAGATCCATGTCAGCACTGGAGAGGAATCCTCAGGTTCCGGCCCTGACTTCACACAAGGTCTTAGGCCCCGGCATCGACGGGAGAGAAATCCCGAGAGGCCCCTGAGGAACTCGCATGGGACTGGCCTTTCCTGAGGCCACCAGAGCGGGTCCCTGAGGTCCCCGTCGTAAGTCGAGAGCACCTGCCGCAATTCGAGAAAATCCAGGAGGTTTTGCCCTCCAGGCGAGATGAGGCCCATTTCCGCTGAGGCTTCTCGAGGCTAATCACATTTAACCACTGGAAATTCCAAAGGGTCCTTCACACCCTTGCTGCAACTCAAGAAGTTCCCCGACATACCCGTCTCCACTCGAGAGGAAGCACGAGTGTCCCGCACACATCCAGGGGAGACCCGTTTCTGCCTCCTAGCTCGAGATGAGGGATCCTTTCCCTGTTTCGTAGGGAAAGATTTCCCTGCGTTCCCGTCGCATCTCAAGAGGAGGCGCTCTCCACAGGAAAGGCGAGAGGAACTCCAGGGTCGTGCCACCATTCCAAGAGTCGCCCAGATGTGTCAGTCCATTCCAGAGGAACCTGTTTTCCCTGCACTGCCTTGACGTTCAAGCCGAGGATCGACTCCCACCACCTGTGCACGTGGGACAGCTCTGTGGGAAAGCCTCGTGGGAAAGCCTCGTGGGAAACTCACGAGGGAAAACCATAGATCCTTTGATCCACCCGGCGGACTGCGTGACACTGCTGCTACCGCTCAGGAGGAAAGCGCAAGTGCATGCCCGCATTGGAGGCGAGGACTGACTCCCCTGGGGAGACTCAAGAAATACCCCAGGATCCATGTCAGCACTGGAGAGGAATCCTCAGGTTCCGGCCCCGACTCCACACAAGGTCTTAGGCCCCGGCATCGACGGGAGAGCAATCCCGAGAGGCCCCCGTGGAACTCGCATGGGGACTGGCCTGTTCTGAGGCCACCAGAGCGGGTCCCTGAGGTCCCCGTCGTAAGTCGAGAGCACCTGCCGCAACTCGAGAAAATCCAGGAGGTTTTGCCCTCCAGGCGAGATGAGGCCCATTTCCCCTGAGGCTTCTCGAGGCTAATCATATCTAACCACTGGAACTTCCAAAGGGTCCTTCACACCCTTGCTGCAACTCAAGAAGTTCCCCGACATACCCATCTCCACTCGAGAGGAAGCAAGAGCATCCCGCACACATCCAGGGGAGCCCCTTTTCCGCCTCCTAGCTCGAGATGAGGGATCCTTTTCCTGATTCGTAGGGAAAGAATTCCCGGCGTTCCCGTCGCACCTCAAGAGGAGGCGCTCTCCACAGGAAAGGCGAGAGGAACTCCAGGGTCCTGCCACCATTCCAAGAGTCCCCCAGATGTGTCAGTCCATTCCAGAGGAACCTGTATTCCCTGTACTGCCTTGACGTTCAAGCCGAGGATCGACTCCCACCACGTGTGCACGTGGGACAGCCCTGTGGGAAAGCCTCGTGGGAAAGCCTCGTGGGAAAGACTCGAGGGAAAACCATAGATCCTTTGATCCACGCAGTGAACTGCGTGACTCTGCTGCTACCGCTCTGGAGGAAAGCGCAAGTGCATGCCCGCATTCGAGACGAGGACTGACTCCCCTGGGGAGACTCCAGAAGTACCCCAAGATCCATGTCATCACTGGGGAGGAATCCTCAGGTTCCGGCCCCGACCCCACACAAGGTCTTAGGCCCCGTCATCGACGGGAGAGGAATCCGGAGAGGCCCCCGAGGAATTCGCATGGTGACTGGCCTTTCCTGAGGCCACCAGAGCGGGCCCCTGGGGTCCTCGTTGTAAGTCGACAGCACCTGTCGCAACTCGATAAAATCCAGGAGGTTTTGCCCTCCAGGCGAGATGAGGCCGATTTCCGCTGAGGCTACTCGAGGCTAATCACATCTAACAACTGGAAATTCCAAAGGGTCCTTCACACCCTTGCTGCAACTCAAGAAGTTCCCCGACATAGACATACCCGTCTCCACTCGAGAGGAAGCACGAGGGTCCCACAAACATCCAGGGGAACCCCGCCTCCGCCTCCTAGCTCCAGATGAGCGATCCTTTCCCTGTTTCGTAGGGAAAGAATTCCCGGCGTTTCCGTCGCATCTCAAGAGGAGGAGCTCTCCACAGGAAAGGCGAGAGGAACTCCAGGGTCGTGCCACCATTCCAAGAGTCCCCCAGATGTGTCAGTCCATTCCAGAGGAACCTGTTTTCCCTGCACTGCCTTGACGTTCAAGCCGAGGATCGACTGCCCCCACGGTGGCACGTGGGACAGCCCTGTGGGAAAACCTCGTGGGAAAGCCTCGAGGGAAAGACATAGATCCCTTGATCCACGCTGCGGAATTCGTGACACTGCTGCTACCGCTCTGGAGGAAAGCGCAAGTGCATGCCCGCATTCGAGACGAGGACTGACTCCCCTCGGGAGCTTCCAGAAGTACCCCAAGATCCATGTCAGAACTGGAGAGGAATCCTCAGGTTCCGGCTCCGACTCCACACAAGGTCTTAGGCCCCGGCATCGACGGGAGAGGAATCCCGAGAGGCCCCCGAGGAACTCGCATGGGAACTGGCCTTTTCTGAGGCCACCAGAGCGTGTCCCTCTTGTCCCCGTCGTAAGTCGAGAGCACTAGCCGCAACTCGAGAAAATCCAGGAGGTTTTGCCCTCCAGGCGAGATGAGGCCCATTTCCGCTGAGGCTTCTCGAGTCTAATTACATCTAACCACTGGAACTTCCAAAGGGTCCTTCACACCCTTGCTGCAACTCAAGAAGTTCCACGACATACCCGTCTATACGCGAGAGGAAGCACGAGGGTCCCGAACACATCAAGGGTAGCCCCGTTTCCGCCTCCTAGCTCGAGATGAGGGATCCTTTCCCTGTTTCGTAGGGAAAGAATTCCCGGCGTTCCCGTCACATCTCAAGAGGAGGCGCTCTCCACAGGAAATGCGATAGGAACTCCAGGGTCGTGCCGCCATTCCAAGAGTTTCCCAGATGTGGCAGTCCATTCCAGAGGAACCTGTTTTCCCTGCACTGCCTCGACGTTCATGCCGGGTATCGACTTCCACCACGGTGGCACGTGGGACAGCCCTGAGGGAAAGCCTCGTGAGAAAGCCTCGAGGGAAAGCCATAGATCCGGTGATCCACGCGGAGGAATGCATGACACTGCTGCTACCGCTCTGGAGGAAAGCGGAATTGCATGCCCGCATTCGAGACGAGGACTGACTCCCCTTGGGAGACTCCAGAAGTACCCCACGATCCATGTCATCACTGGAGAGGAGTCCTCAGGTTCCGGCCCCGACTCCACACAAGGTCTTAGGCCCCGGCATCGACGGGAGAGGAATCCCGAGAAGCCCCCGAGGAACTCGCATGGATTCTGGCCTTTCCTGAGGCCACCAGAGCGGGTCCCTGAAGTCCCCGTCGTAAGTCGAGAGCACCTGCTGCAACTCGAGAAAATCCAGGAGGTTTTGCCCTCCAGGCGAGATGAGGCCCATTTCCGCTGAGGCTTCTCGAGGCTAATCACATCTAACCACTGGAACTTCCAAAGGGTCCTTCACACCTTTGCTGCAACTAAAGAAGTTCCCCGACATACCCGTCCCCACTCGAGAGGAATCACGAGGGTCCCGCACAGATCCAGGGGAGCCCCGTTTCCGCCTCCTAGCTCGAGATGAGGGATCCTTTCCCTGTTTCGTAGGGAAAGAATTCCCGGCGTTCACGTCGAATCTCAAGAGGAGGCGCTCTCCACAGGAAAGGCGATAGGAACTCCAGGGTCGTGCCACCATTCCAAGAGTCCCCCAGATGTGTCAGTCCATTCCAGAGGAACCTTTTTTCCCTGCACTGCCTTGACGTTGAAGCCGAGGATCGACTCCCACCAGGTGCGCACGTGGGACAGCCCTGTGGGAAAGCCTCATGGGAAAGCCTCGTGGGAAAGACTCGAGGGAAAACCATAGATCCTTTGATTCACGCGGCGGACTGCGTGACACTGCTGCTACCGCTCTGGAGGAAAGCGGAAGTGCATGCCAGCATTCGAGACGAGGACTGACTCCCCTCGGGAGACTCCAGGAATACCCCAAGATCCATGTCAGCACTGGGGAGGAATCCTCAGGTTCCGGCCCCGACCCCACACAACGTCTTAGGCCCCGGCATCGACGGGAGAGGAATCCCGAGAGGCCCCCGAGGAACTCGCATGGGGACTGGCCTTTCCTGAGGCCACCAGAGCGCGTCCCTGAGGTCCCCGTCATAAGTCGAGAGCACCTGCCGCACCTCGAGAAAATCCAGGAGGTTTTGCCCTCCAGGCGAGATGAGGCCCATTTCCGCTGAGGCTACTCGAGGCTAATCACATCTAACAACTGGAAATTCCAAAGGGTCCTTCACACCCTTGCTGCAACTCAAGAAGTTCCCCGACATAGACATACCCGTCTCCACTCGAGAGGAAGCACGAGGGTCCCACAAACATCCAGGGGAGCCCCGCCTCCGCCTCCTAGCTCGAGATGAGGGATCCTTTCCCTGTTTCGTAGGGAAAGAATTCCCGGAGTTCCCGTCGCATCTCAAGAGGAGGCGCTCTCCACAGGAAAGGCGAGAGGAACTCCAGGGTCGCGCCACCATTCCAAGAGTCCCCCAGATGTGTCAGTCCATTCCAGAGGAACCTGTTTTCCCTGCACTGCCTCGACGTTCAAGCCGAGGATCGACTGCCCCCACGGTGGCACGTGGGACAGCCCTGTGGGAAAACCTCGTGGGAAAGCCTCGAGGGAAAGCCATAGATCCCTTGATCCACGCTGCGGAATTCGTGACACTGCTGCTACCGCTCTGGAGGAAAGCGCAAGTGCATGCCCGCATTCGAGACGAGGACTGACTCCCCTCGGGAGCTTCCAGAAGTACCCCAAGATCCATGTCAGCACTGGAGAGGAATCCTCAGGTTCCGGCCCCGACTCCACACAAGGTCTTAGGCCCCGGCATCGACGGGAGAGGAATCCCGAGAGGCCCCCGAGGAACTCGCATGGGAACTGGCCTTTTCTGAGGCCACCAGAGCGTGTCCCTCTTGTCCCCGTCGTAAGTCGAGAGCACCAGCCGCAACTAGAGAAAATCCAGGAGGTTTTGCCCTCCAGGCGAGATGAGGCCCTTTTTCGCTGAGGCTTCTCGAGGCTAATCACATCTAACCACTGGAACTTCCAAAGGGTCCTTCACACCCTTGCTGCAACTCAAGAAGTTCCTCGACATACCCGTCTCCACTCGAGAGGAAGCACGAGGGTCCCGCACACATCCAGGGGAGACCAGTTTCCGCCTGCTAGCGCGAGATGAGGGATCATTTCCCTGTTTGGTAGGGAAATAATTCCCGGCGTTCCCGTCGCATCTCAAGAGGAGGCGCTCTCCACAGGAAAGGAGAGAGGAACTCCAGGGTAGTGCCACCATTGCAAGAGTCCCCCAGATGTCTCAGTCCATTCCAGAGGAACCTGTTTTCCCTGCACTGCCTTGACGATCAAGCCGAGGATCGAATCCCACCACCTGTGCACGTGGAACAGCCCTGTGGGAAAGCCTCGTGGGAAAGCCTCGTGGGAAAGACTCGAGGGAAAATCATAGATCCTTTGCTCTACGCAGCGGAGTGCGTGACACTGCTTCTACCGCTCTGGAGAAAAGCGCAAGTGCATACCCGCATTCGAGACGAGGACTGACTCCCCTGGGGAGACTCCAGAAGTACCCCAAGATCCATGTTAGCACTGGAGAGGAATCCTCAGGTTCCGGCCCCGACTCCACACAAGGTCTTAGGCCCCGGCATCGACGGGAGAGGAAACCCCAGAGGCCCCCGAGGAACTTGCATGGGGACTGGCCTTTCCTGAGACCACCACAGCGGGTCACTGAGGTCCCCGTCGTAAGTCGAGACCACCTGCCGCAACTCGAGAAAATCCAGGAGGTTTTGCCCTTCAGGCGAGATGAGGCCCATTTTCGCTGAGTCTTCTAGAGGCTAATCACATCTAACCACTGGAACTTCCAAAGGGTCCTTCACACCCTTGCTGCAACACAAGAAGTTCCCCGACACAGCCGTCTCCACTCGAGAGGAAGCACGAGGGTCCCGCACACATCCAGCGGAGACCCGTTTCCGCCTCCTAGCTCGAGATGAGGGATCCTTTCCCTGTTTCGTAGGGAAAGAATTCCCGGCGTTCCCGTCGCATCTCAAGAGGAGGCGCTCTCCACAGGAAAGGCGAGAGGAACTCCAGGGTCGTGCCACCATTCCAAGAGTCCCCCAGATGTGTCAGTCCATTCCAGAGGAACCTGTTTTCCCTGCACTGCCTTGACGTTCAAGCCGAGGATCGACTACCATCACGTGTGCTCGTGGGACAGCCCTGTGGGAAAGCCTCGTGGGAAAGCCTCGTGGGAAAGACTCGAGGGAAAACCATAGATCCTTTGATCCACGGGGCGGACTGCGTGACACTGCTGCTACCGCTCTGGAGGAAAGCGCAAGTGCATTCCCGCATTCGAGACGAGGACTGACTCCCCTGGGGAGACTCCAGAAGTACCCCAAGATCCATGTCAGCACTGGAGAGGAATCCTCAGGTTCCGGCCCCGACTCCACACAAGGTCTTAAGCCCCGGCATCGACGGGAGAGGAATCCCGAGAGGCCCCCGAGGAACTCGCATGGGGACTGGCCTTTCCTGAGGCCACCAGAGCGGGTCCCTGAGGTCCCTGTCGTAAGTCGAGAGCACCTGCCGCAACTCGAGAAAATCCAGGAGGTTTTGCCCTCCAGGCGAGATGAGGCCCGTTTCCGCTGAGGCTTCTCGAGGCCAATCACATCTAACCACTGGAACTTCCAAAGGGTCCTTCACACCCTTGCTGCAACTCAAGAAGTTCCCTGACATACCCGTCTCCACTCGAGAGGAAGCACGAGGGTCCCGCACACTTCCAGGGGAGCCCCGTTTCCGCCTTCTAGCTCGAGATGAGGGATCCTTTCCCTGTTTCGTAGGGAAAGAATTTCCGGCGTTCCCGTCGCATCTCAAGAGGAGGCGCTCTCCACAGGAAAGGCGAGAGGAACTCCAGGGTCGTGCCACCATTCCAAGAGTCCCCCAGATGTTTCAGTCCATTCCAGAGGAACCTGTTTTCCCTGCCCTACCTTGACGTTCAAGCCGAGGATCGACTCCCACCACGTGTGCACGTGGGACAGCCCTGTGGGAAAGCCTCGTGGGAAAGCCTCGTGGGAAAGACTCGAGAAAAAACCATATATCCTTTCATCCACGTGGCGGACTGCGTGACACTGCTGCTACCGCTGTTTAGGAAAGCTCAAGTGCATGCCCGCATTCGAGACGAGGACTGACTCCGCTGGGGAGACTCCAGAAGTACCCCAAATCCATGTCAGCACTGGAGAGGAATCATCACGTTCCGGACCCGACTCCACACAAGGTATTAGGCCCCGGCATCGACGGGAGAGGAATCCCGAGAGGCCCCCGAGGAACTCGCATGCGGACTGGCCTTTCCTGAGGCCACCAGAGCGGGTCCCTGAGGTCCCCGTCGTAAGTCGAGAGCACCTGCCGCAACTCGAGAAAATCCAGGAGGTTTTGCCCTCCAGGCGAGATGAGGCCCATTTCCGCTGAGGCTTCTCGAGGCTAATCACATCTAACCACTGGAACTTCCAAAGGGTCCTTCACACCCTTGCTGCAAGTCCAGAAGTTCCCCGACATAGCCGTTTCCACTCGAGAGGAAGCACGAGGGTCCCGCACACATCCAGGTGAGCCCCGTTTCCGCCTCCTAGCTCGAGATGAGGGATCCTTTTCCTCTTTCGTAGGGAAAGATTTCCCGGCGTTCCCGTCGCATCTCCAGAGGAGGCGCTCCCCACAGGAAAGGCGAGAGGAACTCCAGGGTCGTGCCACCATTCCAAGAGTCCCCCAGATGTGTCAGTCCATTCCAGAGGAACCTCTTTTCCCTGCACTGCCTTGACGTTCAAGCCGAGGATCGACTGCCCCCACGGTGGCACGTGGGACAGCCCTGTGGGAAAACCTCGTGGGAAAGCCTCGAGGGAAAGCCATAGATCCCTTGATCCACGCTGCGGAATTCGTGACACTGCTGCTACCGCTCTGGAGGAAAGCGCAAGTGCATGCCCGCATTCGAGACGAGGACTGACTCCCCTCGGGAGCTTCCAGAAGTACCCCAAGATCCATGTCAGAACTGGAGAGGAATCCTCAGGTTCCGGCTCCGACTCCACACAAGGTCTTAGGCCCCGGCATCGACGGGAGAGGAATCCCGAGAGGCCCCCGAGGAACTCGCATGGGAACTGGCCTTTTCTGAGGCCACCAGAGCGTGTCCCTCTTGTCCCCGTCGTAAGTCGAGAGCACTAGCCGCAACTCGAGAAAATCCAGGAGGTTTTGCCCTCCAGGCGAGATGAGGCCCATTTCCGCTGAGGCTTCTCGAGGCTAATTACATCTAACCACTGGAACTTCCAAAGGGTCCTTCACACCCTTGCTGCAACTCAAGAAGTTCCACGACATACCCGTCTATACGCGAGAGGAAGCACGAGGGTCCCGAACACATCAAGGGTAGCCCCGTTTCCGCCTCCTAGCTCGAGATGAGGGATCCTTTCCCTGTTTCGTAGGGAAAGAATTCCCGGCGGTCCCGTCACATCTCAAGAGGAGGCGCTCTCCACAGGAAATGCGATAGGAACTCCAGGGTCGTGCCGCCATTCCAAGAGTTTCCCAGATGTGTCAGTCCATTCCAGAGGAACCTGTTTTCCCTGCACTGCCTCGACGTTCATGCCGGGTATCGACTTCCACCACGGTGGCACGTGGGACAGCCCTGAGGGAAAGCCTCGTGAGAAAGCCTCGAGGGAAAGCCATAGATCCGGTGATCCACGCGGAGGAATGCATGACACTGCTGCTACCGCTCTGGAGGAAAGCGGAATTGCATGCCCGCATTCGAGACGAGGACTGACTCCCCTTGGGAGACTCCAGAAGTACCCCACGATCCATGTCATCACTGGAGAGGAGTCCTCAGGTTCCGGCCCCGACTCCACACAAGGTCTTAGGCCCCGGCATCGACGGGAGAGGAATCCCGAGAAGCCCCCGAGGAACTCGCATGGATTCTGGCCTTTCCTGAGGCCACCAGAGCGGGTCCCTGAAGTCCCCGTCGTAAGTCGAGACCACCTGCTGCAACTCGAGAAAATCCAGGAGGTTTTGCCCTCCAGGCGAGATGAGGCCCATTTCCGCTGAGGCTTCTCGAGGCTAATCACATCTAACCACTGGAACTTCCAAAGGGTCCTTCACACCTTTGCTGCAACTAAAGAAGTTCCCCGACATACCCGTCCCCACTCGAGAGGAATCACGAGGGTCCCGCACAGATCCAGGGGAGCCCCGTTTCCGCCTCCTAGCTCGAGATGAGGGATCCTTTCCCTGTTTCGTAGGGAAAGAATTCCCGGCGTTCACGTCGAATCTCAAGAGGAGGCGCTCTCCACAGGAATGGCGATAGGAACTCCAGGGTCGTGCCACCATTCCAAGAGTCCCCCAGATGTGTCAGTCCATTCCAGAGGAACCTTTTTTCCCTGCACTGCCTTGACGTTGAAGCCGAGGATCGACTCCCACCACGTGCGCACGTGGGACAGCCCTGTGGGAAAGCCTCATGGGAAAGCCTCGTGGGAAAGACTCGAGGGAAAACCATAGATCCTTTGATTCACGCGGCGGACTGCGTGACACTGCTGCTACCGCTCTGGAGGAAAGCGGAAGTGCATGCCAGCATTCGAGACGAGGACTGACTCCCCTCGGGAGACTCCAGGAATACCCCAAGATCCATGTCAGCACTGGGGAGGCATCCTCAGGTTCCGGCCCCGACCCCACACAAGGTCTTAGGCCCCGGCATCGACGGGAGAGGAATCCCGAGAGGCCCCCGAGGAACTCGCATGGGGACTGGCCTTTCCTGAGGCCACCAGAGCGCGTCCCTGAGGTCCCCGTCATAAGTCGAGAGCACCTGCCGCAACTCGAGAAAATCCAGGAGGTTTTGCCCTCCAGGCGAGATGAGGCCCATTTCCGCTGAGGCTACTCGAGGCTAATCACATCTAACAACTGGAAATTCCAAAGGGTCCTTCACACCCTTGCTGCAACTCAAGAAGTTCCCCGACATAGACATACCCGTCTCCACTCGAGAGGAAGCACGAGGGTCCCACAAACATCCAGGGGAGCCCCGCCTCCGCCTCCTAGCTCGAGATGAGGGATCCTTTCCCTGTTTCGTAGGGAAAGAATTCCCGGCGTTCCCGTCGCATCTCAAGAGGAGGCGCTCTCCACAGGAAAGGCGAGAGGAACTCCAGGGTCGCGCCACCATTCCAAGAGTCCCCCAGATGTGTCAGTCCATTCCAAAGGAACCTGTTTTCCCTGCACTGCCTTGACGTTCAAGCCGAGGATCGACTGCCCCCACGGTGGCACGTGGGACAGCCCTGTGGGAAAACCTCGTGGGAAAGCCTCGAGGGAAAGCCATAGATCCCTTGATCCACGCTGCGGAATTCGTGACACTGCTGCTACCGCTCTGGAGGAAAGCGCAAGTGCATGCCCGCATTCGAGACGAGGACTGACTCCCCTCGGGAGCTTCCAGAAGTACCCCAAGATCCATGTCAGCACTGGAGAGGAATCCTCAGGTTCCGGCCCCGACTCCACACAAGGACTTAGGCCCCGGCATCGACGGGAGAGGAATCCCGAGAGGCCCCCGAGGAACTCGCATGGGAACTGGCCTTTTCTGAGGCCACCAGAGCGTGTCCCTCTTGTCCCCGTCGTAAGTCGAGAGCACCAGCCGCAACTAGAGAAAATCCAGGAGGTTTTGCCCTCCAGGCGAGATGAGGCCCTTTTTCGCTGAGGCTTCTCGAGGCTAATCACATCTAACCACTGGAACTTCCAAAGGGTCCTTCACACCCTTGCTGCAACTCAAGAAGTTCCTCGACATACCCGTCTCCAATCGAGAGGAAGCACGAGGGTCCCGCACACATCCAGGGGAGACCAGTTTCCGCCTGCTAGCGCGAGATGAGGGATCATTTCCCTGTTTGGTAGGGAAATAATTCCCGGCGTTCCCGTCGCATCTCAAGAGGAGGCGCTCTCCACAGGAAAGGAGAGAGGAACTCCAGGGTAGTTCCACCATTGCAAGAGTCCCCCAGATGTCTCAGTCCATTCCAGAGGAACCTGTTTTCCCTGCACTGCCTTGACGATCAAGCCGAGGATCGAATCCCACCACCTGTGCACGTGGAACAGCCCTGTGGGAAAGCCTCGTGGGAAAGCCTCGTGGGAAAGACTCGAGGGAAAATCATAGATCCTTTGCTCTACGCAGCGGAGTGCGTGACACTGCTTCTACCACTCTGGAGAAAAGCGCAAGTGCATACCCGCATTCGAGACGAGGACTGACTCCCCTGGGGAGACTCCAGAAGTACCCCAAGATCCATGTTAGCACTGGAGAGGAATCCTCAGGTTCCGGCCCCGACTCCACACAAGGTCTTAGGCCCCGGCATCGACGGGAGAGGAAACCCCAGAGGCCCCCGAGGAACTTGCATGGGGACTGGCCTTTCCTGAGACCACCACAGCGGGTCACTGAGGTCCCCGTCGTAAGTCGAGACCACCTGCCGCAACTCGAGAAAATCCAGGAGGTTTTGCCCTTCAGGCGAGATGAGGCCCATTTTCGCTGAGTCTTCTAGAGGCTAATCACATCTAACCACTGGAACTTCCAAAGGGTCCTTCACACCCTTGCTGCAACACAAGAAGTTCCCCGACACAGCCGTCTCCACTCGAGAGGAAGCACGAGGGTCCCGCACACATCCAGCGGAGACCCGTTTCCGCCTCCTAGCTCGAGATGAGGGATCCTTTCCCTGTTTCGTAGGGAAAGAATTCCCGGCGTTCCCGTCGCAATTCAAGAGGAGGCGCTCTCCACAGGAAAGGCGAGAGGAAATCCAGGGTCGTGCCACCATTCCAAGAGTCCCCCAGATGTGTCAGTCCATTCCAGAGGAACCTGTTTTCCCTGCACTGCCTTGACGGTCAAGCAGAGGATCGACTCCCACCACGTGTGCACGTGGGAGAGCCCTGTGGGAAAGCCTCGTGGGAAAGCCTCGTGGGAAAGACTCGAGGGAAAACCATAGATCCTTTGATCCACGCGGCCGACTGCGTGACATTGCTGCTACCGCTCTGGAGGAAAGCGCAAGTGCATTCCCGCATTCGAGACGAGGACTGACTCCCCTGGGGAGACTCCAGAAGTACCCCAAGATCCATGTCAGCACTAGAGAGGAAACCTCAGGTTCCGGCCCCGTCTCCACACAAGGTCTTAGGCCCCGGCATCGACGGGAGAGGAATCCCGAGAGGCCCCCGAGGAACTCGCATGGGGACTGGCCTTTCCTGAGGCCACCAGAGCGGGTCCCTGAGGTCCCCGTCGTAAGTCGAGAGCACCTGCCGCAACTCGAGAAAATCCAGGAGGTTTTGCCCTCCAGGCGAGACGAGTCCCATTTCCGCTGAGGCTTCTCGAGGCCAATACTTCTAACCACTGGAACTTCCAAAGGGTCCTTCACACCCTTGCTGCAACTCAAGAAGTTCCCCGACATACCCATCTCCACTCGACAGGAAGCACGTGGGGTCCCGCACACATCCAGGGGAGCCCCGTTTCCGCCTCCTAGCTCGAGATGAGGGATCCTTTCCCTGTTTCGTAGGGAAAGAATTCCCGGCGTTCCCGTCGCATCTCAAGAGGAGGCGCTCTCCACAGGAAAGGCGAGAGGAACTCCAGGGTCGTGCCACCATTCCAAGAGACCCCCAGATGTGTCAGTCCATTCCAGAGGAACCTGTTTTCCCTGCACTGCCTTGACGTTCAAGCCGAGGATCTACTCCCACGACGTGTGAACGTGGGACAGCCCTGTGGGAAAGCCTCGTGGGAAAGCCTCGTGGGAAAGACTCGAGGGAAAACCATAGATCCTTTGATCCACGCGGCGGAGTGCGTGACACTGCTGCTACCGCTCTGGAGGAAAGCGCAAGTGCATGCCCGCATTCAAGACGAGGACTGACTCCCCTGGGGAGACTCCAGAAGTACCCCAAGATCCATGTCAGCACTGGAGAGGAATCCTCAGGTTCCGGCCCCGACTCCACACAAGGTCTTAGGCCCCGGCATCGACGGGAGAGGAATCCCGAGAGGCCCCCGAGGAACTCGCATGGGACTGGCCTTTCCTGAGGCCACCAGAGCGGGTCCCTGAGGTCCCCGTCGTAAGTCGAGAGCACCTGCCGCAACTCGAGAAAATCCAGGAGGTTTTGCCCTCCAGGCGAGATGAGGCCCATTTCCGCTGAGGCTTCTCGAGGCCAATCACGTCTAACCACTGGAACTTCCAAAGGGTCCTTCACACCCTTGCTGCAACTCAAGAAGTTCCCTGACATACCCGTCTCCACTCGAGAGGAAGCACGTGGTGTCCCGCAAACATCCAGGGGAGACCCGTTTCCGCCTCCTAGCTCGAGATGAGGGATCCTTTCCCTGTTTCGTAGGGAAAGAATTCCCGGCGTTCCCGTCGCATCTCAAGAGGAGGCGCTCTCCACAGGAAAGGCGAGAGGAACTCCAGGGTCGTGACACCATTCCAAGAGTCCCTCAGATGTGTCAGTCCATTCCAGAGGAACCTGTTTTCCCTGCACTGCCTTGACGTTCAAGCCGAGGATCTACTCCCACCACGTGTGCACGTGGGACAGCCCTGTGGGAAAGCCTCGTGGGAAAGCCTCGTGGGAAAGACTCGAGGGAAAACCATAGATCCTTTGATCCACGCGGCGGACTGCGTGACACTGCTGCTACCGCTCTGGAGGAAAGCGCAAGTGCATGCCCGCATTCGAGACGAGGACTGACTCCCCTGGGGAGACTCCAGAAGTACCCCAAGATCCATGTCAGCACTGGAGAGGAATCCTCAGGTTCCGGCCCCGACTCCACACAAGGTCTTAGGCCCCGGCATCGACGGGAGAGGAATCCCGAGAGGCCCCCGAGGAACTCGCATGGGGACTGGCCTTTCCTGAGGCCACCAGAGCGGGTCCCTGAGGTCCCCGACGTAAGTCGAGAGCACCTGCCGCAACTCGAGAAAATCTAGGAGGTTTTGCCCTCCAGGCGAGACGAGGCCCATTTCCGCTGAGGCTTCTCGAGGCCAATACGTCTAACCACTGGAACTTCCAAAGGGTCCTTCACACCCTTGCTGCAACTCAAGAAGTTCCCCGACATACCCGTCTCCACTCGAGAGGAAGCACGTGGGGTCCCGCACACATCCAGGGGAGCCCCGTTTCCGCCTCCTAGCTCGAGATGAGGGATCCTTTCCCTGTTTTGTAGGGAAAGAATTCCCGGTGTTCCCGTCGCATCTCAAGAGGAGGCGCTCTCCACAGGAAAGGCGAGAGGAATTCCAGGGTCGGGACACAATTCCAAGAGTCCCCCAGATGTGTCAGTCCATTCCAGAGGAACCTGTTTTCCCTGCACTTCCTTGACGTTCAAGCCGAGGATCGACTCCCACCACGTGTGCACGTGGGACAGCCCTGTGGGAAAGCCTCGTGGGAAAGCCTCGTGGGAAAGACTCGAGGGAAAACCATAGATCCTTTGATCCACGCGGCGGACTGCGTGACACTGCTGCTACCGCTCTGGAGGAAAGCGCAAGTGCATGCCCGCATTCGAGACGAGGACTGACTCCCCTGGGGAGACTCCAGAAGTACCCCAAGATCCATGTCAGCACTGGAGAGGAATCCTCAGGTTCCGGCCCCGACTCCACACAAGGTCTTAGGCCCCGCCATCGACAAGAGAGGAATCCCGAGAGGCCCCCGAGGAACTCGCATGGGGACTGGCCTTTCCTGAGGCCACCATAGCGGGTCCCTGAGGTCCCAGTCGTAAGTGAAGAGCACATGCCGCAACTCGAGAAAATCCAGGAGGTTTTGCCCTCCAGGCGAGACGAGGCCCATTTCCGCTGAGGCTTCTCGAGGCCAATCACATCTAACCACTGGAACTTCCAAAGGGTCCTTCACACCATTGCTGCAACTCAAGAAGTTCCCCGACATACCCGTCTCCACTCGAAAGGAAGCACGTGGGGTCACGCACACATCCAGGGCAGCCCCGTTTCCGCCTCCTAGCTCGAGATGAGGGATCCTTTCCCTGTTTCGTAGGGAAAGAATTCCCGGCGTTCCCGTCGCATCTCAAGAGGAGGCGCTCTCCTCAGGAAAGGCGAGAGGAACTCCAGGGTCGTGACACCATTCCAAGAGTCCCCCAGATGTGTCAGTCCATTCCAGAGGAACCTGTTTTCCCTGCACTGCCTTGACGTTCAAGCCGAGGATCGACTCCCACCACGTGTGCACGTGGGACAGCCCTGTGGGAAAGCCTCGTGGGAAAGATTCGTGGGAAAGACTCGAGGGAAAACCATAGATCCTTTGATCCACGCGGCGGACTGCGTGACACTGCTGCTACCGCTCTGGAGGAAAGCGCAAGTGCATGCCCGCATTCGAGACGAGGACTGATTCCCCTGGGGAGACTCCAGAAGTACCCCAAGATCCATGTCAGCACTGGAGAGGAATCCTCAGGTTCCGGCCCCGACTCCACACAAGGTCTTAGGCGCCGGCATCTACGGGAAAGGAATCCCGAGAGGCCCCCGAGGAACTCGCATGGGGACTGGCCTTTCCTGAGGCCACCAGAGCGGGTCCCTGAGGTCCCCGTCGTAAGTCGAGAGCACCTGCCGCAACTCGAGAAAATCCAGGAGGTTTTGCCCTCCAGGCGAGATGAGGCCCATTTCCGCTGAGGCTTCTCGAGGCCAATCACATCTAACCACTGGAACTTCCAAAGGGTCCTTCACACCCTTGCTGCAACTCAAGAAGTTCATCGACATGCCCGTCTCCACTCGAGAGGAAGCACGTGGGTCCCGCACACATCCAGGGGAGCCCCGTTTCCGCCTCCTAGCTCGAGATGAGGGATCCTTTCCCTGTTTCGTAGGGAAAGAATTCCCGGCGTTCCCGTCGCATCTCAAGAGGAGGCGCTCTCCACAGGAAAGGCGAGAGGAACTCCAGGGTCGTGCCACCATTCCAAGAGTCCCCCAGATGTGTCAGTCCATTCCAGAGGAACCTGTTTTCCCTGCACTGCCTTGACGTTCAAGCCGAGGATCGACTCCCACCACGTGTGCACGTGGGACAGCCCTGTGGGAAAGCCTCGTGGGAAAGCCTCGTGGGAAAGACTCGAGGGAAAACCATAGATCCTTTGATCCACGCGGCGGACTGCGTGACACTGCTGCTACCGCTCTGGAGGAAAGCGCAAGTGCATGCCCGCTTTCGAGACGAGGACTGACTCCCCTGGGGAGACTCCAGAAGTACCCCAAGATCCATGTCAGCACTGGAGAGGAATCCTCAGGTTCCGGCCCCGACTCCACACAAGGTCTTAGGCCCCGGCATCGACGGGAGAGGAATCCCGAGAGGCCCCCGAGGAACTCGCATGGGGACTGGCCTTTCCTGAGGCCACCAGAGCGGGTCCCTGAGGTCCCCGTCGTAAGTCGAGAGCACCTGCCGCAACTCGAGAAAATCCAGGAGGTTTTGCCCTCCAGGCGAGATGAGGCCCATTTCCGCTGAGGCTTCTCGAGGCCAATCACATCTAACCACTGGAACTTCCAAAGGGTCCTTCACACCATTGCTGCAACTCAAGAAGTTCCCCGACATACCCGTCTCCACTCGAGAGGAAGCACGTGGGGTCCCGCACACATCCAGGGGAGCCCCGTTTCCGCCTCCTAGCTCGAGATGAGGGATCCTTTCCCTGTTTCGTAGGGAAAGAATTCCCGGCGTTCCCGTCGCATCTCAAGAGGAGGCGCTCTCCACAGGAAAGGCGAGAGGAACTCCAGGGTCGTGCCACCATTCCAAGAGTCCCCCAGATGTGTCAGTCCATTCCAGAGGACCCTGTTTTCCCTGCACTGCCTTGACGTTCAAGCCGAGGATCGACTCCCACCACGTGTGCACGTGGGACAGCCCTGTGGGAAAGCCTCGTGGGAAAGCCTCGTGGGAAAGACTCGAGGGAAAACCATAGATCCTTTGATCTACGCGGCGGACTGAGTGACACTGCTGCTACCGCTCTGGAGGAAAGCGCAAGTGCATGCCCGCATTCGAGACGAGGAGTGACTCCCCTGGGGAGACTCCAGAAGTACCCCAAGATCCATGTCAGCACTGGAGAGGATTCCTCAGGTTCCGGCCCCGACTCCACACAAGGTCTTAGACCCCGGCATCGACGGGAGAGGAATCCCGAGAGGCCCCCGAGGAACTCGCATGGGGACTGGCCTTTCCTGAGGCCACCAGAGCGGGTCCCTGAGGTCCCCGTCGTAAGTCGAGAGCACCTGCCGCAACTCGAGAAAATCCAGGAGGTTTTGCCCTCCAGGCGAGATGAGGCCCATTTCCGCTGAGGCTTCTCGAGGCCAATCACATCTAACCACTGGAACTTCCAAAGGGTCCTTCACACCATTGCTGCAACTCAAGAAGTTCCCCGAAATACCCATCTCCACTCGAGAGGAAGCACGTGGGGTCCCGCACACATCCAGGGGAGCCCCGTTTCCGCCTCCTAGCTCGAGATGAGGGATCCTTTCCCTGTTTCGTAGGGAAAGAATTCCCGGCGTTCCCGTCGCATCTCAAGAGGAGGCGCTCTCCACAGGAAAGGCGAGAGGAACTCCAGGGTCGTGCCACCATTCCAAGAGTCCCCCAGATGTGTCAGTCCATTCCAGAGGAACCTGTTTTCCCTGCACTGCCTTGACGTTCAAGCCGAGGATCGACTCCCACCACGTGTGCACGTGGGACAGCCCTGTGGGAAAGCCTCGTGGGAAAGCCTCGTGGGAAAGACTCGAGGGAAAACCATAGATCCTTTGATCCACGCGGCGGACTGTGTGACACTGCTGCTACCGCTCTGGAGGAAAGCGCAAGTGCATGCCCGCATTCGAGACGAGGACTGACTCCCCTGGGGAGACTCCAGAAGTACCCCAAGATCCATGTCAGCACTGGAGAGGAATCCTCAGGTTCCGGCCCCGACTCCACACAAGGTCTTAGACCCCGGCATCGACGGGAGAGGAATCCCGAGAGGCCCCCGAGGAACTCGCATGGGGACTGGCCTTTCCTCAGGCCACCAGAGCGGGTCCCTGAAGTCCCCGTCGTAAGTCGAGAGCACCTGCCGCAACTCGAGAAAATCCAGGAGGTTTTGCCCTCCAGGCGAAATGAGGCCCATTTCCGCTGAGGCTTCTCGAGGCCAATCACATCTAACCACTGGAACTTCCAAAGGGTCCTTCACACCCTTGCTGCAACTCAAGAAGTTCCAGGACATACCCGTCTCCACTCGAGAGGAAGCACGTGGGGTCCCGCACACATCCAGGGGAGCCCCGTTTCCGCCTCCTAGCTCGAGATGAGGGATCCTTTCCCTGTTTCGTAGGGAAAGAATTCCCGGCGTTCCCGTCGCATCTCAAGAGGAGGCGCTCTCCACAGGAAAGGCGAGAGGAACTCCAGGGTCGTGCCACCATTCCAAGAGACCCCCAGATGTGTCAGTCCATTCCAGAGGAACCTGTTTTCCCTGCACTGCCTTGACGTTCAAGCCGAGGATCGACTCCCACCACGTGTGCACGTGGGACAGCCCTGTGGGAAAGCCTCGTGGGAAAGCCTCGTGGGAAAGACTCGAGGGAAAACCATAGATCCTTTGATCCACGCGGCGGAGTGCGTGACACTGCTGCTACCGCTCTGGAGGAAAGCGCAAGTGCATGCCCGCATTCGAGACGAGGACTGACTCCCCTGGGGAGACTCCAGAAGTACCCCAAGATCCATGTCAGCACTGGAGAGGAATCCTCAGGTTCCGGCCCCGACTCCACACAAGGTCTTAGGCCCCCGCATCGATGGGAGAGGAATCCCGAGAGGCCCCCAAGGAACTCGCATGGGGACTGGCCTTTCCTGAGGCCACCAGAGCGGGTCCCTGAGGTTCCCGTCGTAAGTCGAGAGCACCTGCCGCAACTGGAGAAAATCCACGAGGTTTTGCCCTCCAGGCGAGATGAGGCCCATTTCCGCTGAGGCTTCTCGAGGCCAATCACATCTAACCACTGGAACTTCCAAAGGGTCCTTCACACCATTGCTGCAACTCAAGAAGTTCCCCGACATACCCGTCTCCACTCGAGAGGAAGCACGTGGGGTCCCGCACACATCCAGGGGAGCCCCGTTTCCGCCTCCTAGATCGAGATGAGGGATCCTTTCCCTGTTTCGTAGGGAAAGAATTCCCGGCGTTCCCGTCGCATCTCAAGAGGAGGCGCTCACCACAGGAAAGGCGAGAGGAACTCCAGGGTCGTGCCACCATTCCAAGAGTCCCCCAGATGTGTCAGTCCATTCCAGAGGACCCTGTTTTCCCTGCACTGCCTTGACGTTCAAGCCGAGGATCGACTCCCACCACGTGTGCACGTGGGACAGCCCTGTGGGAAAGCCTCGTGGGAAAGCCTCGTGGGAAAGACTCGAGGGAAAACCATAGATCCTTTGATCCACGCGGCGGACTGCGTGACACTGCTGCTACCGCTCTGGAGGAAAGCGCAAGTGCATGCCCGCATTCGAGACGAGGACTGACTCCCCTGGGGAGACTCCAAAAGTACCCCAAGATCCATGTCAGCACTGGAGAGGAATCCTCAGGTTCCGGCCCCAACTCCACACAAGGTCTTAGGCCCCGGCATCAACGGGAGAGGAATCCCGAGAGGCCCCCGAGGAACTCGCATGGGGACTGGCCTTTCCTGAGGCCACCAGAGCGGGTCCCTGAGGTCCCCGTCGTAAGTCGAGAGCACCTGCCGCAACTCGAGAAAATCCAGGAGGTTTTGCCCTCCAGGCGAGATGAGGCCCATTTCCGCTGAGGCTTCTCGAGGCCAATCACATCTAACCACTGGAACTTCCAAAGGGTCCTTCACACCCTTGCTGCAACTCAAGAAGTTCCCCGACATACCCGTCTCCACTCGAGAGGAAGCACGTGGGGTCCCGCACACATCCAGGGGAGCCCCGTTTCCGCCTCCTAGATCGAGATGAGGGATCCTTTCCCTGTTTCGTAGGGAAAGAATTCCCGGCGTTCCCGTCGCATCTCAAGAGGAGGCGCTCTCCACAGGAAAGGCGAGAGGAACTCCAGGGTCGTGCCACCATTCCAAGAGTCCCCCAGATGTGTCAGTACATTCCAGAGGAACCTGTTTTCCCTGCACTGCCTTGACGTTCAAGCCGAGGATCGACTCCCACCACGTGTGCACGTGGGACAGCCCTGTGGGAAAGCCTCGTGGGAAAGCCTCGTGGGAAAGACTCGAGGGAAAACCATAGATCCTTTGATCCACGCGGCGGAATGCGTGACACTGCTGCTACCGCTCTGGAGGAAAGCGCAAGTGCATGCCCGCATTCGAGACGAGGACTGACTCCCCTGGGGAGACTCCAGAAGTACCCCAAGATACATGTCAGCACTGGAGAGGAATCCTCATGTTCCGGCCCCAACTCCACACAAGGTCTTAGGCCCCGGCATCAACGGGAGAGGAATCCCGAGAGGCCCCCGAGGAACTCGCATGGGGACTGGCCTTTCCTGAGGCCACCAGAGCGGGTCCCTGAGGTCCCCGTCGTAAGTAGAGAGCACCTGCCGCAACTCGAGAAAATCCAGGAGGTTTTGCCCTCCAGGCGAGATGAGGCCCATTTCCGCTGAGGCTTCTCGAGGCCAATCACGTCTAACCACTGGAACTTCCAAAGGGTCCTTCACACCCTTGCTGCAACTCAAGAAGTTCCCGACATTCCTGTCTCCACTCGAGAGGAAGCACGTGGGGTCCCGCACACATCCAGGGGAGCCCCGTTTCCGCCTCCTAGCTCGAGATGAGGGATCCTTTCCCTGTTTCGTAGGGAAAGAATTCCCTGCGTTGCCGTCGCATCTCAAGAGGAGGCGCTCTCCACAGGAAAGGCGAGAGGAACTCCAGGGTCGTGACACCATTCCAAGAGTCCCCCAGATGTGTCAGTCCATTCCAGAGGAACCTGTTTTCCCTGCACTGCCTTGACGTTCAAGCCGAGGATCGACTCCCACCACGTGTGCACGTGGGACACCCCTGTGGGAAAGCCTCGTGGGAAAGCCTCGTGGGAAAGACTCGAGGGAAAACCATACATCCTTTCATCCATGCGGCGGACTGTGTGACACTGCTGCTACCGCTCTGGAGGAAAGCGCAAGTGCATGCCCGCATTCGAGACGAGGACTGACCACCCTGGGGAGACTCCAGAAGTACCCCAAGATCCATGTCAGCACTGGAGAGGAATCCTCAGGTTCCGGCCCCGAATCCACACAAGGTCTTAGGCTCCGGCATCGACGGGAGAGGAATCCCGAGAGGCCCCCGAGGAACTCGCATGGGGACTGGCCTTTCCTCAGGCCACCAGAGCGGGTCCCTGAGGTTCCCGTCGTAAGTCGAGAGCACCTGCCGCAACTCGAGAAAATCCAGGAGGTTTTGCCCTCCAGGCGAGATGAGGCCCATTTCCGCTGAGGCTTCTCGAGGCCAATCACATCTAACCACTGGAACTTCCAAAGGGTCCTTCACACCATTGCTGCAACTCAAGATGTTCCCCGACATACCCGTCTGCACTCGAGAGGAAGCACGTGGTGTCCCGCACACATCCAGGGGAGCCCCGTTTCCGCCTCCTAGCTCGAGATGAGGGATCCTTTCCCTGTTTCGTAGGGAAAGAATTCCCGGCGTTCCCGTCGCATCTCAAGAGGAGGCGCTCTCCACAGGAAAGGCGAGAGGAACTCCAGGGTCGTGCCACCATTCCAAGAGTCCCCCAGATGTGTCAGTCCATTCCAGAGGAACCTGTTTTCCCTGCACTGCCTTGACGTTCAAGCCGAGGATCGACTCCCACCACGTGTGCACGTGGGACAGCCCTGTGGGAAAGCCTCGTGGGAAAGCCTCATGGGAAAGACTCGAGGGAAAACCATAGATCCTTTGATCCACGCGGCGGACTGCGTGACACTGCTGCTACCGCTCTGGAGGAAAGCGCAAGTGCATGCCCGCATTCGAGACGAGGACTGACTCCCCTGGGGAGACTCCAGAAGTACCCCAAGATCCATGTCAGCACTGGAGAGGAATCCTCAGGTTCCGGCCCCGACTCCACACAAGGTCTTAGGCCCCGGCATCGACGGGAGAGGAATCCCGAGACGCCCCCGAGGAACTCGCATGGGGACTGGCCTTTCCTGAGGCCACCAGAGCGGGTCCCTGAGGTCCCCGTCGTAAGTCGAGAGCACCTGCCGCAACTCGAGAAAATCCAGGAGGTTTTGCCCTCCAGGCGAGATGAGGCCCATTTCCGCTGAGGCTTCTCGAGGCCAATCACATCTAACCACTGGAACTTCCAAAGGGTCTTTCACACCATTGCTGCAACTCAAGAAGTTCCCCGACATACCCGTCTCCACTCGAGAGGAAGCACGTGGGGTCCCGCACACATCCAGGGGAGCCCCGTTTCCGCCTCCTAGCTCGAGATGAGGGATCCTTTCCCTGTTTCGTAGGGAAAGAATTCCCGGCGTTCCCGTCGCATCTCAAGAGGAGGCGCTCTCCACAGGAAAGGCGAGAGGAACTCCAGGGTCGTGCCACCATTCCAAGAGTCCCCCAGATGTGTCAGTCCATTCCAGAGGACCCTGTTTTCCCTGCACTGCCTTGACGTTCAAGCCGAGGATCGACTCCCACCACGTGTGCACGTGGGACAGCCCTGTGGGAAAGCCTCGTGGGAAAGCCTCGTGGGAAAGACTCGAGGGAAAACCATAGATCCTTTGATCTACGCGGCGGACTGAGTGACACTGCTGCTACCGCTCTGGAGGAAAGCGCAAGTGCATGCCCGCATTCGAGACGAGGACTGACTCCCCTGGGGAGACTCCAGAAGTACCCCAAGATCCATGTCAGCACTGGAGAGGATTCCTCAGGTTCCGGCCCCGACTCCACACAAGGTCTTAGACCCCGGCATCGACGGGAGAGGAATCCCGAGAGGCCCCCGAGGAACTCGCATGGGGACTGGCCTTTCCTGAGGCAACCAGAGCGGGTCCCTGAGGTCCCCGTCGTAAGTCGAGAGCACCTGCCGCAACTCGAGAAAATCCAGGAGGTTTTGCCCTCCAGGCGAGATGAGGCCCATTTCCGCTGAGGCTTCTCGAGGCCAATGACATCTAACCACTGGAACTTCCAAAGGGTCCTTCACACCATTGCTGCAACTCAAGAAGTTCCCCGAAATACCCATCTCCACTCGAGAGGAAGCACGTGGGGTCCCGCACACATCCAGGGGTGCCCCGTTTCCGCCTCCTAGCTCGAGATGAGGGATCCTTTCCCTGTTTCGTAGGGAAAGAATTCCCGGCGTTCCCGTCGCATCTCAAGAGGAGGCGCTCTCCACAGGAAAGGCGAGAGGAACTCCAGGGTCGTGCCACCATTCCAAGAGTCCCCCAGATGTGTCAGTCCATTCCAGAGGAACCTGTTTTCCCTGCACTGCCTTGACGTTCAAGCCGAGGATCGACTCCCACCACGTGTGCACGTGGGACAGCCCTGTGGGAAAGCCTCGTGGGAAAGCCTCGTGGGAAAGACTCGAGGGAAAACCATAGATCCTTTGATTCACGCGGCGGACTGCGTGACACTGCTGCTACCGCTCTGGAGGAAAGCGCAAGTGCATGCCCGCATTCGAGACGAGGACTGACTCCCCTGGGGAGACTCCAGAAGTACCCCAAGATCCATGTCAGCACTGGAGAGGAATCCTCAGGTTCCGGTCCCGACTCCACACAAGGTCTTAGGCCCCGGCATCGACGGGAGAGGAATCCCGAGAGGCCCCCGAGGAACTCGCATGGGGACTGGCCTTTCCTGAGGCCACCAGAGCGGGTCCCTGAGGTCCCCGTCGTAAGTCGAGGGCACCTGCCGCAACTCGAGAAAATCCAGGAGGTTTTGCCCTCCAGGCGAGATGAGGCCCATTTCCGCTGAGGCTTCTCGAGGCCAATCACATCTAACCACTGGAACTTCCAAAGGGTCCTTCACACCCTTGCTGCAACTCAAGAAGTTCCAGGACATACCCGTCTCCACTCGAGAGGAAGCACGTGGGGTCCCGCACACATCCAGGGGAGCCCCGTTTCCGCCTCCTAGCTCGAGATGAGGGATCCTTTCCTTGTTTCGTAGGGAAAGAATTCCCGGCGTTCCCGTCGCATCTCAAGAGGAGGCGCTCTCCACAGGAAAGGCGAGAGGAACTCCAGGGTCGTGCCACCATTCCAAGAGACCCCCAGATGTGTCAGTCCATTCCAGAGGAACCTGTTTTCCCTGCACTGCCTTGACGTTCAAGCCGAGGATCGACTCCCACCACGTGTGCACGTGGGACACCCCTGTGGGAAAGCCTCGTGGGAAAGCCTCGTGGGAAAGACTCGAGGGAAAACCATACATCCTTTGATCCATGCGGCGGACTGTGTGACACTGCTGCTACCGCTCTGGAGGAAAGCGCAAGTGCATGCCCGCATTCGAGACGAGGACTGACCACCCTGGGGAGACTCCAGAAGTACCCCAAGATCCATGTCAGCACTGGAGAGGAATCCTCAGGTTCCGGCCCCGAATCCACACAAGGTCTTAGGCTCCGGCATCGACGGGAGAGGAATCCCGAGAGGCCCCCGAGGAACTCGCATGGGGACTGGCCTTTCCTGAGGCCACCAGAGCGGGTCCCTGAGGTTCCCGTCGTAAGTCGAGAGCACCTGCCGCAACTCGAGAAAATCCAGGAGGTTTTGCCCTCCAGGCGAGATGAGGCCCATTTCCGCTGAGGCTTCTCGAGGCCAATCACATCTAACCACTGGAACTTCCAAAGGGTCCTTCACACCATTGCTGCAACTCAAGATGTTCCCCGACATACCCGTCTGCACTCGAGAGGAAGCACGTGGTGTCCCGCACACATCCAGGGGAGCCCCGTTTCCGCCTCCTAGCTCGAGATGAGGGATCCTTTCCCTGTTTCGTAGGGAAAGAATTCCCGGCGTTCCCGTCGCATCTCAAGAGGAGGCGCTCTCCACAGGAAAGGCGAGAGGAACTCCAGGGTCGTGCCACCATTCCAAGAGTCCCCCAGATGTGTCAGTCCATTCCAGAGGAACCTGTTTTCCCTGCACTGCCTTGACGTTCAAGCCGAGGATCGACTCCCACCACGTGTGCACGTGGGACAGCCCTGTGGGAAAGCCTCGTGGGAAAGCCTCGTGGGAAAGACTCGAGGGAAAACCATAGATCCTTTGATCCACGCGGCGGACTGCGTGACACTGCTGCTACCGCTCTGGAGGAAAGCGCAAGTGCATGCCCGCATTCGAGACGAGGACTGACTCCCCTGGGGAGACTCCAGAAGTACCCCAAGATCCATGTCAGCACTGGAGAGGAATCCTCAGGTTCCGGCCCCGACTACACACAAGGTCTTAGGCCCCGGCATCGACGGGAGAGGAATCCCGAGACGCCCCCGAGGAACTCGCATGGGGACTGGCCTTTCCTGAGGCCACCAGAGCGGGTCCCTGAGGTCCCCATCGTAAGTCGAGAGCACCTGCCGCAACTCGAGAAAATCCAGGAGGTTTTGCCCTCCAGGCGAGATGAGGCCCATTTCCGCTGAGGCTTCTCGAGGCCAATCACATCTAACCACTGGAACTTCCAAAGGGTCTTTCACACCATTGCTGCAACTCAAGAAGTTCCCCGACATACCCGTCTCCACTCGAGAGGAAGCACGTGGGGTCCCGCACACATCCAGGGGAGCCCCGTTTCCGCCTCCTAGCTCGAGATGAGGGATCCTTTCCCTGTTTCGTAGGGAAAGAATTCCCGGCGTTCCCGTCGCATCTCAAGAGGAGGCGCTCTCCACAGGAAAGGCGAGAGGAACTCCAGGGTCGTGCCACCATTCCAAGAGTCCCCCAGATGTGTCAGTCCATTCCAGAGGACCCTGTTTTCCCTGCACTGCCTTGACGTTCAAGCCGAGGATCGACTCCCACCACGTGTGCACGTGGGACAGCCCTGTGGGAAAGCCTCGTGGGAAAGCCTCGTGGGAAAGACTCGAGGGAAAACCATAGATCCTTTGATCTACGCGGCGGACTGAGTGACACTGCTGCTACCGCTCTGGAGGAAAGCGCAAGTGCATGCCCGCATTCGAGACGAGGAGTGACTCCCCTGGGGAGACTCCAGAAGTACCCCAAGATCCATGTCAGCACTGGAGAGGAATCCTCAGGTTCCGGCCCCGACTCCACACAAGGTCTTAGGCCCCGGCATCGACGGGAGAGGAATCCCGAGAGGCCCCCGAGGAACTCGCATGGGGACTGGCCTTTCCTGAGGCCACCAGAGCGGGTCCCTGAGGTCCCCGTCGTAAGTCGAGAGCACCTGCCGCAACTCGAGAAAATCCAGGAGGTTTTGCCCTCCAGGCGAGATGAGGCCCATTTCCGCTGTGGCTACTCGAGGCCAATCACATCTAACCACTGGAACTTCCAAAGGGTCCTTCACACCATTGCTGCAACTCAAGAAGTTCCCCGACATACCCATCTCCACTCGAGAGGAAGCACGTGGGATCCCGCACACATCCAGGGGAGCCCCGTTTCCGCCTCCTAGCTCGAGATGAGGGATCCTTTCCCTGTTTCGTAGGGAAAGAATTCCCGGCGTTCCCGTCGCATCTCAAGAGGAGGCGCTCTCCACAGGAAAGGCGAGAGGAACTCCAGGGTCGTGCCACCATTCCAAGAGTCCCCCAGATGTGTCAGTCCATTCTAGAGGAACCTGTTTTCCCTGCACTGCCTTGACGTTCAAGCCGAGGATCGACTCCCACCACGTGTGCACGTGGGACAGCCCTGTGGGAAAGCCTCGTGGGAAAGCCTCGTGGGAAAGACTCGAGGGAAAACCATAGATCCTTTGATCCACGCGGCGAACTGCGTGACACTGCTGCTACCGCTCTGGAGGAAAGCGCATGTGCATGCCCGCATTCGAGACGAGGACTGACTCCCCAGGGGAGACTCCAGAAGTACCCCAAGATCCATGTCAGCACTGGAGAGGAATCCTCAGGTTCCGTCCCCGACTCCACACAAGGTCTTAGTCCCCGGCATCGACGGGAGAGGAATCCCGAGAGGCCCCCGAGGAACTCGCATGGGGACTGGCCTTTCCTGAGGCCACCAGAGCGGGTCCCTGAGGTCCCCGTCGTAAGTCGAGAGCACCTGCCGCAACTCGAGAAAATCCAGGAGGTTTTGCCCTCCAGGCGAGATGAGGCCCATTTCCGCTGAGGCTTCTCGAGGCCAATCACAACTAACCACTGGAACTTCCAAAGGGTCCTTCACACCCTTGCTGCAATTCAAGAAGTTCCCCGACATACCCGTCTCCACTCGAGAGGAAGCACGTGGGGTCCCGCACACATCCAGGGGAGCCCCGTTTCCGCCTCCTAGCTCGAGATGAGGGATCCTTTCCCTGTTTCGTAGGGAAAGAATTCCCGGCGTTCCCGTCGCATCTCAAGAAGAGGCGCTCTCCACAGGAAAGGCGAGAGGAAATCCAGGGTCGTGCCACCATTCCAAGAGTCCCCCAGATGTGTCAGTCCATTCCAGAGGAACCTGTTTTCCCTGCACTGCCTTGACGTTCAAGCCGAGGATCGACTCCCACCACGTGTGCACGTGGGACAGCCCTGTGGGAAAGCCTCGTGGGAAAGCCTCGTGGGAAAGACTCGAGGGAAAACCATAGATCCTTTGCTCCACGCGGCGGACTGCGTGACACTGCTGCTACCGCTCTGGAGGAAAGCGCAAGTGCATGCCCGCATTCGAGACGAGGACTGACTCCCCTGGGGAGACTCCAGAAGTACCCCAAGATCCATGTCAGCACTGGAGAGGAATCCTCAGGTTCCGGCCCCGACTCCACACAAGGTCTTAGGCCCCGGCATCGACGGGAGCGGAATCCCGAGGGGCCCCCGAGGAACTCGTATGGGGACTGGCCTTTCCTGAGGCCACCAGAGCGGGTCCCTGAGGTCCCCGTCGTAAGTCGAGAGCACCTGCCGCAACTCGAGAAAATCCAGGAGGTTTTGCCCTCCATGCGAGATGAGGCCCATTTCCGCTGAGGCTTCTCGAGGCCAATCACGTCTAACCACTGGAACTTCCAAAGGGTCCTTCACACCATTGCTGCAACTCAAGAAGTTCCCCGACATACCCGTCTCCACTCGAGAGGAAGCACGTGGGGTCCCGCACACATCCAGGGGAGACCCGTTTCCGCCTCCTAGCTCGAGATGAGGGATCCTTTCCCTGTTTCGTAGGGAAAGAATTCCCTGCGTTGCCGTCGCATCTCAAGAGGAGGCGCTCTCCTCAGGAAAGGCGAGAGGAACTCCAGGGTCGTGACACCATTCCAAGAGTCCCCCAGATGTGTCAGTCCATTCCAGAGGAACCTGTTTTCCCTGCACTGCCTTGACGTTCAAGCCGAGGATCGACTCCCACCACGTGTGCACGTGGGACAGCCCTGTGGGAAAGCCTCGTGGGAAAGCCTCGTGGGAAAGACTCGAGGGAAATCCATAGATCCTTTGATCCACGCGGCGGACTGTGTGACACTGCTGCTACCGCTCTGGAGGAAAGCGCAAGTGCATGCCCGCATTCGAGACGAGGACTGACTCCCCTGGGGAGACTCCAGAAGTACCCCAAGATCCATGTCAGCACTGGAGAGGAATCCTCAGGTTCCGGCCCCGACTCCACACAAGGTCTTAGGCCCCGGCATCGACGGGAGAGGAATCCCGAGAGGCCCCCGAAGAACTCGCATGGGGACTGGCCTTTCCTGAGGCCACCAGAGCGGGTCCCTGAGGTCCCCGTCGTAAGTCGAGAGCACCTGCCGCAACTCGAGAAAATCCAGGAGGTTTTGCCCTCCAGGCGAGATGAGGCCCATTTCCGCTGAGGCTTCTCGAGGCCAATCACATCTAACCACTGGAACTTCCAAAGGGTCCTTCACACCATTGCTGCAACTCAAGAAGTTCCCCGACATACCCGTCTCCACTCGAGAGGAAGCACGTGGGGTCCCGCACACATCCAGGGGAGCCCCGTTTCCGCCTCCTAGCTCGAGATGAGGGATCCTTTCCCTGTTTCGTAGGGAAAGAATTCCCGGCGTTCCCGTCGCATCTCAAGAGGAGGCGCTCTCCACAGGAAAGGCGAGAGGAACTCCAGGGTCGTGCCACCATTCCAAGAGTCCCCCAGATGTGTCAGTCCATTCCAGAGGACCCTGTTTTCCCTGCACTGCCTTGACGTTCAAGCCGAGGATCGACTCCCACCACGTGTGCACGTGGGACAGCCCTGTGGGAAAGCCTCGTGGGAAAGCCTCGTGGGAAAGACTCGAGGGAAAACCATAGATCCTTTGATCTACGCGGCGGACTGAGTGACACTGCTGCTACCGCTCTGGAGGAAAGCGCAAGTGCATGCCCGCATTCGAGACGAGGAGTGACTCCCCTGGGGAGACTCCAGAAGTACCCCAAGATCCATGTCAGCACTGGAGAGGATTCCTCAGGTTCCGGCCCCGACTCCACACAAGGTCTTAGACCCCGGCATCGACGGGAGAGGAATCCCGAGAGGCCCCCGAGGAACTCGCATGGGGACTGGCCTTTCCTGAGGCCACCAGAGCGGGTCCCTGAGGTCCCCGTCGTAAGTCGAGAGCACCTGCCGCAACTCGAGAAAATCCAGGAGGTTTTGCCCTCCAGGCGAGATGAGGCCCATTTCCGCTGAGGCTTCTCGAGGCCAATCACATCTAACCACTGGAACTTCCAAAGGGTCCTTCACACCATTGCTGCAACTCAAGAAGTTCCCCGAAATACCCATCTCCACTCGAGAGGAAGCACGTGGGGTCCCGCACACATCCAGGGGAGCCCCGTTTCCGCCTCCTAGCTCGAGATGAGGGATCCTTTCCCTGTTTCGTAGGGAAAGAATTCCCGGCGTTCCCGTCGCATCTCAAGAGGAGGCGCTCTCCACAGGAAAGGCGAGAGGAACTCCAGGGTCGTGCCACCATTCCAAGAGTCCCCCAGATGTGTCAGTCCATTCCAGAGGAACCTGTTTTCCCTGCACTGCCTTGACGTTCAAGCCGAGGATCGACTCCCACCACGTGTGCACGTGGGACAGCCCTGTGGGAAAGCCTCGTGGGAAAGCCTCGTGGGAAAGACTCGAGGGAAAACCATAGATCCTTTGATTCACGCGGCGGACTGCGTGACACTGCTGCTACCGCTCTGGAGGAAAGCGCAAGTGCATGCCCGCATTCGAGACGAGGACTGACTCCCCTGGGGAGACTCTAGAAGTACCCAAAGATCCATGTCAGCACTGGAGAGGAATCCTCAGGTTCCGGTCCCGACTCCACACAAGGTCTTAGGCCCCGGCATCGACGGGAGAGGAATCCCGAGAGGCCCCCGAGGAACTCGCATGGGGACTGGCCTTTCCTGAGGCCACCAGAGCGGGTCCCTGAGGTCCCCGTCGTAAGTCGAGATCACCTGCCGCAACTCGAGAAAATCCAGGAGGTTTTGCCCTCCAGGCGAGATGAGGCCCATTTCCGCTGAGGCTTCTCGAGGCCAATCACATCTAACCACTGGAACTTCCAAAGGGTCCTTCACACCCGTGCTGCAACTCAAGAAGTTCCCCGACATACCCGTCTCTACTCGAGAGGAAGCACGTGGGGTCCCGCACACATCCAGGGGAGCCCCGTTTCCGCCTCCTAGTTCGAGATGAGGGATCCTTTCCCTGTTTCGTAGGGAAAGAATTCCCGGCGTTCCCGTCGCATCTCAAGAGGAGGCGCTCTCCACAGGAAAGGCGAGAGGAACTCCAGGGTCGTGCCACCATTCCAAGAGTCCCCCAGATGTGTCAGTCCATTCCAGAGGAACCTGTTTTCCCTGCACTGCCTTGACGTTCAAGCCGAGGATCGACTCCCACCACGTGTGCACGTGGGACAGCCCTGTGGGAAAGCCTCGTGGGAAAGCCTCGTGGGAAAGACTCGAGGGAAAACCATAGATCCTTTGATCCACGCGGCGGACTGTGTGACACTGCTGCTACCGCTCTGGAGGAAAGCGCAAGTGCATGCCCGCATTCGAGACGAGGACTGACTCCCCTGGGGAGACTCCAGAAGTACCCCAAGATCCATGTCAGCACTGGAGAGGAATCCTCAGGTTCCGGCCCCGACTCCACACAAGGTCTTAGACCCCGGCATCGACGGGAGAGGAATCCCGAGAGGCCCCCGAGGAACTCGCATGGGGACTGGCCTTTCCTCAGGCCACCAGAGCGGGTCCCTGAAGTCCCCGTCGTAAGTCGAGAGCACCTGCCGCAACTGGAGAAAATCCAGGAGGTTTTGCCCTCCAGGCGAGATGAGGCCCATTTCCGCTGAGGCTTCTCGAGGCCAATCACATCTAACAACGGGAACTTCCAAAGGGTCCTTCACACCCTTGCTGCAACTCAAGAAGTTCCAGGACATACCCGTCTCCACTCGAGAGGAAGCACGTGGGGTCCCGCACACATCCAGGGGAGCCCCGTTTCCGCCTCCTAGCTCGAGATGAGGGATCCTTTCCTTGTTTCGTAGGGAAAGAATTCCCGGCGTTCCCGTCGCATCTCAAGAGGAGGCGCTCTCCACAGGAAAGGCGAGAGGAACTCCAGGGTCGTGCCACCATTCCAAGAGACCCCCAGATGTGTCAGTCCATTCCAGAGGAACCTGTTTTCCCTGCACTGCCTTGACGTTCAAGCCGAGGATCGACTCCCACCACGTGTGCACGTGGGACACCCCTGTGGGAAAGCCTCGTGGGAAAGCCTCGTGGGAAAGACTCGAGGGAAAACCATACATCCTTTGATCCATGCGGCGGACTGTGTGACACTGCTGCTACCGCTCTGGAGGAAAGCGCAAGTGCATGCCCGCATTCGAGACGAGGACTGACCACCCTGGGGAGACTCCAGAAGTACCCCAAGATCCATGTCAGCACTGGAGAGGAATCCTCAGGTTCCGGCCCCGAATCCACACAAGGTCTTAGGCTCCGGCATCGACGGGAGAGGAATCCCGAGAGGCCCCCGAGGAACTCGCATGGGGACTGGCCTTTCCTTAGGCCACCAGAGCGGGTCCCTGAGGTCCCCGTCGTAAGTCGAGAGCACCTGCCGCAACTCGAGAAAATCCAGGAAGTTTTGCCCTCCAGGCGCGATGAGGCCAATTTCCGCTGAGGCTTCTCGAGCCTAATCACGTCTAACCACTGGAACTTCCAAAGGGTCCTTCACACCCTTGCTGCAACTCAAGAAGTTCCCCGACATACCCGTCTCCACTCGAGAGGAAGCACGTGGTGTCCCGCACACATCCAGGGGAGCCCCGTTTCCGCCTCCTAGCTCGAGATGAGGGATCCTTTCCCTGTTTCGTAGGGAAAGAATTCCCGGCGTTCCCGTCGCATCTCAAGAGGAGGCGCTCTCCACAGGAAAGGCGAGAGGAACTCCAGGGTCGTGCCACCATTCCAAGAGTTCCCCAGATGTGTCAGTCCATTCCAGAGGAACCTGTTTTCCCTGCACTGCCTTGACGTTCAAGCCGAGGATCGACTCCCACCACGTGTGCACGTGGGACAGCCCTGTGGGAAAGCCTCGTGGGAAAGCCTCGTGGGAAAGACTCGAGGGAAAACCATAGATCCTTTGATCCACGCGGCGGAGTGCGTGACACTGCTGCTACCGCTCTGGAGGAAAGCGCAAGTGCATGCCCGCATTCGAGACGAGGACTGACTCCCCTGGGGAGACTCCAGAAGTACCCCAAGATCCATGTCAGCACTGGAGAGGAATCCTCAGGTTCCGGCCCCGACTCCACACAAGGTCTTAGGCCCCCGCATCGATGGGAGAGGAATCCCGAGAGGCCCCCAAGGAACTCGCATGGGGACTGGCCTTTCCTGAGGCCACCAGAGCGGGTCCCTGAGGTTCCCGTCGTAAGTCGAGAGCACCTGCCGCAACTGGAGAAAATCCACGAGGTTTTGCCCTCCAGGCGAGATGAGGCCCATTTCCGCTGAGGCTTCTCGAGGCCAATCACATCTAACCACTGGAACTTCCAAAGGGTCCTTCACACCATTGCTGCAACTCAAGAAGTTCCCCGACATACCCGTCTCCACTCGAGAGGAAGCACGTGGGGTCCCGCACACATCCAGGGGAGCCCCGTTTCCGCCTCCTAGATCGAGATGAGGGATCCTTTCCCTGTTTCGTAGGGAAAGAATTCCCGGCGTTCCCGTCGCATCTCAAGAGGAGGCGCTCACCACAGGAAAGGCGAGAGGAACTCCAGGGTCGTGCCACCATTCCAAGAGTCCCCCAGATGTGTCAGTCCATTCCAGAGGACCCTGTTTTCCCTGCACTGCCTTGACGTTCAAGCCGAGGATCGACTCCCACCACGTGTGCACGTGGGACAGCCCTGTGGTAAAGCCTCGTGGGAAAGCCTCGTGGGAAAGACTCGAGGGAAAACCATAGATCCTTTGATCCACGCGGCGGACTGCGTGACACTGCTGCTACCGCTCTGGAGGAAAGCGCAAGTGCATGCCCGCATTCGAGACGAGGACTGACTCCCCTGGGGAGACTCCAGAAGTACCCCAAGATCCATGTCAGCACTGGAGAGGAATCCTCAGGTTCCGGCCCCAACTCCACACAAGGTCTTAGGCCCCGGCATCAACGGGAGAGGAATCCCGAGAGGCCCCCGAGGAACTCGCATGGGGACTGGCCTTTCCTGAGGCCACCAGAGCGGGTCCCTGAGGTCCCCGTCGTAAGTCGAGAGCACCTGCCGCAACTCGAGAAAATCCAGGAGGTTTTGCCCTCCAGGCGAGATGAGGCCCATTTCCGCTGAGGCTTCTCGAGGCCAATCACGTCTAACCACTGGAACTTCCAAAGGGTCCTTCACACCCTTGCTGCAACTCAAGAAGTTCCCCGACATACCCGTCTCCACTCGAGAGGAAGCACGTGGGTCCCGCACACATTCAGGGGAGCCCCGTTTCCGCCTCCTAGCTCGAGATGAGGGATCCTTTCCCTGTTTCGTAGGGAAAGAATTCCCGGCGTTCCCGTCGCATCTCAAGAGGAGGCGCTCGCTCTCCACAGGAAAGGCGAGAGGAACTCCAGGGTCGTGACACCATTCCAAGAGTCCCCCAGATGTGTCAGTCCATTCCAGAGGAACCTGTTTTCCCTGCACTGCCTTGACGTTCAAGCCGAGGATCGACTCCCACCACGTGTGCACGTGGGACAGCCCTGTGGGAAAGCCTCGTGGGAAAGCCTCGTGGGAAAGACTCGAGGGAAAATCATAGATCCTTTGATCCACGCGGCGGACTGCGTGACACTGCTGCTACCGCTCTGGAGAAAAGCGCAAGTGCATGCCCGCATTCGAGACGAGGACTGACTCCCCTGGGGAGACTCCAGAAGTACCCCAAGATCCATGTCAGCACTGGAGAGGAATCCTCAGGTTCCGGCCCCGACTCCACACAAGGTCTTAGGCCCCGGCATCGACGGGAGAGGAATCCCGAGACGCCCCCGAGGAACTCGCATGGGGACTGGCCTTTCCTGAGGCCACCAGAGCGGGTCCCTGAGGTCCCCGTCGTAAGTCGAGAGCACCTGCCGCAACTCGAGAAAATCCAGGAGGTTTTGCCCTCCAGGCGAGATGAGGCCCATTTCCGCTGAGGCTTTTCGAGGCCAATCACATCTAACCACTGGAACTTCCAACGGGTCCTTTGCACCATTGCTGCAACTCAAGAAGTTCCCCGACATACCCGTCTCCACTCGAGAGGAAGCACGTGGGTCCCGCACACATTCAGGGGAGCCCCGTTTCCGCCTCCTAGCTCGAGATGAGGGATCCTTTCCCTGTTTCGTAGGGAAAGAATTCCCGGCGTTCCCGTCGCATCTCAAGAGGAGGCGCTCTCCACAGGAAAGGCGAGAGGAACTCCAGGGTAGTGACACCATTCCAAGAGTCCCCCAGATGTGTCAGTCCATTCCAGAGGAACCTGTTTTCCCTGCACTGCCTTGACGTTCAAGCCGAGGATCGAGTCCCACCACGTGTGCACGTGGGGCAGCCCTGTGGGAAAGCCTCGTGGGAAAGCCTCGTGGGAAAGACTCGAGGGAAAACCATAGATCCTTTGATCCACGCGGCGGACTGCGTGACACTGCTGCTACCGCTCTGGAGGAAAGCGCAAGTGCATGCCCGCATTCGAGACGAGGACTGACTCCCCTGGGGAGACTCCAGAAGTACCCCAAGATCCATGTCAGCACTGGAGAGGATTCCTCAGGTTCCGGCCCCGACTCCACACAAGGTCTTAGGCCCCGGCATCGACGGGAGAGGAATCCCGAGAGGCCCCCGAGGAACTCGCATGGGGACTGGCCTTTCCTGAGGCCACCAGAGCGGGTCCCTGAGGTCCCCGTCGTAAGTCGAGAGCACCTGCCGCAACTCGAGAAAATCCAGGAGGTTTTGCCCTCCAGGCGAGATGAGGCCCATTTCCGCTGAGGCTTCTCGAGGCCAATCACATCTAACCACTGGAACTTCCAAAGGGTCCTTCACACCATTGCTGCAACTCAAGAAGTTCCCCGACATACCCGTCTTCACTCGAGAGGAAGCACGTGGTGTCCCGCACACATCCAGGGGAGCCCTGTTTCCGCCTCCTAGCTCGAGATGAGGGATCCTTTCCCTGTTTCGTAGGGAAAGAATTCCCGGCGTTCCCGTCGCATCTCAAGAGGAGGCGCTCTCCACAGGAAAGGCGAGAGGAACTCCATGGTCTTGACACCATTCCAAGAGTCCCCCAGATGTGTCAGTCCATTCCAGAGGAACCTGTTTTCTCTGCACTGCCTTGACGTTCAAGCCGAGGATCGACTCCCACCACGTGTGCACGTGGGACAACCCTGTGTGAAAGCCTCGTGGGAAAGCCTCATGGGAAAGACTCGAGGGAAAACCATAGATCCTTTGATCCACGCGGCGGACTGCGTGACACTGCTGCTACCGCTCTGGAGGAAAGCGCAAGTGCATGCCCGCATTCGAGACGAGGACTGACTCCCCTGGGGAGACTCCAGAAGTACCCCAAGATCCATGTCAGCACTGGAGAGGAATCCTCAGGTTCCGGCCCCGACTCCACACAAGGTCTTAGGCCCCGGCATCGACGGGAGAGGAATCCCGAGAGGCCCCCGTGGAACTCGCATGGGGACTGGCCTTTCCTGAGGCCACCAGAGCGGGTCCATGAGGTCCCCGTCGTAAGTCGAGGGCACCTGCCGCAACTCGAGAAAATCCAGGAGGTTTTGCCCTCCAGGCGAGATGAGGCCCATTTCCGCTGAGGCTTCTCGAGGCCAATCACATCTAACCACTGGAACTTCCAAAGGGTCCTTCACACCATTGCTGCAACTCAAGAAGTTCCCCGACATACAAGTCTCCACTCGAGAGGAAGCACGTGGGGTCCCGCACACATCCAGGGGAGCCCCGTTTCCGCCTCCTAGCTCGAGATGAGGGATCCTTTCCCTGTTTCGTAGGGAAAGAATTCCCGGCGTTCCCGTCGCATCTCAAGAGGAGGCGCTCTCCACAGGAAAGGCGAGAGGAACTCCAGGGTCATGCCACCATTCCAAGAGTCACCCAGATGTGTCAGTCCATTCCAGAGGAACCTGTTTTCCCTGCACTGCCTTGACGTTCAAGCCGAGGATCGACTCCCACCACGTGTGCACGTGGGACAGCCCTGTGGGAAAGCCTCGTGGGAAAGCCTCGTGGGAAAGACTCGAGGGAAAAACATAGATCCTTTGATCCACGCGGCGGACTGCGTGACACTGCTGCTACCGCTCTGGAGGAAAGCGCAAGTGCATGCCCGCATTCGAGACGAGGACTGACTCCCCTGGGGAGACTCCAGAAGTACCCCAAGATCCATGTCAGCACTGGAGAGGATTCCTCAGGTTCCGGCCCCGACTCCACACAAGGTCTTAGGCCCCGGCATCGAAGGGAGAGGAATCCCGAGAGGCCCCCGAGGAACTCGCATGGGGACTGGCCTTTCCTGAGGCCACCAGAGCGGGTCCCTGAGGTCCCCGTCGTAAGTCGAGAGCACCTGCCGCAACTCGAGAAAATCCAGGAGGTTTTGCCCTCCAGGCGAGATGAGGCCCATTTCCGCTGAGGCTTCTCGAGGCCAATCACATCTAACCACTGGAACTTCCAAAGGGTCCTTCACACCATTGCTGCAACTCAAGAAGTTCCCCGACATACCCGTCTTCACTCGAGAGGAAGCACGTGGTGTCCCGCACACATCCAGGGGAGCCCTGTTTCCGCCTCCTAGCTCGAGATGAGGGATCCTTTCCCTGTTTCGTAGGGAAAGAATTCCCGGCGTTCCCGTCGCATCTCAAGAGGAGGCGCTCTCCACAGGAAAGGCGAGAGGAACTCCATGGTCTTGACACCATTCCAAGAGTCCCCCAGATGTGTCAGTCCATTCCAGAGGAACCTGTTTTCTCTGCACTGCCTTGACGTTCAAGCCGAGGATCGACTCCCACCACGTGTGCACGTGGGACAGCCCTGTGCGAAAGCCTCGTGGGAAAGCCTCATGGGAAAGACTCGAGGGAAAACCATAGATCCTTTGATCCACGCGGCGGACTGCGTGACACTGCTGCTACCGCTCTGGAGGAAAGCGCAAGTGCATGCACGCATTCGAGACGAGGACTGACTCCCCTGGGAGACTCCAGAAGTACCCCAAGATCCATGTCAGCACTGGAGAGGAATCCTCAGGTTCCGGCCCCGACTCCACACAAGGTCTTAGGCCCCGGCATCGACGGGAGAGGAATCCCGAGAGGCCCCCGTGGAACTCGCATGGGGACTGGCCTTTCCTGAGGCCACCAGAGCGGGTCCATGAGGTCCCCGTCGTAAGTCGAGGGCACCTGCCGCAACTCGAGAAAATCCAGGAGGTTTTGCCCTCCAGGCGAGATGAGGCCCATTTCCGCTGAGGCTTCTCGAGGCCAATCACATCTAACCACTGGAACTTCCAAAGGGTCCTTCACACCATTGCTGCAACTCAAGAAGTTCCCCGACATACAAGTCTCCACTCGAGAGGAAGCACGTGGGGTCCCGCACACATCCAGGGGAGCCCCGTTTCCGCCTCCTAGCTCGAGATGAGGGATCCTTTCCCTGTTTCGTAGGGAAAGAATTCCCGGCGTTCCCGTCGCATCTCAAGAGGAGGCGCTCTCCACAGGAAAGGCGAGAGGAACTCCAGGGTCATGCCACCATTCCAAGAGTCACCCAGATGTGTCAGTCCATTCCAGAGGAACCTGTTTTCCCTGCACTGCCTTGACGTTCAAGCCGAGGATCGACTCCCACCACGTGTGCACGTGGGACAGCCCTGTGGGAAAGCCTCGTGGGAAAGACTGGAGGCAAAACCATAGATCCTTTGATCCACGCGGCGGACTGCGTGACACTGCTGCTACCGCTCTGGAGGAAAGCGCAAGTGCATGCCCGCATTCGAGACGAGGACTGACTCCCCTGGGGAGACTCCAGAAGTACCCCAAGATCCATGTCAGCACTGGAGAGGAATCCTCAGGTTCCGGCCCCGACTCCACACAAGGTCTTAGGCCCCGGCATCGACGGGAGAGGAATCCCGAGAGGCCCCCGAGGAACTCGCATGGGGAATGGCCTTTCCTTAGGCCACCAGAGCGGGTCCCTGAGGTCCCCGTCGTAAGTCGAGAGCACCTGCTGCAACTCGAGAAAATCCAGGAAGTTTTGCCCTCCAGGCGCGATGAGGCCAATTTCCGCTGAGGCTTCTCGAGCCTAATCACGTCTAACCACTGGAACTTCCAAAGGGTCCTTCACACCCTTGCTGCAACTCAAGAAGTTCCCCGACATACCCGTCTCCACTCGAGAGGAAGCACGTGGTGTCCCGCACACATCCAGGGGAGCCCCGTTTCCGCCTCCTAGCTCGAGATGAGGGATCCTTTCCCTGTTTCGTAGGGAAAGAATTCCCGGCGTTCCCGTCGCATCTCAAGAGGAGGCGCTCTCCACAGGAAAGGCGAGAGGAACTCCAGGGTCGTGCCACCATTCCAAGAGTTCCCCAGATGTGTCAGTCCATTCCAGAGGAACCTGTTTTTCCTGCACTGCCTTGACGTTCAAGCCGAGGATCGAGTCCCACCACGTGTGCACGTGGGACAGCCCTGTGGGAAAGCCTCGTGGGAAAGCCTCGTGGGAAAGACTCGAGGGAAAACCATAGATCCTTTGATCCACGCGGCGGACTGCGTGACAGTGCTGCTACCGCTCTGGAGGAAAGCGCAAGTGCATGCCCGCATTCGAGACTAGGACTGACTCCCCTGGGGAGACTCCAGAATTACCCCAAGATCCATGTCAGCACTGGAGAGGAATCCTCAGGTTCCGGCCCCGACTCCACACAAGGTCTTAGGCCCCGGCATCGACGGGAGAGGAATCCCGAGAGGCCCCCGAGGAACTCGCATGGGGACTGGCCTTTCCTGAGGCCACCAGAGCGGGTCCCTGAGGTCCCCGTCGTAAGTCGAGAGCACCTGCCGCAACTCGAGAAAATCCAGGAGGTTTTGCCCTCCAGGCGAGATGAGGCCCATTTCCGCTGAGGCTTCTCGAGGCCAATCACATCTAACCACTGGAACTTCCAAAGGGTCCTTCACACCCTTGCTGCAACTCAAGAAGTTCCCCGACATACCCGTCTCCACTCGAGAGGAAGCACGTGGTGTCCCGCACACATCCAGGGGAGCCCCGTTTCCGCCTCCTAGCTCGAGATGAGGGATCCTTTCCCTGTTTCGTAGGGAAAGAATTCCCGGCGTTCCCGTCGCATCTCAAGAGGAGGCGCTCTCCACAGGAAAGGCGAGAGGAACTCCAGGGTCGTGCCACCATTCCAAGAGTCCCTCAGATGTGTCAGTCCCTTCCAGAGGAACCTGTTTTCCCTGCACTGCCTTGACGTTCAAGCCGAGGATCGACTCCCACCACGTGTGCACGTGGGACACCCCGTGGGAAAGCCTCGTGGGAAAGACTCGAGGGAAAACCATAGATCCTTTGATCCACGCGGCGGAGTGCGTGACACTGCTGCTACCCCTCTGGAGGAAAGCGCAAGTGCATGCCCGCATTCGAGACGAGGACTGACTCCCCTGGGGAGACTCCAGAAGTACCCCAAGATCCATGTCAGCACTGGAGAGGAATCCTCAGGTTCCGGCCCCGACTCCACACAAGGTCTTAGGCCCCGGCATCGACGGGAGAGGAATCCCGAGAGGCCCCCGTGGAACTCGCATGGGGACTGGCCTTTCCTGAGGCCACCAGAGCGGGTCCATGAGGTCCCCGTCGTAAGTCGAGGGCACCTGCCGCAACTCGAGAAAATCCAGGAGGTTTTGCCCTCCAGGCGAGATGAGGCCCATTTCCGCTGAGGCTTCTCGAGGCCAATCACATCTAACCACTGGAACTTCCAAAGGGTCCTTCACCCCATTGCTGCAACTCAAGAAGTTCCCCGACATACAAGTCTCCACTCGAGAGGAAGCACGTGGGGTCCCGCACACATCCAGGGGAGCCCCGTTTCCGCCTCCTAGCTCGAGATGAGGGATCCTTTCCCTGTTTCGTAGGGAAAGAATTCCCGGCGTTCCCGTCGCATCTCAAGAGGAGGCGCTCTCCACAGGAAAGGCGAGAGGAACTCCAGGGTCGTGCCACCATTCCAAGAGTCCCCCAGATGTGTCAGTCCATTCCAGAGGAACCTGTTTTCCCTGCACTGCCTTGACGTTCAAGCCGAGGATCGACTCCCACCACGTGTGCACGTGGGACAGCCCTGTGGGAAAGCCTCGTGGGAAAGCCTCGTGGGAAAGACTCGAGGGAAAACCATAGATCCTTTGATCCACGCGGCGGACTGCGTGACACTGCTGCTACCGCTCTGGAGGAAAGCGCAAGTGCATGCCCGCATTCGAGACGAGGACTGACTCCCCTGGGGAGACTCCAGAAGTACCCCAAGATACACGTCAGCACTGGAGAGGAATCCTCAGGTTCCGGCCCCGACTCCACACAAGGTCTTCGGCCCCGGCATCGACGGGAGAGGAATCCCGAGAGGCCCCCGAGGAACTCGCATGGGGACTGGCCTTTCCTGAGGCCACCAGAGCGGGTCCCTGAGGTCCCCGTCTTAAGTCGAGAGCACCTGCCGCAACTCGAGAAAATGCAGGAGGTTTTGCCCTCCAGGCGAGATGAGGCCCATTTCCGCTGAGGCTTCTCGAGGCCAATCACATCTAACCACTGGAAGTTCCAAAGGGTCCTTCACACCATTGCTGCAACTCAAGAAGTTCCCCGACATACCCGTCTCCACTCGAGAGGAAGCACGTGGTGTCCCGCACACATCCAGGGGAGCCCCGTTTCCGCCTCCTAGCTCGAGATGAGGGATCCTTTCCCTGTTTCGTAGGGAAAGAATTCCCGGCGTTCCCGTCGCATCTCAAGAGGAGGCCCTCTCCACAGGAAAGGCGAGAGGAACTCCAGGGTCGTGCCACCATTCCAAGAGTCCCCCAGATGTGTCAGTCCATTCCAGAGGAACCTGTTTTCCCTGCCCTGCCTTGACGTTCAAGCCGAGGATCGACTCCCACCACGTGTGCACGTGGGACAGCCCTGTGGGAAAGCCTCGTGGGAAAGCCTCGTGGGAAAGACTCGAGGGAAAACCATAGATCCTTTGATCCACGCGGCGGACTGCGTGACACTGCTGCTACCGCTCTGGAGGAAAGCAAAAGTGCATGCCCGCATTCGAGACGAGGACTGACTCCCCTGGGGAGACTCCAGAAGTACCCCAAGATCCATGTCAGCACTGGAGAGGAATCCTCAGGTTCCGGCCCCGACTCCACACAAGGTCTTAGGCCCCGGCATCGACGGGAGAGGAATCCCGAGAGGCCCCCGAGGAACTCGCATGGGGACTGGCCTTTCCTGAGGCCACCAGAGCAGGTCCCTGAGGTCCCCGTCGTAAGTCGAGAGCACCTGCCGCAACTCGAGAAAATCCAGGAGGTTTTGCCCTCCAGGCGAGATGAGGCCCATTTCCGCTGAGGCTTCTCGAGGCCAATCACATCTAACCACTGGAACTTCCAAAGGGTCCTTCACACCCTTGCTGCAACTCAAGAAGTTCCCCGACATACCCGTCTCCACTCGAGAGGAAGCACGTGGTGTCTCGCAGACATCCAGGGGAGCCCCGTTTCCGCCTCCTAGCTCGAGATGAAGGATCCTTTCCCTGTTTCGTAGGGAAAGAATTCCCGGCGTTCCCGTCGCATCTCAAGAGGAGGCGCTCTCCACAGGAAAGGCGAGAGGAACTCCAGGGTCGTGCCACCATTCCAAGAGTCCCCCAGATGTGTCAGTCCATTCCAGAGGAACCTGTTTTCCCTGCACTGCCTTGACGTTCAAGCCGAGGATCGACTCCTACAACGTGTGCACGTGGGACAGCCCTGTGGGAAAGCCTCGTGGGAAAGCCTCGTGGGAAAGACTCGAGGGAAAACCATAGATCCTTTGATCCACGCGGCGGACTGCGTGACACTGCTGCTACCGCTCTGGAGGAAAGCGCAAGTGCATGCCCGCATTCGAGACGAGGACTGACTCCCCTGGGGAGACTCCAGAATTACCCCAAGATCCATGTCAGCACTGGAGAGGAATCCTCAGGTTCCGGCCCCGACTCCTCACAAGGTCTTAGGCCCCGGCATCGACGGGAGGGGAATCCCGAGACGCCCCCGAGGAACTCGCATGGGGACTGGCCTTTCCTGAGGCCACCAGAGCGGGTCCCTGAGGTCCCCGTCGTAAGTCGAGAGCACCTGCCGCAACTCGAGAAAATCCAGGAGGTTTTGCCCTCCAGGCGAGATGAGTCCCATTTCCGCTGAGGCTTCTCGAGGCCAATCACATCTAACCACTGGAACTTCCAAAGGGTCCTTCACACCATTGCTGCAACTCAAGAAGTTCCCCGACATACCCGTCTCCACTCGAGAGGAAACACGTGGGGTCCCGCACACATCCAGGGGAGCCACGTTTCCGCCTCCTAGCTCGAGATGAGGGATCCTTTCCCTGTTTCGTAGGGAAAGAATTCCCGGCGTTCCCGTCGCATCTCAAGAGGAGGCGCTCTCCACAGGAAAGGCGAGAGGAATTCCAGGGTCATGCCACCATTCCAAGAGTAACCCAGATGTGTCAGTCCATTCCAGAGGAACCTGTTTTCCCTGCACTGCCTTGACGTTCAAGCCGAGGATCGACTCCCACCACGTGTGCACGTGGGACAGCCCTGTGGGAAAGCCTCGTGGGAAAGACTGGAGGCAAAACCATAGATCCTTTGATCCACGCGGCGGACTGCGTGACACTGCTGCTACCGCTCTGGAGGAAAGCGCAAGTGCATGCCCGCATTCGAGACTAGGACTGACTCCCTTGGGGAGACTCCAGAAGTACCCCAAGATCCATGTCAGCACTGGAGAGGAATCCTCAGGTTCCGGCCCCAACTCCACACAAGGTCTTAGGCCCCGGCATCGACGGGAGAGGAATCCCGAGAGGCCCCCGAGGAACTCGCATGGGGACTGGACTTTCCTGAGGCCACCAGAGCGGGTCCCTGAGGTCCCCGTCGTAAGTCGAGAGCACCTGCCGCAACTCGAGAAAATCCAGGAGGTTTTGCCCTCCAGGCGAGATGAGGCCCATTTCCGCTGAGGCTTCTCGAGGCCAATCACATCTAACCACTGGAACTTCCAAAGGGTCCTTCACACCCTTGCTGCAACTCAAGAAGTTCCCCGACATACCCGTCTCCACTCGAGAGGAAGCACGTGGTGTCTCGCACACATCCAGGGGAGCCCCGTTTCCGCCTCCTAGCTCGAGATGAGGGATCCTTTCCATGTTTCGTAGGGAAAGAATTCCCGGCGTTCCCGTCGCATCTCAAGAGGAGGCGCTCTCCACAGGAAAGGCGAGAGGAACTCCAGGGTCGTGCCACCATTCCAAGTGTCCCCCAGATGTGTCAGTCCATTCCAGAGGAACCTGTTTTCCCTGCACTGCCTTGACGTTCAAGCCGAGGATCGACTCCTACAACGTGTGCACGTGGGACAGCCCTGTGGGAAAGCCTCGTGGGAAAGCCTCGTGGGAAAGACTCGAGGGAAAACCATAGATCCTTTGATCCACGCGGCGGACTGCGTGACACTGCTGCTACCGCTCTGGAGGAAAGCGCAAGTGCATGCCCGCATTCGAGACGAGGACTGACTCCCCTGGGGAGACTCCAGAAGTACCCCAAGATCCATGTCAGCACTGGAGAGGAATCCTCAGGTTCCGGCCCCGACTCCACACAAGGTCTTAGGCCCCGGCATCGACGGGAGAGGAATCCCGAGACGCCCCCGAGGAACTCGCATGTGGACTGGCCTTTCCTGAGGCCACCAGAGCGGGTCCCTGAGGTCCCCGTCGTAAGTCGAGAGCACCTGCCGCAACTCGAGAAAATCCAGGAGGTTTTGCCCTCCAGGCGAGATGAGGCCCATTTCCGCTGAGGCTTCTCGAGGCCAATCACATCTAACCACTGGAACTTCCAAAGGGTCCTTCACACCATTGCTGCAACTCAAGAATTTCCCCGACATACCCGTCTCCACTCGAGAGGAAACACGTGGGGTCCCGCACACATCCAGGGGAGCCCCGTTTCCGCCTCCTAGCTCGAGATGAGGGATCCTTTCCCTGTTTCGTAGGGAAAGAATTCCCGGCGTTCCCGTCGCATCTCAAGAGGAGGCGCTCTCCACAGGAAAGGCGAGAGGAACTCCAGGGTCATGCCACCATTCCAAGAGTCACCCAGATGTGTCAGTCCATTCCAGAGGAACCTGTTTTCCCTGCACTGCCTTGACGTTCAAGCCGAGGATCGACTCCCACCACGTGTGCACGTGGGACAGCCCTGTGGGAAATCCTCGTGGGAAAGACTGGAGGCAAAACCATAGATCCTTTGATCCACGCGGCGGACTGCGTGACACTGCTGCTACCGCTCTGGAGGAAAGCGCAAGTGCATGCCCGCATCTGAGACGAGGACTGACTCCCCTGGGGAGACTCCAGAAGTACCCCAAGATCCGTGTCAGCACTGCAGAGGAATCCTCAGGTTCCGGCCCCGACTCCACACAAGGTCTTAGGCCCCGGCATCGACGGGAGAGGAATCCCGAGACGCCCCCGAGGAACTCGCATGGGGACTGGCCTTTCCTGAGGCCACCAGAGCGGGTCCCTGAGGTCCCCGTCGTAAGTCGAGAGCACCTGCCGCAACTCGAGAAAATCCAGGAGGTTTTGCCCTCCAGGCGCGATGAGGCCCATTTCCGCTGAGGCTTCTCGAGGCTAATCACGTCTAACCACTTGAACTTCCAAAGGGTCCTTCACACCCTTGCTGCAACTCAAGAAGTTCCCCGACATACCCGTCTCCACACGAGAGGGAGCACGTGGGTCCCGCACACATCCAGGGGAGCCCCGTTTCCGCCTCCTAGCTCGAGATGAGGGATCCTTTCCCTGTTTCGTAGGGAAAGAATTCCCGGCGTTCCCGTCGCATCTCAAGAGGAGGCGCTCTCCACAGGAAAGGCGAGAGGAACTCCAGGTTCGTGCCACCATTCCAAGAGTCCCCCAGATGTGTCAGTCCATTCCAGAGGAACCCGTTTTCCCTGCACTGCCTTGACGTTCAAGCCGAGGATCGACTCCCAACACGTGTGCACGTGGGACAGCCCTGTGGGAAAGCCTCGTGGGAAAGCCTCGTGGGAAAGACTCGAGGGAAAACCATAGATCCTTTGGTCCACACGGCGGACTGCGTGACACTGCTGCTACCGCTCTGGAGGAAAGCGCAAGTGCATGCCCGCATCCGAGACGAGGACTGACTCCCCTGGGGAGACTCCAGAAGTACCCCAAGATCCATGTCAGCACTGGAGAGGAATCCTCAGGTTCCGGCCCCGACTCCACACAAGGTCTTAGGCCCCGGCATCGACGGGAGAGGAATCCGGAGAGGCCCCCGAGGAACACGCATGGGGACTGGCCTTTCCTGAGGCCACCAGAGCGGGTCCCTGATGTCCCCGTCGTAAGTCGAGAGCACCTGCCGCAACTCGAGAAAATCCAGGAGGTTTTGCCCTCCAGGCGAGATGAGGCCCATTTCCGCTGAGGCTTCTCGAGGCCAATCACATCTAACCACTGGAACTTCCAAAGGGTCCTTCACACCCTTGCTGCAACTCAAGAAGTTCCCCGACATACCCGTCTCCACTCGAGAGGAAGCACGTGGTGTCCCGCACACATCCAGGGGAGACCCGTTTCCGCCTCCTAGCTCGAGATGAGGGATCCTTTCCCTGTTTCGTAGGGAAAGAATTCCCGGCGTTCCCGTCGCATCTCAAGAGGAGGCGCTCTCCACAGGAAAGGCGAGAGGAACTCCAGGGTCATGCCACCATTCCAAGAGTCCCCCAGATGTGTCAGTCCATTCCAGAGGAAACAGTTTTCCCTGCACTGCCTTGACGTTCAAGCCGAGGATCGACTCCCACCACGTGTGCACGTGGGACAGCCCTGTGGGAAAGCCTCGTGGGAAAGCCTCGTGGGAAAGACTCGAGGGAAAACCATAGATCCTTTGGTCCACGCGGCGGACTGCGTGACACTGCTGCTACCGCTCTGGAGGAAAGCGCAAGTGCATGCCCGCATTCGAGACGAGGACTGACTCCCCTGGGGAGACTCCAGAAGTACCCCAAGATCCATGTCAGCACTGGAGAGGAATCCTCAGGTTCCGGCCCCGACTCCACACAAGGTCTTAGGCCCCGGCATCGACGGGAGAGGAATCCCGAGAGGCCCCCGAGGAACTCGCATGGGGACTGGCCTTTCCTGAGGCCACCAGAGCGGGTCCCTGAGGTCCCCGTCGTAAGTCGAGAGCACCTGCCGCAACTCGAGAAAATCCAGGAGGTTTTGCCCTCCAGGCGCGATGAGGCCCATTTCCGCTGAGGCTTCTCGAGGCTAATCACGTATAACCACTGGAACTTCCAAAGGGTCCTTCACACCCTTGCTGCAACTCAAGAAGTTCCCCGACATACCCGTCTCCACTCGAGAGGAAGCACGTGGGTCCCGCACACATCCAGGGGAGCCCCGTTTCCGCCTCCTAGCTCGAGATGAGGGATCCTTTCCCTGTTTCGTAGGGAAAGAATTCCCGGCGTTCCCGTCGCATCTCAAGAGGAGGCGCTCTCCACAGGAAAGGCGAGAGGAACTCCAGGGTCGTACCACCATTCCAAGAGTCCCCCAGATGTGTCAGTCCATTCCAGAGGAACCTGTTTTCCCTGCACTGCCTTGTCGTTCAAGCCGAGGATCCACTCCCACCACGTGTGCACGTGGGACAGCCCTGTGGGAAAGCCTCGTGGGAAAGCCTCGTGGGAAAGACTGGAGGCAAAACCATAGATCCTTTGATCCACGCGGCGGACTGCGTGACACTGCTGCTACCGCTCTGGAGGAAAGCGCAAGTGCATGCCCGCATTCGAGACGAGGACTGACTCCCCTGGGGAGACTCCAGAAGTACCCCAAGATCCATGTCAGCACTGGAGAGGAATCCTCAGGTTCCGGCCCCGACTCCACACAAGGTCTTAGGCCCCGGCATCGACGGGAGAGGAATCCCGATAGGCCCCCGAGGAACTCGCATAGGGACTGGCCTTTCCTGAGGCCACCAGAGCGGGTCCCTGAGGTCCCCGTCGTAAGTCGAGAGCACCTGCCGCAACTCGAGAAAATCCAGGAGGTTTTACCCTCCAGGCGAGATGAGGCCCATTTCCGCTGAGGCTTCTAGAGGCTAATCACATCTAACCACTGGAACTTCCAAAGGGTCCTTCACACCATTGCTGCAACTCAAGAAGTTCCCCGACATAACCGTCTCCACTCGAGAGGAAGCACGTGGGGTCCCGCACACATCCAGGGGAGCCCCGTTTCCGCCTCCTAGCTCGAGATGAGGGATCCTTTCCCTGTTTCGTAGGGAAAGAATTCCCGGCGTTCCCGTCGCATCTCAAGAGGAGGCGCTCTCCACAGGAAAGGCGAGAGGAACTCCAGGGTCGTGCCATCATTCCAAGAGTCCCCCAGATGTGTCAGTCCATTCCAGAGGAACCTGTTTTCCCTGCACTGCCTTGACGTTCAAGCCGAGGATCGACTCCCACCACGTGTGCACGTGGGACAGCCCTGTGGGAAAGCCTCGTGGGAAAGCCTCGTGGGAAAGACTCGAGGGAAAACCATAGATCCTTTGTTCCACGCGACGGACTGCGTGACACTGCTGCTACCGCTCTGGAGGAAAGCGCAAGTGCATGCCCCCATTCGAGACGAGGACTGAATCCCCTGGGGAGACTCCAGAAGTACCCCAAGATCCATGTCAGCACTGGAGAGGAATCCTCAGGTTCCGGCCCCGACTCCACACAAGGTCTTAGGCCCCGGCATTGACGAGAGAGGAATCCCCAGAGGCCCCCGAGGAACTCGCATGGGGACTGGCCTTTCCTGAGGCCACCAGAGCGGGTCCCTGAGGTCCCCGTCGTAAGTCGAGAGCACCTGCCGCAACTCGAGAAAATCCAGGAGTTTTTGCCCTCCAGGCGCGATGAGGCCCATTTCCGCTGAGGCTTCTCGTGGCTAATCACGTCTAACCACTGGAACTTCCAAAGGGTCCTTCACACCCTTCTTGCAACTCAAGAAGTTCCCCGACATACCCGTCTCCACTCGAGAGGAAGCACGTGGGTCCCGCACACATCCCGGGGAGCCCCGTTTCCGCCTCCTAGCTCGAGATGAGGGATCCTTTCCCTGTTTCGTAGGGAAAGAATTCCCGGCGTTCCCGTCGCATCTCAAGAGGAGGCGCTCTCCACAGGAAAGGCGAGAGGAACTCCAGGGTCGTGCCACCATTCCAATAGTCCCCCAGATGTGTCAGTCCATTCCAGAGGAACCTTTTTTCCCTACACTGCCTTGACGTTCAAGCCGAGGATCGACTCCCAACACGTGTGCACGTGGGACAGCCCTGTGGGAAAGCCTCGTGGGAAAGCCTCGTGGGAAAGACTCGAGGGAAAACCATAGATCCTTTGGTCCACACGGCGGACTGCGTGACACTGCTGCTACCGCTCTGGAGGAAAGGGCAAGTGCATGCCCGCATCCAAGACGAGGACTGACTCCCCTGGGGAGACTCCAGAAGTACCCCAAGATCCATGTCAGCACTGGAGAGGAATCCTCAGGTTCCGGCCCCGACTCCACACAAGGTCTTAGGCCCCGGCATCGACGGGAGAGGAATCCGGAGAGGCCCCCGAGGAACACTCATGGGGACTGGCCTTTCCTGAGGCCACCAGAGCGGGTCCCTGAGGTCCCCGTCGTAAGTCGAGAGCACCTGCCGCAACTCGAGAAAATCCAGGACGTTTTGCCCTCCAGGCGAGATGAGGCCCATTTCCGCTGAGGCTTCTCGAGGCCAATCACATCTAACCACTGGAACTTCCAAAGGGTCCTTCACACCCTTGCTGCAACTCAAGAAGTTCCCCGACATACCCGTCTCCACTCGAGAGGAAGCACGTGGTGTCCCGCACACATCCAGGGGAGACCCGTTTCCGCCTCCTAGCTCGAGATGAGGGATCCTTTCCCTGTTTCGTAGGGAAAGAATTCCCGGCGTTCCCGTCGCATCTCAAGAGGAGGCGCTCTCCACAGGAAAGGCGAGAGGAACTCCATGGTCTTGACACCATTCCAAGAGTCCCCCAGATGTGTCAGTCCATTCGAGAGGAACCTGTTTTCCCTGCACTGCCTTGACGTTCAAGCCGAGGATCGACTCCCACCACGTGTGCACGTGGGACAGCCCTGTGCGAAAGCCTCGTGGGAAAGCCTCATGGGAAAGACTCGAGGGAAAACCATAGATCCTTTGATCCACGCGGCGGACTGCGTGACACTGCTGCTACCGCTCTGGAGGAAAGCGCAAGTGCATGCCCGCATTCGAGACGAGGACTGACTCCCCTGGGGAGACTCCAGAAGTACCCCAAGATCCATGTCAGCACTGGAGAGGAATCCTCAGGTTCCGGCCCCGACTCCACACAATGTCTTAGGCCCCGGCATCGACGGGAGAGGAATCCCGAGAGGCCCCCGTGGAACTCGCATGGGGACTGGCCTTTCCTGAGGCCACCAGAGCGGGTCCATGAGGTCCCCGTCGTAAGTCGAGGGCACCTGCCGCAACTCGAGAAAATCCAGGAGGTTTTGCCCTCCAGGCGAGATGAGGCCCATTTCCGCTGAGGCTTCTCGAGGCCAATCACATCTAACCACTGGAACTTCCAAAGGGTCCTTCACACCATTGCTGCAACTCAAGAAGTTCCCCGACATACAAGTCTCCACTCGAGAGGAAGCACGTGGGGTCCCGCACACATCCAGGGGAGCCCCGTTTCCGCCTCCTAGCTCGAGATGAGGGATCCTTTCCCTGTTTCGTAGGGAAAGAATTCCCGGCGTTCCCGTCGCATCTCAAGAGGAGGCGCTCTCCACAGGAAAGGCGAGAGGAACTCCAGGGTCATGCCACCATTCCAAGAGTCACCCAGATGTGTCAGTCCATTCCAGAGGAACCTGTTTTCCCTGCACTGCCTTGACGTTCAAGCCGAGGATCGACTCCCACCACGTGTGCACGTGGGACAGCCCTGTGGGAAAGCCTCGTGGGAAAGACTGGAGGCAAAACCATAGATCCTTTGATCCACGCGGCGGACTGCGTGACACTGCTGCTACCGCTCTGGAGGAAAGCGCAAGTGCATGCCCGCATTCGAGACGAGGACTGACTCCCCTGGGGAGACTCCAGAAGTACCCCAAGATCCATGTCAGCACTGGAGAGGAATCCTCAGGTTCCGGCCCCGACTCCACACAAGGTCTTAGGCCCCGGCATCGACGGGAGAGGAATCCGGAGAGGCCCCCGAGGAACACTCATGGGGACTGGCCTTTCCTGAGGCCACCAGAGCGGGTCCCTGAGGTCCCCGTCGTAAGTCGAGAGCACCTGCCGCAACTCGAGAAAATCCAGGACGTTTTGCCCTCCAGGCGAGATGAGGCCCATTTCCGCTGAGGCTTCTCGAGGCCAATCACATCTAACCACTGGAACTTCCAAAGGGTCCTTCACACCCTTGCTGCAACTCAAGAAGTTCCCCGACATACCCGTCTCCACTCGAGAGGAAGCACGTGGTGTCCCGCACACATCCAGGGGAGACCCGTTTCCGCCTCCTAGCTCGAGATGAGGGATCCTTTCCCTGTTTCGTAGGGAAAGAATTCCCGGCGTTCCCGTCGCATCTCAAGAGGAGGCGCTCTCCACAGGAAAGGCGAGAGGAACTCCATGGTCTTGACACCATTCCAAGAGTCCCCCAGATGTGTCAGTCCATTCGAGAGGAACCTGTTTTCCCTGCACTGCCTTGACGTTCAAGCCGAGGATCGACTCCCACCACGTGTGCACGTGGGACAGCCCTGTGCGAAAGCCTCGTGGGAAAGCCTCATGGGAAAGACTCGAGGGAAAACCATAGATCCTTCGATCCACGCGGCGGACTGCGTGACACTGCTGCTACCGCTCTGGAGGAAAGCGCAAGTGCATGCCCGCATTCGAGACGAGGACTGACTCCCCTGGGGAGACTCCAGAAGTACCCCAAGATCCATGTCAGCACTGGAGAGGAATCCTCAGGTTCCGGCCCCGACTCCACACAATGTCTTAGGCCCCGGCATCGACGGGAGAGGAATCCCGAGAGGCCCCCGTGGAACTCGCATGGGGACTGGCCTTTCCTGAGGCCACCAGAGCGGGTCCATGAGGTCCCCGTCGTAAGTCGAGGGCACCTGCCGCAACTCGAGAAAATCCAGGAGGTTTTGCCCTCCAGGCGAGATGAGGCCCATTTCCGCTGAGGCTTCTCGAGGCCAATCACATCTAACCACTGGAACTTCCAAAGGGTCCTTCACACCATTGCTGCAACTCAAGAAGTTCCCCGACATACAAGTCTCCACTCGAGAGGAAGCACGTGGGGTCCCGCACACATCCAGGGGAGCCCCGTTTCCGCCTCCTAGCTCGAGATGAGGGATCCTTTCCCTGTTTCGTAGGGAAAGAATTCCCGGCGTTCCCGTCGCATCTCAAGAGGAGGCGCTCTCCACAGGAAAGGCGAGAGGAACTCCAGGGTCATGCCACCATTCCAAGAGTCACCCAGATGTGTCAGTCCATTCCAGAGGAACCTGTTTTCCCTGCACTGCCTTGACGTTCAAGCCGAGGATCGACTCCCACCACGTGTGCACGTGGGACAGCCCTGTGGGAAAGCCTCGTGGGAAAGACTGGAGGCAAAACCATAGATCCTTTGATCCACGCGGCGGACTGCGTGACACTGCTGCTACCGCTCTGGAGGAAAGCGCAAGTGCATGCCCGCATTCGAGACGAGGACTGACTCCCCTGGGGAGACTCCAGAAGTACCCCAAGATCCATGTCAGCACTGGAGAGGAATCCTCAGGTTCCGGCCCCGACTCCACACAAGGTCTTAGGCCCCAGCATCGACGGGAGAGGAATCCCGAGAGGCCCCCGAGGAACTCGCATGGGGAATGGCCTTTCCTTAGGCCACCAGAGCGGGTCCCTGAGGTCCCCGTCGTAAGTCGAGAGCACCTGCCGCAACTCGAGAAAATCCAGGAAGTTTTGCCCTCCAGGCGCGATGAGGCCAATTTCCGCTGAGGCTTCTCGAGCCTAATCACGTCTAACCACTGGAACTTCCAAAGGGTCCTTCACACCCTTGCTGCAACTCAAGAAGTTCCCCGACATACCCGTCTCCACTCGAGAGGAAGCACGTGGTGTCCCGCACACATCCAGGGGAGACCCGTTTCCGCCTCCTAGCTCGAGATGAGGGATCCTTTCCCTGTTTCGTAGGGAAAGAATTCCCGGCGTTCCCGTCGCATCTCAAGAGGAGGCGCTCTCCACAGGAAAGGCGAGAGGAACTCCAGGGTCGTGACACCATTCCAAGAGTCCCCCAGATGTGTCAGTCCATTCGAGAGGAACCTGTTTTCCCTGCACTGCCTTGACGTTCAAGCCGAGGATCGACTCCTACAACGTGTGCACGTGGGACAGCCCTGTGGGAAAGCCTCGTGGGAAAGCCTCGTGGGAAAGACTCGAGGGAAAAACATAGATCCTTTGATCCACGCGGCGGACTGCGTGACACTGCTGCTACCGCTCTTGAGGAAAGCGCAAGTGCATGCCCGCATTCGAGACTAGGACTGACTCCCCTGGGGAGACTCCAGAAGTACCCCAAGATCCATGTCAGCACTGGAGAGGAATCCTCAGGTTCCAGCCCCGACTCCACACAAGGTCTTAGGCCCCGGCATCGACGGGAGAGGAATCCCGAGAGGCCCCCGAGGAACTCGCATGGGGACTGGACTTTCCTGAGGCCACCAGAGCGGGTCCCTGAGGTCCCCATCGTAAGTCGAGAGCACCTGCCGCAACTCGAGAAAATCCAGGAGGTTTTGCCCTCCAGGCGAGATGAGGCCCATTTCCGCTGAGGCTTCTCAAGGCCAATCACATCTAACCACTGGAACTTCCAAAGGGTCCTTCACACCCTTGCTGCAACTCAAGAAGTTCCCCGACATACCCGTCTCCACTCGAGAGGAAGCACGTGGTGTCCCGCACACATCCAGGGGAGCCCCGTTTCCGCCTCCTAGCTCGAGATCAGGGATCCTTTCCCTGTTTCGTAGGGAAAGAATTCCCGGCGTTACCGTCGCATCTGAAGAGGAGGCGCTCTCCACAGGAAAGGCGAGAGGAACTCCAGGGTGGTGCCACCATTCCAAGAGTCCCCCAGATGTGTCAGTCCATTCCAGAGGAACCTGTTTTCCCTGCCCTGCCTTGACGTTCAAGCCGAGGATCGACTCCCACCACGTGTGCACGTGGGACAGCCCTGTGGGAAAGCCTCGTGGGAAAGCCTCGTGGGAAAGACTCGAGGGAAAACCATAGATCCTTTGATCCACGCGGCGGACTGCGTGACACTGCTGCTACCGCTCTGGAGGAAAGCGCAAGTGCATGCCCGCATTCGAGACGAGGACTGACTCCCCTGGGGAGACTCCAGAAGTACCCCAAGATCCATGTCAGCACTGGAGAGGAATCCTCAGGTTCCGGCCCCGACTCCACACAAGGTCTTAGGCCCCGGCATCGACGGGAGAGGAATCCCGAGAGGCCCCCGAGGAACTCGCATGGGGACTGGCCTTTCCTGAGGCCAACAGAGCGGGTCCCTGAGGTCCCCGTCGTAAGTTCAGAGCACCTGCCGCAACTCGAGAAAATCCAGGAGGTTTTGCCCTCCAGGCGAGATGAGGCCCATTTCCGCTGAGGCTTCTCGAGGCCAATCACATCTAACCACTGGAACTTCCAAAGGGTCCTTCACACCCTTGCTGCAACTCAAGAAGTTCCCCGACATACCCGTCTCCACTCGAGAGGAAGCACGTGGTGTCTCGCAGACATCCAGGGGAGCCCCGTTTCCGCCTCCTAGCTCGAGATGTGGGATCCTTTCCCTGTTTCGTAGGGAAGGAATTCCCGGCGTTCCCGTCGCATCTCAAGAGGAGGCGCTCTCCACAGGAAAGGCGAGAGGAACTCCAGGGTCGTGCCACCATTCCAAGAGTCCCCCAGATGTGTCAGTCCATTCCAGAGGAACCTGTTTTCCCTGCACTGCCTTGACGTTCAAGCCGAGGATCGACTCCTACAACGTGTGCACGTGGGACAGCCCTGTGGGAAAGCCTCGTGGGAAAGCCTCGTGGGAAAGACTCGAGGGAAAAACATAGATCCTTTGATCCACGCGGCGGAGTGCGTGACAGTGCTGCTACCGCTCTGGAGGAAAGCGCAAGTGCATGCCCGCATTCGAGACGAGGACTGACTCCCCTGGGGAGACTCCAGAATTACCCCAAGATCCATGTGAGCACTGGAGAGGAATCCTCAGGTTCCGGCCCCGACTCCTCACAAGGTCTTAGGCCCCGGCATCGACGGGAGAGGAATCCCGAGACGCCCCCGAGGAACTCGCATGGGGACTGGCCTTTCCTGAGGCCACCAGAGCGGGTCCCTGAGGTCCCCGTCGTAAGTCGAGAGCACCTGCCGCAACTCGAGAAAATCCAGGAGGTTTTGCCCTCCAGGCGAGATGAGGCCCATTTCCGCTGAGGCTTCTCGAGGCCAATCACATCTAACCACTGGAACTTCCAAAGGGTCCTTCACACCATTGCTGCAACTCAAGAAGTTCCCCGACATACCCGTCTCCACTCGAGAGGAAACACGTGGGGTCCCGCACACATCCAGGGGAGCCCCGTTTCCGCCTCCTAGCTCGAGATGAGGGATCCTTTCCCTGTTTCGTAGGGAAAGAATTCCCGGCGTTCCCGTCGCATCTCAAGAGGAGGCGCTCTCCACAGGAAAGGCGAGAGGAACTCCAGGGTCATGCCACCATTCCAAGAGTCCCCCAGATGTGTCAGTCCATTCCAGAGGAACCTGTTTTCCCTGCACTGCCTTGACGTTCAAGCCGAGGATCGAGTCCCACCACGTGTGCACGTGGGACAGCCCTGTGGGAAAGCCTCGTGGGAAAGCCTCGTGGGAAAGACTCGAGGGAAAACCATAGATCCTTTGATCCACGCGGCGGAGTCCGTGACACTGCTGCTACCGCTCTGGAGGAAAGCGCAAGTGCATGCCCGCATTCGAGACGAGGACTGACTCCCCTGGGGAGACTCCAGATGTACCCCAAGATCCATGTCAGCACTGGAGAGGAATCCTCAGGTTCCGGCCCCGAATCCACACAAGGTCTTAGGCCCCGGCATCGACGGGAGAGGAATCCCGAGAGGCCCCCGAGGCACTCGCATGGGGACTGGCCTTTCCTGACGCCACCAGAGCGGGTCCCTGAAGTCCCCATCGTAAGTCGAGAGCACCTGCCGCAACTCGAGAAAATCCAGGAGGTTTTGCCCTCCAGGCGAGATGAGGCCCATTTCCGCTGAGGCTTCTCGAGGCCAATCACGTCTAACCACTGGAACTTCCAAAGGGTCCTTCACACCCTTGCTGCAACTCAAGAAGTTCCCGACATTCCTGTCTCCACTCGAGAGGAAGCACGTGGGGTCCCGCACACATCCAGGGGAGCCCCGTTTCCGCCTCCGAGCTCGAGATGAGGGATCCTTTCCCTGTTTCGTAGGGAAAGAATTCCCGGCGTTCCCGTCGCATCTCAAGAGGAGGCGCTCGCTCTCCACAGGAAAGGCGAGAGGAACTCCAGGGTCGTGACACCATTCCAAGAGTCCCCCAGATGTGTCAGTCCATTCCAGAGGAACCTGTTTTCCCTGCACTGCCTTGACGTTCAAGCCGAGGATCGACTCCCACCACGTGTGCACGTGGGACAGCCCTGTGGGAAAGCCTCGTGGGAAAGCCTCGTGGGAAAGACTCGAGGGAAAATCATAGATCCTTTGATCCACGCGGCGGACTGCGTGACACTGCTGCTACCGCTCTGGAGGAAAGCGCAAGTGCATGCCCGCATTCGAGACGAGGACTGACTCCCCTGGGGAGACTCCAGAAGTACCCCAAGATCCATGTCAGCACTGGAGAGGAATCCTCAGGTTCCGGCCCCGACTCCACACAAGGTCTTAGGCCCCGGCATCGACGGGAGAGGAATCCCGAGAGGCCCCCGAGGAACTCGCATGGGGACTGGCCTTTCCTGAGGCCACCAGAGCGGGTCCCTGAGGTCCCCGTCGTAAGTCGGGAGCACCTGCCGCAACTCGAGAAAATCCAGGAGGTTTTGCCCTCCAGGCGAGATGAGGCCCATTTCCGCTGAGGCTTTTCGAGGCCATTCACATCTAACCACTGGAACTTCCAACGGGTCCTTTGCACCATTGCTGCAACTCAAGAAGTTCCACGACATACCCGTCTCCACTCGAGAGGAAGCACGTGGGTCTTGCACACATTCAGGGGAGCCCCGTTTCCGCCTCCTAGCTCGAGATGAGGGATCCTTTCCCTGTTTCGTAGGGAAAGAATTCCCGGCGTTCCCGTCGCATCTCAAGAGGAGGCGCTCTCCACAGGAAAGGCGAGAGGATCTCCAGGGTAGTGACACCATTCCAAGAGTCCCCCAGATGTGTCAGTCCATTCCAGAGGAACCTGTTTTCCCTGCACTGCCTTGACGTTCAAGCCGAGGATCGACTCCCACCACGTGTGCACGTGGGACAGCCCTGTGGGAAAGCCTCGTGGGAAAGCCTCGTGGGAAAGACTCGAGGGAAAACCATAGATCCTTTGATCCACGCGGCGGACTGCGTGACACTGCTGCTACCGCTCTGGAGGAAAGCGCAAGTGCATGCCCGCATTCGAGACGAGGACTGACTCCCCTGGGGAGACTCCAGAAGTACCCCAAGATCCATGTCAGCACTGGAGAGGAATCCTCAGGTTCCGGCCCCGACTCCACACAAGGTCTTAGGCCCCGGCATCGACGGGAGAGGAATCCCGAGAGGCCCCCGAGGAACTCGCATGTGGACTGGCCTTTCCTGAGGCCACCAGAGCGGGTCCCTGAGGTCCCCATCGTAAGTCGAGAGCACCTGCCGCAACTCGAGAAAATCCAGGAGGTTTTGCCCTCCAGGCGAGATGAGGCCCATTTCCGCTGAGGCTTCTCGAGGCCAATCACATCTAACCACTGGAACTTCCAAAGGGTCCTTCACACCATTGCTGCAACTCAAGAAGTTCCCCGACATACCCGTCTTCACTCGAGAGGAAGCACGTGGTGTCCCGCACACATCCAGGGGAGCCCTGTTTCCGCCTCCTAGCTCGAGATGAGGGATCCTTTCCCTGTTTCGTAGGGAAAGAATTCCCGGCGTTCCCGTCGCATCTCAAGAGGAGGCGCTCTCCACAGGAAAGGCGAGAGGAACTCCATGGTCTTGACACCATTCCAAGAGTCCCCCAGATGTGTCAGTCCATTCGAGAGGAACCTGTTTTCCCTGCACTGCCTTGACGTTCAAGCCGAGGATCGACTCCCACCACGTGTGCACGTGGGACAGCCCTGTGCGAAAGCCTCGTGGGAAAGCCTCATGGGAAAGACTCGAGGGAAAACCATAGATCCTTTGATCCACGCGGCGGACTGCGTGACACTGCTGCTACCGCTCTGGAGGAAAGCGCAAGTGCATGCCCGCATTCGAGACGAGGACTGACTCCCCTGGGGAGACTCCAGAAGTACCCCAAGATCCATGTCAGCACTGGAGAGGAATCCTCAGGTTCCGGCCCCGACTCCACACAATGTCTTAGGCCCCGGCATCGACGGGAGAGGAATCCCGAGAGGCCCCCGTGGAACTCGCATGGGGACTGGCCTTTCCTGAGGCCACCAGAGCGGGTCCATGAGGTCCCCGTCGTAAGTCGAGGGCACCTGCCGCAACTCGAGAAAATCCAGGAGGTTTTGCCCTCCAGGCGAGATGAGGCCCATTTCCGCTGAGGCTTCTCGAGGCCAATCACATCTAACCACTGGAACTTCCAAAGGGTCCTTCACACCATTGCTGCAACTCAAGAAGTTCCCCGACATACAAGTCTCCACTCGAGAGGAAGCACGTGGGGTCCCGCACACATCCAGGGGAGCCCCGTTTCCGCCTCCTAGCTCGAGATGAGGGATCCTTTCCCTGTTTCGTAGGGAAAGAATTCCCGGCGTTCCCGTCGCATCTCAAGAGGAGGCGCTCTCCACAGGAAAGGCGAGAGGAACTCCAGGGTCATGCCACCATTCCAAGAGTCACCCAGATGTGTCAGTCCATTCCAGAGGAACCTGTTTTCCCTGCACTGCCTTGACGTTCAAGCCGAGGATCGACTCCCACCACGTGTGCACGTGGGACAGCCCTGTGGGAAAGCCTCGTGGGAAAGACTGGAGGCAAAACCATAGATCCTTTGATCCACGCGGCGGACTGCGTGACACTGCTGCTACCGCTCTGGAGGAAAGCGCAAGTGCATGCCCGCATTCGAGACGAGGACTGACTCCCCTGGGGAGACTCCAGAAGTACCCCAAGATCCATGTCAGCACTGGAGAGGAATCCTCAGGTTCCGGCCCCGACTCCACACAAGGTCTTAGGCCCCAGCATCGACGGGAGAGGAATCCCGAGAGGCCCCCGAGGAACTCGCATGGGGAATGGCCTTTCCTTAGGCCACCAGAGCGGGTCCCTGAGGTCCCCGTCGTAAGTCGAGAGCACCTGCCGCAACTCGAGAAAATCCAGGAAGTTTTGCCCTCCAGGCGCGATGAGGCCAATTTCCGCTGAGGCTTCTCGAGCCTAATCACGTCTAACCACTGGAACTTCCAAAGGGTCCTTCACACCCTTGCTGCAACTCAAGAAGTTCCCCGACATACCCGTCTCCACTCGAGAGGAAGCACGTGGTGTCCCGCACACATCCAGGGGAGACCCGTTTCCGCCTCCTAGCTCGAGATGAGGGATCCTTTCCCTGTTTCGTAGGGAAAGAATTCCCGGCGTTCCCGTCGCATCTCAAGAGGAGGCGCTCTCCACAGGAAAGGCGAGAGGAACTCCAGGGTCGTGACACCATTCCAAGAGTCCCCCAGATGTGTCAGTCCATTCGAGAGGAACCTGTTTTCCCTGCACTGCCTTGACGTTCAAGCCGAGGATCGACTCCTACAACGTGTGCACGTGGGACAGCCCTGTGGGAAAGCCTCGTGGGAAAGCCTCGTGGGAAAGACTCGAGGGAAAAACATAGATCCTTTGATCCACGCGGCGGACTGCGTGACACTGCTGCTACCGCTCTTGAGGAAAGCGCAAGTGCATGCCCGCATTCGAGACTAGGACTGACTCCCCTGGGGAGACTCCAGAAGTACCCCAAGATCCATGTCAGCACTGGAGAGGAATCCTCAGGTTCCAGCCCCGACTCCACACAAGGTCTTAGGCCCCGGCATCGACGGGAGAGGAATCCCGAGAGGCCCCCGAGGAACTCGCATGGGGACTGGACTTTCCTGAGGCCACCAGAGCGGGTCCCTGAGGTCCCCGTCGTAAGTCGAGAGCACCTGCCGCAACTCGAGAAAATCCAGGAGGTTTTGCCCTCCAGGCGAGATGAGGCCCATTTCCGCTGAGGCTTCTCAAGGCCAATCACATCTAACCACTGGAACTTCCAAAGGGTCCTTCACACCCTTGCTGCAACTCAAGAAGTTCCCCGACATACCCGTCTCCACTCGAGAGGAAGCACGTGGTGTCCCGCACACATCCAGGGGAGCCCCGTTTCCGCCTCCTAGCTCGAGATCAGGGATCCTTTCCCTGTTTCGTAGGGAAAGAATTCCCGGCGTTACCGTCGCATCTGAAGAGGAGGCGCTCTCCACAGGAAAGGCGAGAGGAACTCCAGGGTGGTGCCACCATTCCAAGAGTCCCCCAGATGTGTCAGTCCATTCCAGAGGAACCTGTTTTCCCTGCCCTGCCTTGACGTTCAAGCCGAGGATCGACTCCCACCACGTGTGCACGTGGGACAGCCCTGTGGGAAAGCCTCGTGGGAAAGCCTCGTGGGAAAGACTCGAGGGAAAACCATAGATCCTTTGATCCACGCGGCGGACTGCGTGACACTGCTGCTACCGCTCTGGAGGAAAGCGCAAGTGCATGCCCGCATTCGAGACGAGGACTGACTCCCCTGGGGAGACTCCAGAAGTACCCCAAGATCCATGTCAGCACTGGAGAGGAATCCTCAGGTTCCGGCCCCGACTCCACACAAGGTCTTAGGCCCCGGCATCGACGGGAGAGGAATCCCGAGAGGCCCCCGAGGAACTCGCATGGGGACTGGCCTTTCCTGAGGCCAACAGAGCGGGTCCCTGAGGTCCCCGTCGTAAGTTCAGAGCACCTGCCGCAACTCGAGAAAATCCAGGAGGTTTTGCCCTCCAGGCGAGATGAGGCCCATTTCCGCTGAGGCTTCTCGAGGCCAATCACATCTAACCACTGGAACTTCCAAAGGGTCCTTCACACCCTTGCTGCAACTCAAGAAGTTCCCCGACATACCCGTCTCCACTCGAGAGGAAGCACGTGGTGTCTCGCAGACATCCAGGGGAGCCCCGTTTCCGCCTCCTAGCTCGAGATGTGGGATCCTTTCCCTGTTTCGTAGGGAAGGAATTCCCGGCGTTCCCGTCGCACCTCAAGAGGAGGCGCTCTCCACAGGAAAGGCGAGAGGAACTCCAGGGTCGTGCCACCATTCCAAGAGTCCCCCAGATGTGTCAGTCCATTCCAGAGGAACCTGTTTTCCCTGCACTGCCTTGACGTTCAAGCCGAGGATCGACTCCTACAACGTGTGCACGTGGGACAGCCCTGTGGGAAAGCCTCGTGGGAAAGCCTCGTGGGAAAGACTCGAGGGAAAAACATAGATCCTTTGATCCACGCGGCGGAGTGCGTGACAGTGCTGCTACCGCTCTGGAGGAAAGCGCAAGTGCATGTCCGCATTCGAGACGAGGACTGACTCCCCTGGGGAGACTCCAGAATTACCCCAAGATCCATGTCAGCACTGGAGAGGAATCCTCAGGTTCCGGCCCCGACTCCTCACAAGGTCTTAGGCCCCGGCATCGACGGGAGAGGAATCCCGAGACGCCCCCGAGGAACTCGCATGGGGACTGGCCTTTCCTGAGGCCACCAGAGCGGGTCCCTGAGGTCCCCGTCGTAAGTCGAGAGCACCTGCCGCAACTCGAGAAAATCCAGGAGGTTTTGCCCTCCAGGCGAGATGAGGCCCATTTCCGCTGAGGCTTCTCGAGGCCAATCACATCTAACCACTGGAACTTCCAAAGGGTCCTTCACACCATTGCTGCAACTCAAGAAGTTCCCCGACATACCCGTCTCCACTCGAGAGGAAACACGTGGGGTCCCGCACACATCCAGGGGAGCCCCGTTTCCGCCTCCTAGCTCGAGATGAGGGATCCTTTCCCTGTTTCGTAGGGAAAGAATTCCCGGCGTTCCCGTCGCATCTCAAGAGGAGGCGCTCTCCACAGGAAAGGCGAGAGGAACTCCAGGGTCATGCCACCATTCCAAGAGTCCCCCAGATGTGTCAGTCCATTCCAGAGGAACCTGTTTTCCCTGCACTGCCTTGACGTTCAAGCCGAGGATCGAGTCCCACCACGTGTGCACGTGGGACAGCCCTGTGGGAAAGCCTCGTGGGAAAGCCTCGTGGGAAAGACTCGAGGGAAAACCATAGATCCTTTGATCCACGCGGCGGAGTCCGTGACACTGCTGCTACCGCTCTGGAGGAAAGCGCAAGTGCATGCCCGCATTCGAGACGAGGACTGACTCCCCTGGGGAGACTCCAGATGTACCCCAAGATCCATGTCAGCACTGGAGAGGAATCCTCAGGTTCCGGCCCCGAATCCACACAAGGTCTTAGTCCCCGGCATCGACGGGAGAGGAATCCCGAGAGGCCCCCGAGGCACTCGCATGGGGACTGGCCTTTCCTGACGCCACCAGAGCGGGTCCCTGAAGTCCCCATCGTAAGTCGAGAGCACCTGCCGCAACTCGAGAAAATCCAGGAGGTTTTGCCCTCCAGGCGAGATGAGGCCCATTTCCGCTGAGGCTTCTCGAGGCCAATCACGTCTAACCACTGGAACTTCCAAAGGGTCCTTCACACCCTTGCTGCAACTCAAGAAGTTCCCGACATTCCTGTCTCCACTCGAGAGGAAGCACGTGGGGTCCCGCACACATCCAGGGGAGCCCCGTTTCCGCCTCCGAGCTCGAGATGAGGGATCCTTTCCCTGTTTCGTAGGGAAAGAATTCCCGGCGTTCCCGTCGCATCTCAAGAGGAGGCGCTCGCTCTCCACAGGAAAGGCGAGAGGAACTCCAGGGTCGTGACACCATTCCAAGAGTCCCCCAGATGTGTCAGTCCATTCCAGAGGAACCTGTTTTCCCTGCACTGCCTTGACGTTCAAGCCGAGGATCGACTCCCACCACGTGTGCACGTGGGACAGCCCTGTGGGAAAGCCTCGTGGGAAAGCCTCGTGGGAAAGACTCGAGGGAAAATCATAGATCCTTTGATCCACGCGGCGGACTGCGTGACACTGCTGCTACCGCTCTGGAGGAAAGCGCAAGTGCATGCCCGCATTCGAGACGAGGACTGACTCCCCTGGGGAGACTCCAGAAGTACCCCAAGATCCATGTCAGCACTGGAGAGGAATCCTCAGGTTCCGGCCCCGACTCCACACAAGGTCTTAGGCCCCGGCATCGACGGGAGAGGAATCCCGAGAGGCCCCCGAGGAACTCGCATGGGGACTGGCCTTTCCTGAGGCCACCAGAGCGGGTCCCTGAGGTCCCCGTCGTAAGTCGAGAGCACCTGCCGCAACTCGAGAAAATCCAGGACGTTTTGCCCTCCAGGCGAGATGAGGCCCATTTCCGCTGAGGCTTTTCGAGGCCATTCACATCTAACCACTGGAACTTCCAACGGGTCCTTTGCACCATTGCTGCAACTCAAGAAGTTCCCCGACATACCCGTCTCCACTCGAGAGGAAGCACGTGGGTCTCGCACACATTCAGGGGAGCCCCGTTTCCGCCTCCTAGCTCGAGATGAGGGATCCTTTCCCTGTTTCGTAGGGAAAGAATTCCCGGCGTTCCCGTCGCATCTCAAGAGGAGGCGCTCTCCACAGGAAAGGCGAGAGGATCTCCAGGGTAGTGACACCATTCCAAGAGTCCCCCAGATGTGTCAGTCCATTCCAGAGGAACCTGTTTTCCCTGCACTGCCTTGACGTTCAAGCCGAGGATCGACTCCCACCACGTGTGCACGTGGGACAGCCCTGTGGGAAAGCCTCGTGGGAAAGCCTCGTGGGAAAGACTCGAGGGAAAACCATAGATCCTTTGATCCACGCGGCGGACTGCGTGACACTGCTGCTACCGCTCTGGAGGAAAGCGCAAGTGCATGCCCGCATTCGAGACGAGGACTGACTCCCCTGGGGAGACTCCAGAAGTACCCCAAGATCCATGTCAGCACTGGAGAGGAATCCTCAGGTTCCGGCCCCGACTCCACACAAGGTCTTAGGCCCCGGCATCGACGGGAGAGGAATCCCGAGAGGCCCCCGAGGAACTCGCATGGGGACTGGCCTTTCCTGAGGCCACCAGAGCGGGTCCCTGAGGTCCCCATCGTAAGTCGAGAGCACCTGCCGCAACTCGAGAAAATCCAGGAGGTTTTGCCCTCCAGGCGAGATGAGGCCCATTTCCGCTGAGGCTTCTCGAGGCCAATCACATCTAACCACTGGAACTTCCAAAGGGTCCTTCACACCATTGCTGCAACTCAAGAAGTTCCCCGACATACCCGTCTTCACTCGAGAGGAAGCACGTGGTGTCCCGCACACATCCAGGGGAGCCCTGTTTCCGCCTCCTAGCTCGAGATGAGGGATCCTTTCCCTGTTTCGTAGGGAAAGAATTCCCGGCGTTCCCGTCGCATCTCAAGAGGAGGCGCTCTCCACAGGAAAGGCGAGAGGAACTCCATGGTCTTGACACCATTCCAAGAGTCCCCCAGATGTGTCAGTCCATTCGAGAGGAACCTGTTTTCCCTGCACTGCCTTGACGTTCAAGCCGAGGATCGACTCCCACCACGTGTGCACGTGGGACAGCCCTGTGCGAAAGCCTCGTGGGAAAGCCTCATGGGAAAGACTCGAGGGAAAACCATAGATCCTTTGATCCACGCGGCGGACTGCGTGACACTGCTGCTACCGCTCTGGAGGAAAGCGCAAGTGCATGCCCGCATTCGAGACGAGGACTGACTCCCCTGGGGAGACTCCAGAAGTACCCCAAGATCCATGTCAGCACTGGAGAGGAATCCTCAGGTTCCGGCCCCGACTCCACACAATGTCTTAGGCCCCGGCATCGACGGGAGAGGAATCCCGAGAGGCCCCCGTGGAACTCGCATGGGGACTGGCCTTTCCTGAGGCCACCAGAGCGGGTCCATGAGGTCCCCGTCGTAAGTCGAGGGCACCTGCCGCAACTCGAGAAAATCCAGGAGGTTTTGCCCTCCAGGCGAGATGAGGCCCATTTCCGCTGAGGCTTCTCGAGGCCAATCACATCTAACCACTGGAACTTCCAAAGGGTCCTTCACACCATTGCTGCAACTCAAGAAGTTCCCCGACATACAAGTCTCCACTCGAGAGGAAGCACGTGGGGTCCCGCACACATCCAGGGGAGCCCCGTTTCCGCCTCCTAGCTCGAGATGAGGGATCCTTTCCCTGTTTCGTAGGGAAAGAATTCCCGGCGTTCCCGTCGCATCTCAAGAGGAGGCGCTCTCCACAGGAAAGGCGAGAGGAACTCCAGGGTCATGCCACCATTCCAAGAGTCACCCAGATGTGTCAGTCCATTCCAGAGGAACCTGTTTTCCCTGCACTGCCTTGACGTTCAAGCCGAGGATCGACTCCCACCACGTGTGCACGTGGGACAGCCCTGTGGGAAAGCCTCGTGGGAAAGACTGGAGGCAAAACCATAGATCCTTTGATCCACGCGGCGGACTGCGTGACACTGCTGCTACCGCTCTGGAGGAAAGCGCAAGTGCATGCCCGCATTCGAGACGAGGACTGACTCCCCTGGGGAGACTCCAGAAGTACCCCAAGATCCATGTCAGCACTGGAGAGGAATCCTCAGGTTCCGGCCCCGACTCCACACAAGGTCTTAGGCCCCGGCATCGACGGGAGAGGAATCCCGAGAGGCCCCCGAGGAACTCGCATGGGGAATGGCCTTTCCTTAGGCCACCAGAGCGGGTCCCTGAGGTCCCCGTCGTAAGTCGAGAGCACCTGCCGCAACTCGAGAAAATCCAGGAAGTTTTGCCCTCCAGGCGCGATGAGGCCAATTTCCGCTGAGGCTTCTCGAGCCTAATCACGTCTAACCACTGGAACTTCCAAAGGGTCCTTCACACCCTTGCTGCAACTCAAGAAGTTCCCCGACATACCCGTCTCCACTCGAGAGGAAGCACGTGGTGTCCCGCACACATCCAGGGGAGACCCGTTTCCGCCTCCTAGCTCGAGATGCGGGATCCTTTCCCTGTTTCGTAGGGAAAGAATTCCCGGCTTTCCCGTCGCATCTCAAGAGGAGGCGCTCTCCACAGGAAAGGCGAGAGGAACTCCAGGGTCGTGCCACCATTCCAAGAGTTCCCCAGATGTGTCAGTCCATTCCAGAGGAACCTGTTTTTCCTGCACTGCCTTGACGTTCAAGCCGAGGATCGACTCCCACCACGTGTGCACGTGGGACAGCCCTGTGGGAAAGCCTCGTGGGAAAGCCTCGTGGGAAAGACTCGAGGGAAAACCATAGATCCTTTGATCCACGCGGCAGACTGCGTGACACTGCTGCTACCGCTCTGGAGGAAAGCGCAAGTGCATGCCCGCATTCGAGACGAGGACTGACTCCCCTGGGGAGACTCCAGAATTACCCCAAGATCCATGTCAGCACTGGAGAGGAATCCTCAGGTTCCGGCCCCGACTCCACACAAGGTCTTAGGCCCCGGCATCGACGGGAGAGGAATCCCGAGAGGCCCCCGAGGAACTCGCATGGGGACTGGCCTTTCCTGAGGCCACCAGAGCGGGTCCCTGAGGTCCCCGTCGTAAGTCGAGAGCACCTGCCGCAACTCGAGAAAATCCAGGAGGTTTTGCCCTCCAGGCGAGATGAGGCCCATTTCCGCTGAGGCTTCTCGAGGCCAATCACATCTAACCACTGGAACTTCCAAAGGGTCCTTCACACCCTTGCTGCAACTCAAGAAGTTCCCCGACATACCCGTCTCCACTCGAGAGGAAGCACGTGGTGTCCCGCACACATCCAGGGGAGCCCCGTTTCCGCCTCCTAGCTCGAGATGAGGGATCCTTTCCCTGTTTCGTAGGGAAAGAATTCCCGGCGTTCCCGTCGCATCTCAAGAGGAGGCGCTCTCCACAGGAAAGGCGAGAGGAACTCCAGGGTCGTGCCACCATTCCAAGAGTCCCCCAGATGTGTCAGTCCATTCCAGAGGAACCTGTTTTCCCTGCACTGCCTTGACGTTCAAGCCGAGGATCGACTCCCACCACGTGTGCACGTGGGACAGCCCTGTGGGAAAGCCTCGTGGGAAAGCCTCGTGGGAAAGACTCGAGGGAAAACCATAGATCCTTTGATCCACGCGGCGGAGTGCGTGACACTGCTGTTACCGCTCTGGAGGAAAGCGCAAGTGCATGCCCGCATTCGAGACGAGGACTGACTCCCCTGGGGAGACTCCAGAAGTACCCCAAGATCCATGTCAGCACTGGAGAGGAATCCTCAGGTTCCGGCCCCGACTCCACACAAGGTCTTAGGCCCCCGCATCGACGGGAGAGGAATCCCGAGAGGCCCCCAAGGAACTCGCATGGGGACTGGCCTTTCCTGAGGCCACCAGAGCGGGTCCCTGAGGTTCCCGTCGTAAGTCGAGAGCACCTGCCGCAACTCGAGAAAATCCACGAGGTTTTGCCCTCCAGGCGAGATGAGGCCCATTTCCGCTGAGGCTTCTCGAGGCCAATCACATCTAACCACTGGAACTTCCAAAGGGTCCTTCACACCATTGCTGCAACTCAAGAAGTTCCCCGACATACCCGTCTCCACTCGAGAGGAAGCACGTGGGGTCCCGCACACATCCAGGGGAGCCCCGTTTCCGCCTCCTAGATCGAGATGAGGGATCCTTTCCCTGTTTCGTAGGGAAAGAATTCCCGGCGTTCCCGTCGCATCTCAAGAGGAGGCGCTCTCCACAGGAAAGGCGAGAGGAACTCCAGGGTCGTGCCACCATTCCAAGAGTCCCTCAGATGTGTCAGTCCATTCCAGAGGAACCTGTTTTCCCTGCACTGCCTTGACGTTCAAGCCGAGGATCGACTCCCACCACGTGTGCACGTGGGACAGCCCTGTGGGAAAGCCTCGTGGGAAAGCCTCGTGGGAAAGACTCGAGGGAAAACCATAGATCCTTTGATCCACGCGGCGGACTGCGTGACACTGCTGCTACCGCTCTGGAGGAAAGCGCAAGTGCATGCCCGCATTCGAGACGAGGACTGACTCCCCTGGGGAGACTCCAGAAGTACCCCAAGATCCATGTCAGCACTGGAGAGGAATCCTCAGGTTCCGGCCCCGACTCCACACAAGGTCTTAGGCCCCGGCATCGACGGGAGAGGAATCCCGAGAGACCCCCGAGGAACTCGCATGGGGACTGGCCTTTCCTGAGGCCACCAGAGCGGGTCCCTGAGGTCCCCGTAGTAAGTCGAGAGCACCTGCCGCAACTCGAGAAAATCCAGGAGGTTTTGCCCTCCAGGCGAGATGAGGCCCATTTGCTGAGGTTTCTCGAGGCCAATCACATCTAACCACTGGAACTTCCAAAGGGTCCTTCACACCATTGCTGCAACTCAAGAAGTTCCCCGACATACCCGTCTCCACTCGAGAGGAAGCACGTGGTGTCCCGCACACATCCAGGGGAGCCCTGTTTCCGCCTCCTAGCTCGAGATGAGGGATCCTTTCCCTGTTTCGTAGGGAAAGAATTCCCGGCGTTCCCGTCGCATCTCAAGAGGAGGCGCTCTCCACAGGAAAGGCGAGAGGAACTCCAGGGTCTTGACACCATTCCAAGAGTCCCCCAGATGTGTCAGTCCATTCGAGAGGAACCTGTTTTCCCTGCACTGCCTTGACGTTCAAGCCGAGGATCGACTCCCACCACGTGTGCACGTGGGACAGCCCTGTGGGAAAGCCTCGTGGGAAAGCCTCGTGGGAAAGACTCGAGGGAAAAACATAGATCCTTTGATCCACGCGGCGGACTGCGTGACACTGCTGCTACCGCTCTTGAGGAAAGCGCAAGTGCATGCCCGCATTCGAGACTAGGACTGACTCCCCTGGGGAGACTCCAGAAGTACCCCAAGATCCATGTCAGCACTGGAGAGGAATCCTCAGGTTCCAGCCCCGACTCCACACAAGGTCTTAGGCCCCGGCATCGACGGGAGAGGAATCCCGAGAGGCCCCCGAGGAACTCGCATGGGGACTGGACTTTCCTGAGGCCACCAGAGCGGGTCCCTGAGGTCCCCGTCGTAAGTCGAGAGCACCTGCCGCAACTCGAGAAAATCCAGGAGGTTTTGCCCTCCAGGCGAGATGAGGCCCATTTCCGCTGAGGCTTCTCAAGGCCAATCACATCTAACCACTGGAACTTCCAAAGGGTCCTTCACACCCTTGCTGCAACTCAAGAAGTTCCCCGACATACCCGTCTCCACTCGAGAGGAAGCACGTGGTGTCCCGCACACATCCAGGGGAGCCCCGTTTCCGCCTCCTAGCTCGAGATGAGGGATCCTTTCCCTGTTTCGTAGGGAAAGAATTCCCGGCGTTACCGTCGCATCTGAAGAGGAGGCGCTCTCCACAGGAAAGGCGAGAGGAACTCCAGGGTGGTGCCACCATTCCAAGAGTCCCCCAGATGTGTCAGTCCATTCGAGAGGAACCTGTTTTCCCTGCCCTGCCTTGACGTTCAAGCCGAGGATCGACTCCCACCACGTGTGCACGTGGGACAGCCCTGTGGGAAAGCCTCGTGGGAAAGCCTCGTGGGAAAGACTCGAGGGAAAACCATAGATCCTTTGATCCACGCGGCGGACTGCGTGACACTGCTGCTACCGCTCTGGAGGAAAGCGCAAGTGCATGCCCGCATTCGAGACGAGGACTGACTCCCCTGGGGAGACTCCAGAAGTACCCCAAGATCCATGTCAGCACTGGAGAGGAATCCTCAGGTTCCGGCCCCGACTCCACACAAGGTCTTAGGCCCCGGCATCGACGGGAGAGGAATCCCGAGAGGCCCCCGAGGAACTCGCATGGGGACTGGCCTTTCCTGAGGCCAACAGAGCGGGTCCCTGAGGTCCCCGTCGTAAGTTCAGAGCACCTGCCGCAACTCGAGAAAATCCAGGAGGTTTTGCCCTCCAGGCGAGATGAGGCCCATTTCCGCTGAGGCTTCTCGAGGCCAATCACATCTAACCACTGGAACTTCCAAAGGGTCCTTCACACCCTTGCTGCAACTCAAGAAGTTCCCCGACATACCCGTCTCCACTCGAGAGGAAGCACGTGGTGTCTCGCAGACATCCAGGGGAGCCCCGTTTCCGCCTCCTAGCTCGAGATGAGGGATCCTTTCCCTGTTTCGTAGGGAAAGAATTCCCGGCGTTCCCGTCGCATCTCAAGAGGAGGCGCTCTCCACAGGAAAGGCGAGAGGAACTCCAGGGTCGTGCCACCATTCCAAGAGTCCCCCAGATGTGTCAGTCCATTCCAGAGGAACCTGTTTTCCCTGCACTGCCTTGACGTTCAAGCCGAGGATCGACTCCTACAACGTGTGCACGTGGGACAGCCCTGTGGGAAAGCCTCGTGGGAAAGCCTCGTGGGAAAGACTCGAGGGAAAACCATAGATCCTTTGATCCACGCGGCGGAGTGCGTGACAGTGCTGCTACCGCTCTGGAGGAAAGCGCAAGTGCATGCCCGCATTCGAGACGAGGACTGACTCCCCTGGGGAGACTCCAGAATTACCCCAAGATCCATGTCAGCACTGGAGAGGAATCCTCAGGTTCCGGCCCCGACTCCTCACAAGGTCTTAGGCCCCGGCATCGACGGGAGAGGAATCCCGAGACGCCCCCGAGGAACTCGCATGGGGACTGGCCTTTCCTGAGGCCACCAGAGCGGGTCCCTGAGGTCCCCGTCGTAAGTCGAGAGCACCTGCCGCAACTCGAGAAAATCCAGGAGGTTTTGCCCTCCAGGCGAGATGAGGCCCATTTCCGCTGAGGCTTCTCGAGGCTAATCACGTCTAACCACTGGAACTTCCAAAGGGTCCTTCACACCCTTGCTGCAACTCAAGAAGTTCCCCGACATACCCGTCTCCACTCGAGAGGAAGCACGTGGGTCCCGAACACATCCAGGGGAGCCCCGTTTCCGCCTCCTAGCTCGAGATGAGGGATCCTTTCCCTGTTTCGTAGGGAAAGAATTCCCGGCGTTCCCGTCGCATCTCAAGAGGAGGCGCTCTCCACAGGAAAGGCGAGAGGAACTCCAGGGTCGTGCCACCATTCCAAGAGTCCCCCAGATGTGTCAGTCCATTCAAGAGGAACCTGTTTTCCCTGCACTGCCTTGACGTTCAAGCCGAGGATCGACTCCCACCACGTGTGCACGTGGGACAGCCCTGTGGGAAAGCCTCTTGGGAAAGCCTCGTGGGAAAGACTCGAGGGAAAACCATAGATCCTTTGATCCACGCGGCAGACTGCGTGACACTGCTGCTACCGCTCTGGAGGAAAGCACAAGTGCATGCCCGCATTCGAGACGAGGACTGACTCCCCTGGGGAGACTCCAGAAGTACCCCAAGATCCATGTCTGCACTGGAGAGGAATCCTCATGTTCCGGCCCCGACTCCACACAAGGTCTTAGGCCCCGGCATCGACGGGAGAGGAATCCCGAGAGGCCCCCGAGGAACTCGCATGGGGACTGGACTTTCCTGAGGCCACCAGAGCGGGTCCCTGAGGTCCCCGTCGTAAGTCGAGAGCACCTGCCGCAACTCGAGAAAATCCAGGAGGTTTTGCCCTCCAGGCGAGATGAGGCCCATTTCCGCTGAGGCTTCTCAAGGCCAATCACATCTAACCACTGGAACTTCCAAAGGGTCCTTCACACCCTTGCTGCAACTCAAGAAGTTCCCCGACATACCCGTCTCCACTCGAGAGGAAGCACGTGGTGTCCCGCACACATCCAGGGGAGCCCCGTTTCCGCCTCCTAGCTCGAGATCAGGGATCCTTTCCCTGTTTCGTAGGGAAAGAATTCCCGGCGTTACCGTCGCATCTGAAGAGGAGGCGCTCTCCACAGGAAAGGCGAGAGGAACTCCAGGGTGGTGCCACCATTCCAAGAGTCCCCCAGATGTGTCAGTCCATTCGAGAGGAACCTGTTTTCCCTGCCCTGCCTTGACGTTCAAGCCGAGGATCGACTCCCACCACGTGTGCACGTGGGACAGCCCTGTGGGAAAGCCTCGTGGGAAAGCCTCGTGGGAAAGACTCGAGGGAAAACCATAGATCCTTTGATCCACGCGGCGGACTGCGTGACACTGCTGCTACCGCTCTGGAGGAAAGCGCAAGTGCATGCCCGCATTCGAGACGAGGACTGACTCCCCTGGGGAGACTCCAGAAGTACCCCAAGATCCATGTCAGCACTGGAGAGGAATCCTCAGGTTCCGGCCCCGACTCCACACAAGGTCTTAGGCCCCGGCATCGACGGGAGAGGAATCCCGAGAGGCCCCCGAGGAACTCGCATGGGGACTGGCCTTTCCTGAGGCCAACAGAGCGGGTCCCTGAGGTCCCCGTCGTAAGTTCAGAGCACCTGCCGCAACTCGAGAAAATCCAGGAGGTTTTGCCCTCCAGGCGAGATGAGGCCCATTTCCGCTGAGGCTTCTCGAGGCCAATCACATCTAACCACTGGAACTTCCAAAGGGTCCTTCACACCCTTGCTGCAACTCAAGAAGTTCCCCGACATACCCGTCTCCACTCGAGAGGAAGCACGTGGTGTCTCGCACACATCCAGGGGAGCCCCGTTTCCGCCTCCTAGCTCGAGATGAGGGATCCTTTCCCTGTTTCGTAGGGAAAGAATTCCCGGCGTTCCCGTCGCATCTCAAGAGGAGGCGCTCTCCACAGGAAAGGCGAGAGGAACTCCAGGGTCGTGCCACCATTCCAAGAGTCCCCCAGATGTGTCAGTCCATTCCAGAGGAACCTGTTTTCCCTGCACTGCCTTGACGTTCAAGCCGAGGATCGACTCCTACAACGTGTGCACGTGGGACAGCCCTGTGGGAAAGCCTCGTGGGAAAGCCTCGTGGGAAAGACTCGAGGGAAAACCATAGATCCTTTGATCCACGCGGCGGAGTGCGTGACAGTGCTGGTACCGCTCTGGAGGAAAGCGCAAGTGCATGCCCGCATTCGAGACGAGGACTGACTCCCCTGGGGAGACTCCAGAATTACCCCAAGATCCATGTCAGCACTGGAGAGGAATCCTCAGGTTCCGGCCCCGACTCCTCACAAGGTCTTAGGCCCCGGCATCGACGGGAGAGGAATCCCGAGACGCCCCCGAGGAACTCGCATGGGGACTGGCCTTTCCTGAGGCCACCAGAGCGGGTCCCTGAGGTCCCCGTCGTAAGTCGAGAGCACCTGCCGCAACTCGAGAAAATCCAGGAGGTTTTGCCCTCCAGGCGAGATGAGGCCCATTTCCGCTGAGGCTTCTCGAGGCCAATCACATCTAACCACTGGAACTTCCAAAGGGTCCTTCACACCTTTGCTGCAACTCAAGAAGTTCCCCGACATACCCGTCTCCACTCGAGAGGAAACACGTGGGGTCCTGCACACATCCAGGGAAGCCCCGTTTCCGCCTCCTAGCTCGAGATGAGGGATCCTTTCCCTGTTTCGTAGGGAAAGAATTCCCGGCGTTCCCGTCGCATCTCAAGAGGAGGCGCTCTCCACAGGAAAGGCGAGAGGAACTCCAGGGTCATGCCACCATTCCAAGAGTCACCCAGATGTGTCAGTCCATTCCAGAGGAACCTGTTTTCCCTGCACTGCCTTGACGTTCAAGCCGAGGATCGACTCCCACCACGTGTGCACGTGGGACACCCCTGTGGGAAAGCCTCGTGGGAAAGACTGGAGGCAAAACCATAGATCCTTTGATCCACGCGGCGGACTGCGTGACACTGCTGCTACCGCTCTGGAGGAAAGCGCAAGTGCATGCCCGCATTCGAGACGAGGACTGACTCCCCTGGGGAGACTCCAGAAGTACCCCAAGATCCATGTCAGCACTGGAGAGGAATCCTCAGGTCCGGCCCCGACTCCACACAAGGTCTTAGGCCCCGGCATCGACGGGAGAGGAATCCCGAGAGGCCCCCGAGGAACTCGCATGGGGACTGGCCTTTCCTGAGGCCACCAGAGCGGGTCCCTGAGGTCCCCGTCGTAAGTCGAGAGCACCTGCCGCAACTCGAGAAAATCCAGGAAGTTTTGCCCTCCAGGCGCGATGAGGCCAATTTCCGCTGAGGCTTCTCGAGCCTAATCACGTCTAACCACTGGAACTTCCAAAGGGTCCTTCACACCCTTGCTGCAACTCAAGAAGTTCCCCGACATACCCGTCTCCACTCGAGAGGAAGCACGTGGTGTCCCGCACACATCCAGGGGAGCCCCGTTTCCGCCTCCTAGCTCGAGATGAGGGATCCTTTCCCTGTTTCGTAGGGAAAGAATTCCCGGCGTTCCCGTCGCATCTCAAGAGGAGGCGCTCTCCACAGGAAAGGCGAGAGGAACTCCAGGGTCGTGCCACCATTCCAAGAGTCCCCCAGATGTGTCAGTCCATTCCAGAGGAACCTGTTTTCCCTGCACTGCCTTGACGTTCAAGCCGAGGATCGACTCCTACAACGTGTGCACGTGGGACAGCCCTGTGGGAAAGCCTCGTGGGAAAGCCTCGTGGGAAAGACTCGAGGGAAAACCATAGATCCTTTGATCCACGCGGCGGACTGCGTGACACTGCTGCTACCGCTCTGGAGGAAAGCGCAAGTGCATGCCCGCATTCGAGACTAGGACTGACTCCCTTGGGGAGACTCCAGAAGTACCCCAAGATCCATGTCAGCACTGGAGAGGAATCCTCAGGTTCCGGCCCCGACTCCACACAAGGTCTTAGGCCCCGGCATCGACGGGAGAGGAATCCCGAGAGGCCCCCGAGGAACTCGCATGGGGACTGGACTTTCCTGAGGCCACCAGAGCGGGTCCCTGAGGTCCCCGTCGTAAGTCAAGAGCACCTGCCGCAACTCGAGAAAATCCAGGAGGTTTTGCCCTCCAGGCGAGATGAGGCCCATTTCCGCTGAGGCTTCTCGAGGCCAATCACATCTAACCACTGGAACTTCCAAAGGGTCCTTCACACCCTTGCTGCAACTCAAGAAGTTCCCCGACATACCCGTCTCCACTCGAGAGGAAGCACGTGGTGTCTCGCACACATCCAGGGGAGCCCCGTTTCCGCCTCCTAGCTCGAGATGAGGGATCCTTTCCCTGTTTCGTAGGGAAAGAATTCCCGGCGTTCCCGTCGCATCTCAAGAGGAGGCGCTCTCCACAGGAAAGGCGAGAGGAACTCCAGGGTCATGCCACCATTCCAAGAGTCACCCAGATGTGTCAGTCCATTCCAGAGGAACCTGTTTTCCCTGCACTGCCTTGACGTTCAAGCCGAGGATCGACTCCCACCACGTGTGCACGTGGGACAGCCCTGTGGGAAATCCTCGTGGGAAAGACTGGAGGCAAAACCATAGATCCTTTGATCCACGCGGCGGACTGCGTGACACTGCTGCTACCGCTCTGGAGGAAAGCGCAAGTGCATACCCGCATTCGAGACGAGGACTGACTCCCCTGTGGAGACTCCAGAAGTACCCCAAGATCCATGTCAGCACTGGAGAGGAATCCTCAGGTTCCGGCCCCGACTCCACACAAGGTCTTAGGCCCCGGCATCGACGGGAGAGGAATCCCGAGAGGCCCCCGAGGAACTCGCATGGGGACTGGCCTTTCCTGAGGCCACCAGAGCGGGTCCCTGAGGTCCCCATCGTAAGTCGAGAGCACCTGCCGCAACTCGAGAAAATCCAGGAAGTTTTGCCCTCCAGGCGCGATGAGGCCAATTTCCGCTGAGGCTTCTCGAGCCTAGTCACGTCTAACCACTGGAACTTCCAAAGGGTCCTTCACACCCTTGCTGCAACTCAAGAAGTTCCCCGACATACCCGTCTCCACTCGAGAGGAAGCACGTGGTGTCCCGCACACATCCAGGGGAGCCCCGTTTCCGCCTCCTAGCTCGAGATGAGGGATCCTTTCCCTGTTTCGTAGGGAAAGAATTCCCAGCGTTCCCGTCACATCTCAAGACGAGGCGCTCTCCACAGGAAAGGGGAGAGGAACTCCAGGGTCGTGCCACCATTCCAAGAGTCCCCCAGATGTGTCAGTCCATTCAAGAGGAACCTGTTTTCCCTGCACTGCGTTGACGTTCAAGCCGAGGATCGACTCCCAACACGTGTGCACGTGTGACAGCCCTGTGGGAAAGCCTCGAGGGAAAGCCTCGTGGGAAAGACTCGAGGGAAAACCATAGATCCTTTGGTCCACGCGGCGGACTGCGTGACACTGCTGCTACCGCTCTGAAGGAAAGCGCAAGTGCATGCCCGCATCTGAGACGAGGACTGACTCCCCTGGGGAGACTCCAGAAGTACCCCAAGATCCGTGTCAGCACTGCAGAGGAATCCTCAGGTTCCGGCCCCGACTCCACACAAGGTCTTAGGCCCCGGCATCGACGGGAGAGGACTCCCGAGACGCCCCCGAGGAACTCGCATGGGGACTGGCCTTTCCTGAGGCCACCAGAGCGGGTCCCTGAGGTCCCCGTCGTAAGTCGAGAGCACCTGCCGCAACTCGAGAAAATCCAGGAGGTTTTGCCCTCCAGGCGCGATGAGGCCCATTTCCGCTGAGGCTTCTCGAGGCTAATCACGTCTAACCACTTGAACTTCCAAAGGGTCCTTCACACCCTTGCTGCAACTCAAGAAGTTCCCCGACATACCCGTCTCCACACGAGAGGAAGCACGTGGGTCCCGCACACATCCAGGGGAGCCCCGTTTCCGCCTCCTAGCTCGAGATGAGGGATCCTTTCCCTGTTTCGTAGGGAAAGAATTCCCGGCGTTCCCGTCGCATCTCAAGAGGAGGCGCTCTCCACAGGAAAGGCGAGAGGAACTCCAGGGTCGTGCCACCATTCCAAGAGTCCCCCAGATGTGTCAGTCCATTCCAGAGGAACCTGTTTTCCCTGCACTGCCTTGACGTTCAAGCCGAGGATCGACTCCCAACACGTGTGCACGTGGGACAGCCCTGTGGGAAAGCCTCGTGGGAAAGCCTCGTGGGAAAGACTCGAGGGAAAACCATAGATCCTTTGGTCCACACGGCGGACTGCGTGACACTGCTGCTACCGCTCTGGAGGAAAGCGCAAGTGCATGCCCGCATCCGAGACGAGGACTGACTCCCCTGGGGAGACTCCAGAAGTACCCCAAGATCCATGTCAGCACTGGAGAGGAATCCTCAGGTTCCGGCCCCGACTCCACACAAGGTCTTAGGCCCCGGCATCGACGGGAGAGGAATCCGGAGAGGCCCCCGAGGAACACGCATGGGGACTGGCCTTTCCTGAGGCCAACAGAGCGGGTCCCTGAGGTCCCCGTCGTAAGTCGAGAGCACCTGCCGCAACTCGAGAAAATCCAGGAGGTTTTGCCCTCCAGGCGAGGTGAGGCCCATTTCCGCTGAGGCTTCTCGAGGCCAATCACATCTAACCACTGGAACTTCCAAAGGGTCCTTCACACCCTTGCTGCAACTCAAGAAGTTCCCCGACATACCCGTCTCCACTCGAGAGGAAGCACGTGGTGTCCCGCACACATCCAGGGGAGACCCGTTTCCGCCTCCTAGCTCGAGATGAGGGATCCTTTCCTTGTTTCGTAGGGAAAGAATTCCCGGCGTTCCCGTCGCATCTCAAGAGGAGGCGCTCTCCACAGGAAAGGCGAGAGGAACTCCAGGGTCATGCCACCATTCCAAGAGTCCCCCAGATGTGTCAGTCCATTCCAGAGGAACCTGTTTTCCCTGCACTGCCTTGACGTTCAAGCCGAGGATCGACTCCCACCACGTGTGCACGTGGGACAGCCCTGTGGGAAAGCCTCGTGGGAAAGCCTCGTGGGAAAGACTCGAGGGAAAACCATAGATCCTTTGGTCTACGCGGCGGACTGCGTGACACTGCTGCTACCGCTCTGGAGGAAAGCGCAAGTGCATGCCCGCATTCGAGACGAGGACTGACTCCCCTGGGGAGACTCCAGAAGTACCCCAAGATCCATGTCAGCACTGGAGAGGAATCCTCAGGTTCCGGCCCCGACTCCACACAAGGTCTTAGGCCCCGGCATCGACGGGAGAGGAATCCCGAGAGGCCCCCGAGGAACTCGCATGGGGACTGGCCTTTCCTGAGGCCACCAGAGCGGGTCCCTGAGGTCCCCGTCGTAAGTCGAGAGCACCTGCCGCAACTCGAGAAAATCCAGGAGGTTTTGCCCTCCAGGCGCGATGAGGCCCATTTCCGCTTAGGCTTCTCGAGGCTAATCACGTATAACCACTGGAACTTCCAAAGGGTCCTTCACACCCTTGCTGCAACTCAAGAAGTTCCCCGACATACCCGTCTCCACTCGAGAGGAAGCACGTGGGTCCCGCACACATCCAGGGGAGCCCCGTTTCCGCCTCCTAGCTCGAGATCAGGGATCCTTTCCCTGTTTCGTAGGGAAAGAATTCCCGGCGTTCCCGTCGCATCTCAAGAGGAGGCGCTCTCCACAGGAAAGGCGAGAGGAACTCCAGGGTCGTACCACCATTCCAAGAGTCCCCCAGATGTGTCAGTCCATTCCAGAGGAACCTGTTTTCCCTGCACTGCCTTGTCGTTCAAGCCGAGGATCCACTCCCACCTCGTGTGCACGTGGGACAGCCCTGTGGGAAAGCCTCGTGGGAAAGCCTCGTGGGAAAGACTGGAGGCAAAACCATAGATCCTTTGATCCACGTGGCGGACTGCGTGACACTGCTGCTACCGCTCTGGAGGAAAGCGCAAGTGCATGACCGCATTCGAGACGAGGACTGACTCCCCTGGGGAGACTCCAGAAGTACCCCAAGATCCATGTCAGCACTGGAGAGGAATCCTCAGGTTCCGGCCCCGACTCCACACAAGGTCTTAGGCCCCGGCATCGACGGGAGAGGAATCCCGATAGGCCCCCGAGGAACTCGCATAGGGACTGGCCTTTCCTGAGGCCACCAGAGCGGGTCCCTGAGGTCCCCGTCGTAAGTCGAGAGCACCTGCCGCAACTCGAGAAAATCCAGGAGGTTTTACCCTCCAGGCGAGATGAGGCCCATTTCCGCTGAGGCTTCTCGACGCTAATCACATCTAACCACTGGAACTTCCAAAGGGTCCTTCACACCATTGCTGCAACTCAAGAAGTTCCCCGACATAACCGTCTCCACTCGAGAGGAAGCACGTGGGGTCCCGCACACATCCAGGGGAGCCCCGTTTCCGCCTCCTAGCTCGAGATGAGGGATCCTTTCCCTGTTTCGTAGGGAAAGAATTCCCGGCGTTCCCGTCGCATCTCAAGAGGAGGCGCTCTCCACAGGAAAGGCGAGAGGAACTCCAGGGTCGTGCCATCATTCCAAGAGTCCCCCAGATGTGTCAGTCCATTCCAGAGGAACCTGTTTTCCCTGCACTGCCTTGACGTTCAAGCCGAGGATCGACTCCCACCACGTGTGCACGTGGGACAGCCCTGTGGGAAAGCCTCGTGGGAAAGCCTCGTGGGAAAGACTCGAGGGAAAACCATAGATCCTTTGTTCCACGCGACGGACTGCGTGACACTGCTGCTACCGCTCTGGAGGAAAGCGCAAGTGCATGCCCGCATTCGAGACGAGGACTGACTCCCCTGGGGAGACTCCAGAAGTACCCCAAGATCCATGTCAGCACTGGAGAGGAATCCTCAGGTTCCGGCCCCGACTCCACACAAGGTCTTAGGCCCCGGCATTGACGAGAGAGGAATCCCCAGAGGCCCCCGAGGAACTCGCATGGGGACTGGCCTTTCCTGAGGCCACCAGAGCGGGTCCCTGAGGTCCCCGTCGTAAGTCGAGAGCACCTGCCGCAACTCGAGAAAATCCAGGAGTTTTTGCCCTCCAGGCGAGATGAGGCCCATTTCCGCTGAGGCTTCTCGTGGCTAATCACGTCTAACCACTGGAACTTCCAAAGGGTCCTTCACACCCTTGTTGCAACTCAAGAAGTTCCCCGACATACCCGTCTCCACTCGAGAGGAAGCACGTGGGTCCCGCACACATCCAGGGGAGCCCCGTTTCCGCCTCCTAGCTCGAGATGAGGGATCCTTTCCCTGTTTCGTAGGGAAAGAATTCCCGGCGTTCCCGTCGCATCTCAAGAGGAGGCGCTCTCCACAGGAAAGGCGAGAGGAACTCCAGGGTCGTGCCACCATTCCAAGAGTCCCCCAGATGTGTCAGTCCATTCCAGAGGAACCTGTTTTCCCTGCACTGCCTTGTCGTTCAAGCCGAGGATCGACTCCCGCCACGTGTGCACGTGGGACAGCCCTGTGGGAAAGCCTCGTGGGAAAGACTCGAGGGAAAACCATACATTCTTTGATCCACGCGGCGGACTGCGTGACACTGCTGCTACCGCTCTGGAGGAAAGCGCAAGTGCATGCCCGCATTCGAGACGAGGACTGACTCCCCTGGATAGACTCCAGAAGTACCCCAAGATCCATGTCAGCACTGGAGAGGAATCCTCAGGTTCCGGCCCCGAATCCACACAAGGTCTTAGGCCCCGGCATCGACGGGAGAGGAATCCCCAGAGGCCCCCGAGGAACTCGCATGGGGACTGGCCTTTCCTGAGGCCACCAGAGCGGTTCCCTGAGGTCCCCGTCGTAAGCCGAGAGCACCTGCCGCAACTCGATAAAATCCAGGAGGTTTTGCCCTTCAGGCGAGATGAGGCCCATTTCCGCTGAGGCTTCTCGAGACCAATCACATCTAACCACTGGACCTTCCAAAGGGTCCTTCACACCCTTGGTAAAACTCAAGAAGTTCCCCGACATACCCGTCTCCACTCGAGAGGAAGCACGTGGCGTCCCGCACACATTCAGGGGAGCCCCGTTTCCGCCTCCTAGCTCGAGATGAGGGATCCTTTCCCTGTTTCGTAGGGAAAGAATTCCCGGTGTTCCCGTCGCATCTCAAGAGGAGGCGCTCTCCACAGGAAAGGCGAGAGGAACTCCAGGGTCGTGCCACCATTCCAATAGTCCCCCAGATGTGTCAGTCCATTCCAGAGGAACCTTTTTTCCCTCCACTGCCCTGACGTTCAAGCCGAGGATCGACTCCCAACACGTGTGCACGTGGGACAGCCCTGTGGGAAAGCCTCGTGGGAAAGCCTCGTGGGAAAGACTCGAGGGAAAACCATAGATCCTTTGATCCACGCGGCGGACTGCGTGACACTGCTGCTACCGCTCTGGAGGAAAGCGCAAGTGCATGCCCGCATTCGAGACGAGGACTGACTCCCCTGGGGAGACTCCAGAAGTACCCCAAGATCCATGTCAGCACTGGAGAGGAATCCTCAGGTTCCGGCCCCGACTCCACACAAGGTCTTAGGCCCCGGCATCGACGGGAGAGGAATCCCGAGAGGCCCCCGAGGAACTCGCATGGGGACTGGCCTTTCCTGAGGCCAACAGAGCGGGTCCCTGAGGTCCCCGTCGTAAGTCCAGAGCACCTGCCGCAACTCGAGAAAATCCAGGAGGTTTTGCCCTCCAGGCGAGATGAGGCCCATTTCCGCTGAGGCTTCTCGAGGCCAATCACATCTAACCACTGGAACTTCCAAAGGGTCCTTCACACCCTTGCTGCAACTCAAGAAGTTCCCCGACATACCCGTCTCCACTCGAGAGGAAGCACGTGGTGTCTCGCACACATCCAGGGGAGCCCCGTTTCCGCCTCCTAGCTCGAGATGAGGGATCCTTTCCCTGTTTCGTAGGGAAAGAATTCCCGGCGTTCCCGTCGCATCTCAAGAGGAGGCGCTCTCCACAGGAAAGGCGAGAGGAACTCCAGGGTCGTGCCACCATTCCAAGAGTCCCCCAGATGTGTCAGTCTATTCCAGAGGAACCTGTTTTCCCTGCACTGCCTTGACGTTCAAGCCGAGGATCGACTCCTACAACGTGTGCACGTGGGACAGCCCTGTGGGAAAGCCTCGTGGGAAAGCCTCGTGGGAAAGACTCGAGGGAAAACCATAGATCCTTTGATCCACGCGGCGGACTGCGTGACAGTGCTGCTACCGCTCTGGAGGAAAGCGCAAGTGCATGCCCGCATTCGAGACGAGGACTGACTCCCCTGGGGAGACTCCAGAATTACCCCAAGATCCATGTCAGCACTGGAGAGGAATCCTCAGGTTCCGGCCCCGACTCCTCACAAGGTCTTAGGCCCCGGCATCGACGGGAGAGGAATCCCGAGACGCCCCCGAGGAACTCGCATGGGGACTGGCCTTTCCTGAGGCCACCAGAGCGGGTCCCTGAGGTCCCCGTCGTAAGTCGAGAGCACCTGCCGCAACTCGAGAAAATCCAGGAGGTTTTGCCCTCCAGGCGAGATGAGGCCCATTTCCGCTGAGGCTTCTCGAGGCCAATCACATCTAACCACTGGAACTTCCAAAGGGTCCTTCACACCATTGCTGCAACTCAAGAAGTTCCCCGACATACCCGTCTCCACTCGAGAGGAAACACGTGGGGTCCCGCACACATCCAGGGGAGCCCCGTTTCCGCCTCCTAGCTCGAGATGAGGGATCCTTTCCCTGTTTCGTAGGGAAAGAATTCCCGGCGTTCCCGTCGCATCTCAAGAGGAGGCGCTCTCCACAGGAAAGGCGAGAGGAACTCCAGGGTCATGCCACCATTCCAAGAGTCACCCAGATGTGTCAGTCCATTCCAGAGGAACCTGTTTTCCCTGCACTGCCTTGACGTTCAAGCCGAGGATCGACTCCCACCACGTGTGCACGTGGGACAGCCCTGTGGGAAAGCCTCGTGGGAAAGACTGGAGGCAAAACCATAGATCCTTTGATCCACGCGGCGGACTGCGTGACACTGCTGCTACCGCTCTGGAGGAAAGCGCAAGTGCATGCCCGCATTCGAGACGAGGACTGACTCCCCTGGGGAGACTCCAGAAGTACCCCAAGATCCATGTCAGCACTGGAGAGGAATCCTCAGGTCCGGCCCCGACTCCACACAAGGTCTTAGGCCCCGGCATCGACGGGAGAGGAATCCCGAGAGGCCCCCGAGGAACTCGCATGGGGACTGGCCTTTCCTGAGGCCACCAGAGCGGGTCCCTGAGGTCCCCGTCGTAAGTCGAGAGCACCTGCCGCAACTCGAGAAAATCCAGGAAGTTTTGCCCTCCAGGCGCGATGAGGCCAATTTCCGCTGAGGCTTCTCGAGCCTAATCACGTCTAACCACTGGAACTTCCAAAGGGTCCTTCACACCCTTGCTGCAACTCAAGAAGTTCCCCGACATACCCGTCTCCACTCGAGAGGAAGCACGTGGTGTCCCGCACACATCCAGGGGAGCCCCGTTTCCGCCTCCTAGCTCGAGATGAGGGATCCTTTCCCTGTTTCGTAGGGAAAGAATTCCCGGTGTTCCCGTCGCATCTCAAGAGGAGGCGCTCTCCACAGGAAAGGCGAGAGGAACTCCAGGGTCGTGCCACCATTCCAAGAGTCCCCCAGATGTGTCAGTCCATTCCAAAGGAACCTGTTTTCCCTGCCCTGCCTTGACGTTCAAGCCGAGGATCGACTCCCACCACGTGTGCACGTGGGTCAGCCCTGTGGGAAAGCCTCGTGGGAAAGCCTCGTGGGAAAGACTCGAGGGAAAACCATAGATCCTTTGATCCACGCGGCGGACTGCGTGACACTGCTGCTACCGCTCTGGAGGAAAGCGCAAGTGCATGCCCGCATTCGAGACGAGGACTGACTCCCCTGGGGAGACTCCAGAAGTACCCCAAGATCCATGTCAGCACTGGAGAGGAATCCTCAGGTTCCGGCCCCGACTCCACACAAGGTCTTAGGCCCCGGCATCGACGGCAGAGGAATCCCGAGAGGCCCCCGAGGAACTCGCATGGGGACTGGCCTTTCCTGAGGCCACCAGAGCGGGTCCCTGAGGTCCCCGTCATAAGTCGAGAGCACCTGCCGCAACTCGAGAAAATCCAGGAGGTTTTGCCCTCCAGGCGCGATGAGGCCCATTTCCGCTGAGGCTTCTCGAGGCCAATCACATCTAACCACTGGAACTTCCAAAGGGTCCTTCACACCCTTGCTGCAACTCAAGAAGTTCCCCGACATACCCGTCTCCACTCGAGAGGAAGCACGTGGTGTCTCGCACACATCCAGGGGAGCCCCGTTTCCGCCTCCTAGCTCGAGATGAGGGATCCTTTCCCTGTTTCGTAGGGAAAGAATTCCCGGCGTTCCCGTCGCATCTCAAGAGGAGGCGCTCTCCACAGGAAAGGCGAGAGGAACTCCAGGGTCGTGCCACCATTCCAAGAGTCCCCCAGATGTGTCAGTCCATTCCAGAGGAACCTGTTTTCCCTGCACTGCCTTGACGTTCAAGCCGAGGATCGACTCCTACAACGTGTGCACGTGGGACAGCCCTGTGGGAAAGCCTCGTGGGAAAGCCTCGTGGGAAAGACTCGAGGGAAAACCATAGATCCTTTGATCCATGCGGCGGACTGCGTGACACTGCTGCTACCGCTCTGGAGGAAAGCGCAAGTGCATGCCCGCATTCGAGACTAGGACTGACTCCCCTGGGGAGACTCCAGAAGTACCCCAAGATCCATGTCAGCACTGGAGAGGAATCCTCAGGTTCCGGCCCCGACTCCACACAAGGTCTTAGGCCCCGGCATCGACGGGAGAGGAATCCCGAGAGGCCCCCGAGGAACTCGCATGGGGACTGGACTTTCCTGAGGCCACCAGAGCGGGTCCCTGAGGTCCCCGTTGTAAGTCGAGAGCACCTGCCGCAACTCGAGAAAATCCAGGAGGTTTTGCCCTCCAGGCGAGATGAGGCCCATTTCCGCTGAGGCTTCTCGAGGCCAATCACATCTAACCACTGGAACTTCCAAAGGGTCCTTCACACCCTTGCTGCAACTCAAGAAGTTCCCTGACATACGCGTCTCCACTCGAGAGGAAGCACGTGGTGTCTCGCACACATCCAGGGGAGCCCCGTTTCCGCCTCCTAGCTCGAGATGAGGGATCCTTTCCATGTTTCGTAGGGAAAGAATTCCCGGCGTTCCCGTCGCATCTCAAGAGGAGGCGCTCTCCACAGGAAAGGCGAGAGGAACTCCAGGGTCGTGCCACCATTCCAAGTGTCCCCCAGATGTGTCAGTCCATTCCAGAGGAACCTGTTTTCCCTGCACTGCCTTGACGTTCAAGCCGAGGATCGACTCCTACAACGTGTGCACGTGGGACAGCCCTGTGGGAAAGCCTCGTGGGAAAGCCTCGTGGGAAAGACTCGAGGGAAAACCATAGATCCTTTGATCCACGCGGCGGACTGCGTGACACTGCTGCTACCGCTCTGGAGGAAAGCGCAAGTGCATGCCCGCATTCGAGACGAGGACTGACTCCCCTGGGGAGACTCCAGAAGTACCCCAAGATCCATGTCAGCACTGGAGAGGAATCCTCAGGTTCCGGCCCCGACTCCACACAAGGTCTTAGGCCCCGGCATCGACGGGAGAGGAATCCCGAGACGCCCCCGAGGAACTCGCATAGGGACTGGCCTTTCCTGAGGCCACCAGAGCGGGTCCCTGAGGTCCCCGTCGTAAGTCGAGAGCACCTGCCGCAACTCGAGAAAATCCAGGAGGTTTTGCCCTCCAGGCGAGATGAGGCCCATTTCCGCTGAGGCTTCTCGAGGCCAATCACATCTAACCACTGGAACTTCCAAAGGGTCCTTCACACCATTGCTGCAACTCAAGAAGTTCCCCGACATACCCGTCTCCACTCGAGAGGAAACACGTGGGGTCCCGCACACATCCAGGGGAGCCCCGTTTCCGCCTCCTAGCTCGAGATGAGGGATCCTTTCCCTGTTTCGTAGGGAAAGAATTCCCGGCGTTCCCGTCGCATCTCAAGAGGAGGCGCTCTCCACAGGAAAGGCGAGAGGAACTCCAGGGTCATGCCACCATTCCAAGAGTCACCCAGATGTGTCAGTCCATTCCAGAGGAACCTGTTTTCCCTGCACTGCCTTGACGTTCAAGCCGAGGATCGACTCCCACCACGTGTGCACGTGGGACAGCCCTGTGGGAAATCCTCGTGGGAAAGACTGGAGGCAAAACCATAGATCCTTTGATCCACGCGGCGGACTGCGTGACACTGCTGCTACCGCTCTGGAGGAAAGCGCAAGTGCATGCCCGCATTCGAGACGAGGACTGACTCCCCTGGGGAGACTCCAGAAGTACCCCAAGATCCATGTCAGCACTGGAGAGGAATCCTCAGGTTCCGGCCCCGACTCCACACAAGGTCTTAGGCCCCGGCATCGACGGGAGAGGAATCCCGAGAGGCCCCCGAGGAACTCGCATGTGGACTGGCCTTTCCTGAGGCCACCAGAGCGGGTCCCTGAAGTCTCCGTCGTAAGTCAAGAGCACCTGCCGCAACTCGAGAAAATCCAGGAAGTTTTGCCCTCCAGGCGCGATGAGGCCCATTTCCGCTGAGGCTTCTCAAGCCTAGTCACGTCTAACCACTGGAACTTCCAAAGGGTCCTTCACACCCTTGCTGCAACTCAAGAAGTTCCCCGACATACCCGTCTCCACTCGAGAGGAAGCACGTGGTGTCCCGCACACATCCAGGGGAGCCCCGTTTCCGCCTCCTAGCTCGAGATGAGGGATCCTTTCCCTGTTTCGTAGGGAAAGAATTCCCGGCGTTCCCGTCACATCTCAAGACGAGGTGCTCTCCACAGGAAAGGCGAGAGGAACTCCAGGGTCGTGCCACCATTCCAAGAGTCCCCCAGATGTGTCAGTAAATTCAAGAGGAACCTGTTTTCCCTGCACTGCCTTGACGTTCAAGCCGAGGATCGACTCCCAACACGTGTGCACGTGGGACAGCCCTGTGGGAAAGCCTCGAGGGAAAGCCTCGTGGGAAAGACTCGAGGGAAAACCATAGATCCTTTGGTCCACGCGGCGGACTGCGTGACACTGCTGCTACCGCTCTGGAGGAAAGCGCAAGTGCATGCCCGCATCTGAGACGAGGACTGACTCCCCTGGGGAGACTCCAGAAGTACCCCAAGATCCGTGTCAGCACTGCAGAGGAATCCACAGGTTCCGGCCCCGACTCCACACAAGGTCTTAGGCCCCGGCATCGACGGGAGAGGAATCCCGAGACGCCCCCGAGGAACTCGCATGGGGACTGGCCTTTCCTGAGGCCACCAGAGCGGGTCCCTGAGGTCCCCGTCGTAAGTCGAGAGCACCTGCCGCAACTCGAGAAAATCCAGGAGGTTTTGCCCTCCAGGCGCGATGAGGCCCATTTCCGCTGAGGCTTCTCGAGGCTAATCACGTCTAACCACTTGAACTTCCAAAGGGTCCTTCACACCCTTGCTGCAACTCAAGAAGTTCCCCGACATACCCGTCTCCACACGAGAGGAAGCACGTGGGTCCCGCACACATCCAGGGGAGCCCCGTTTCCGCCTCCTAGCTCGAGATGAGGGATCCTTTCCCTGTTTCGTAGGGAAAGAATTCCCGGCGTTCCCGTCGCATCTCAAGAGGAGGCGCTCTCCACAGGAAAGGCGAGAGGAACTCCAGGGTCGTGCCACCATTCCAAGAGTCCCCCAGATGTGTCAGTCCATTCCAGAGGAACCTGTTTTCCCTGCACTGCCTTGACGTTCAAGCCGAGGATCGACTCCCAACACGTGTGCACGTGGGACAGCCCTGTGGGAAAGCCTCGTGGGAAAGCCTCGTGGGAAAGACTCGAGGGAAAACCATAGATCCTTTGGTCCACACGGCGGACTGAGTGACACTGCTGCTACCGCTCTGGAGGAAAGCGCAAGTGCATGCCCGCATCCGAGACGAGGACTGACTCCCCTGGGGAGACTCCAGAAGTACCCCAAGATCCATGTCAGCACTGGAGAGGAATCCTCAGGTTCCGGCCCCGACTCCACACAAGGTCTTAGGCCCCGGCATCGCCGGGAGAGGAATCCGGAGAGGCCCCCGAGGAACACGCATGGGGACTGGCCTTTCCTGAGGCCACCAGAGCGGGTCCCTGAGTTCCCCGTCGTAAGTCGAGAGCACCTGCCGCAACTCGAGAAAATCCAGGAGGTTTTGCCCTCCAGGCGAGATGAGGCCCATTTCCGCTGAGGCTTCTCGAGGCCAATCACATCTAACCACTGGAACTTCCAAAGGGTCCTTCACACCCTTGCTGCAACTCAAGAAGTTCCCCGACATACCCGTCTCCAGTCGAGAGGAAGCACGTGGTGTCCCGCACACATCCAGGGGAGACCCGTTTCCGCCTCCTAGCTCGAGATGAGGGATCCTTTCCCTGTTTCGTAGGGAAAGAATTCCCGGCGTTCCCGTCGCATCTCAAGAGGAGGCGCTCTCCACAGGAAAGGCGAGAGGAACTCCAGGGTCATGCCACCATTCCATGAGTCCCCAGATGTGTCAGTCCATTCCAGAGGAAACAGTTTTCCCTGCACTGCCTTGACGTTCAAGCCGAGGATCGACTCCCACCACGTGTGCACGTGGGACAGCCCTGTGGGAAAGCCTCGTGGGAAAGCCTCGTGGGAAAGACTCGAGGGAAAACCATAGATCCTTTGGTCCACGCGGCGGACTGCTTGACACTGCTGCTACCGCTCTGGAGGAAAGCGCAAGTGCATGCCCGCATTCGAGACGAGGACTGACTCCCCTGGGGAGACTCCAGAAGTACCCCAAGATCCATGTCAGCACTGGAGAGGAATCCTCAGGTTCCGGCCCCGACTCCACACAAGGTCTTAGGCCCCGGCATCGACGGGAGAGGAATCCCGAGAGGCCCCCGAGGAACTCGCATGGGGACTGGCCTTTCCTGAGGCCACCAGAGCGGGTCCCTGAGGTCCCCGTCGTAAGTCGAGAGCACCTGCCGCAACTCGAGAAAATCCAGGAGCTTTTGCCCTCCAGGCGAGATGAGGCCCATTTCCGCTGAGGCTTCTCGAGGCTAATCACGTATAACCACTGGAACTTCCAAAGGGTCCTTCACACCCTTGCTGCAACTCAAGAAGTTCCCCGACATACCCGTCTCCACTCGAGAGGAAGCACGAGGGTCCGGCCCACATCCAGAAGAGCCCCATTTCCGCTCGTAGCTCGTGATGAGGGATCCTTTCGCTGGTGGCCGGGAAAGAATTCTGGGCGTTCCCGTCGCATCTCAAGAGGAGGCGCTCTCCACAGGAAAGGCGAGAGGTACGCCAGCGTCGTTCCACCATTCCAAGAGTCCCCCAGATGTCTCAGTCCATTCCAGAGGAACCTGTTTTCCCTGCACTGCCTCGACTTTCACGCCAAGGATCGACTGCCACCAAGGTGGCACGTGAGACAGCCCTGTGCGAAAGCCTCGTGGGACAGCCCTGTGGGAAAGCCTCGTGGGAAAGACTCGTGGAAAATCCTGGAGGGAAAGCCACAGATCCCATGACTCACGAGATGGGAAGCGTGACACTGCTGCTACAGATCAGGAGGAAAGCGCACCTGCATGCCCCCTCTCGAGACGAGGACTGACTCCCCTGGGGAGACTCCATAATTACCCCAAGATCCATGTCGGCATTGGTGAGGAATCCTCAGGTTCCGGCCCCGACTCCACACAACGTCTTAGGCCCCGGCACCGACGGGAGAGGAATCACGAGAGGCCCCCTAGCAACACGCATGATGACTGGCCTTTCCTGAGGCCGCCAGAGCGGGTCCCTGAAGTCCCCGTGGTAACTTGAGAGCACCTGCTGAAACTGGGGAATATCTAGAAGCCTCTCCATTCCAGGCGCCATGAGGCCCATTTCTGCTGAGGCATCTCGAGACTAACCACACCTAACCTCTGGAACTTCGAAAGGGTCCTTCACACCTTTGCTGCAACTCAAGAAGTTCCCCGACATACGCGTTCCTCTTCCCATTCTGCCATAATGGTGGTGACATCTGCATATCTAAGTTTATTGCTATTTCTTCCGGCAATCTTGATTCCAGCTCAGGTATCTTCCATCCCAGCATTTTTCATGATGTAGTCTGCATATAAGCTAAATAAACAGGGTGACAATATACAGCCTTGACATACTCCTTTTCCTTTTTGGAACCAGTATGTTGTTCCATGTCCTGCTCTAACTGTTGCTTCCTGACCGTCATACAGATTTCTCAAGAGGCAGGTTAGGTGGTCTAGTATTCCCTTCTCTTTCAGAATTGTGGCTAAAACAACAGTATAAGGACCTTTCCGATGTCAGGCCAAGGAATTGTGTTTCCAGTCATTGAGCCACACCTGATCACTGAGCACAAATTCATGAATCTGTTCCTCAAGGGGGAATGATATTTTTTTTTACACAAACTTAGTTACCTGATTTATTACCTTACCTAATTGTTCCAGCTGCTGTGAAATCCCACCTCCTTACTTGTGGCAAATCTGCTAACACCTGCCTCATTTGGGGTGGGGGGTTCTCCCATAGAAAATTTCATAAGGACAACAACAATGGGAACGTGCAGTTACCCGTAATATGAGTAAGTCTGCCAGAAGTAAGCCCATCCATGTACAGTCAGTCTCTATGATCCATTTTGAAAGAGTCTCTTCAAGAGTTTGGTTGTTTCTTTCCACCATTCCAGAACACTGGGGCCTATATGCTGTATGTAATTTCCACTGATATTTAGAGCTTCACATACCTGTTAATTAACGCGGCTACAAAGACAGGGCCATTGTCGGATTCTATACTGGTTGGAAACCCAAGTCTGGGAATTATTTCTCAAATCAGCGAGCTACTTCATTTTCTTTTTCAGATCAGGTAGGGAAGGCCTCTGCCCAACCAGAGAAGGTACCTACTATTCTAGTAAGTAATGATAACAGGTGACTGCCTTTGCTTCCCCGAAGGGACACTCGCTTTCCCTGCATCCTGAGAACTCCACGTCTCAGCCAGTTGGAAAAGCGCTTCTTGGAGGTCATTATTCAGGGGCAATTTCCCCTGGAGCCCGGGGCCATAGGGAGTGGCTCCACACTCCCAGGGAAAGGCAGAGCCACAGCCACACATCTGTCCCATCCCCTTTGCTCTGTAGGAGAGCTCTAGTGAGCCTAGGTCTGTCAGGAAAATTCTTGGCTCCTATGGGGACACATTCTATGTGTGAAACTGCATACAGGACCGAGGGGCCACAGGGCGCCTGTTTCTCTCGGGGCCGGAGGGGTGGGGGGCCTGAAGCAGTGCGGCCCAGCAACAGCTTCCACATCCATCCAATTGCTCTTTTCTTACCTCTGATAGAACTAGCTTTGTTCCAGCCTTTGGCAATTTGGAGGCAAGCGGGCCCCACTTCCTCCCCAAGGAGGCATGGGACCTACTTTGAGTGGAAAGGCCCCTCACGGAGCTGAACCCAGGAAGGCACCCAGTCATGTCTGACACATTCCTGCATCCTGCTTCTTCATGAGCAATACCGCTATAAGCTAGGAATGTCTTTCCAAGGCTCAGAAAGGACAGGGGAGATGCATGGTGCTGCCTCTGGAATTTCGGTCCTCTGAGCAGACCTGGAGGTCTCCCCTTGAAGAAGCAAACCAGTTTCTTCCAAATACAGGCTTGCAAACACACACTGGGTGGCTGCCTCTTCTTCCCTGAAGGACGATCACTTTCCCCACATCCTGTGAACTCTGCATCCCAGCCTGCTGGAAAAGCGCTTCTTGGAGGTCATTTTTCAGGGACAATTTTCCCTGGAGCCCAGGGCCGTAGGGAGGGCCCCATGCTCGCTGGGAAAGGCAGAGTCACATCCACAGTCTGTTCTATCCCTTTTGCCCTGTAGGAGAGCTCTAGTGAGCCTAGGTCTGTCAGGAAAATTCTTGGCTCCTATGGGGACACATCCTGTGTGTTAACCTGCATATGGGACCGAGGGGCCACAGGGCGCCTGCTCCTCTCGGGGGGTAACCTGAAGTGGTGCGGCCCAGCAACAGCCTGAACATCCATCTAATTGCTCTTTTCTTCCTTCTGATAGAGCTAGCTTTGCTTCTCGCTTTGGCATTTCGGAAGCCAGGGGGAGCCCCACCGCTGTTGTCCTGGGGTCTATTGGAGGTACCAGGTCTACTGGACCCCAGCATGGCACCCGACCCCCTCAGACACACTCCCGCAGCCTCCTTCCCCATGGGCAGGACTGTTCTGACCTAGGAATGTGTTCCCAAGGCTCAGAAAATGCAGGGAGACACACGGCCCTGACTCTGGAACTGAGGCCGTTGGAGCAGGCCTGGAGGTCTGACGTCTGAGACGGCAAACGCTTGCTGCGAGATACAGGTGTGAAAACACACTCTCTGGGGCTGCCTTTCCTTCCTCCAAGGAAGATAGCTTTTCCAGTCTCCTCCGTGCTGAGTCATACAAGGCTGGAAAGGTCTGGCTTAGAGGGCATTTCTCAGCGGCAATGGCCCCTGAGGCCCTGCACCCAGGGAGGGATCCTACCCTCCCAGGGGAAGTCAAAGCAACCTCCAAACAGCTGTTCTATCATGTTTCCTCTGCAGGAGGGAGCTAGTGAGCCCAGGTCTGTCTGGAACGTTCTTGGATCCTGCGGGGAAATCATCCTGGGAGCCCACCTGGATACCAGTCGTAGGGGCTAACATCTGCATTTTTCTTCCTTGGAGCCCTAACGCAGTACAGCCTAGCAACTGCTTGAAAATCCATCCTGTTGCTGTTTTCTTCCCTCTGACAGAGCGAGCTTTGCTCCCCACTTTGGGATTTCAGAAGCAAGGTGGTGGCCTGCAACTCCTTGCCTGGGGTCCATTGGAGGTGCAAGGTGCCCTCGACCAGGTGACCCCAGCATGGCACCTGGCCCCCTCAGACACACTCCCGCAGCCTGCTTCCCCATGGGCAGGACTGCTCTCCCCTAGGAATGTGTTTGCGAGGCCAGGAAACTGCAGGGAGACACAAGGCCCTGATTCTGGAATGGAGTCTGTTGGAGCAGGCCTGCAGGTCTTATGTCTAACAAGCCAAACACTTGCTGCAAGATACAGGCCTGAAAACACACTCTTGGGCTGCCTTTCCTTCCTCCAAGGAAGAGAGTTTTCTCAGCCTCCTGTGGGCTGAGAGTCACACAGGGCTGAAAAGCACTTACTGGGAGATTAGTTTTCATTGGCCATGGCCCCTGAGGCCCTGTGCTCAGGGAGGGCTCCCTCCCTCCCAGGGAAAGTCAAAGGAAGCTCCAAACGGCTGTTCAATCATGTTTCGGAGAGAGTCATTGCCAAGGCAGGTTTATAAGAAGTTCGAGGGTCCCCAAGGAGAGAGGGGTCTAGAATTCTCAAGGAGGAAGAAAGGGCACACTTTTTTCCCTCTACATTCCTTCGGATTACATAACAATCATGCATCCTTCTTGAGGACGGTCTCTGGAAAAACCTTCTGGCTAATCCTGTTATCTTAAAATGTAAATGATGGGAGTAGGTCTAGTGAGTCTTTACAACCTCCAGACATTCTTTTGTTCGTTGTAATAACTTATTGGAGAGTATATAACTCCATTACTAACACTAGCAAGGGGGTACACTTTCTGCCCCTTGTGATGTCTCTGTCAGAAGCTTTCTCTATCTCCTTTCTACTTGAATAAGACTCGATTGCACAAAAGCTCTGAGCAATCAAGCCTCGTCTTGGGCCCTGGATTGAATTCTTCTCCTCCATAAGCCAAGAATCCCAGCATCTTTTCGTGCTTCAGCAACAATATTTCATTTCCTCTGCAGGAGAGAGCTAGTGAGCTTAGGTCTGTCTGGAACATTCTTGGATCCTGTGGGGAAAATATCCTGTGCACACATCTGGATACTGGGCCTAGAGGCCAAAATTCGCATTTCTTTCCCGCGGAGCCCTCACGTGGTGTGACTGAGCAACTGCTTGAAAATCCATCCCATTGCTGTTTTCCTCCTTCTGACAGACAGAGCTAGCTTTGTTCCCTGCTTTGGGATATCTCAACCGAGGGGCCGGTCCATAGCTACTCGCCTGGGGCCCATTGGATGTGCAAGGTGCCCTGGACTAGGTGACCCTAGCATGGCACTCAGCCCGCTCAGACACACTCCCGAGGCTTCTTTCTCATGGGAAGCACTGCTCCAACCTAGGAATGTGTCTGCAATGCTTGGAAAGTGCAGTGAGACACACAGCCCTGACTCTGGAATTGAGGCCCTCAGAGCAAGCCTGCAGCTCTGATGTCTGAGAAGCAAAACACTTGCTGCAAAGAGAGGCCTGAAAACACACTCTCTGTGGATGACTTTCCTTCCTCTAAGGAAGACAGTTTTCCCAGTCTCCTGCTTCCTGCATGTCACACAGCTGGAATGCGCTTGCTTGGATGTCATGATTCAGTGGCAATGACCCCTGAGGCCCTTTGCCCAGGGAGGGCTCCCACACTCATAGGCAAATCAAAGCAACTTCCAAGTGAGTCAGCTCTTCACATCAAGTGGCCAAAGTATTGGAGTTTCAGGTTCAGTATTAGTCCTTCCAATGGATATTCAGACCTGATTTCCTTTAGGATGGAGTGGTTGCGTCTCCTTGTAGTCTAAGCGACCTACAAGCATCTTCTCCAACACCACTGTTCAAAAGCATCAAATTTTCAGCTGTCACTTTCTTTATAGTACATCTTTCATATCCATCCATGACATATGGAAAAACCATAGCCTTGACCGGATGGGTCTTTGTTGGCAAAGCAACGTCTCGGCTTTTTAATATGCTGTCTAGTTTGGTCATCACTTTTCTTCCAAGTCATAAATATGTTTTAAGTTCATGGAGGCAGCCATCACCTGCAGTGATTTCCAAGCCCCCCAAAATAGTCTGCTGCTGTTTCCAATGTTTTCCCATCTATTTGCCATGAAGTGATGAGACTGGATGCAATGATTGTAGTTTTCTGAATGCTGAGCTTTAAGCTAACTTTTTCACTCTCCTCTTTCACTTTCATCAGGAGACTCTTTAGCTCTTCTTCACTTTCTGCCATAAGGGTGGTGTCATCTGAATATCTGAGATTATTGATATTTCTCCCAGCAACCTTGATTCCAGCGTGTGCTTCCTCCAGCCCAGTGTTTCTCATGCTGTACTCTGCATATAAGTTAAATAAGCAGGGTGACAATATACAGCCTTGACATGTTCCTTTTCCTATGTAGAACCAGTCTGTTGTTCCATGTCCAGTTCGAACTGTTTCTTCCTGACCTGCATACAGGTTTCTCAAGAGACAGGTCAGGTGGTCTGGTATTCCCATCTCTTTCAGAATTTTTCCCAGTTTCTTGTGATCCACACAGTCAAAGGCTTTGGCATTGTCAATAAAGCAGAAATAGATGGGTTTTTTTTTCCGGAACTCTCTTGCTTTTTCAATGATCCAGTGGATGTTGGCAATTTGATCTCTGGTTTCTCTGCATTTTTTAAATCCCTCTTGAACATCTGGAAGTTCACAGTTCATGTGAACTTGGAGAATTTTGAGCATTACTTTACTAGTGTGTGAGATGAGTGCAATTGTGCAGCAGCTTGAATAGTGTTTGTCATTGCCTTTCTTTGGGATTGGAATGAAAACTGACCTAATGACTAGATGTTTTCAATTGCATATGCTGAAAGAACTGGGTGTGCAGTTTTGAAGGAAAAAAAAATCATTTTAACCCATTTTCTCTGAAGTGCAAGGCATATCATGGCCATCCCTGAATCATAAAGTCACCTTTTCTTTATGTAGTCATAGTTTCATGCCTAAATTATAGGCCAACTCGTGCTCAACTTGACTCTGATGTCAGGGGCAGATCAACTGATAAAAAGCTTGGATTGTCCCTCTGGAGGAAAGTGAGATCTTGGTCCCACGAGAAGAATCTGAAGGGTTAAGGGAACTTGCAAGAGTGGGGAAAGCTTAGTCCATCCTACATGTACCAAAATCTTAAATAAGGCTTATTTACTTTACCGAAGTAAAAAAACAGATGATGAAAACAATTATAAATCAATGAAAGGTAGAGAAACTCATAGTCTGTGATCAAAAATTGCATTCTAAGAAAACTTAGTTCTCTTAACCTAGAGAGGAGACTAAATTCCATCTGGTAGCAGCTTACCAGAAGACAAGCAAACAAACAAACAAATTATCAGTAAGCTTAAAAAAAGTATTTTCCATGTATCTTGAAGTAGCAGTATTTCTGCAAAGGCATCAGTGTGAAACCACAGAGGACATGGTTAAAACCTGATGAAATAGAAATTGACAATGTCATCTGGTCACTGCTGCGACTTGAAATGCTTTAATATGATAACTAGAATGATAACTGACAGCATTTGACCAGGACATATCAGATTTTCACGGATGTCATATCATTTCTAGGATATCTATATTAGGAACTGAAGGAATCTTTGAACCTAGGAAAGAAAACAACAGTCTCAAAGGCCCTTGCTGAGTCATCTAGCAGCAAGGAATGTCTTTGCAAGGATCGCAAAGTGAAGGGAAGATACACCGACCTGCCTCTGCAACTTCGGTCCTCTGAGCAGATCTGGAGGTCTCCCTTTGTATAAGCTAACCTGTTCCTTCCAAATAGAGGTTTGCAACACAAAACAAGTGGCCGCCTATTCTTCCCCGAAGGAGGCTCTCTTTCCCCACATCCTGCAAACTCCCTTTCCCAGCCTCCTGGAAAAGTGCTTCTTGCAGTTCCTTTCAGAAAATCCTATGGACAGAGAAGCCTGGTAGGCTGCAGTCCATGGGGTCGCTGAGGGTCGGACACGACTGAGCGACTGCACTTTCATTTTCACTTTCATGCATTGGAGAAGGCAATGGCAACCCACTTACTGTTCTTGCCTGGAGAATCCCAGGGACGGGGGAGCCTAGTGGGCTACCGTCTATGGCGTCGCACAGAGTCGAACACGACTGAACCAACTTAGCAGCAGCAGCAGCAGCAGCAGCAGCAGCAGCAGCAGCAGCAGCAGCAGCAGCAGTTCCTTTCTTAGGGGCAGTTATCCCTGAGATTGGGACCTGGAAAGGCAGAGCCACCTCCACACACACATCTTTTCTGTCCCCTTTCCTCTGGAGGAGAGCTCTAGTGAGCCTAGGTCTGTCAGGAAAATTCTTGGCTTTGACGGGATCACACCCGGTGTGTGAACCTGCATACCCGACCTAGGGGCCACAGGGCACCTGTTTTGCTCGAGTGGGTCCTGGAGGGGTGCAGCATAGCAAGAGCTTAAAGATCCATCCAATTTGTCTTTCTTTTACCTCGGAGAGAACGAGTTTGCTCCACCTCCACCCTTTGGCAGTGTGGAGGGAAGAGGGCACAACCCTCTCCCAAAGGGGACATAGGGCCTACCAGGAGAGAAAGGCCCCTTGAGGAGCTGAGCCCAGGTAGGCAGCCAGTGATGTCAAGCACACTCCCGCTGCTTGCTTCTTCATGGGCACTCCGACAATCTGCTAGGAATGTCTTGGCAAGGATCTCAAAGGGAAGGGGAGATACATGGCCCTGTCTCTGGAACTTCAGTCCTCTGAGCAGATCTGGAGGTCTTGAGTTGTATAAGCAAACGTGTTCCTTCCAAATAGAGGCTTGCGAACACACCCCCGGTGGTTGCCTCTTCTTCCCCGAAGAAGTCTTTCTTTCCCCACATGCTGCGAACTCCCTGTCCCAACCTCCAAGATTAGCGCTTCTTGCCATTCCTTTCTTAGAGGCAGTTATCCCTGAGCTTGGGGCCGTAGGGAGTAGCCCCACACTCACAGGGAAAGGCAAAGACTCCTCCATACATCTCCTCTATCCCCTTTGCTCTGGAGGAGAGCTTTAGTGAGCCTAGGTCTTTCAGGAAAATTGTTGGCTTGGACAGGATCTCACCCTGTTTGTGAACCTGCATACCCAACCGGGGGCCACAGAGCACCTGTTTCAGGAAAGTGGGCCCTGAAAGGGTGCAGCCTAGCAAGAGCTTGAAAATCCATTCAATTGCTGTTTTTGTACCTCTGACAGAGCGAGCTTTGCTCCACCCTTTGGCAGTGTGGAGAAAAGAGGCATGACACCCTCCCCAAGGGGACATGGGGCCTACTTCGAGAGGAAAGGCCCCTTGTGGAGTTGAGGCACACAGTCGTGTCAAACACACTCCCACTGCTTGCTTCTTCATGGGCACTCCCGCTATCAGCTAGGAATGTCTTTGCAATGATCACAAAGGGAAGGGGAGATACACGGCCCTGCCTCTGGACCTCCGGTGCTCTGAGCAAATCTGGTCTCCCGTTGTTGGTCAAGTTCAAGTTCAAGGTCAAGGTCAAGTTCAAGTTCAAGGTCAAAGTCAAGGTCAAGTTCAAGTTCAAGGTCAAAGTCAAGGTCAAGTTCAAGTTCAAATTCAAGGTCAAGGTCAAGGTCAAGGTCAAGTTCAAGTTCAAGGTCAAGGTCAAGGTGAAGTTCAAGTTCAAGGTCAAGTTCAAGTTCAAGGTCAAAGTCAAGTTCAAGTTCAAGTTCAAGTTCAAGGTCAAAGTCAAGTTCAAGTTCAAGTTCAAGTTCAAGTTCAAGGTCAAAGTCAAGGTCAAGTTCAAGTTCAAGGTCAAAGTCAAGGTCAAGTTCAAGTTCAAGTTCAAGGTCAAAGTCAAGGTCAAGTTCAAGTTCAAGTTCAAGTTCAAGGTCAAGTTCAATGTCAAGTTCAAGGTCAAAGTCAAGGTCAAGTTCAAGTTCAAGGTCAAAGTCAAGGTCAAGTTCAAGTTCAAGTTCAAGGTCAAAGTCAAGGTCAAGTTCAAGTTCAAGTTCAAGGTCAAAGTCAAGGTCAAGTTCAAGTTCAAGTTCAAGTTCAAGGTCAAAGTCAAGGTCAAGGTCAAGTTCAAGTTCAAGTTCAAGTTCAAGGTCAAAGTCAAGGTCAAGTTCAAGTTCAAGTTCAAGTTCAAGGTCAAAGTCAAGGTCAAGTTCAAGTTCAAGTTCAAGTTCAAGGTCAAAGTCAAGGTCAAGTTCAAGTTCAAGTTCAAGTTCAAGGTCAAAGTCAAGGTCAAGTTCAAGTTCAAGTTCAAGTTCAAGTTCAAGGTCAAGTTCAAGTTCAAGTTCAAGTTCAAGGTCAAAGTCAAGGTCAAGTTCAAGTTCAAGTTCAAGTTCAAGGTCAAGTTCAAGTTCAAGTTCAAGTTCAAGGTCAAAGTCAAGGTCAAGTTCAAGTTCAAGTTCAAGTTCAAGGTCAAAGTCAAGGTCAAGTTCAAGTTCAAGGTCAAGGTCAAGGTCAAGGTCAAGTTCAAGTTCAAGGTCAAGGTCAAGTTCAAGTTCAAGTTCAAGTTCAAGTTCAAGGTCAAAGTCAAGGTCAAGTTCAAGTTCAAGTTCAAGTTCAAGTTCAAGGTCAAAGTCAATGCCCACAGGAAGATGTGAGGATAAAGGGCCTCATCCCAGCACAGCACCCGCTCCCACCGGCCCCTGACTCCCGCAGCACGCCCCCTAAAACAACACTGTCTTCCCAGAAAAGAGAACGGAGAAGCCATGTGTGTGCCAAAGGAGCAAGATGAACGAACGATGCAACGCCCTCCAACTTTGGGCACACCTGACGCCTGGGAACCCCGGGCCCGGCCGATGGGTCCCCGCCGTTCTCGGGCGGGAGCGGGGGTCGACACGTGGGCCGAGAGCCCTTGCCCGGGCCACCCGCAAATCCCCTGAGACGTGATCCGACCCCAGGGACCGAGGGCAAACGTACCGCTTGAGGTGCTGGAGGAGCTGGACGAAGCCATGGTGGGAGAGGCACACAGGAGCGCTGCAGACTGCTGGCCGAGTGGGCGGGGACCCAGCAGCCCAGGACTCTGGAGAGCGGGAGGCGTCTCCACCCCCATTGACGTCAATAGGGTTTGGGTGCGTAGATGGAGGGGGCCGCCCCTGGCCTCTTTCCAAGCAGAGACCCTGGACGGAGTCCCGTGGAGTGAGTGGGCTTTTCCCGGGCACAGCTGTGCCCCGGACCGCCAAGATCCCCGTTGGGGTGGGTGGGCAGTTCGGGGGCTTTGGTTTGTGGCCCTCCCTCGCAGCGGATGGTGGGATCAACCCCGGGTGGATCAATCAGGGGCCCTCAGCAGTGCCAAGGGAGCTCACCGCCCAGGAAACGCCCCCTAGGTCCCTTTGAATTGGCCGCCCACGCCCCCTTTCCCAGCCTGCCTTGTTCTGGGGTTTCCCACCTTTTCACATACCACAGGTCCCTGGGCCTGGACTGTCCCCCGCTGGCTCCTCCGAGGCATTCCGGGACAACGGACGCTCTCTCCAGCGCCTCCACCTAGATCCCACGCTGTCCTCGCCTCCATATGCCACCTGCGCCTCCCCAACTCCTCCGTGGGCTCCTGGCGTCCTTTCCCTACAGCAGTCCCAGAGCACCAGCCCCGAGGGCTTTGAGTTGCCTGGAGCCCAAGGCTCCGGCCAGAGACCTGAGGGGCCAGCGTCTGGACCGGCAGCTAATGCCATTAGGGGCTTTTCTCATGTGGAGCCTGAGGCCAACATCCGTGGCAACCCCCAAGCGCGAATGCCCCGGAGATACACGCCCAAGGGGACAGTGTACCCCCTATGTGGGGAAGGAGGTTCCTGTTTTCCCAGCACTGCATGGTGGCACGTGGAATAGCCCTGTGGGAAAGCCCATGGAAAAGCCTCGAGGGAAAGACACAGATCCCTTGATCCACAAGACGGGAAGCGAGACACTGCTGCTACTGCTCAGGAGGAAAGCACACCTGCATGACCCCACTCGAGACGAGGACTGACGCCCCTTGGGAGACTCCAGAAGTACGCCAAGATCCATGTGAGCACGGGAGAGGAATCCTCAGGTTCTGGTCCGACTCCACACAAGGTCTTAGGCGCCGGCATCGACGGGCGAGGAATCCTGAGAGGCCACCGAGCAACTCGCATGGGGAATGACCTTTCCTGAGGCCAACAGAGCGGGTCCATGAGGTCCCCGTCGTAAGTCGAGAGCACAAGCCGCAACTCGAGAAAACCAGGAGGTTCCCCCCTCCGGGCGAGATGTGGCCCATTTTGGCTGAGGCGTCTCGAGGCTAATCACATCTAACCTCTGGAACTTCCAAAGGGTCCTTGACACCCTTACTGCAACTCAAGAAGTTCCCCGACATACCCGTCTCCAGTCGAAAGAAAGCACGGCGTTCGGCCCACATCCAGAGGAGCCCCGTTTCCACCTCGTAGCTCGAGATGAGGGATCCTTTCCCTGCTTGGTCGGGAAAGAATTCCCGGCGTTCCCGTCGCATCTCAAGAGCAGGCACTCTCCAAAGGAAAGGCGAGAGGAACTCCAGGGTCGTGCCACCATTCCCAGAGTCCCCCAGATGTCCCAGTCCATTCCTGAGGAACCTCCTTTCCCTGCACTGCCTCGACTTTCACGCCGAGGATCGACTCACACCAGGGTGGCACGTGAGACAGCCCTGTGGGAAAGCCTCGTGGGAAAGCCTCATGGGAAAGCCTCGAGGGAAAGCCACAGATCCCATGATCGACACGACGGGAAGCGTGACACTGCTACTACAGCTCGGGAGGAAAGCGCACGTGCATGCCCCCTCTCGAGACGAGGACTGACTCTCCTGGGCAGACTCCAGAAGTACCGCAAGATCCATGTCAGCACTGGAGAGGAATCCTCAGGTTCCGCCTCCGACTCCACACAAGGTCTTAGGCCCCGGCATCGAAGGGAGAGGAATCCCGAGCGGCCCCCGAGCAACTCGAATGGGGACTGGCCAGTCCTGAGGCCACCAGAGCGGGTGCCTTAAGTCACCGTCGTAAGACGAGAGCACCTGCCGCAACTCGAGAAAATCCAGGAGGTACTCCCCTCCAGGCGAAATGAGGCCCATTTCCGCCGATGCTTCTCGACACTAATCACAACTAACCTCTGGAACTTCCAAAAGGTCCTTCACACCCTTGCTGCAACTCAAGAAGTTCCCCGACTACCCCTGTCCACTCTAGAGGAAGCACAATGGTCCCGCCCACATCAAGAGGAGCCCCGTTTCCGCATTGTAGTTCCAGATGAGGGATCCTTTCCCTGCTTGGTCGGGAAAGAATTCTGGGCATTCCTGTCGCATCTCAAGAGGAGGCGCTCTCCACAGGAAAGGCGAGAGGAACTCCAGGGTCGTGCCACCATTCTCAGAGTCCCCCAGATGTCCCAGTCCATTCCAGAGGAAGGTGTTTTCTCTCCACTGCCTCGACTTTCACGCCGCAGATCGACTCACACCACGGTGGCACATGGGACAGCCCTGTGGGAAAGCCTCATGGGAAAGCCTTGTGGGAAAACCTCGAGGGAAAGCCACAGATACCATGATGCAGTTGATAGGAAGCGTGACACTGCTGCTACAGCTCTGGAGGAAAGGGCACGTGCATGCCCCCATTTGAAATGAGGACTTACTTCCCTGGGGAGACTCCAGAAGTACCCCAAGATCCATGTCAGCACTGGAGAGGAATCCTCAGGTTCCGGGCCCGACTCCACACAAGGTCTTAGGCTCCAGCATCCAAGGGAGAGGAATCCCGAGAGGCCCGCGACCAACTCACATGGGGACAGGCCTTTCCTGAGGCCACCAGAGCGGGTCCCTGAGGTCCCTGTCATAAGTAGAGAGCACCTGCCGCAACTCGAGAAAATCCAGGAGGTTTTGCCCTCCAGGCAAGATGAGGCCCATTTCCGCTGTTCCTTTTGAAGGCTAGTCACACCTAACCTCTGGAACTTCCAAAAGGTCCTTCACACCCTTGCTGCAACTCAAGAAGCTCCCCGACATACCCGTCTCCACTCGAGAGGAAGCACGCGGGTCCTGCACACATCCAGAGGAGTCCCGTTTCCGCCTCGTAGCTCGAGATGAGGGATCCTTTCGCTGCTTGCCCGGGAAAGATTTCTGGGCGTTCCTGGCGCATGTCAAGAGGAGGCGCTCGCCACAGGAAAGGCGAGAGGAACTCCAGGGTCTTTGCGCCATTCCCAGAGTCCCCCAGATGTCTCAGTCCATTCCAGCGGAACCTGTTTTCCCTGCACTGCCTCGAGTTTCACGCCGAGGATCGACTCCCACCACGGTGGCACGTGGGACAGCCCTGTGGGAAAGCCTCGTGGGAAAGCCACAGATTCCTTGATCCACGCGACAGGAAGGGTGACACTGCTGCTACTGCTCTGGAGGAAAGCGCACGTGCATGCCCCCATTCGAGACGAGGACTTACTCCCCTGGGGAGACTCCAGAAGTACCCCAAGATCCATGTCAGCCCTGGAGAGGAATCCTCAGGTTCTGGCCCCGACTCCACACAAGGTCTTAGGCCCCGGCATCGAAAGGAGAGGAATGCCTAGAGGCCCCCGAGCAACTCGCATGGGGATTGGCCTTTCCTGAGGCCACCAGAGAGGGTCCCTGAGGTCCCCGTCGTAAGTCGAGAGCACCTGCCGCAACTCGAGAAAATCCAGGAGCTTTTGCCCTCCAGGCGAGATGAGGCCCATTTCCGTTGAGGCTTCTCGAAGCTAATCAAACCTACAGTCTGTAACTTCCAAAAGGCCCTTCACACCCTTGCTGCAACTCAAGAAGTTGCCTGACATACCCGTCTCCACTCGAGAGGAAGCACGAGGGTCCGGCCCACATCCAGAAGAGCCCCATTTCCGCTCGTAGCTCGTGATGAGGGATCCTTTCGCTGGTGGCCGGGAAAGAATTCTGGGCGTTCCCGTCGCATCTCAAGAGGAGGCGCTCTCCACAGGAAAGGCGAGAGGTACGCCAGCGTCGTTCCACCATTCCAAGAGTCCCCCAGATATCTCAGTCCATTCCAGAGGAACCTGTTTTCCCTGCACTGCCTCGACTTTCACGCCAAGGATCGACTGCCACCAAGGTGGCACGTGAGACAGCCCTGTGCGAAAGCCTCGTGGGACAGCCCTGTGGGAAAGCCTCGTGGGAAAGACTCGTGGAAAATCCTGGAGGGAAAGCCACAGATCCCATGACTCACGAGATGGGAAGCGTGACACTGCTGCTACAGATCAGGAGGAAAGCGCACCTGCATGCCCCCTCTCGAGACGAGGACTGACTCCCCTGGGGAGACTCCATAATTACCCCAAGATCCATGTCGGCATTGGTGAGGAATCCTCAGGTTCCGGCCCCGACTCCACACAACGTCTTAGGCCCCGGCACCGACGGGAGAGGAATCACGAGAGGCCCCCTAGCAACACGCATGATGACTGGCCTTTCCTGAGGCCGCCAGAGCGGGTCCCTGAAGTCCCCGTGGTAACTTGAGAGCACCTGCTGAAACTGGGGAATATCTAGAAGCCTCTCCATTCCAGGCGCCATGAGGCCCATTTCTGCTGAGGCATCTCGAGACTAACCACACCTAACCTCTGGAACTTCGAAAGGGTCCTTCACACCTTTGCTGCAACTCAAGAAGTTCCCCGACATACGCGTTCCTCTTCCCATTCTGCCATAATGGTGGTGACATCTGCATGTCTAAGTTTATTGCTATTTCTTCCGGCAATCTTGATTCCAGCTCAGGTATCTTCCATCCCAGCATTTTTCATGATGTAGTCTGCATATAAGCTAAATAAACAGGGTGACAATATACAGCCTTGACATACTCCTTTTCCTTTTTGGAACCAGTATGTTGTTCCATGTCCTGCTCTAACTGTTGCTTCCTGACCGTCATACAGATTTCTCAAGAGGCAGGTTAGGTGGTCTAGTATTCCCTTCTCTTTCAGAATTGTGGCTAAAACAACAGTATAAGGACCTTTCCGATGTCAGGCCAAGGAATTGTGTTTCCAGTCATTGAGCCACACCTGATCACTGAGCACAAATTCATGAATCTGTTCCTCAAGGGGGAATGATATTTTTTTTTACACAAACTTAGTTACCTGATTTATTACCTTACCTAATTGTTCCAGCTGCTGTGAAATCCCACCTCCTTACTTGTGGCAAATCTGCTAACACCTGCCTCATTTGGGGTGGGGGGTTCTCCCATAGAAAATTTCATAAGGACAACAACAATGGGAACGTGCAGTTACCCGTAATATGAGTAAGTCTGCCAGAAGTAAGCCCATCCATGTACAGTCAGTCTCTATGATCCATTTTGAAAGAGTCTCTTCAAGAGTTTGGTTGTTTCTTTCCACCATTCCAGAACACTGGGGCCTATATGCTGTATGTAATTTCCACTGATATTTAGAGCTTCACATACCTGTTAATTAACGCGGCTACAAAGACAGGGCCATTGTCGGATTCTATCCTGGTTGGAAACCCAAGTCTGGGAATTATTTCTCAAATCAGCGAGCTACTTCATTTTCTTTTTCAGATCAGGTAGGGAAGGCCTCTGCCCAACCAGAGAAGGTACCTACTATTCTAGTAAGTAATGATAACAGGTGACTGCCTTTGCTTCCCCGAAGGGACACTCGCTTTCCCTGCATCCTGAGAACTCCACGTCTCAGCCAGTTGGAAAAGCGCTTCTTGGAGGTCATTATTCAGGGGCAATTTCCCCTGGAGCCCGGGGCCATAGGGAGTGGCTCCACACTCCCAGGGAAAGGCAGAGCCACAGCCACACATCTGTCCCATCCCCTTTGCTCTGTAGGAGAGCTCTAGTGAGCCTAGGTCTGTCAGGAAAATTCTTGGCTCCTATGGGGACACATTCTATGTGTGAAACTGCATACAGGACCGAGGGGCCACAGGGCGCCTGTTTCTCTCGGGGCCGGAGGGGTGGGGGGCCTGAAGCAGTGCGGCCCAGCAACAGCTTCCACATCCATCCAATTGCTCTTTTCTTACCTCTGATAGAACTAGCTTTGTTCCAGCCTTTGGCAATTTGGAGGCAAGCGGGCCCCACTTCCTCCCCAAGGAGGCATGGGACCTACTTTGAGTGGAAAGGCCCCTCACGGAGCTGAACCCAGGAAGGCACCCAGTCATGTCTGACACATTCCTGCATCCTGCTTCTTCATGAGCAATACCGCTATAAGCTAGGAATGTCTTTCCAAGGCTCAGAAAGGACAGGGGAGATGCATGGTGCTGCCTCTGGAATTTCGGTCCTCTGAGCAGACCTGGAGGTCTCCCCTTGAAGAAGCAAACCAGTTTCTTCCAAATACAGGCTTGCAAACACACACTGGGTGGCTGCCTCTTCTTCCCTGAAGGACGATCACTTTCCCCACATCCTGTGAACTCTGCATCCCAGCCTGCTGGAAAAGCGCTTCTTGGAGGTCATTTTTCAGGGACAATTTTCCCTGGAGCCCGGGGCCGTAGGGAGGGCCCCATGCTCGCTGGGAAAGGCAGAGTCACATCCACAGTCTGTTCTATCCCTTTTGCCCTGTAGGAGAGCTCTAGTGAGCCTAGGTCTGTCAGGAAAATTCTTGGCTCCTATGGGGACACATCCTGTGTGTTAACCTGCATATGGGACCGAGGGGCCACAGGGCGCCTGCTCCTCTCGGGGGGTAACCTGAAGTGGTGCGGCCCAGCAACAGCCTGAACATCCATCTAATTGCTCTTTTCTTCCTTCTGATAGAGCTAGCTTTGCTTCTCGCTTTGGCATTTCGGAAGCCAGGGGGAGCCCCACCGCTGTTGTCCTGGGGTCTATTGGAGGTACCAGGTCTACTGGACCCCAGCATGGCACCCGACCCCCTCAGACACACTCCCGCAGCCTCCTTCCCCATGGGCAGGACTGTTCTGACCTAGGAATGTGTTCCCAAGGCTCAGAAAATGCAGGGAGACACACGGCCCTGACTCTGGAACTGAGGCCGTTGGAGCAGGCCTGGAGGTCTGACGTCTGAGACGGCAAACGCTTGCTGCGAGATACAGGTGTGAAAACACACTCTCTGGGGCTGCCTTTCCTTCCTCCAAGGAAGATAGCTTTTCCAGTCTCCTCCGTGCTGAGTCATACAAGGCTGGAAAGGTCTGGCTTAGAGGGCATTTCTCAGCGGCAATGGCCCCTGAGGCCCTGCACCCAGGGAGGGATCCTACCCTCCCAGGGGAAGTCAAAGCAACCTCCAAACAGCTGTTCTATCATGTTTCCTCTGCAGGAGGGAGCTAGTGAGCCCAGGTCTGTCTGGAACGTTCTTGGATCCTGCGGGGAAATCATCCTGGGAGCCCACCTGGATACCAGTCGTAGGGGCTAACATCTGCATTTTTCTTCCTTGGAGCCCTAACGCAGTACAGCCTAGCAACTGCTTGAAAATCCATCCTGTTGCTGTTTTCTTCCCTCTGACAGAGCGAGCTTTGCTCCCCACTTTGGGATTTCAGAAGCAAGGTGGTGGCCTGCAACTCCTTGCCTGGGGTCCATTGGAGGTGCAAGGTGCCCTCGACCAGGTGACCCCAGCATGGCACCTGGCCCCCTCAGACACACTCCCGCAGCCTGCTTCCCCATGGGCAGGACTGCTCTCCCCTAGGAATGTGTTTGCGAGGCCAGGAAACTGCAGGGAGACACAAGGCCCTGATTCTGGAATGGAGTCTGTTGGAGCAGGCCTGCAGGTCTTATGTCTAACAAGCCAAACACTTGCTGCAAGATACAGGCCTGAAAACACACTCTTGGGCTGCCTTTCCTTCCTCCAAGGAAGAGAGTTTTCTCAGCCTCCTGTGGGCTGAGAGTCACACAGGGCTGAAAAGCACTTACTGGGAGATTAGTTTTCATTGGCCATGGCCCCTGAGGCCCTGTGCTCAGGGAGGGCTCCCTCCCTCCCAGGGAAAGTCAAAGGAAGCTCCAAACGGCTGTTCAATCATGTTTCGGAGAGAGTCATTGCCAAGGCAGGTTTATAAGAAGTTCGAGGGTCCCCAAGGAGAGAGGGGTCTAGAATTCTCAAGGAGGAAGAAAGGGCACACTTTTTTCCCTCTACATTCCTTCGGATTACATAACAATCATGCATCCTTCTTGAGGACGGTCTCTGGAAAAACCTTCTGGCTAATCCTGTTATCTTAAAATGTAAATGATGGGAGTAGGTCTAGTGAGTCTTTACAACCTCCAGACATTCTTTTGTTCGTTGTAATAACTTATTGGAGAGTATATAACTCCATTACTAACACTAGCAAGGGGGTACACTTTCTGCCCCTTGTGATGTCTCTGTCAGAAGCTTTCTCTATCTCCTTTCTACTTGAATAAGACTCGATTGCACAAAAGCTCTGAGCAATCAAGCCTCGTCTTGGGCCCTGGATTGAATTCTTCTCCTCCATAAGCCAAGAATCCCAGCATCTTTTCGTGGTTCAGCAACAATATTTCATTTCCTCTGCAGGAGAGAGCTAGTGAGCTTAGGTCTGTCTGGAACATTCTTGGATCCTGTGGGGAAAATATCCTGTGCACACATCTGGATACTGGGCCTAGAGGCCAAAATTCGCATTTCTTTCCCGCGGAGCCCTCACGTGGTGTGACTGAGCAACTGCTTGAAAATCCATCCCATTGCTGTTTTCCTCCTTCTGACAGACAGAGCTAGCTTTGTTCCCTGCTTTGGGATATCTCAACCGAGGGGCCGGTCCATAGCTACTCGCCTGGGGCCCATTGGATGTGCAAGGTGCCCTGGACTAGGTGACCCTAGCATGGCACTCAGCCCGCTCAGACACACTCCCGAGGCTTCTTTCTCATGGGAAGCACTGCTCCAACCTAGGAATGTGTCTGCAATGCTTGGAAAGTGCAGTGAGACACACAGCCCTGACTCTGGAATTGAGGCCCTCAGAGCAAGCCTGCAGCTCTGATGTCTGAGAAGCAAAACACTTGCTGCAAAGAGAGGCCTGAAAACACACTCTCTGTGGATGACTTTCCTTCCTCTAAGGAAGACAGTTTTCCCAGTCTCCTGCTTCCTGCATGTCACACAGCTGGAATGCGCTTGCTTGGATGTCATGATTCAGTGGCAATGACCCCTGAGGCCCTTTGCCCAGGGAGGGCTCCCACACTCATAGGCAAATCAAAGCAACTTCCAAGTGAGTCAGCTCTTCACATCAAGTGGCCAAAGTATTGGAGTTTCAGGTTCAGTATTAGTCCTTCCAATGGATATTCAGACCTGATTTCCTTTAGGATGGAGTGGTTGCGTCTCCTTGTAGTCTAAGCGACCTACAAGCATCTTCTCCAACACCACTGTTCAAAAGCATCAAATTTTCAGCTGTCACTTTCTTTATAGTACATCTTTCATATCCATCCATGACATATGGAAAAACCATAGCCTTGACCGGATGGGTCTTTGTTGGCAAAGCAACGTCTCGGCTTTTTAATATGCTGTCTAGTTTGGTCATCACTTTTCTTCCAAGTCATAAATATGTTTTAAGTTCATGGAGGCAGCCATCACCTGCAGTGATTTCCAAGCCCCCCCAAATAGTCTGCTGCTGTTTCCAATGTTTTCCCATCTATTTGCCATGAAGTGATGAGACTGGATGCAATGATTGTAGTTTTCTGAATGCTGAGCTTTAAGCTAACTTTTTCACTCTCCTCTTTCACTTTCATCAGGAGACTCTTTAGCTCTTCTTCACTTTCTGCCATAAGGGTGGTGTCATCTGAATATCTGAGATTATTGATATTTCTCCCAGCAACCTTGATTCCAGCGTGTGCTTCCTCCAGCCCAGTGTTTCTCATGCTGTACTCTGCATATAAGTTAAATAAGCAGGGTGACAATATACAGCCTTGACATGTTCCTTTTCCTATGTAGAACCAGTCTGTTGTTCCATGTCCAGTTCGAACTGTTTCTTCCTGACCTGCATACAGGTTTCTCAAGAGACAGGTCAGGTGGTCTGGTATTCCCATCTCTTTCAGAATTTTTCCCAGTTTCTTGTGATCCACACAGTCAAAGGCTTTGGCATTGTCAATAAAGCAGAAATAGATGGGTTTTTTTTTTTTCCGGAACTCTCTTGCTTTTTCAATGATCCAGTGGATGTTGGCAATTTGATCTCTGGTTTCTCTGCATTTTTTAAATCCCTCTTGAACATCTGGAAGTTCACAGTTCATGTGAACTTGGAGAATTTTGAGCATTACTTTACTAGTGTGTGAGATGAGTGCAATTGTGCAGCAGCTTGAATAGTGTTTGTCATTGCCTTTCTTTGGGATTGGAATGAAAACTGACCTAATGACTAGATGTTTTCAATTGCATATGCTGAAAGAACTGGGTGTGCAGTTTTGAAGGAAAAAAAAAATCATTTTAACCCAATTTCTCTGAAGTGCAAGGCATATCATGGCCATCCCTGAATCATAAAGTCACCTTTTCTTTATGTAGTCATAGTTTCATGCCTAAATTATAGGCCAACTCGTGCTCAACTTGACTCTGATGTCAGGGGCAGATCAACTGATAAAAAGCTTGGATTGTCCCTCTGGAGGAAAGTGAGATCTTGGTCCCACGAGAAGAATCTGAAGGGTTAAGGGAACTTGCAAGAGTGGGGAAAGCTTAGTCCATCCTACATGTACCAAAATCTTAAATAAGGCTTATTTACTTTACCGAAGTAAAAAAACAGATGATGAAAACAATTATAAATCAATGAAAGGTAGAGAAACTCATAGTCTGTGATCAAAAATTGCATTCTAAGAAAACTTAGTTCTCTTAACCTAGAGAGGAGACTAAATTCCATCTGGTAGCAGCTTACCAGAAGACAAGCAAACAAACAAACAAATTATCAGTAAGCTTAAAAAAAGTATTTTCCATGTATCTTGAAGTAGCAGTATTTCTGCAAAGGCATCAGTGTGAAACCACAGAGGACATGGTTAAAACCTGATGAAATAGAAATTGACAATGTCATCTGGTCACTGCTGCGACTTGAAATGCTTTAATATGATAACTAGAATGATAACTGACAGCATTTGACCAGGACATATCAGATTTTCACGGATGTCATATCATTTCTAGGATATCTATATTAGGAACTGAAGGAATCTTTGAACCTAGGAAAGAAAACAACAGTCTCAAAGGCCCTTGCTGAGTCATCTAGCAGCAAGGAATGTCTTTGCAAGGATCGCAAAGTGAAGGGAAGATACACCGACCTGCCTCTGCAACTTCGGTCCTCTGAGCAGATCTGGAGGTCTCCCTTTGTATAAGCTAACCTGTTCCTTCCAAATAGAGGTTTGCAACACAAAACAAGTGGCCGCCTATTCTTCCCCGAAGGAGGCTCTCTTTCCCCACATCCTGCAAACTCCCTTTCCCAGCCTCCTGGAAAAGTGCTTCTTAGAGAAGCCTGGTAGGCTGCAGTCCATGGGGTCGCTGAGGGTCGGACACGACTGAGCGACTGCACTTTCATTTTCACTTTCATGCATTGGAGAAGGCAATGGCAACCCACTTACTGTTCTTGCCTGGAGAATCCCAGGGACGGGGGAGCCTAGTGGGCTACCGTCTATGGCGTCGCACAGAGTCGAACACGACTGAACCAACTTAGCAGCAGCAGCAGCAGCAGCAGCAGCAGCAGCAGCAGCAGCAGCAGCAGCAGCAGTTCCTTTCTTAGGGGCAGTTATCCCTGAGATTGGGACCTGGAAAGGCAGAGCCACCTCCACACACACATCTTTTCTGTCCCCTTTCCTCTGGAGGAGAGCTCTAGTGAGCCTAGGTCTGTCAGGAAAATTCTTGGCTTTGACGGGATCACACCCGGTGTGTGAACCTGCATACCCGACCTAGGGGCCACAGGGCACCTGTTTTGCTCGAGTGGGTCCTGGAGGGGTGCAGCATAGCAAGAGCTTAAAGATCCATCCAATTTGTCTTTCTTTTACCTCGGAGAGAACGAGTTTGCTCCACCTCCACCCTTTGGCAGTGTGGAGGGAAGAGGGCACAACCCTCTCCCAAAGGGGACATAGGGCCTACCAGGAGAGAAAGGCCCCTTGAGGAGCTGAGCCCAGGTAGGCAGCCAGTGATGTCAAGCACACTCCCGCTGCTTGCTTCTTCATGGGCACTCCGACAATCTGCTAGGAATGTCTTGGCAAGGATCTCAAAGGGAAGGGGAGATACATGGCCCTGTCTCTGGAACTTCAGTCCTCTGAGCAGATCTGGAGGTCTTGAGTTGTATAAGCAAACGTGTTCCTTCCAAATAGAGGCTTGCGAACACACCCCCGGTGGTTGCCTCTTCTTCCCCGAAGAAGTCTTTCTTTCCCCACATGCTGCGAACTCCCTGTCCCAACCTCCAAGATTAGCGCTTCTTGCCATTCCTTTCTTAGAGGCAGTTATCCCTGAGCTTGGGGCCGTAGGGAGTAGCCCCACACTCACAGGGAAAGGCAAAGACTCCTCCATACATCTCCTCTATCCCCTTTGCTCTGGAGGAGAGCTTTAGTGAGCCTAGGTCTTTCAGGAAAATTGTTGGCTTGGACAGGATCTCACCCTGTTTGTGAACCTGCATACCCAACCGGGGGCCACAGAGCACCTGTTTCAGGAAAGTGGGCCCTGAAAGGGTGCAGCCTAGCAAGAGCTTGAAAATCCATTCAATTGCTGTTTTTGTACCTCTGACAGAGCGAGCTTTGCTCCACCCTTTGGCAGTGTGGAGAAAAGAGGCATGACACCCTCCCCAAGGGGACATGGGGCCTACTTCGAGAGGAAAGGCCCCTTGTGGAGTTGAGGCACACAGTCGTGTCAAACACACTCCCACTGCTTGCTTCTTCATGGGCACTCCCGCTATCAGCTAGGAATGTCTTTGCAATGATCACAAAGGGAAGGGGAGATACACGGCCCTGCCTCTGGACCTCCGGTGCTCTGAGCAAATCTGGTCTCCCGTTGTTGGTCAAGTTCAAGTTCAAGGTCAAGGTCAAGTTCAAGTTCAAGGTCAAAGTCAAGGTCAAGTTCAAGGTCAAAGTCAAGTTCAAGTTCAAGGTCAAAGTCAAGTTCAAGGTCAAGTTCAAGTTCAAGGTCAAAGTCAAGGTCAAGTTCAAGTTCAAGGTCAAGTTCAAGTTCAAGTTCAAGGTCAAAGTCAAGTTCAAGTTCAAGTTCAAGTTCAAGGTCAAAGTCAAGGTCAAGTTCAAGTTCAAGGTCAAAGTCAAGGTCAAGTTTAAGTTTAAGGGCAAGGAAAAGGTAAGGGCAAGGACAAGGTAAGGCCAAGGACAAGGCCTAGGGAAGGCCAAGCCGAAGGCCAAGGGCAAGGGCAAGGGCAACGCCAAGGGTAAGGCCAAGGCCCAGGCCAGGGCCAAGGCCAAGGCCGCCAAAGCGAAGCCCAAACCCCGTAACGACTGACAGAAGGCAGAAGGCACTAAGCCCGTGTGCAGAGGAAGCCACTGAAGGCGGCAAGGCCACAGAGCTCCCCGACTCCCGTTCCCACAGGAAGATGTGAGGATAAAGGGCCTCATCCCAGCACAGCACCCGCTCCCACCGGCCCCTGACTCCCGCAGCACGCCCCCTAAAACAACACTGTCTTCCCAGAAAAGAGAACGGAGAAGCCATGTGTGTGCCAAAGGAGCAAGATGAACGAACGATGCAACGCCCTCCAACTTTGGGCACACCTGACGCCTGGGAACCCCGGGCCCGGCCGATGGGTCCCCGCCGTTCTCGGGCGGGAGCGGGGGTCGACACGTGGGCCGAGAGCCCTTGCCCGGGCCACCCGCAAATCCCCTGAGACGTGATCCGACCCCAGGGACCGAGGGCAAACGTACCGCTTGAGGTGCTGGAGGAGCTGGACGAAGCCATGGTGGGAGAGGCACACAGGAGCGCTGCAGACTGCTGGCCGAGTGGGCGGGGACCCAGCAGCCCAGGACTCTGGAGAGCGGGAGGCGTCTCCGCCCCCATTGACGTCAATAGGGTTTGGGTGCGTAGATGGAGGGGGCCGCCCCTGGCCTCTTTCCAAGCAGAGACCCTGGACGGAGTCCCGTGGAGTGAGTGGGCTTTTCCCGGGCACAGCTGTGCCCCGGACCGCCAAGATCCCCGTTGGGGTGGGTGGGCAGTTCGGGGGCTTTGGTTTGTGGCCCTCCCTCGCAGCGGATGGTGGGATCAACCCCGGGTGGATCAATCAGGGGCCCTCAGCAGTGCCAAGGGAGCTCACCGCCCAGGAAACGCCCCCTAGGTCCCTTTGAATTGGCCGCCCACGCCCCCTTTCCCAGCCTGCCTTGTTCTGGGGTTTCCCACCTTTTCACATACCACAGGTCCCTGGGCCTGGACTGTCCCCCGCTGGCTCCTCCGAGGCATTCCGGGACAACGGACGCTCTCTCCAGCGCCTCCACCTAGATCCCACGCTGTCCTCGCCTCCATATGCCACCTGCGCCTCCCCAACTCCTCCGTGGGCTCCTGGCGTCCTTTCCCTACAGCAGTCCCAGAGCACCAGCCCCGAGGGCTTTGAGTTGCCTGGAGCCCAAGGCTCCGGCCAGAGACCTGAGGGGCCAGCGTCTGGACCGGCAGCTAATGCCATTAGGGGCTTTTCTCATGTGGAGCCTGAGGCCAACATCCGTGGCAACCCCCAAGCGCGAATGCCCCGGAGATACACGCCCAAGGGGACAGTGTACCCCCTATGTGGGGAAGGAGGTTCCTGTTTTCCCAGCACTGCATGGTGGCACGTGGAATAGCCCTGTGGGAAAGCCCATGGAAAAGCCTCGAGGGAAAGACACAGATCCCTTGATCCACAAGACGGGAAGCGAGACACTGCTGCTACTGCTCAGGAGGAAAGCACACCTGCATGACCCCACTCGAGACGAGGACTGACGCCCCTTGGGAGACTCCAGAAGTACGCCAAGATCCATGTGAGCACGGGAGAGGAATCCTCAGGTTCTGGTCCGACTCCACACAAGGTCTTAGGCGCCGGCATCGACGGGCGAGGAATCCTGAGAGGCCACCGAGCAACTCGCATGGGGAATGACCTTTCCTGAGGCCAACAGAGCGGGTCCATGAGGTCCCCGTCGTAAGTCGAGAGCACAAGCCGCAACTCGAGAAAACCAGGAGGTTCCCCCCTCCAGGCGAGATGTGGCCCATTTTGGCTGAGGCGTCTCGAGGCTAATCACATCTAACCTCTGGAACTTCCAAAGGGTCCTTGACACCCTTACTGCAACTCAAGAAGTTCCCCGACATACCCGTCTCCAGTCGAAAGAAAGCACGGCGTTCGGCCCACATCCAGAGGAGCCCCGTTTCCACCTCGTAGCTCGAGATGAGGGATCCTTTCCCTGCTTGGTCGGGAAAGAATTCCCGGCGTTCCCGTCGCATCTCAAGAGCAGGCACTCTCCAAAGGAAAGGCGAGAGGAACTCCAGGGTCGTGCCACCATTCCCAGAGTCCCCCAGATGTCCCAGTCCATTCCTGAGGAACCTCCTTTCCCTGCACTGCCTCGACTTTCACGCCGAGGATCGACTCACACCAGGGTGGCACGTGAGACAGCCCTGTGGGAAAGCCTCGTGGGAAAGCCTCATGGGAAAGCCTCGAGGGAAAGCCACAGATCCCATGATCGACACGATGGGAAGCGTGACACTGCTACTACAGCTCGGGAGGAAAGCGCACGTGCATGCCCCCTCTCGAGACGAGGACTGACTCTCCTGGGCAGACTCCAGAAGTACCGCAAGATCCATGTCAGCACTGGAGAGGAATCCTCAGGTTCCGCCTCCGACTCCACACAAGGTCTTAGGCCCCGGCATCGAAGGGAGAGGAATCCCGAGCGGCCCCCGAGCAACTCGAATGGGGACTGGCCAGTCCTGAGGCCACCAGAGCGGGTGCCTTAAGTCACCGTCGTAAGACGAGAGCACCTGCCGCAACTCGAGAAAATCCAGGAGGTACTCCCCTCCAGGCGAAATGAGGCCCATTTCCGCCGATGCTTCTCGACACTAATCACAACTAACCTCTGGAACTTCCAAAAGGTCCTTCACACCCTTGCTGCAACTCAAGAAGTTCCCCGACTACCCCTGTCCACTCTAGAGGAAGCACAATGGTCCCGCCCACATCAAGAGGAGCCCCGTTTCCGCATTGTAGTTCCAGATGAGGGATCCTTTCCCTGCTTGGTCGGGAAAGAATTCTGGGCGTTCCTGTCGCATCTCAAGAGGAGGCGCTCTCCACAGGAAAGGCGAGAGGAACTCCAGGGTCGTGCCACCATTCTCAGAGTCCCCCAGATGTCCCAGTCCATTCCAGAGGAAGGTGTTTTCCCTCCACTGCCTCGACTTTCACGCCGCAGATCGACTCACACCACGGTGGCACATGGGACAGCCCTGTGGGAAAGCCTCATGGGAAAGCCTTGTGGGAAAACCTCGAGGGAAAGCCACAGATACCATGATGCAGTTGATAGGAAGCGTGACACTGCTGCTACAGCTCTGGAGGAAAGGGCACGTGCATGCCCCCATTTGAAATGAGGACTTACTTCCCTGGGGAGACTCCAGAAGTACCCCAAGATCCATGTCAGCACTGGAGAGGAATCCTCAGGTTCCGGGCCCGACTCCACACAAGGTCTTAGGCTCCAGCATCCAAGGGAGAGGAATCCCGAGAGGCCCGCGACCAACTCACATGGGGACAGGCCTTTCCTGAGGCCACCAGAGCGGGTCCCTGAGGTCCCTGTCATAAGTAGAGAGCACCTGCCGCAACTCGAGAAAATCCAGGAGGTTTTGCCCTCCAGGCAAGATGAGGCCCATTTCCGCTGTTCCTTTTGAAGGCTAGTCACACCTAACCTCTGGAACTTCCAAAAGGTCCTTCACACCCTTGCTGCAACTCAAGAAGCTCCCCGACATACCCGTCTCCACTCGAGAGGAAGCACGCGGGTCCTGCACACATCCAGAGGAGTCCCGTTTCCGCCTCGTAGCTCGAGATGAGGGATCCTTTCGCTGCTTGCCCGGGAAAGATTTCTGGGCGTTCCTGGCGCATGTCAAGAGGAGGCGCTCGCCACAGGAAAGGCGAGAGGAACTCCAGGGTCTTTGCGCCATTCCCAGAGTCCCCCAGATGTCTCAGTCCATTCCAGCGGAACCTGTTTTCCCTGCACTGCCTCGAGTTTCACGCCGAGGATCGACTCCCACCACGGTGGCACGTGGGACAGCCCTGTGGGAAAGCCTCGTGGGAAAGCCACAGATTCCTTGATCCACGCGACAGGAAGGGTGACACTGCTGCTACTGCTCTGGAGGAAAGCGCACGTGCATGCCCCCATTCGAGACGAGGACTTACTCCCCTGGGGAGACTCCAGAAGTACCCCAAGATCCATGTCAGCCCTGGAGAGGAATCCTCAGGTTCTGGCCCCGACTCCACACAAGGTCTTAGGCCCCGGCATCGAAAGGAGAGGAATGCCTAGAGGCCCCCGAGCAACTCGCATGGGGATTGGCCTTTCCTGAGGCCACCAGAGAGGGTCCCTGAGGTCCCCGTCGTAAGTCGAGAGCACCTGCCGCAACTCGAGAAAATCCAGGAGCTTTTGCCCTCCAGGCGAGATGAGGCCCATTTCCGTTGAGGCTTCTCGAAGCTAATCAAACCTACAGTCTGTAACTTCCAAAAGGCCCTTCACACCCTTGCTGCAACTCAAGAAGTTGCCTGACATACCCGTCTCCACTCGAGAGGAAGCACGAGGGTCCGGCCCACATCCAGAAGAGCCCCATTTCCGCTCGTAGCTCGTGATGAGGGATCCTTTCGCTGGTGGCCGGGAAAGAATTCTGGGCGTTCCCGTCGCATCTCAAGAGGAGGCGCTCTCCACAGGAAAGGCGAGAGGTACGCCAGCGTCGTTCCACCATTCCAAGAGTCCCCCAGATGTCTCAGTCCATTCCAGAGGAACCTGTTTTCCCTGCACTGCCTCGACTTTCACGCCAAGGATCGACTGCCACCAAGGTGGCACGTGAGACAGCCCTGTGCGAAAGCCTCGTGGGACAGCCCTGTGGGAAAGCCTCGTGGGAAAGACTCGTGGAAAATCCTGGAGGGAAAGCCACAGATCCCATGACTCACGAGATGGGAAGCGTGACACTGCTGCTACAGATCAGGAGGAAAGCGCACCTGCATGCCCCCTCTCGAGACGAGGACTGACTCCCCTGGGGAGACTCCATAATTACCCCAAGATCCATGTCGGCATTGGTGAGGAATCCTCAGGTTCCGGCCCCGACTCCACACAACGTCTTAGGCCCCGGCACCGACGGGAGAGGAATCACGAGAGGCCCCCTAGCAACACGCATGATGACTGGCCTTTCCTGAGGCCGCCAGAGCGGGTCCCTGAAGTCCCCGTGGTAACTTGAGAGCACCTGCTGAAACTGGGGAATATCTAGAAGCCTCTCCATTCCAGGCGCCATGAGGCCCATTTCTGCTGAGGCATCTCGAGACTAACCACACCTAACCTCTGGAACTTCGAAAGGGTCCTTCACACCTTTGCTGCAACTCAAGAAGTTCCCCGACATACGCGTTCCTCTTCCCATTCTGCCATAATGGTGGTGACATCTGCATATCTAAGTTTATTGCTATTTCTTCCGGCAATCTTGATTCCAGCTCAGGTATCTTCCATCGCAGCATTTTTCATGATGTAGTCTGCATATAAGCTAAATAAACAGGGTGACAATATACAGCCTTGACATACTCCTTTTCCTTTTTGGAACCAGTATGTTGTTCCATGTCCTGCTCTAACTGTTGCTTCCTGACCTTCATACAGATTTCTCAAGAGGCAGGTTAGGTGGTCTAGTATTCCCTTCTCTTTCAGAATTGTGGCTAAAACAACAGTATAAGGACCTTTCCGATGTCAGGCCAAGGAATTGTGTTTCCAGTCATTGAGCCACACCTGATCACTGAGCACAAATTCATGAATCTGTTCCTCAAGGGGGAATGATATTTTTTTTTACACAAACTTAGTTACCTGATTTATTACCTTACCTAATTGTTCCAGCTGCTGTGAAATCCCACCTCCTTACTTGTGGCAAATCTGCTAACACCTGCCTCATTTGGGGTGGGGGGTTCTCCCATAGAAAATTTCATAAGGACAACAACAATGGGAACGTGCAGTTACCCGTAATATGAGTAAGTCTGCCAGAAGTAAGCCCATCCATGTACAGTCAGTCTCTATGATCCATTTTGAAAGAGTCTCTTCAAGAGTTTGGTTGTTTCTTTCCACCATTCCAGAACACTGGGGCCTATATGCTGTATGTAATTTCCACTGATATTTAGAGCTTCACATACCTGTTAATTAACGCGGCTACAAAGACAGGGCCATTGTCGGATTCTATACTGGTTGGAAACCCAAGTCTGGGAATTATTTCTCAAATCAGCGAGCTACTTCATTTTCTTTTTCAGATCAGGTAGGGAAGGCCTCTGCCCAACCAGAGAAGGTACCTACTATTCTAGTAAGTAATGATAACAGGTGACTGCCTTTGCTTCCCCGAAGGGACACTCGCTTTCCCTGCATCCTGAGAACTCCACGTCTCAGCCAGTTGGAAAAGCGCTTCTTGGAGGTCATTATTCAGGGGCAATTTCCCCTGGAGCCCGGGGCCATAGGGAGTGGCTCCACACTCCCAGGGAAAGGCAGAGCCACAGCCACACATCTGTCCCATCCCCTTTGCTCTGTAGGAGAGCTCTAGTGAGCCTAGGTCTGTCAGGAAAATTCTTGGCTCCTATGGGGACACATTCTATGTGTGAAACTGCATACAGGACCGAGGGGCCACAGGGCGCCTGTTTCTCTCGGGGCCGGAGGGGTGGGGGGCCTGAAGCAGTGCGGCCCAGCAACAGCTTCCACATCCATCCAATTGCTCTTTTCTTACCTCTGATAGAACTAGCTTTGTTCCAGCCTTTGGCAATTTGGAGGCAAGCGGGCCCCACTTCCTCCCCAAGGAGGCATGGGACCTACTTTGAGTGGAAAGGCCCCTCACGGAGCTGAACCCAGGAAGGCACCCAGTCATGTCTGACACATTCCTGCATCCTGCTTCTTCATGAGCAATACCGCTATAAGCTAGGAATGTCTTTCCAAGGCTCAGAAAGGACAGGGGAGATGCATGGTGCTGCCTCTGGAATTTCGGTCCTCTGAGCAGACCTGGAGGTCTCCCCTTGAAGAAGCAAACCAGTTTCTTCCAAATACAGGCTTGCAAACACACACTGGGTGGCTGCCTCTTCTTCCCTGAAGGACGATCACTTTCCCCACATCCTGTGAACTCTGCATCCCAGCCTGCTGGAAAAGCGCTTCTTGGAGGTCATTTTTCAGGGACAATTTTCCCTGGAGCCCGGGGCCGTAGGGAGGGCCCCATGCTCGCTGGGAAAGGCAGAGTCACATCCACAGTCTGTTCTATCCCTTTTGCCCTGTAGGAGAGCTCTAGTGAGCCTAGGTCTGTCAGGAAAATTCTTGGCTCCTATGGGGACACATCCTGTGTGTTAACCTGCATATGGGACCGAGGGGCCACAGGGCGCCTGCTCCTCTCGGGGGGTAACCTGAAGTGGTGCGGCCCAGCAACAGCCTGAACATCCATCTAATTGCTCTTTTCTTCCTTCTGATAGAGCTAGCTTTGCTTCTCGCTTTGGCATTTCGGAAGCCAGGGGGAGCCCCACCGCTGTTGTCCTGGGGTCTATTGGAGGTACCAGGTCTACTGGACCCCAGCATGGCACCCGACCCCCTCAGACACACTCCCGCAGCCTCCTTCCCCATGGGCAGGACTGTTCTGACCTAGGAATGTGTTCCCAAGGCTCAGAAAATGCAGGGAGACACACGGCCCTGACTCTGGAACTGAGGCCGTTGGAGCAGGCCTGGAGGTCTGACGTCTGAGACGGCAAACGCTTGCTGCGAGATACAGGTGTGAAAACACACTCTCTGGGGCTGCCTTTCCTTCCTCCAAGGAAGATAGCTTTTCCAGTCTCCTCCGTGCTGAGTCATACAAGGCTGGAAAGGTCTGGCTTAGAGGGCATTTCTCAGCGGCAATGGCCCCTGAGGCCCTGCACCCAGGGAGGGATCCTACCCTCCCAGGGGAAGTCAAAGCAACCTCCAAACAGCTGTTCTATCATGTTTCCTCTGCAGGAGGGAGCTAGTGAGCCCAGGTCTGTCTGGAACGTTCTTGGATCCTGCGGGGAAATCATCCTGGGAGCCCACCTGGATACCAGTCGTAGGGGCTAACATCTGCATTTTTCTTCCTTGGAGCCCTAACGCAGTACAGCCTAGCAACTGCTTGAAAATCCATCCTGTTGCTGTTTTCTTCCCTCTGACAGAGCGAGCTTTGCTCCCCACTTTGGGATTTCAGAAGCAAGGTGGTGGCCTGCAACTCCTTGCCTGGGGTCCATTGGAGGTGCAAGGTGCCCTCGACCAGGTGACCCCAGCATGGCACCTGGCCCCCTCAGACACACTCCCGCAGCCTGCTTCCCCATGGGCAGGACTGCTCTCCCCTAGGAATGTGTTTGCGAGGCCAGGAAACTGCAGGGAGACACAAGGCCCTGATTCTGGAATGGAGTCTGTTGGAGCAGGCCTGCAGGTCTTATGTCTAACAAGCCAAACACTTGCTGCAAGATACAGGCCTGAAAACACACTCTTGGGCTGCCTTTCCTTCCTCCAAGGAAGAGAGTTTTCTCAGCCTCCTGTGGGCTGAGAGTCACACAGGGCTGAAAAGCACTTACTGGGAGATTAGTTTTCATTGGCCATGGCCCCTGAGGCCCTGTGCTCAGGGAGGGCTCCCTCCCTCCCAGGGAAAGTCAAAGGAAGCTCCAAACGGCTGTTCAATCATGTTTCGGAGAGAGTCATTGCCAAGGCAGGTTTATAAGAAGTTCGAGGGTCCCCAAGGAGAGAGGGGTCTAGAATTCTCAAGGAGGAAGAAAGGGCACACTTTTTTCCCTCTACATTCCTTCGGATTACATAACAATCATGCATCCTTCTTGAGGACGGTCTCTGGAAAAACCTTCTGGCTAATCCTGTTATCTTAAAATGTAAATGATGGGAGTAGGTCTAGTGAGTCTTTACAACCTCCAGACATTCTTTTGTTCGTTGTAATAACTTATTGGAGAGTATATAACTCCATTACTAACACTAGCAAGGGGGTACACTTTCTGCCCCTTGTGATGTCTCTGTCAGAAGCTTTCTCTATCTCCTTTCTACTTGAATAAGACTCGATTGCACAAAAGCTCTGAGCAATCAAGCCTCGTCTTGGGCCCTGGATTGAATTCTTCTCCTCCATAAGCCAAGAATCCCAGCATCTTTTCGTGGTTCAGCAACAATATTTCATTTCCTCTGCAGGAGAGAGCTAGTGAGCTTAGGTCTGTCTGGAACATTCTTGGATCCTGTGGGGAAAATATCCTGTGCACACATCTGGATACTGGGCCTAGAGGCCAAAATTCGCATTTCTTTCCCGCGGAGCCCTCACGTGGTGTGACTGAGCAACTGCTTGAAAATCCATCCCATTGCTGTTTTCCTCCTTCTGACAGACAGAGCTAGCTTTGTTCCCTGCTTTGGGATATCTCAACCGAGGGGCCGGTCCATAGCTACTCGCCTGGGGCCCATTGGATGTGCAAGGTGCCCTGGACTAGGTGACCCTAGCATGGCACTCAGCCCGCTCAGACACACTCCCGAGGCTTCTTTCTCATGGGAAGCACTGCTCCAACCTAGGAATGTGTCTGCAATGCTTGGAAAGTGCAGTGAGACACACAGCCCTGACTCTGGAATTGAGGCCCTCAGAGCAAGCCTGCAGCTCTGATGTCTGAGAAGCAAAACACTTGCTGCAAAGAGAGGCCTGAAAACACACTCTCTGTGGATGACTTTCCTTCCTCTAAGGAAGACAGTTTTCCCAGTCTCCTGCTTCCTGCATGTCACACAGCTGGAATGCGCTTGCTTGGATGTCATGATTCAGTGGCAATGACCCCTGAGGCCCTTTGCCCAGGGAGGGCTCCCACACTCATAGGCAAATCAAAGCAACTTCCAAGTGAGTCAGCTCTTCACATCAAGTGGCCAAAGTATTGGAGTTTCAGGTTCAGTATTAGTCCTTCCAATGGATATTCAGACCTGATTTCCTTTAGGATGGAGTGGTTGCGTCTCCTTGTAGTCTAAGCGACCTACAAGCATCTTCTCCAACACCACTGTTCAAAAGCATCAAATTTTCAGCTGTCACTTTCTTTATAGTACATCTTTCATATCCATCCATGACATATGGAAAAACCATAGCCTTGACCGGATGGGTCTTTGTTGGCAAAGCAACGTCTCGGCTTTTTAATATGCTGTCTAGTTTGGTCATCACTTTTCTTCCAAGTCATAAATATGTTTTAAGTTCATGGAGGCAGCCATCACCTGCAGTGATTTCCAAGCCCCCCCAAATAGTCTGCTGCTGTTTCCAATGTTTTCCCATCTATTTGCCATGAAGTGATGAGACTGGATGCAATGATTGTAGTTTTCTGAATGCTGAGCTTTAAGCTAACTTTTTCACTCTCCTCTTTCACTTTCATCAGGAGACTCTTTAGCTCTTCTTCACTTTCTGCCATAAGGGTGGTGTCATCTGAATATCTGAGATTATTGATATTTCTCCCAGCAACCTTGATTCCAGCGTGTGCTTCCTCCAGCCCAGTGTTTCTCATGCTGTACTCTGCATATAAGTTAAATAAGCAGGGTGACAATATACAGCCTTGACATGTTCCTTTTCCTATGTAGAACCAGTCTGTTGTTCCATGTCCAGTTCGAACTGTTTCTTCCTGACCTGCATACAGGTTTCTCAAGAGACAGGTCAGGTGGTCTGGTATTCCCATCTCTTTCAGAATTTTTCCCAGTTTCTTGTGATCCACACAGTCAAAGGCTTTGGCATTGTCAATAAAGCAGAAATAGATGGGTTTTTTTTTTTCCGGAACTCTCTTGCTTTTTCAATGATCCAGTGGATGTTGGCAATTTGATCTCTGGTTTCTCTGCATTTTTTAAATCCCTCTTGAACATCTGGAAGTTCACAGTTCATGTGAACTTGGAGAATTTTGAGCATTACTTTACTAGTGTGTGAGATGAGTGCAATTGTGCAGCAGCTTGAATAGTGTTTGTCATTGCCTTTCTTTGGGATTGGAATGAAAACTGACCTAATGACTAGATGTTTTCAATTGCATATGCTGAAAGAACTGGGTGTGCAGTTTTAAAGGAAAAAAAAATCATTTTAACCCATTTTCTCTGAAGTGCAAGGCATATCATGGCCATCCCTGAATCATAAAGTCACCTTTTCTTTATGTAGTCATAGTTTCATGCCTAAATTATAGGCCAACTCGTGCTCAACTTGACTCTGATGTCAGGGGCAGATCAACTGATAAAAAGCTTGGATTGTCCCTCTGGAGGAAAGTGAGATCTTGGTCCCACGAGAAGAATCTGAAGGGTTAAGGGAACTTGCAAGAGTGGGGAAAGCTTAGTCCATCCTACATGTACCAAAATCTTAAATAAGGCTTATTTACTTTACCGAAGTAAAAAAACAGATGATGAAAACAATTATAAATCAATGAAAGGTAGAGAAACTCATAGTCTGTGATCAAAAATTGCATTCTAAGAAAACTTAGTTCTCTTAACCTAGAGAGGAGACTAAATTCCATCTGGTAGCAGCTTACCAGAAGACAAGCAAACAAACAAACAAATTATCAGTAAGCTTAAAAAAAGTATTTTCCATGTATCTTGAAGTAGCAGTATTTCTGCAAAGGCATCAGTGTGAAACCACAGAGGACATGGTTAAAACCTGATGAAATAGAAATTGACAATGTCATCTGGTCACTGCTGCGACTTGAAATGCTTTAATATGATAACTAGAATGATAACTGACAGCATTTGACCAGGACATATCAGATTTTCACGGATGTCATATCATTTCTAGGATATCTATATTAGGAACTGAAGGAATCTTTGAACCTAGGAAAGAAAACAACAGTCTCAAAGGCCCTTGCTGAGTCATCTAGCAGCAAGGAATGTCTTTGCAAGGATCGCAAAGTGAAGGGAAGATACACCGACCTGCCTCTGCAACTTCGGTCCTCTGAGCAGATCTGGAGGTCTCCCTTTGTATAAGCTAACCTGTTCCTTCCAAATAGAGGTTTGCAACACAAAACAAGTGGCCGCCTATTCTTCCCCGAAGGAGGCTCTCTTTCCCCACATCCTGCAAACTCCCTTTCCCAGCCTCCTGGAAAAGTGCTTCTTGCAGTTCCTTTCAGAAAATCCTATGGACAGAGAAGCCTGGTAGGCTGCAGTCCATGGGGTCGCTGAGGGTCGGACACGACTGAGCGACTGCACTTTCATTTTCACTTTCATGCATTGGAGAAGGCAATGGCAACCCACTTACTGTTCTTGCCTGGAGAATCCCAGGGACGGGGGAGCCTAGTGGGCTACCGTCTATGGCGTCGCACAGAGTCGAACACGACTGAACCAACTTAGCAGCAGCAGCAGCAGCAGCAGCAGCAGCAGCAGCAGCAGCAGCAGCAGCAGTTCCTTTCTTAGGGGCAGTTATCCCTGAGATTGGGACCTGGAAAGGCAGAGCCACCTCCACACACACATCTTTTCTGTCCCCTTTCCTCTGGAGGAGAGCTCTAGTGAGCCTAGGTCTGTCAGGAAAATTCTTGGCTTTGACGGGATCACACCCGGTGTGTGAACCTGCATACCCGACCTAGGGGCCACAGGGCACCTGTTTTGCTCGAGTGGGTCCTGGAGGGGTGCAGCATAGCAAGAGCTTAAAGATCCATCCAATTTGTCTTTCTTTTACCTCGGAGAGAACGAGTTTGCTCCACCTCCACCCTTTGGCAGTGTGGAGGGAAGAGGGCACAACCCTCTCCCAAAGGGGACATAGGGCCTACCAGGAGAGAAAGGCCCCTTGAGGAGCTGAGCCCAGGTAGGCAGCCAGTGATGTCAAGCACACTCCCGCTGCTTGCTTCTTCATGGGCACTCCGACAATCTGCTAGGAATGTCTTGGCAAGGATCTCAAAGGGAAGGGGAGATACATGGCCCTGTCTCTGGAACTTCAGTCCTCTGAGCAGATCTGGAGGTCTTGAGTTGTATAAGCAAACGTGTTCCTTCCAAATAGAGGCTTGCGAACACACCCCCGGTGGTTGCCTCTTCTTCCCCGAAGAAGTCTTTCTTTCCCCACATGCTGCGAACTCCCTGTCCCAACCTCCAAGATTAGCGCTTCTTGCCATTCCTTTCTTAGAGGCAGTTATCCCTGAGCTTGGGGCCGTAGGGAGTAGCCCCACACTCACAGGGAAAGGCAAAGACTCCTCCATACATCTCCTCTATCCCCTTTGCTCTGGAGGAGAGCTTTAGTGAGCCTAGGTCTTTCAGGAAAATTGTTGGCTTGGACAGGATCTCACCCTGTTTGTGAACCTGCATACCCAACCGGGGGCCACAGAGCACCTGTTTCAGGAAAGTGGGCCCTGAAAGGGTGCAGCCTAGCAAGAGCTTGAAAATCCATTCAATTGCTGTTTTTGTACCTCTGACAGAGCGAGCTTTGCTCCACCCTTTGGCAGTGTGGAGAAAAGAGGCATGACACCCTCCCCAAGGGGACATGGGGCCTACTTCGAGAGGAAAGGCCCCTTGTGGAGTTGAGGCACACAGTCGTGTCAAACACACTCCCACTGCTTGCTTCTTCATGGGCACTCCCGCTATCAGCTAGGAATGTCTTTGCAATGATCACAAAGGGAAGGGGAGATACACGGCCCTGCCTCTGGACCTCCGGTGCTCTGAGCAAATCTGGTCTCCCGTTGTTGGTCAAGTTTAACTTCAAGGTCAAGGTCAAGTTCAAGTTCAAGGTCAAAGTCAAGGTCAAGCTCAAGTTCAAGTTCAAGTTCAAGGTCAAAGTCAAGGTCAAGTTCAAGTTCAAGTTCAAGGTCAAGTTCAAGTTCAAGTTCAAGTTCAAGTTCAAGGTCAAAGTCAAGGTCAAGTTCAAGTTCAAGTTCAAGGTCAAAGTCAAGGTCAAGTTCAAGTTCAAGTTCAAGTTCAAGGTCAAGTTCAAGTTCAAGTTCAAGGTCAAAGTCAAGGTCAAGTTCAAGTTCAAGTTCAAGTTCAAGGTCAAAGTCAAGGTCAAGTTCAAGTTCAAGTTCAAGTTCAAGGTCAAAGTCAAGGTCAAGTTCAAGTTCAAGTTCAAGTTCAAGTTCAAGTTCAAGGTCAAGGTCAAGTTCAAGTTCAAGTTCAAAGTCAAGATCAAGTTCAAGTTCAAGATCAAGTTCAAGTTCAAGTTCAAGGTCAAAGTCAAGGTCAAGTTCAAGTTCAAGTTCAAGGTCAAAGTCAAGATCAAGTTCAAGTTCAAGTTCAAGGTCAAAGTCAAGGTCAAGTTCAAGTTCAAGTTCAAGTTCAAGGTCAAAGTCAAGGTCAAGTTCAAGTTCAAGTTCAAGTTCAAGGTCAAAGTCAAGGTCAAGTTCAAGTTCAAGTTCAAGTTCAAGGTCAAAGTCAAGGTCAAGTTCAAGTTCAAGTTCAATTTCAAGTTCAAGGTCAAAGTCAAGGTCAAGTTCAAGTTCAAGTTCAAGTTCAAGGTCAAGGTCAAGTTCAAGTTCAAGGTCAAGGTCAAGGTCAAGTTCAAGTTCAAGGTCAAGGTCAAGTTCAAGTTCAAGGTCAAAGTCAAGGTCAAGTTCAAGTTCAAGTTCAAGTTCAAGTTCAAGGTCAAAGTCAAGGTCAAGTTCAAGTTCAAGTTCAAGTTCAAGGTCAAAGTCAAGGTCAAGTTCAAGTTCAAGGTCAAGGTCAAGGTCAAGTTCAAGTTCAAGGTCAAGGTCAAGTTCAAGTTCAAGTTCAAGTTCAAGTTCAAGGTCAAAGTCAAGGTCAAGTTCAAGTTCAAGTTCAAGTTCAAGTTCAAGGTCAAAGTCAATGCCCACAGGAAGATGTGAGGATAAAGGGCCTCATCCCAGCACAGCACCCGCTCCCACCGGCCCCTGACTCCCGCAGCACGCCCCCTAAAACAACACTGTCTTCCCAGAAAAGAGAACGGAGAAGCCATGTGTGTGCCAAAGGAGCAAGATGAACGAACGATGCAACGCCCTCCAACTTTGGGCACACCTGACGCCTGGGAACCCCGGGCCCGGCCGATGGGTCCCCGCCGTTCTCGGGCGGGAGCGGGGGTCGACACGTGGGCCGAGAGCCCTTGCCCGGGCCACCCGCAAATCCCCTGAGACGTGATCCGACCCCAGGGACCGAGGGCAAACGTACCGCTTGAGGTGCTGGAGGAGCTGGACGAAGCCATGGTGGGAGAGGCACACAGGAGCGCTGCAGACTGCTGGCCGAGTGGGCGGGGACCCAGCAGCCCAGGACTCTGGAGAGCGGGAGGCGTCTCCGCCCCCATTGACGTCAATAGGGTTTGGGTGCGTAGATGGAGGGGGCCGCCCCTGGCCTCTTTCCAAGCAGAGACCCTGGACGGAGTCCCGTGGAGTGAGTGGGCTTTTCCCGGGCACAGCTGTGCCCCGGACCGCCAAGATCCCCGTTGGGGTGGGTGGGCAGTTCGGGGGCTTTGGTTTGTGGCCCTCCCTCGCAGCGGATGGTGGGATCAACCCCGGGTGGATCAATCAGGGGCCCTCAGCAGTGCCAAGGGAGCTCACCGCCCAGGAAACGCCCCCTAGGTCCCTTTGAATTGGCCGCCCACGCCCCCTTTCCCAGCCTGCCTTGTTCTGGGGTTTCCCACCTTTTCACATACCACAGGTCCCTGGGCCTGGACTGTCCCCCGCTGGCTCCTCCGAGGCATTCCGGGACAACGGACGCTCTCTCCAGCGCCTCCACCTAGATCCCACGCTGTCCTCGCCTCCATATGCCACCTGCGCCTCCCCAACTCCTCCGTGGGCTCCTGGCGTCCTTTCCCTACAGCAGTCCCAGAGCACCAGCCCCGAGGGCTTTGAGTTGCCTGGAGCCCAAGGCTCCGGCCAGAGACCTGAGGGGCCAGCGTCTGGACCGGCAGCTAATGCCATTAGGGGCTTTTCTCATGTGGAGCCTGAGGCCAACATCCGTGGCAACCCCCAAGCGCGAATGCCCCGGAGATACACGCCCAAGGGGACAGTGTACCCCCTATGTGGGGAAGGAGGTTCCTGTTTTCCCAGCACTGCATGGTGGCACGTGGAATAGCCCTGTGGGAAAGCCCATGGAAAAGCCTCGAGGGAAAGACACAGATCCCTTGATCCACAAGACGGGAAGCGAGACACTGCTGCTACTGCTCAGGAGGAAAGCACACCTGCATGACCCCACTCGAGACGAGGACTGACGCCCCTTGGGAGACTCCAGAAGTACGCCAAGATCCATGTGAGCACGGGAGAGGAATCCTCAGGTTCTGGTCCGACTCCACACAAGGTCTTAGGCGCCGGCATCGACGGGCGAGGAATCCTGAGAGGCCACCGAGCAACTCGCATGGGGAATGACCTTTCCTGAGGCCAACAGAGCGGGTCCATGAGGTCCCCGTCGTAAGTCGAGAGCACAAGCCGCAACTCGAGAAAACCAGGAGGTTCCCCCCTCCGGGCGAGATGTGGCCCATTTTGGCTGAGGCGTCTCGAGGCTAATCACATCTAACCTCTGGAACTTCCAAAGGGTCCTTGACACCCTTACTGCAACTCAAGAAGTTCCCCGACATACCCGTCTCCAGTCGAAAGAAAGCACGGCGTTCGGCCCACATCCAGAGGAGCCCCGTTTCCACCTCGTAGCTCGAGATGAGGGATCCTTTCCCTGCTTGGTCGGGAAAGAATTCCCGGCGTTCCCGTCGCATCTCAAGAGCAGGCACTCTCCAAAGGAAAGGCGAGAGGAACTCCAGGGTCGTGCCACCATTCCCAGAGTCCCCCAGATGTCCCAGTCCATTCCTGAGGAACCTCCTTTCCCTGCACTGCCTCGACTTTCACGCCGAGGATCGACTCACACCAGGGTGGCACGTGAGACAGCCCTGTGGGAAAGCCTCGTGGGAAAGCCTCATGGGAAAGCCTCGAGGGAAAGCCACAGATCCCATGATCGACACGACGGGAAGCGTGACACTGCTACTACAGCTCGGGAGGAAAGCGCACGTGCATGCCCCCTCTCGAGACGAGGACTGACTCTCCTGGGCAGACTCCAGAAGTACCGCAAGATCCATGTCAGCACTGGAGAGGAATCCTCAGGTTCCGCCTCCGACTCCACACAAGGTCTTAGGCCCCGGCATCGAAGGGAGAGGAATCCCGAGCGGCCCCCGAGCAACTCGAATGGGGACTGGCCAGTCCTGAGGCCACCAGAGCGGGTGCCTTAAGTCACCGTCGTAAGACGAGAGCACCTGCCGCAACTCGAGAAAATCCAGGAGGTACTCCCCTCCAGGCGAAATGAGGCCCATTTCCGCCGATGCTTCTCGACACTAATCACAACTAACCTCTGGAACTTCCAAAAGGTCCTTCACACCCTTGCTGCAACTCAAGAAGTTCCCCGACTACCCCTGTCCACTCTAGAGGAAGCACAATGGTCCCGCCCACATCAAGAGGAGCCCCGTTTCCGCATTGTAGTTCCAGATGAGGGATCCTTTCCCTGCTTGGTCGGGAAAGAATTCTGGGCATTCCTGTCGCATCTCAAGAGGAGGCGCTCTCCACAGGAAAGGCGAGAGGAACTCCAGGGTCGTGCCACCATTCTCAGAGTCCCCCAGATGTCCCAGTCCATTCCAGAGGAAGGTGTTTTCTCTCCACTGCCTCGACTTTCACGCCGCAGATCGACTCACACCACGGTGGCACATGGGACAGCCCTGTGGGAAAGCCTCATGGGAAAGCCTTGTGGGAAAACCTCGAGGGAAAGCCACAGATACCATGATGCAGTTGATAGGAAGCGTGACACTGCTGCTACAGCTCTGGAGGAAAGGGCACGTGCATGCCCCCATTTGAAATGAGGACTTACTTCCCTGGGGAGACTCCAGAAGTACCCCAAGATCCATGTCAGCACTGGAGAGGAATCCTCAGGTTCCGGGCCCGACTCCACACAAGGTCTTAGGCTCCAGCATCCAAGGGAGAGGAATCCCGAGAGGCCCGCGACCAACTCACATGGGGACAGGCCTTTCCTGAGGCCACCAGAGCGGGTCCCTGAGGTCCCTGTCATAAGTAGAGAGCACCTGCCGCAACTCGAGAAAATCCAGGAGGTTTTGCCCTCCAGGCAAGATGAGGCCCATTTCCGCTGTTCCTTTTGAAGGCTAGTCACACCTAACCTCTGGAACTTCCAAAAGGTCCTTCACACCCTTGCTGCAACTCAAGAAGCTCCCCGACATACCCGTCTCCACTCGAGAGGAAGCACGCGGGTCCTGCACACATCCAGAGGAGTCCCGTTTCCGCCTCGTAGCTCGAGATGAGGGATCCTTTCGCTGCTTGCCCGGGAAAGATTTCTGGGCGTTCCTGGCGCATGTCAAGAGGAGGCGCTCGCCACAGGAAAGGCGAGAGGAACTCCAGGGTCTTTGCGCCATTCCCAGAGTCCCCCAGATGTCTCAGTCCATTCCAGCGGAACCTGTTTTCCCTGCACTGCCTCGAGTTTCACGCCGAGGATCGACTCCCACCACGGTGGCACGTGGGACAGCCCTGTGGGAAAGCCTCGTGGGAAAGCCACAGATTCCTTGATCCACGCGACAGGAAGGGTGACACTGCTGCTACTGCTCTGGAGGAAAGCGCACGTGCATGCCCCCATTCGAGACGAGGACTTACTCCCCTGGGGAGACTCCAGAAGTACCCCAAGATCCATGTCAGCCCTGGAGAGGAATCCTCAGGTTCTGGCCCCGACTCCACACAAGGTCTTAGGCCCCGGCATCGAAAGGAGAGGAATGCCTAGAGGCCCCCGAGCAACTCGCATGGGGATTGGCCTTTCCTGAGGCCACCAGAGAGGGTCCCTGAGGTCCCCGTCGTAAGTCGAGAGCACCTGCCGCAACTCGAGAAAATCCAGGAGCTTTTGCCCTCCAGGCGAGATGAGGCCCATTTCCGTTGAGGCTTCTCGAAGCTAATCAAACCTACAGTCTGTAACTTCCAAAAGGCCCTTCACACCCTTGCTGCAACTCAAGAAGTTGCCTGACATACCCGTCTCCACTCGAGAGGAAGCACGAGGGTCCGGCCCACATCCAGAAGAGCCCCATTTCCGCTCGTAGCTCGTGATGAGGGATCCTTTCGCTGGTGGCCGGGAAAGAATTCTGGGCGTTCCCGTCGCATCTCAAGAGGAGGCGCTCTCCACAGGAAAGGCGAGAGGTACGCCAGCGTCGTTCCACCATTCCAAGAGTCCCCCAGATATCTCAGTCCATTCCAGAGGAACCTGTTTTCCCTGCACTGCCTCGACTTTCACGCCAAGGATCGACTGCCACCAAGGTGGCACGTGAGACAGCCCTGTGCGAAAGCCTCGTGGGACAGCCCTGTGGGAAAGCCTCGTGGGAAAGACTCGTGGAAAATCCTGGAGGGAAAGCCACAGATCCCATGACTCACGAGATGGGAAGCGTGACACTGCTGCTACAGATCAGGAGGAAAGCGCACCTGCATGCCCCCTCTCGAGACGAGGACTGACTCCCCTGGGGAGACTCCATAATTACCCCAAGATCCATGTCGGCATTGGTGAGGAATCCTCAGGTTCCGGCCCCGACTCCACACAACGTCTTAGGCCCCGGCACCGACGGGAGAGGAATCACGAGAGGCCCCCTAGCAACACGCATGATGACTGGCCTTTCCTGAGGCCGCCAGAGCGGGTCCCTGAAGTCCCCGTGGTAACTTGAGAGCACCTGCTGAAACTGGGGAATATCTAGAAGCCTCTCCATTCCAGGCGCCATGAGGCCCATTTCTGCTGAGGCATCTCGAGACTAACCACACCTAACCTCTGGAACTTCGAAAGGGTCCTTCACACCTTTGCTGCAACTCAAGAAGTTCCCCGACATACGCGTTCCTCTTCCCATTCTGCCATAATGGTGGTGACATCTGCATGTCTAAGTTTATTGCTATTTCTTCCGGCAATCTTGATTCCAGCTCAGGTATCTTCCATCCCAGCATTTTTCATGATGTAGTCTGCATATAAGCTAAATAAACAGGGTGACAATATACAGCCTTGACATACTCCTTTTCCTTTTTGGAACCAGTATGTTGTTCCATGTCCTGCTCTAACTGTTGCTTCCTGACCGTCATACAGATTTCTCAAGAGGCAGGTTAGGTGGTCTAGTATTCCCTTCTCTTTCAGAATTGTGGCTAAAACAACAGTATAAGGACCTTTCCGATGTCAGGCCAAGGAATTGTGTTTCCAGTCATTGAGCCACACCTGATCACTGAGCACAAATTCATGAATCTGTTCCTCAAGGGGGAATGATATTTTTTTTTACACAAACTTAGTTACCTGATTTATTACCTTACCTAATTGTTCCAGCTGCTGTGAAATCCCACCTCCTTACTTGTGGCAAATCTGCTAACACCTGCCTCATTTGGGGTGGGGGGTTCTCCCATAGAAAATTTCATAAGGACAACAACAATGGGAACGTGCAGTTACCCGTAATATGAGTAAGTCTGCCAGAAGTAAGCCCATCCATGTACAGTCAGTCTCTATGATCCATTTTGAAAGAGTCTCTTCAAGAGTTTGGTTGTTTCTTTCCACCATTCCAGAACACTGGGGCCTATATGCTGTATGTAATTTCCACTGATATTTAGAGCTTCACATACCTGTTAATTAACGCGGCTACAAAGACAGGGCCATTGTCGGATTCTATCCTGGTTGGAAACCCAAGTCTGGGAATTATTTCTCAAATCAGCGAGCTACTTCATTTTCTTTTTCAGATCAGGTAGGGAAGGCCTCTGCCCAACCAGAGAAGGTACCTACTATTCTAGTAAGTAATGATAACAGGTGACTGCCTTTGCTTCCCCGAAGGGACACTCGCTTTCCCTGCATCCTGAGAACTCCACGTCTCAGCCAGTTGGAAAAGCGCTTCTTGGAGGTCATTATTCAGGGGCAATTTCCCCTGGAGCCCGGGGCCATAGGGAGTGGCTCCACACTCCCAGGGAAAGGCAGAGCCACAGCCACACATCTGTCCCATCCCCTTTGCTCTGTAGGAGAGCTCTAGTGAGCCTAGGTCTGTCAGGAAAATTCTTGGCTCCTATGGGGACACATTCTATGTGTGAAACTGCATACAGGACCGAGGGGCCACAGGGCGCCTGTTTCTCTCGGGGCCGGAGGGGTGGGGGGCCTGAAGCAGTGCGGCCCAGCAACAGCTTCCACATCCATCCAATTGCTCTTTTCTTACCTCTGATAGAACTAGCTTTGTTCCAGCCTTTGGCAATTTGGAGGCAAGCGGGCCCCACTTCCTCCCCAAGGAGGCATGGGACCTACTTTGAGTGGAAAGGCCCCTCACGGAGCTGAACCCAGGAAGGCACCCAGTCATGTCTGACACATTCCTGCATCCTGCTTCTTCATGAGCAATACCGCTATAAGCTAGGAATGTCTTTCCAAGGCTCAGAAAGGACAGGGGAGATGCATGGTGCTGCCTCTGGAATTTCGGTCCTCTGAGCAGACCTGGAGGTCTCCCCTTGAAGAAGCAAACCAGTTTCTTCCAAATACAGGCTTGCAAACACACACTGGGTGGCTGCCTCTTCTTCCCTGAAGGACGATCACTTTCCCCACATCCTGTGAACTCTGCATCCCAGCCTGCTGGAAAAGCGCTTCTTGGAGGTCATTTTTCAGGGACAATTTTCCCTGGAGCCCGGGGCCGTAGGGAGGGCCCCATGCTCGCTGGGAAAGGCAGAGTCACATCCACAGTCTGTTCTATCCCTTTTGCCCTGTAGGAGAGCTCTAGTGAGCCTAGGTCTGTCAGGAAAATTCTTGGCTCCTATGGGGACACATCCTGTGTGTTAACCTGCATATGGGACCGAGGGGCCACAGGGCGCCTGCTCCTCTCGGGGGGTAACCTGAAGTGGTGCGGCCCAGCAACAGCCTGAACATCCATCTAATTGCTCTTTTCTTCCTTCTGATAGAGCTAGCTTTGCTTCTCGCTTTGGCATTTCGGAAGCCAGGGGGAGCCCCACCGCTGTTGTCCTGGGGTCTATTGGAGGTACCAGGTCTACTGGACCCCAGCATGGCACCCGACCCCCTCAGACACACTCCCGCAGCCTCCTTCCCCATGGGCAGGACTGTTCTGACCTAGGAATGTGTTCCCAAGGCTCAGAAAATGCAGGGAGACACACGGCCCTGACTCTGGAACTGAGGCCGTTGGAGCAGGCCTGGAGGTCTGACGTCTGAGACGGCAAACGCTTGCTGCGAGATACAGGTGTGAAAACACACTCTCTGGGGCTGCCTTTCCTTCCTCCAAGGAAGATAGCTTTTCCAGTCTCCTCCGTGCTGAGTCATACAAGGCTGGAAAGGTCTGGCTTAGAGGGCATTTCTCAGCGGCAATGGCCCCTGAGGCCCTGCACCCAGGGAGGGATCCTACCCTCCCAGGGGAAGTCAAAGCAACCTCCAAACAGCTGTTCTATCATGTTTCCTCTGCAGGAGGGAGCTAGTGAGCCCAGGTCTGTCTGGAACGTTCTTGGATCCTGCGGGGAAATCATCCTGGGAGCCCACCTGGATACCAGTCGTAGGGGCTAACATCTGCATTTTTCTTCCTTGGAGCCCTAACGCAGTACAGCCTAGCAACTGCTTGAAAATCCATCCTGTTGCTGTTTTCTTCCCTCTGACAGAGCGAGCTTTGCTCCCCACTTTGGGATTTCAGAAGCAAGGTGGTGGCCTGCAACTCCTTGCCTGGGGTCCATTGGAGGTGCAAGGTGCCCTCGACCAGGTGACCCCAGCATGGCACCTGGCCCCCTCAGACACACTCCCGCAGCCTGCTTCCCCATGGGCAGGACTGCTCTCCCCTAGGAATGTGTTTGCGAGGCCAGGAAACTGCAGGGAGACACAAGGCCCTGATTCTGGAATGGAGTCTGTTGGAGCAGGCCTGCAGGTCTTATGTCTAACAAGCCAAACACTTGCTGCAAGATACAGGCCTGAAAACACACTCTTGGGCTGCCTTTCCTTCCTCCAAGGAAGAGAGTTTTCTCAGCCTCCTGTGGGCTGAGAGTCACACAGGGCTGAAAAGCACTTACTGGGAGATTAGTTTTCATTGGCCATGGCCCCTGAGGCCCTGTGCTCAGGGAGGGCTCCCTCCCTCCCAGGGAAAGTCAAAGGAAGCTCCAAACGGCTGTTCAATCATGTTTCGGAGAGAGTCATTGCCAAGGCAGGTTTATAAGAAGTTCGAGGGTCCCCAAGGAGAGAGGGGTCTAGAATTCTCAAGGAGGAAGAAAGGGCACACTTTTTTCCCTCTACATTCCTTCGGATTACATAACAATCATGCATCCTTCTTGAGGACGGTCTCTGGAAAAACCTTCTGGCTAATCCTGTTATCTTAAAATGTAAATGATGGGAGTAGGTCTAGTGAGTCTTTACAACCTCCAGACATTCTTTTGTTCGTTGTAATAACTTATTGGAGAGTATATAACTCCATTACTAACACTAGCAAGGGGGTACACTTTCTGCCCCTTGTGATGTCTCTGTCAGAAGCTTTCTCTATCTCCTTTCTACTTGAATAAGACTCGATTGCACAAAAGCTCTGAGCAATCAAGCCTCGTCTTGGGCCCTGGATTGAATTCTTCTCCTCCATAAGCCAAGAATCCCAGCATCTTTTCGTGGTTCAGCAACAATATTTCATTTCCTCTGCAGGAGAGAGCTAGTGAGCTTAGGTCTGTCTGGAACATTCTTGGATCCTGTGGGGAAAATATCCTGTGCACACATCTGGATACTGGGCCTAGAGGCCAAAATTCGCATTTCTTTCCCGCGGAGCCCTCACGTGGTGTGACTGAGCAACTGCTTGAAAATCCATCCCATTGCTGTTTTCCTCCTTCTGACAGACAGAGCTAGCTTTGTTCCCTGCTTTGGGATATCTCAACCGAGGGGCCGGTCCATAGCTACTCGCCTGGGGCCCATTGGATGTGCAAGGTGCCCTGGACTAGGTGACCCTAGCATGGCACTCAGCCCGCTCAGACACACTCCCGAGGCTTCTTTCTCATGGGAAGCACTGCTCCAACCTAGGAATGTGTCTGCAATGCTTGGAAAGTGCAGTGAGACACACAGCCCTGACTCTGGAATTGAGGCCCTCAGAGCAAGCCTGCAGCTCTGATGTCTGAGAAGCAAAACACTTGCTGCAAAGAGAGGCCTGAAAACACACTCTCTGTGGATGACTTTCCTTCCTCTAAGGAAGACAGTTTTCCCAGTCTCCTGCTTCCTGCATGTCACACAGCTGGAATGCGCTTGCTTGGATGTCATGATTCAGTGGCAATGACCCCTGAGGCCCTTTGCCCAGGGAGGGCTCCCACACTCATAGGCAAATCAAAGCAACTTCCAAGTGAGTCAGCTCTTCACATCAAGTGGCCAAAGTATTGGAGTTTCAGGTTCAGTATTAGTCCTTCCAATGGATATTCAGACCTGATTTCCTTTAGGATGGAGTGGTTGCGTCTCCTTGTAGTCTAAGCGACCTACAAGCATCTTCTCCAACACCACTGTTCAAAAGCATCAAATTTTCAGCTGTCACTTTCTTTATAGTACATCTTTCATATCCATCCATGACATATGGAAAAACCATAGCCTTGACCGGATGGGTCTTTGTTGGCAAAGCAACGTCTCGGCTTTTTAATATGCTGTCTAGTTTGGTCATCACTTTTCTTCCAAGTCATAAATATGTTTTAAGTTCATGGAGGCAGCCATCACCTGCAGTGATTTCCAAGCCCCCCCAAATAGTCTGCTGCTGTTTCCAATGTTTTCCCATCTATTTGCCATGAAGTGATGAGACTGGATGCAATGATTGTAGTTTTCTGAATGCTGAGCTTTAAGCTAACTTTTTCACTCTCCTCTTTCACTTTCATCAGGAGACTCTTTAGCTCTTCTTCACTTTCTGCCATAAGGGTGGTGTCATCTGAATATCTGAGATTATTGATATTTCTCCCAGCAACCTTGATTCCAGCGTGTGCTTCCTCCAGCCCAGTGTTTCTCATGCTGTACTCTGCATATAAGTTAAATAAGCAGGGTGACAATATACAGCCTTGACATGTTCCTTTTCCTATGTAGAACCAGTCTGTTGTTCCATGTCCAGTTCGAACTGTTTCTTCCTGACCTGCATACAGGTTTCTCAAGAGACAGGTCAGGTGGTCTGGTATTCCCATCTCTTTCAGAATTTTTCCCAGTTTCTTGTGATCCACACAGTCAAAGGCTTTGGCATTGTCAATAAAGCAGAAATAGATGGGTTTTTTTTTTTCCGGAACTCTCTTGCTTTTTCAATGATCCAGTGGATGTTGGCAATTTGATCTCTGGTTTCTCTGCATTTTTTAAATCCCTCTTGAACATCTGGAAGTTCACAGTTCATGTGAACTTGGAGAATTTTGAGCATTACTTTACTAGTGTGTGAGATGAGTGCAATTGTGCAGCAGCTTGAATAGTGTTTGTCATTGCCTTTCTTTGGGATTGGAATGAAAACTGACCTAATGACTAGATGTTTTCAATTGCATATGCTGAAAGAACTGGGTGTGCAGTTTTGAAGGAAAAAAAAAATCATTTTAACCCAATTTCTCTGAAGTGCAAGGCATATCATGGCCATCCCTGAATCATAAAGTCACCTTTTCTTTATGTAGTCATAGTTTCATGCCTAAATTATAGGCCAACTCGTGCTCAACTTGACTCTGATGTCAGGGGCAGATCAACTGATAAAAAGCTTGGATTGTCCCTCTGGAGGAAAGTGAGATCTTGGTCCCACGAGAAGAATCTGAAGGGTTAAGGGAACTTGCAAGAGTGGGGAAAGCTTAGTCCATCCTACATGTACCAAAATCTTAAATAAGGCTTATTTACTTTACCGAAGTAAAAAAACAGATGATGAAAACAATTATAAATCAATGAAAGGTAGAGAAACTCATAGTCTGTGATCAAAAATTGCATTCTAAGAAAACTTAGTTCTCTTAACCTAGAGAGGAGACTAAATTCCATCTGGTAGCAGCTTACCAGAAGACAAGCAAACAAACAAACAAATTATCAGTAAGCTTAAAAAAAGTATTTTCCATGTATCTTGAAGTAGCAGTATTTCTGCAAAGGCATCAGTGTGAAACCACAGAGGACATGGTTAAAACCTGATGAAATAGAAATTGACAATGTCATCTGGTCACTGCTGCGACTTGAAATGCTTTAATATGATAACTAGAATGATAACTGACAGCATTTGACCAGGACATATCAGATTTTCACGGATGTCATATCATTTCTAGGATATCTATATTAGGAACTGAAGGAATCTTTGAACCTAGGAAAGAAAACAACAGTCTCAAAGGCCCTTGCTGAGTCATCTAGCAGCAAGGAATGTCTTTGCAAGGATCGCAAAGTGAAGGGAAGATACACCGACCTGCCTCTGCAACTTCGGTCCTCTGAGCAGATCTGGAGGTCTCCCTTTGTATAAGCTAACCTGTTCCTTCCAAATAGAGGTTTGCAACACAAAACAAGTGGCCGCCTATTCTTCCCCGAAGGAGGCTCTCTTTCCCCACATCCTGCAAACTCCCTTTCCCAGCCTCCTGGAAAAGTGCTTCTTAGAGAAGCCTGGTAGGCTGCAGTCCATGGGGTCGCTGAGGGTCGGACACGACTGAGCGACTGCACTTTCATTTTCACTTTCATGCATTGGAGAAGGCAATGGCAACCCACTTACTGTTCTTGCCTGGAGAATCCCAGGGACGGGGGAGCCTAGTGGGCTACCGTCTATGGCGTCGCACAGAGTCGAACACGACTGAACCAACTTAGCAGCAGCAGCAGCAGCAGCAGCAGCAGCAGCAGCAGCAGCAGCAGCAGCAGCAGTTCCTTTCTTAGGGGCAGTTATCCCTGAGATTGGGACCTGGAAAGGCAGAGCCACCTCCACACACACATCTTTTCTGTCCCCTTTCCTCTGGAGGAGAGCTCTAGTGAGCCTAGGTCTGTCAGGAAAATTCTTGGCTTTGACGGGATCACACCCGGTGTGTGAACCTGCATACCCGACCTAGGGGCCACAGGGCACCTGTTTTGCTCGAGTGGGTCCTGGAGGGGTGCAGCATAGCAAGAGCTTAAAGATCCATCCAATTTGTCTTTCTTTTACCTCGGAGAGAACGAGTTTGCTCCACCTCCACCCTTTGGCAGTGTGGAGGGAAGAGGGCACAACCCTCTCCCAAAGGGGACATAGGGCCTACCAGGAGAGAAAGGCCCCTTGAGGAGCTGAGCCCAGGTAGGCAGCCAGTGATGTCAAGCACACTCCCGCTGCTTGCTTCTTCATGGGCACTCCGACAATCTGCTAGGAATGTCTTGGCAAGGATCTCAAAGGGAAGGGGAGATACATGGCCCTGTCTCTGGAACTTCAGTCCTCTGAGCAGATCTGGAGGTCTTGAGTTGTATAAGCAAACGTGTTCCTTCCAAATAGAGGCTTGCGAACACACCCCCGGTGGTTGCCTCTTCTTCCCCGAAGAAGTCTTTCTTTCCCCACATGCTGCGAACTCCCTGTCCCAACCTCCAAGATTAGCGCTTCTTGCCATTCCTTTCTTAGAGGCAGTTATCCCTGAGCTTGGGGCCGTAGGGAGTAGCCCCACACTCACAGGGAAAGGCAAAGACTCCTCCATACATCTCCTCTATCCCCTTTGCTCTGGAGGAGAGCTTTAGTGAGCCTAGGTCTTTCAGGAAAATTGTTGGCTTGGACAGGATCTCACCCTGTTTGTGAACCTGCATACCCAACCGGGGGCCACAGAGCACCTGTTTCAGGAAAGTGGGCCCTGAAAGGGTGCAGCCTAGCAAGAGCTTGAAAATCCATTCAATTGCTGTTTTTGTACCTCTGACAGAGCGAGCTTTGCTCCACCCTTTGGCAGTGTGGAGAAAAGAGGCATGACACCCTCCCCAAGGGGACATGGGGCCTACTTCGAGAGGAAAGGCCCCTTGTGGAGTTGAGGCACACAGTCGTGTCAAACACACTCCCACTGCTTGCTTCTTCATGGGCACTCCCGCTATCAGCTAGGAATGTCTTTGCAATGATCACAAAGGGAAGGGGAGATACACGGCCCTGCCTCTGGACCTCCGGTGCTCTGAGCAAATCTGGTCTCCCGTTGTTGGTCAAGTTCAAGTTCAAGGTCAAGGTCAAGTTCAAGTTCAAGGTCAAAGTCAAGGTCAAGTTCAAGGTCAAAGTCAAGTTCAAGTTCAAGGTCAAAGTCAAGTTCAAGGTCAAGTTCAAGTTCAAGGTCAAAGTCAAGGTCAAGTTCAAGTTCAAGGTCAAGTTCAAGTTCAAGTTCAAGGTCAAAGTCAAGTTCAAGTTCAAGTTCAAGTTCAAGGTCAAAGTCAAGGTCAAGTTCAAGTTCAAGGTCAAAGTCAAGGTCAAGTTTAAGTTTAAGGGCAAGGAAAAGGTAAGGGCAAGGACAAGGTAAGGCCAAGGACAAGGCCTAGGGAAGGCCAAGCCGAAGGCCAAGGGCAAGGGCAAGGGCAACGCCAAGGGTAAGGCCAAGGCCCAGGCCAGGGCCAAGGCCAAGGCCGCCAAAGCGAAGCCCAAACCCCGTAACGACTGACAGAAGGCAGAAGGCACTAAGCCCGTGTGCAGAGGAAGCCACTGAAGGCGGCAAGGCCACAGAGCTCCCCGACTCCCGTTCCCACAGGAAGATGTGAGGATAAAGGGCCTCATCCCAGCACAGCACCCGCTCCCACCGGCCCCTGACTCCCGCAGCACGCCCCCTAAAACAACACTGTCTTCCCAGGAAAGAGAACGGAGAAGCCATGTGTGTGCCAAAGGAGCAAGATGAACGAACGATGCAACGCCCTCCAACTTTGGGCACACCTGACGCCTGGGAACCCCGGGCCCGGCCGATGGGTCCCCGCCGTTCTCGGGCGGGAGCGGGGGTCGACACGTGGGCCGAGAGCCCTTGCCCGGGCCACCCGCAAATCCCCTGAGACGTGATCCGACCCCAGGGACCGAGGGCAAACGTACCGCTTGAGGTGCTGGAGGAGCTGGACGAAGCCATGGTGGGAGAGGCACACAGGAGCGCTGCAGACTGCTGGCCGAGTGGGCGGGGACCCAGCAGCCCAGGACTCTGGAGAGCGGGAGGCGTCTCCGCCCCCATTGACGTCAATAGGGTTTGGGTGCGTAGATGGAGGGGGCCGCCCCTGGCCTCTTTCCAAGCAGAGACCCTGGACGGAGTCCCGTGGAGTGAGTGGGCTTTTCCCGGGCACAGCTGTGCCCCGGACCGCCAAGATCCCCGTTGGGGTGGGTGGGCAGTTCGGGGGCTTTGGTTTGTGGCCCTCCCTCGCAGCGGATGGTGGGATCAACCCCGGGTGGATCAATCAGGGGCCCTCAGCAGTGCCAAGGGAGCTCACCGCCCAGGAAACGCCCCCTAGGTCCCTTTGAATTGGCCGCCCACGCCCCCTTTCCCAGCCTGCCTTGTTCTGGGGTTTCCCACCTTTTCACATACCACAGGTCCCTGGGCCTGGACTGTCCCCCGCTGGCTCCTCCGAGGCATTCCGGGACAACGGACGCTCTCTCCAGCGCCTCCACCTAGATCCCACGCTGTCCTCGCCTCCATATGCCACCTGCGCCTCCCCAACTCCTCCGTGGGCTCCTGGCGTCCTTTCCCTACAGCAGTCCCAGAGCACCAGCCCCGAGGGCTTTGAGTTGCCTGGAGCCCAAGGCTCCGGCCAGAGACCTGAGGGGCCAGCGTCTGGACCGGCAGCTAATGCCATTAGGGGCTTTTCTCATGTGGAGCCTGAGGCCAACATCCGTGGCAACCCCCAAGCGCGAATGCCCCGGAGATACACGCCCAAGGGGACAGTGTACCCCCTATGTGGGGAAGGAGGTTCCTGTTTTCCCAGCACTGCATGGTGGCACGTGGAATAGCCCTGTGGGAAAGCCCATGGAAAAGCCTCGAGGGAAAGACACAGATCCCTTGATCCACAAGACGGGAAGCGAGACACTGCTGCTACTGCTCAGGAGGAAAGCACACCTGCATGACCCCACTCGAGACGAGGACTGACGCCCCTTGGGAGACTCCAGAAGTACGCCAAGATCCATGTGAGCACGGGAGAGGAATCCTCAGGTTCTGGTCCGACTCCACACAAGGTCTTAGGCGCCGGCATCGACGGGCGAGGAATCCTGAGAGGCCACCGAGCAACTCGCATGGGGAATGACCTTTCCTGAGGCCAACAGAGCGGGTCCATGAGGTCCCCGTCGTAAGTCGAGAGCACAAGCCGCAACTCGAGAAAACCAGGAGGTTCCCCCCTCCAGGCGAGATGTGGCCCATTTTGGCTGAGGCGTCTCGAGGCTAATCACATCTAACCTCTGGAACTTCCAAAGGGTCCTTGACACCCTTACTGCAACTCAAGAAGTTCCCCGACATACCCGTCTCCAGTCGAAAGAAAGCACGGCGTTCGGCCCACATCCAGAGGAGCCCCGTTTCCACCTCGTAGCTCGAGATGAGGGATCCTTTCCCTGCTTGGTCGGGAAAGAATTCCCGGCGTTCCCGTCGCATCTCAAGAGCAGGCACTCTCCAAAGGAAAGGCGAGAGGAACTCCAGGGTCGTGCCACCATTCCCAGAGTCCCCCAGATGTCCCAGTCCATTCCTGAGGAACCTCCTTTCCCTGCACTGCCTCGACTTTCACGCCGAGGATCGACTCACACCAGGGTGGCACGTGAGACAGCCCTGTGGGAAAGCCTCGTGGGAAAGCCTCATGGGAAAGCCTCGAGGGAAAGCCACAGATCCCATGATCGACACGATGGGAAGCGTGACACTGCTACTACAGCTCGGGAGGAAAGCGCACGTGCATGCCCCCTCTCGAGACGAGGACTGACTCTCCTGGGCAGACTCCAGAAGTACCGCAAGATCCATGTCAGCACTGGAGAGGAATCCTCAGGTTCCGCCTCCGACTCCACACAAGGTCTTAGGCCCCGGCATCGAAGGGAGAGGAATCCCGAGCGGCCCCCGAGCAACTCGAATGGGGACTGGCCAGTCCTGAGGCCACCAGAGCGGGTGCCTTAAGTCACCGTCGTAAGACGAGAGCACCTGCCGCAACTCGAGAAAATCCAGGAGGTACTCCCCTCCAGGCGAAATGAGGCCCATTTCCACCGATGCTTCTCGACACTAATCACAACTAACCTCTGGAACTTCCAAAAGGTCCTTCACACCCTTGCTGCAACTCAAGAAGTTCCCCGACTACCCCTGTCCACTCTAGAGGAAGCACAATGGTCCCGCCCACATCAAGAGGAGCCCCGTTTCCGCATTGTAGTTCCAGATGAGGGATCCTTTCCCTGCTTGGTCGGGAAAGAATTCTGGGCGTTCCTGTCGCATCTCAAGAGGAGGCGCTCTCCACAGGAAAGGCGAGAGGAACTCCAGGGTCGTGCCACCATTCTCAGAGTCCCCCAGATGTCCCAGTCCATTCCAGAGGAAGGTGTTTTCCCTCCACTGCCTCGACTTTCACGCCGCAGATCGACTCACACCACGGTGGCACATGGGACAGCCCTGTGGGAAAGCCTCATGGGAAAGCCTTGTGGGAAAACCTCGAGGGAAAGCCACAGATACCATGATGCAGTTGATAGGAAGCGTGACACTGCTGCTACAGCTCTGGAGGAAAGGGCACGTGCATGCCCCCATTTGAAATGAGGACTTACTTCCCTGGGGAGACTCCAGAAGTACCCCAAGATCCATGTCAGCACTGGAGAGGAATCCTCAGGTTCCGGGCCCGACTCCACACAAGGTCTTAGGCTCCAGCATCCAAGGGAGAGGAATCCCGAGAGGCCCGCGACCAACTCACATGGGGACAGGCCTTTCCTGAGGCCACCAGAGCGGGTCCCTGAGGTCCCTGTCATAAGTAGAGAGCACCTGCCGCAACTCGAGAAAATCCAGGAGGTTTTGCCCTCCAGGCAAGATGAGGCCCATTTCCGCTGTTCCTTTTGAAGGCTAGTCACACCTAACCTCTGGAACTTCCAAAAGGTCCTTCACACCCTTGCTGCAACTCAAGAAGCTCCCCGACATACCCGTCTCCACTCGAGAGGAAGCACGCGGGTCCTGCACACATCCAGAGGAGTCCCGTTTCCGCCTCGTAGCTCGAGATGAGGGATCCTTTCGCTGCTTGCCCGGGAAAGATTTCTGGGCGTTCCTGGCGCATGTCAAGAGGAGGCGCTCGCCACAGGAAAGGCGAGAGGAACTCCAGGGTCTTTGCGCCATTCCCAGAGTCCCCCAGATGTCTCAGTCCATTCCAGCGGAACCTGTTTTCCCTGCACTGCCTCGAGTTTCACGCCGAGGATCGACTCCCACCACGGTGGCACGTGGGACAGCCCTGTGGGAAAGCCTCGTGGGAAAGCCACAGATTCCTTGATCCACGCGACAGGAAGGGTGACACTGCTGCTACTGCTCTGGAGGAAAGCGCACGTGCATGCCCCCATTCGAGACGAGGACTTACTCCCCTGGGGAGACTCCAGAAGTACCCCAAGATCCATGTCAGCCCTGGAGAGGAATCCTCAGGTTCTGGCCCCGACTCCACACAAGGTCTTAGGCCCCGGCATCGAAAGGAGAGGAATGCCTAGAGGCCCCCGAGCAACTCGCATGGGGATTGGCCTTTCCTGAGGCCACCAGAGAGGGTCCCTGAGGTCCCCGTCGTAAGTCGAGAGCACCTGCCGCAACTCGAGAAAATCCAGGAGCTTTTGCCCTCCAGGCGAGATGAGGCCCATTTCCGTTGAGGCTTCTCGAAGCTAATCAAACCTACAGTCTGTAACTTCCAAAAGGCCCTTCACACCCTTGCTGCAACTCAAGAAGTTGCCTGACATACCCGTCTCCACTCGAGAGGAAGCACGAGGGTCCGGCCCACATCCAGAAGAGCCCCATTTCCGCTCGTAGCTCGTGATGAGGGATCCTTTCGCTGGTGGCCGGGAAAGAATTCTGGGCGTTCCCGTCGCATCTCAAGAGGAGGCGCTCTCCACAGGAAAGGCGAGAGGTACGCCAGCGTCGTTCCACCATTCCAAGAGTCCCCCAGATGTCTCAGTCCATTCCAGAGGAACCTGTTTTCCCTGCACTGCCTCGACTTTCACGCCAAGGATCGACTGCCACCAAGGTGGCACGTGAGACAGCCCTGTGCGAAAGCCTCGTGGGACAGCCCTGTGGGAAAGCCTCGTGGGAAAGACTCGTGGAAAATCCTGGAGGGAAAGCCACAGATCCCATGACTCACGAGATGGGAAGCGTGACACTGCTGCTACAGATCAGGAGGAAAGCGCACCTGCATGCCCCCTCTCGAGACGAGGACTGACTCCCCTGGGGAGACTCCATAATTACCCCAAGATCCATGTCGGCATTGGTGAGGAATCCTCAGGTTCCGGCCCCGACTCCACACAACGTCTTAGGCCCCGGCACCGACGGGAGAGGAATCACGAGAGGCCCCCTAGCAACACGCATGATGACTGGCCTTTCCTGAGGCCGCCAGAGCGGGTCCCTGAAGTCCCCGTGGTAACTTGAGAGCACCTGCTGAAACTGGGGAATATCTAGAAGCCTCTCCATTCCAGGCGCCATGAGGCCCATTTCTGCTGAGGCATCTCGAGACTAACCACACCTAACCTCTGGAACTTCGAAAGGGTCCTTCACACCTTTGCTGCAACTCAAGAAGTTCCCCGACATACGCGTTCCTCTTCCCATTCTGCCATAATGGTGGTGACATCTGCATATCTAAGTTTATTGCTATTTCTTCCGGCAATCTTGATTCCAGCTCAGGTATCTTCCATCGCAGCATTTTTCATGATGTAGTCTGCATATAAGCTAAATAAACAGGGTGACAATATACAGCCTTGACATACTCCTTTTCCTTTTTGGAACCAGTATGTTGTTCCATGTCCTGCTCTAACTGTTGCTTCCTGACCTTCATACAGATTTCTCAAGAGGCAGGTTAGGTGGTCTAGTATTCCCTTCTCTTTCAGAATTGTGGCTAAAACAACAGTATAAGGACCTTTCCGATGTCAGGCCAAGGAATTGTGTTTCCAGTCATTGAGCCACACCTGATCACTGAGCACAAATTCATGAATCTGTTCCTCAAGGGGGAATGATATTTTTTTTTACACAAACTTAGTTACCTGATTTATTACCTTACCTAATTGTTCCAGCTGCTGTGAAATCCCACCTCCTTACTTGTGGCAAATCTGCTAACACCTGCCTCATTTGGGGTGGGGGGTTCTCCCATAGAAAATTTCATAAGGACAACAACAATGGGAACGTGCAGTTACCCGTAATATGAGTAAGTCTGCCAGAAGTAAGCCCATCCATGTACAGTCAGTCTCTATGATCCATTTTGAAAGAGTCTCTTCAAGAGTTTGGTTGTTTCTTTCCACCATTCCAGAACACTGGGGCCTATATGCTGTATGTAATTTCCACTGATATTTAGAGCTTCACATACCTGTTAATTAACGCGGCTACAAAGACAGGGCCATTGTCGGATTCTATACTGGTTGGAAACCCAAGTCTGGGAATTATTTCTCAAATCAGCGAGCTACTTCATTTTCTTTTTCAGATCAGGTAGGGAAGGCCTCTGCCCAACCAGAGAAGGTACCTACTATTCTAGTAAGTAATGATAACAGGTGACTGCCTTTGCTTCCCCGAAGGGACACTCGCTTTCCCTGCATCCTGAGAACTCCACGTCTCAGCCAGTTGGAAAAGCGCTTCTTGGAGGTCATTATTCAGGGGCAATTTCCCCTGGAGCCCGGGGCCATAGGGAGTGGCTCCACACTCCCAGGGAAAGGCAGAGCCACAGCCACACATCTGTCCCATCCCCTTTGCTCTGTAGGAGAGCTCTAGTGAGCCTAGGTCTGTCAGGAAAATTCTTGGCTCCTATGGGGACACATTCTATGTGTGAAACTGCATACAGGACCGAGGGGCCACAGGGCGCCTGTTTCTCTCGGGGCCGGAGGGGTGGGGGGCCTGAAGCAGTGCGGCCCAGCAACAGCTTCCACATCCATCCAATTGCTCTTTTCTTACCTCTGATAGAACTAGCTTTGTTCCAGCCTTTGGCAATTTGGAGGCAAGCGGGCCCCACTTCCTCCCCAAGGAGGCATGGGACCTACTTTGAGTGGAAAGGCCCCTCACGGAGCTGAACCCAGGAAGGCACCCAGTCATGTCTGACACATTCCTGCATCCTGCTTCTTCATGAGCAATACCGCTATAAGCTAGGAATGTCTTTCCAAGGCTCAGAAAGGACAGGGGAGATGCATGGTGCTGCCTCTGGAATTTCGGTCCTCTGAGCAGACCTGGAGGTCTCCCCTTGAAGAAGCAAACCAGTTTCTTCCAAATACAGGCTTGCAAACACACACTGGGTGGCTGCCTCTTCTTCCCTGAAGGACGATCACTTTCCCCACATCCTGTGAACTCTGCATCCCAGCCTGCTGGAAAAGCGCTTCTTGGAGGTCATTTTTCAGGGACAATTTTCCCTGGAGCCCGGGGCCGTAGGGAGGGCCCCATGCTCGCTGGGAAAGGCAGAGTCACATCCACAGTCTGTTCTATCCCTTTTGCCCTGTAGGAGAGCTCTAGTGAGCCTAGGTCTGTCAGGAAAATTCTTGGCTCCTATGGGGACACATCCTGTGTGTTAACCTGCATATGGGACCGAGGGGCCACAGGGCGCCTGCTCCTCTCGGGGGGTAACCTGAAGTGGTGCGGCCCAGCAACAGCCTGAACATCCATCTAATTGCTCTTTTCTTCCTTCTGATAGAGCTAGCTTTGCTTCTCGCTTTGGCATTTCGGAAGCCAGGGGGAGCCCCACCGCTGTTGTCCTGGGGTCTATTGGAGGTACCAGGTCTACTGGACCCCAGCATGGCACCCGACCCCCTCAGACACACTCCCGCAGCCTCCTTCCCCATGGGCAGGACTGTTCTGACCTAGGAATGTGTTCCCAAGGCTCAGAAAATGCAGGGAGACACACGGCCCTGACTCTGGAACTGAGGCCGTTGGAGCAGGCCTGGAGGTCTGACGTCTGAGACGGCAAACGCTTGCTGCGAGATACAGGTGTGAAAACACACTCTCTGGGGCTGCCTTTCCTTCCTCCAAGGAAGATAGCTTTTCCAGTCTCCTCCGTGCTGAGTCATACAAGGCTGGAAAGGTCTGGCTTAGAGGGCATTTCTCAGCGGCAATGGCCCCTGAGGCCCTGCACCCAGGGAGGGATCCTACCCTCCCAGGGGAAGTCAAAGCAACCTCCAAACAGCTGTTCTATCATGTTTCCTCTGCAGGAGGGAGCTAGTGAGCCCAGGTCTGTCTGGAACGTTCTTGGATCCTGCGGGGAAATCATCCTGGGAGCCCACCTGGATACCAGTCGTAGGGGCTAACATCTGCATTTTTCTTCCTTGGAGCCCTAACGCAGTACAGCCTAGCAACTGCTTGAAAATCCATCCTGTTGCTGTTTTCTTCCCTCTGACAGAGCGAGCTTTGCTCCCCACTTTGGGATTTCAGAAGCAAGGTGGTGGCCTGCAACTCCTTGCCTGGGGTCCATTGGAGGTGCAAGGTGCCCTCGACCAGGTGACCCCAGCATGGCACCTGGCCCCCTCAGACACACTCCCGCAGCCTGCTTCCCCATGGGCAGGACTGCTCTCCCCTAGGAATGTGTTTGCGAGGCCAGGAAACTGCAGGGAGACACAAGGCCCTGATTCTGGAATGGAGTCTGTTGGAGCAGGCCTGCAGGTCTTATGTCTAACAAGCCAAACACTTGCTGCAAGATACAGGCCTGAAAACACACTCTTGGGCTGCCTTTCCTTCCTCCAAGGAAGAGAGTTTTCTCAGCCTCCTGTGGGCTGAGAGTCACACAGGGCTGAAAAGCACTTACTGGGAGATTAGTTTTCATTGGCCATGGCCCCTGAGGCCCTGTGCTCAGGGAGGGCTCCCTCCCTCCCAGGGAAAGTCAAAGGAAGCTCCAAACGGCTGTTCAATCATGTTTCGGAGAGAGTCATTGCCAAGGCAGGTTTATAAGAAGTTCGAGGGTCCCCAAGGAGAGAGGGGTCTAGAATTCTCAAGGAGGAAGAAAGGGCACACTTTTTTCCCTCTACATTCCTTCGGATTACATAACAATCATGCATCCTTCTTGAGGACGGTCTCTGGAAAAACCTTCTGGCTAATCCTGTTATCTTAAAATGTAAATGATGGGAGTAGGTCTAGTGAGTCTTTACAACCTCCAGACATTCTTTTGTTCGTTGTAATAACTTATTGGAGAGTATATAACTCCATTACTAACACTAGCAAGGGGGTACACTTTCTGCCCCTTGTGATGTCTCTGTCAGAAGCTTTCTCTATCTCCTTTCTACTTGAATAAGACTCGATTGCACAAAAGCTCTGAGCAATCAAGCCTCGTCTTGGGCCCTGGATTGAATTCTTCTCCTCCATAAGCCAAGAATCCCAGCATCTTTTCGTGGTTCAGCAACAATATTTCATTTCCTCTGCAGGAGAGAGCTAGTGAGCTTAGGTCTGTCTGGAACATTCTTGGATCCTGTGGGGAAAATATCCTGTGCACACATCTGGATACTGGGCCTAGAGGCCAAAATTCGCATTTCTTTCCCGCGGAGCCCTCACGTGGTGTGACTGAGCAACTGCTTGAAAATCCATCCCATTGCTGTTTTCCTCCTTCTGACAGACAGAGCTAGCTTTGTTCCCTGCTTTGGGATATCTCAACCGAGGGGCCGGTCCATAGCTACTCGCCTGGGGCCCATTGGATGTGCAAGGTGCCCTGGACTAGGTGACCCTAGCATGGCACTCAGCCCGCTCAGACACACTCCCGAGGCTTCTTTCTCATGGGAAGCACTGCTCCAACCTAGGAATGTGTCTGCAATGCTTGGAAAGTGCAGTGAGACACACAGCCCTGACTCTGGAATTGAGGCCCTCAGAGCAAGCCTGCAGCTCTGATGTCTGAGAAGCAAAACACTTGCTGCAAAGAGAGGCCTGAAAACACACTCTCTGTGGATGACTTTCCTTCCTCTAAGGAAGACAGTTTTCCCAGTCTCCTGCTTCCTGCATGTCACACAGCTGGAATGCGCTTGCTTGGATGTCATGATTCAGTGGCAATGACCCCTGAGGCCCTTTGCCCAGGGAGGGCTCCCACACTCATAGGCAAATCAAAGCAACTTCCAAGTGAGTCAGCTCTTCACATCAAGTGGCCAAAGTATTGGAGTTTCAGGTTCAGTATTAGTCCTTCCAATGGATATTCAGACCTGATTTCCTTTAGGATGGAGTGGTTGCGTCTCCTTGTAGTCTAAGCGACCTACAAGCATCTTCTCCAACACCACTGTTCAAAAGCATCAAATTTTCAGCTGTCACTTTCTTTATAGTACATCTTTCATATCCATCCATGACATATGGAAAAACCATAGCCTTGACCGGATGGGTCTTTGTTGGCAAAGCAACGTCTCGGCTTTTTAATATGCTGTCTAGTTTGGTCATCACTTTTCTTCCAAGTCATAAATATGTTTTAAGTTCATGGAGGCAGCCATCACCTGCAGTGATTTCCAAGCCCCCCCAAATAGTCTGCTGCTGTTTCCAATGTTTTCCCATCTATTTGCCATGAAGTGATGAGACTGGATGCAATGATTGTAGTTTTCTGAATGCTGAGCTTTAAGCTAACTTTTTCACTCTCCTCTTTCACTTTCATCAGGAGACTCTTTAGCTCTTCTTCACTTTCTGCCATAAGGGTGGTGTCATCTGAATATCTGAGATTATTGATATTTCTCCCAGCAACCTTGATTCCAGCGTGTGCTTCCTCCAGCCCAGTGTTTCTCATGCTGTACTCTGCATATAAGTTAAATAAGCAGGGTGACAATATACAGCCTTGACATGTTCCTTTTCCTATGTAGAACCAGTCTGTTGTTCCATGTCCAGTTCGAACTGTTTCTTCCTGACCTGCATACAGGTTTCTCAAGAGACAGGTCAGGTGGTCTGGTATTCCCATCTCTTTCAGAATTTTTCCCAGTTTCTTGTGATCCACACAGTCAAAGGCTTTGGCATTGTCAATAAAGCAGAAATAGATGGGTTTTTTTTTTTCCGGAACTCTCTTGCTTTTTCAATGATCCAGTGGATGTTGGCAATTTGATCTCTGGTTTCTCTGCATTTTTTAAATCCCTCTTGAACATCTGGAAGTTCACAGTTCATGTGAACTTGGAGAATTTTGAGCATTACTTTACTAGTGTGTGAGATGAGTGCAATTGTGCAGCAGCTTGAATAGTGTTTGTCATTGCCTTTCTTTGGGATTGGAATGAAAACTGACCTAATGACTAGATGTTTTCAATTGCATATGCTGAAAGAACTGGGTGTGCAGTTTTAAAGGAAAAAAAAATCATTTTAACCCATTTTCTCTGAAGTGCAAGGCATATCATGGCCATCCCTGAATCATAAAGTCACCTTTTCTTTATGTAGTCATAGTTTCATGCCTAAATTATAGGCCAACTCGTGCTCAACTTGACTCTGATGTCAGGGGCAGATCAACTGATAAAAAGCTTGGATTGTCCCTCTGGAGGAAAGTGAGATCTTGGTCCCACGAGAAGAATCTGAAGGGTTAAGGGAACTTGCAAGAGTGGGGAAAGCTTAGTCCATCCTACATGTACCAAAATCTTAAATAAGGCTTATTTACTTTACCGAAGTAAAAAAACAGATGATGAAAACAATTATAAATCAATGAAAGGTAGAGAAACTCATAGTCTGTGATCAAAAATTGCATTCTAAGAAAACTTAGTTCTCTTAACCTAGAGAGGAGACTAAATTCCATCTGGTAGCAGCTTACCAGAAGACAAGCAAACAAACAAACAAATTATCAGTAAGCTTAAAAAAAGTATTTTCCATGTATCTTGAAGTAGCAGTATTTCTGCAAAGGCATCAGTGTGAAACCACAGAGGACATGGTTAAAACCTGATGAAATAGAAATTGACAATGTCATCTGGTCACTGCTGCGACTTGAAATGCTTTAATATGATAACTAGAATGATAACTGACAGCATTTGACCAGGACATATCAGATTTTCACGGATGTCATATCATTTCTAGGATATCTATATTAGGAACTGAAGGAATCTTTGAACCTAGGAAAGAAAACAACAGTCTCAAAGGCCCTTGCTGAGTCATCTAGCAGCAAGGAATGTCTTTGCAAGGATCGCAAAGTGAAGGGAAGATACACCGACCTGCCTCTGCAACTTCGGTCCTCTGAGCAGATCTGGAGGTCTCCCTTTGTATAAGCTAACCTGTTCCTTCCAAATAGAGGTTTGCAACACAAAACAAGTGGCCGCCTATTCTTCCCCGAAGGAGGCTCTCTTTCCCCACATCCTGCAAACTCCCTTTCCCAGCCTCCTGGAAAAGTGCTTCTTGCAGTTCCTTTCAGAAAATCCTATGGACAGAGAAGCCTGGTAGGCTGCAGTCCATGGGGTCGCTGAGGGTCGGACACGACTGAGCGACTGCACTTTCATTTTCACTTTCATGCATTGGAGAAGGCAATGGCAACCCACTTACTGTTCTTGCCTGGAGAATCCCAGGGACGGGGGAGCCTAGTGGGCTACCGTCTATGGCGTCGCACAGAGTCGAACACGACTGAACCAACTTAGCAGCAGCAGCAGCAGCAGCAGCAGCAGCAGCAGCAGCAGCAGCAGCAGCAGTTCCTTTCTTAGGGGCAGTTATCCCTGAGATTGGGACCTGGAAAGGCAGAGCCACCTCCACACACACATCTTTTCTGTCCCCTTTCCTCTGGAGGAGAGCTCTAGTGAGCCTAGGTCTGTCAGGAAAATTCTTGGCTTTGACGGGATCACACCCGGTGTGTGAACCTGCATACCCGACCTAGGGGCCACAGGGCACCTGTTTTGCTCGAGTGGGTCCTGGAGGGGTGCAGCATAGCAAGAGCTTAAAGATCCATCCAATTTGTCTTTCTTTTACCTCGGAGAGAACGAGTTTGCTCCACCTCCACCCTTTGGCAGTGTGGAGGGAAGAGGGCACAACCCTCTCCCAAAGGGGACATAGGGCCTACCAGGAGAGAAAGGCCCCTTGAGGAGCTGAGCCCAGGTAGGCAGCCAGTGATGTCAAGCACACTCCCGCTGCTTGCTTCTTCATGGGCACTCCGACAATCTGCTAGGAATGTCTTGGCAAGGATCTCAAAGGGAAGGGGAGATACATGGCCCTGTCTCTGGAACTTCAGTCCTCTGAGCAGATCTGGAGGTCTTGAGTTGTATAAGCAAACGTGTTCCTTCCAAATAGAGGCTTGCGAACACACCCCCGGTGGTTGCCTCTTCTTCCCCGAAGAAGTCTTTCTTTCCCCACATGCTGCGAACTCCCTGTCCCAACCTCCAAGATTAGCGCTTCTTGCCATTCCTTTCTTAGAGGCAGTTATCCCTGAGCTTGGGGCCGTAGGGAGTAGCCCCACACTCACAGGGAAAGGCAAAGACTCCTCCATACATCTCCTCTATCCCCTTTGCTCTGGAGGAGAGCTTTAGTGAGCCTAGGTCTTTCAGGAAAATTGTTGGCTTGGACAGGATCTCACCCTGTTTGTGAACCTGCATACCCAACCGGGGGCCACAGAGCACCTGTTTCAGGAAAGTGGGCCCTGAAAGGGTGCAGCCTAGCAAGAGCTTGAAAATCCATTCAATTGCTGTTTTTGTACCTCTGACAGAGCGAGCTTTGCTCCACCCTTTGGCAGTGTGGAGAAAAGAGGCATGACACCCTCCCCAAGGGGACATGGGGCCTACTTCGAGAGGAAAGGCCCCTTGTGGAGTTGAGGCACACAGTCGTGTCAAACACACTCCCACTGCTTGCTTCTTCATGGGCACTCCCGCTATCAGCTAGGAATGTCTTTGCAATGATCACAAAGGGAAGGGGAGATACACGGCCCTGCCTCTGGACCTCCGGTGCTCTGAGCAAATCTGGTCTCCCGTTGTTGGTCAAGTTTAACTTCAAGGTCAAGGTCAAGTTCAAGTTCAAGGTCAAAGTCAAGGTCAAGCTCAAGTTCAAGTTCAAGTTCAAGGTCAAAGTCAAGGTCAAGTTCAAGTTCAAGTTCAAGGTCAAGTTCAAGTTCAAGTTCAAGTTCAAGTTCAAGGTCAAAGTCAAGGTCAAGTTCAAGTTCAAGTTCAAGGTCAAAGTCAAGGTCAAGTTCAAGTTCAAGTTCAAGTTCAAGGTCAAGTTCAAGTTCAAGTTCAAGGTCAAAGTCAAGGTCAAGTTCAAGTTCAAGTTCAAGTTCAAGGTCAAAGTCAAGGTCAAGTTCAAGTTCAAGTTCAAGTTCAAGGTCAAAGTCAAGGTCAAGTTCAAGTTCAAGTTCAAGTTCAAGTTCAAGTTCAAGGTCAAGGTCAAGTTCAAGTTCAAGTTCAAAGTCAAGATCAAGTTCAAGTTCAAGATCAAGTTCAAGTTCAAGTTCAAGGTCAAAGTCAAGGTCAAGTTCAAGTTCAAGTTCAAGGTCAAAGTCAAGATCAAGTTCAAGTTCAAGTTCAAGGTCAAAGTCAAGGTCAAGTTCAAGTTCAAGTTCAAGTTCAAGGTCAAAGTCAAGGTCAAGTTCAAGTTCAAGTTCAAGTTCAAGGTCAAAGTCAAGGTCAAGTTCAAGTTCAAGTTCAAGTTCAAGGTCAAAGTCAAGGTCAAGTTCAAGTTCAAGTTCAATTTCAAGTTCAAGGTCAAAGTCAAGGTCAAGTTCAAGTTCAAGTTCAAGTTCAAGGTCAAGGTCAAGTTCAAGTTCAAGGTCAAGGTCAAGGTCAAGTTCAAGTTCAAGGTCAAGGTCAAGTTCAAGTTCAAGGTCAAAGTCAAGGTCAAGTTCAAGTTCAAGTTCAAGTTCAAGTTCAAGGTCAAAGTCAAGGTCAAGTTCAAGTTCAAGTTCAAGTTCAAGGTCAAAGTCAAGGTCAAGTTCAAGTTCAAGGTCAAGGTCAAGGTCAAGGTCAAGTTCAAGTTCAAGGTCAAGGTCAAGTTCAAGTTCAAGTTCAAGTTCAAGTTCAAGGTCAAAGTCAAGGTCAAGTTCAAGTTCAAGTTCAAGTTCAAGTTCAAGGTCAAAGTCAATGCCCACAGGAAGATGTGAGGATAAAGGGCCTCATCCCAGCACAGCACCCGCTCCCACCGGCCCCTGACTCCCGCAGCACGCCCCCTAAAACAACACTGTCTTCCCAGAAAAGAGAACGGAGAAGCCATGTGTGTGCCAAAGGAGCAAGATGAACGAACGATGCAACGCCCTCCAACTTTGGGCACACCTGACGCCTGGGAACCCCGGGCCCGGCCGATGGGTCCCCGCCGTTCTCGGGCGGGAGCGGGGGTCGACACGTGGGCCGAGAGCCCTTGCCCGGGCCACCCGCAAATCCCCTGAGACGTGATCCGACCCCAGGGACCGAGGGCAAACGTACCGCTTGAGGTGCTGGAGGAGCTGGACGAAGCCATGGTGGGAGAGGCACACAGGAGCGCTGCAGACTGCTGGCCGAGTGGGCGGGGACCCAGCAGCCCAGGACTCTGGAGAGCGGGAGGCGTCTCCGCCCCCATTGACGTCAATAGGGTTTGGGTGCGTAGATGGAGGGGGCCGCCCCTGGCCTCTTTCCAAGCAGAGACCCTGGACGGAGTCCCGTGGAGTGAGTGGGCTTTTCCCGGGCACAGCTGTGCCCCGGACCGCCAAGATCCCCGTTGGGGTGGGTGGGCAGTTCGGGGGCTTTGGTTTGTGGCCCTCCCTCGCAGCGGATGGTGGGATCAACCCCGGGTGGATCAATCAGGGGCCCTCAGCAGTGCCAAGGGAGCTCACCGCCCAGGAAACGCCCCCTAGGTCCCTTTGAATTGGCCGCCCACGCCCCCTTTCCCAGCCTGCCTTGTTCTGGGGTTTCCCACCTTTTCACATACCACAGGTCCCTGGGCCTGGACTGTCCCCCGCTGGCTCCTCCGAGGCATTCCGGGACAACGGACGCTCTCTCCAGCGCCTCCACCTAGATCCCACGCTGTCCTCGCCTCCATATGCCACCTGCGCCTCCCCAACTCCTCCGTGGGCTCCTGGCGTCCTTTCCCTACAGCAGTCCCAGAGCACCAGCCCCGAGGGCTTTGAGTTGCCTGGAGCCCAAGGCTCCGGCCAGAGACCTGAGGGGCCAGCGTCTGGACCGGCAGCTAATGCCATTAGGGGCTTTTCTCATGTGGAGCCTGAGGCCAACATCCGTGGCAACCCCCAAGCGCGAATGCCCCGGAGATACACGCCCAAGGGGACAGTGTACCCCCTATGTGGGGAAGGAGGTTCCTGTTTTCCCAGCACTGCATGGTGGCACGTGGAATAGCCCTGTGGGAAAGCCCATGGAAAAGCCTCGAGGGAAAGACACAGATCCCTTGATCCACAAGACGGGAAGCGAGACACTGCTGCTACTGCTCAGGAGGAAAGCACACCTGCATGACCCCACTCGAGACGAGGACTGACGCCCCTTGGGAGACTCCAGAAGTACGCCAAGATCCATGTGAGCACGGGAGAGGAATCCTCAGGTTCTGGTCCGACTCCACACAAGGTCTTAGGCGCCGGCATCGACGGGCGAGGAATCCTGAGAGGCCACCGAGCAACTCGCATGGGGAATGACCTTTCCTGAGGCCAACAGAGCGGGTCCATGAGGTCCCCGTCGTAAGTCGAGAGCACAAGCCGCAACTCGAGAAAACCAGGAGGTTCCCCCCTCCGGGCGAGATGTGGCCCATTTTGGCTGAGGCGTCTCGAGGCTAATCACATCTAACCTCTGGAACTTCCAAAGGGTCCTTGACACCCTTACTGCAACTCAAGAAGTTCCCCGACATACCCGTCTCCAGTCGAAAGAAAGCACGGCGTTCGGCCCACATCCAGAGGAGCCCCGTTTCCACCTCGTAGCTCGAGATGAGGGATCCTTTCCCTGCTTGGTCGGGAAAGAATTCCCGGCGTTCCCGTCGCATCTCAAGAGCAGGCACTCTCCAAAGGAAAGGCGAGAGGAACTCCAGGGTCGTGCCACCATTCCCAGAGTCCCCCAGATGTCCCAGTCCATTCCTGAGGAACCTCCTTTCCCTGCACTGCCTCGACTTTCACGCCGAGGATCGACTCACACCAGGGTGGCACGTGAGACAGCCCTGTGGGAAAGCCTCGTGGGAAAGCCTCATGGGAAAGCCTCGAGGGAAAGCCACAGATCCCATGATCGACACGACGGGAAGCGTGACACTGCTACTACAGCTCGGGAGGAAAGCGCACGTGCATGCCCCCTCTCGAGACGAGGACTGACTCTCCTGGGCAGACTCCAGAAGTACCGCAAGATCCATGTCAGCACTGGAGAGGAATCCTCAGGTTCCGCCTCCGACTCCACACAAGGTCTTAGGCCCCGGCATCGAAGGGAGAGGAATCCCGAGCGGCCCCCGAGCAACTCGAATGGGGACTGGCCAGTCCTGAGGCCACCAGAGCGGGTGCCTTAAGTCACCGTCGTAAGACGAGAGCACCTGCCGCAACTCGAGAAAATCCAGGAGGTACTCCCCTCCAGGCGAAATGAGGCCCATTTCCGCCGATGCTTCTCGACACTAATCACAACTAACCTCTGGAACTTCCAAAAGGTCCTTCACACCCTTGCTGCAACTCAAGAAGTTCCCCGACTACCCCTGTCCACTCTAGAGGAAGCACAATGGTCCCGCCCACATCAAGAGGAGCCCCGTTTCCGCATTGTAGTTCCAGATGAGGGATCCTTTCCCTGCTTGGTCGGGAAAGAATTCTGGGCATTCCTGTCGCATCTCAAGAGGAGGCGCTCTCCACAGGAAAGGCGAGAGGAACTCCAGGGTCGTGCCACCATTCTCAGAGTCCCCCAGATGTCCCAGTCCATTCCAGAGGAAGGTGTTTTCTCTCCACTGCCTCGACTTTCACGCCGCAGATCGACTCACACCACGGTGGCACATGGGACAGCCCTGTGGGAAAGCCTCATGGGAAAGCCTTGTGGGAAAACCTCGAGGGAAAGCCACAGATACCATGATGCAGTTGATAGGAAGCGTGACACTGCTGCTACAGCTCTGGAGGAAAGGGCACGTGCATGCCCCCATTTGAAATGAGGACTTACTTCCCTGGGGAGACTCCAGAAGTACCCCAAGATCCATGTCAGCACTGGAGAGGAATCCTCAGGTTCCGGGCCCGACTCCACACAAGGTCTTAGGCTCCAGCATCCAAGGGAGAGGAATCCCGAGAGGCCCGCGACCAACTCACATGGGGACAGGCCTTTCCTGAGGCCACCAGAGCGGGTCCCTGAGGTCCCTGTCATAAGTAGAGAGCACCTGCCGCAACTCGAGAAAATCCAGGAGGTTTTGCCCTCCAGGCAAGATGAGGCCCATTTCCGCTGTTCCTTTTGAAGGCTAGTCACACCTAACCTCTGGAACTTCCAAAAGGTCCTTCACACCCTTGCTGCAACTCAAGAAGCTCCCCGACATACCCGTCTCCACTCGAGAGGAAGCACGCGGGTCCTGCACACATCCAGAGGAGTCCCGTTTCCGCCTCGTAGCTCGAGATGAGGGATCCTTTCGCTGCTTGCCCGGGAAAGATTTCTGGGCGTTCCTGGCGCATGTCAAGAGGAGGCGCTCGCCACAGGAAAGGCGAGAGGAACTCCAGGGTCTTTGCGCCATTCCCAGAGTCCCCCAGATGTCTCAGTCCATTCCAGCGGAACCTGTTTTCCCTGCACTGCCTCGAGTTTCACGCCGAGGATCGACTCCCACCACGGTGGCACGTGGGACAGCCCTGTGGGAAAGCCTCGTGGGAAAGCCACAGATTCCTTGATCCACGCGACAGGAAGGGTGACACTGCTGCTACTGCTCTGGAGGAAAGCGCACGTGCATGCCCCCATTCGAGACGAGGACTTACTCCCCTGGGGAGACTCCAGAAGTACCCCAAGATCCATGTCAGCCCTGGAGAGGAATCCTCAGGTTCTGGCCCCGACTCCACACAAGGTCTTAGGCCCCGGCATCGAAAGGAGAGGAATGCCTAGAGGCCCCCGAGCAACTCGCATGGGGATTGGCCTTTCCTGAGGCCACCAGAGAGGGTCCCTGAGGTCCCCGTCGTAAGTCGAGAGCACCTGCCGCAACTCGAGAAAATCCAGGAGCTTTTGCCCTCCAGGCGAGATGAGGCCCATTTCCGTTGAGGCTTCTCGAAGCTAATCAAACCTACAGTCTGTAACTTCCAAAAGGCCCTTCACACCCTTGCTGCAACTCAAGAAGTTGCCTGACATACCCGTCTCCACTCGAGAGGAAGCACGAGGGTCCGGCCCACATCCAGAAGAGCCCCATTTCCGCTCGTAGCTCGTGATGAGGGATCCTTTCGCTGGTGGCCGGGAAAGAATTCTGGGCGTTCCCGTCGCATCTCAAGAGGAGGCGCTCTCCACAGGAAAGGCGAGAGGTACGCCAGCGTCGTTCCACCATTCCAAGAGTCCCCCAGATATCTCAGTCCATTCCAGAGGAACCTGTTTTCCCTGCACTGCCTCGACTTTCACGCCAAGGATCGACTGCCACCAAGGTGGCACGTGAGACAGCCCTGTGCGAAAGCCTCGTGGGACAGCCCTGTGGGAAAGCCTCGTGGGAAAGACTCGTGGAAAATCCTGGAGGGAAAGCCACAGATCCCATGACTCACGAGATGGGAAGCGTGACACTGCTGCTACAGATCAGGAGGAAAGCGCACCTGCATGCCCCCTCTCGAGACGAGGACTGACTCCCCTGGGGAGACTCCATAATTACCCCAAGATCCATGTCGGCATTGGTGAGGAATCCTCAGGTTCCGGCCCCGACTCCACACAACGTCTTAGGCCCCGGCACCGACGGGAGAGGAATCACGAGAGGCCCCCTAGCAACACGCATGATGACTGGCCTTTCCTGAGGCCGCCAGAGCGGGTCCCTGAAGTCCCCGTGGTAACTTGAGAGCACCTGCTGAAACTGGGGAATATCTAGAAGCCTCTCCATTCCAGGCGCCATGAGGCCCATTTCTGCTGAGGCATCTCGAGACTAACCACACCTAACCTCTGGAACTTCGAAAGGGTCCTTCACACCTTTGCTGCAACTCAAGAAGTTCCCCGACATACGCGTTCCTCTTCCCATTCTGCCATAATGGTGGTGACATCTGCATGTCTAAGTTTATTGCTATTTCTTCCGGCAATCTTGATTCCAGCTCAGGTATCTTCCATCCCAGCATTTTTCATGATGTAGTCTGCATATAAGCTAAATAAACAGGGTGACAATATACAGCCTTGACATACTCCTTTTCCTTTTTGGAACCAGTATGTTGTTCCATGTCCTGCTCTAACTGTTGCTTCCTGACCGTCATACAGATTTCTCAAGAGGCAGGTTAGGTGGTCTAGTATTCCCTTCTCTTTCAGAATTGTGGCTAAAACAACAGTATAAGGACCTTTCCGATGTCAGGCCAAGGAATTGTGTTTCCAGTCATTGAGCCACACCTGATCACTGAGCACAAATTCATGAATCTGTTCCTCAAGGGGGAATGATATTTTTTTTTACACAAACTTAGTTACCTGATTTATTACCTTACCTAATTGTTCCAGCTGCTGTGAAATCCCACCTCCTTACTTGTGGCAAATCTGCTAACACCTGCCTCATTTGGGGTGGGGGGTTCTCCCATAGAAAATTTCATAAGGACAACAACAATGGGAACGTGCAGTTACCCGTAATATGAGTAAGTCTGCCAGAAGTAAGCCCATCCATGTACAGTCAGTCTCTATGATCCATTTTGAAAGAGTCTCTTCAAGAGTTTGGTTGTTTCTTTCCACCATTCCAGAACACTGGGGCCTATATGCTGTATGTAATTTCCACTGATATTTAGAGCTTCACATACCTGTTAATTAACGCGGCTACAAAGACAGGGCCATTGTCGGATTCTATCCTGGTTGGAAACCCAAGTCTGGGAATTATTTCTCAAATCAGCGAGCTACTTCATTTTCTTTTTCAGATCAGGTAGGGAAGGCCTCTGCCCAACCAGAGAAGGTACCTACTATTCTAGTAAGTAATGATAACAGGTGACTGCCTTTGCTTCCCCGAAGGGACACTCGCTTTCCCTGCATCCTGAGAACTCCACGTCTCAGCCAGTTGGAAAAGCGCTTCTTGGAGGTCATTATTCAGGGGCAATTTCCCCTGGAGCCCGGGGCCATAGGGAGTGGCTCCACACTCCCAGGGAAAGGCAGAGCCACAGCCACACATCTGTCCCATCCCCTTTGCTCTGTAGGAGAGCTCTAGTGAGCCTAGGTCTGTCAGGAAAATTCTTGGCTCCTATGGGGACACATTCTATGTGTGAAACTGCATACAGGACCGAGGGGCCACAGGGCGCCTGTTTCTCTCGGGGCCGGAGGGGTGGGGGGCCTGAAGCAGTGCGGCCCAGCAACAGCTTCCACATCCATCCAATTGCTCTTTTCTTACCTCTGATAGAACTAGCTTTGTTCCAGCCTTTGGCAATTTGGAGGCAAGCGGGCCCCACTTCCTCCCCAAGGAGGCATGGGACCTACTTTGAGTGGAAAGGCCCCTCACGGAGCTGAACCCAGGAAGGCACCCAGTCATGTCTGACACATTCCTGCATCCTGCTTCTTCATGAGCAATACCGCTATAAGCTAGGAATGTCTTTCCAAGGCTCAGAAAGGACAGGGGAGATGCATGGTGCTGCCTCTGGAATTTCGGTCCTCTGAGCAGACCTGGAGGTCTCCCCTTGAAGAAGCAAACCAGTTTCTTCCAAATACAGGCTTGCAAACACACACTGGGTGGCTGCCTCTTCTTCCCTGAAGGACGATCACTTTCCCCACATCCTGTGAACTCTGCATCCCAGCCTGCTGGAAAAGCGCTTCTTGGAGGTCATTTTTCAGGGACAATTTTCCCTGGAGCCCGGGGCCGTAGGGAGGGCCCCATGCTCGCTGGGAAAGGCAGAGTCACATCCACAGTCTGTTCTATCCCTTTTGCCCTGTAGGAGAGCTCTAGTGAGCCTAGGTCTGTCAGGAAAATTCTTGGCTCCTATGGGGACACATCCTGTGTGTTAACCTGCATATGGGACCGAGGGGCCACAGGGCGCCTGCTCCTCTCGGGGGGTAACCTGAAGTGGTGCGGCCCAGCAACAGCCTGAACATCCATCTAATTGCTCTTTTCTTCCTTCTGATAGAGCTAGCTTTGCTTCTCGCTTTGGCATTTCGGAAGCCAGGGGGAGCCCCACCGCTGTTGTCCTGGGGTCTATTGGAGGTACCAGGTCTACTGGACCCCAGCATGGCACCCGACCCCCTCAGACACACTCCCGCAGCCTCCTTCCCCATGGGCAGGACTGTTCTGACCTAGGAATGTGTTCCCAAGGCTCAGAAAATGCAGGGAGACACACGGCCCTGACTCTGGAACTGAGGCCGTTGGAGCAGGCCTGGAGGTCTGACGTCTGAGACGGCAAACGCTTGCTGCGAGATACAGGTGTGAAAACACACTCTCTGGGGCTGCCTTTCCTTCCTCCAAGGAAGATAGCTTTTCCAGTCTCCTCCGTGCTGAGTCATACAAGGCTGGAAAGGTCTGGCTTAGAGGGCATTTCTCAGCGGCAATGGCCCCTGAGGCCCTGCACCCAGGGAGGGATCCTACCCTCCCAGGGGAAGTCAAAGCAACCTCCAAACAGCTGTTCTATCATGTTTCCTCTGCAGGAGGGAGCTAGTGAGCCCAGGTCTGTCTGGAACGTTCTTGGATCCTGCGGGGAAATCATCCTGGGAGCCCACCTGGATACCAGTCGTAGGGGCTAACATCTGCATTTTTCTTCCTTGGAGCCCTAACGCAGTACAGCCTAGCAACTGCTTGAAAATCCATCCTGTTGCTGTTTTCTTCCCTCTGACAGAGCGAGCTTTGCTCCCCACTTTGGGATTTCAGAAGCAAGGTGGTGGCCTGCAACTCCTTGCCTGGGGTCCATTGGAGGTGCAAGGTGCCCTCGACCAGGTGACCCCAGCATGGCACCTGGCCCCCTCAGACACACTCCCGCAGCCTGCTTCCCCATGGGCAGGACTGCTCTCCCCTAGGAATGTGTTTGCGAGGCCAGGAAACTGCAGGGAGACACAAGGCCCTGATTCTGGAATGGAGTCTGTTGGAGCAGGCCTGCAGGTCTTATGTCTAACAAGCCAAACACTTGCTGCAAGATACAGGCCTGAAAACACACTCTTGGGCTGCCTTTCCTTCCTCCAAGGAAGAGAGTTTTCTCAGCCTCCTGTGGGCTGAGAGTCACACAGGGCTGAAAAGCACTTACTGGGAGATTAGTTTTCATTGGCCATGGCCCCTGAGGCCCTGTGCTCAGGGAGGGCTCCCTCCCTCCCAGGGAAAGTCAAAGGAAGCTCCAAACGGCTGTTCAATCATGTTTCGGAGAGAGTCATTGCCAAGGCAGGTTTATAAGAAGTTCGAGGGTCCCCAAGGAGAGAGGGGTCTAGAATTCTCAAGGAGGAAGAAAGGGCACACTTTTTTCCCTCTACATTCCTTCGGATTACATAACAATCATGCATCCTTCTTGAGGACGGTCTCTGGAAAAACCTTCTGGCTAATCCTGTTATCTTAAAATGTAAATGATGGGAGTAGGTCTAGTGAGTCTTTACAACCTCCAGACATTCTTTTGTTCGTTGTAATAACTTATTGGAGAGTATATAACTCCATTACTAACACTAGCAAGGGGGTACACTTTCTGCCCCTTGTGATGTCTCTGTCAGAAGCTTTCTCTATCTCCTTTCTACTTGAATAAGACTCGATTGCACAAAAGCTCTGAGCAATCAAGCCTCGTCTTGGGCCCTGGATTGAATTCTTCTCCTCCATAAGCCAAGAATCCCAGCATCTTTTCGTGGTTCAGCAACAATATTTCATTTCCTCTGCAGGAGAGAGCTAGTGAGCTTAGGTCTGTCTGGAACATTCTTGGATCCTGTGGGGAAAATATCCTGTGCACACATCTGGATACTGGGCCTAGAGGCCAAAATTCGCATTTCTTTCCCGCGGAGCCCTCACGTGGTGTGACTGAGCAACTGCTTGAAAATCCATCCCATTGCTGTTTTCCTCCTTCTGACAGACAGAGCTAGCTTTGTTCCCTGCTTTGGGATATCTCAACCGAGGGGCCGGTCCATAGCTACTCGCCTGGGGCCCATTGGATGTGCAAGGTGCCCTGGACTAGGTGACCCTAGCATGGCACTCAGCCCGCTCAGACACACTCCCGAGGCTTCTTTCTCATGGGAAGCACTGCTCCAACCTAGGAATGTGTCTGCAATGCTTGGAAAGTGCAGTGAGACACACAGCCCTGACTCTGGAATTGAGGCCCTCAGAGCAAGCCTGCAGCTCTGATGTCTGAGAAGCAAAACACTTGCTGCAAAGAGAGGCCTGAAAACACACTCTCTGTGGATGACTTTCCTTCCTCTAAGGAAGACAGTTTTCCCAGTCTCCTGCTTCCTGCATGTCACACAGCTGGAATGCGCTTGCTTGGATGTCATGATTCAGTGGCAATGACCCCTGAGGCCCTTTGCCCAGGGAGGGCTCCCACACTCATAGGCAAATCAAAGCAACTTCCAAGTGAGTCAGCTCTTCACATCAAGTGGCCAAAGTATTGGAGTTTCAGGTTCAGTATTAGTCCTTCCAATGGATATTCAGACCTGATTTCCTTTAGGATGGAGTGGTTGCGTCTCCTTGTAGTCTAAGCGACCTACAAGCATCTTCTCCAACACCACTGTTCAAAAGCATCAAATTTTCAGCTGTCACTTTCTTTATAGTACATCTTTCATATCCATCCATGACATATGGAAAAACCATAGCCTTGACCGGATGGGTCTTTGTTGGCAAAGCAACGTCTCGGCTTTTTAATATGCTGTCTAGTTTGGTCATCACTTTTCTTCCAAGTCATAAATATGTTTTAAGTTCATGGAGGCAGCCATCACCTGCAGTGATTTCCAAGCCCCCCCAAATAGTCTGCTGCTGTTTCCAATGTTTTCCCATCTATTTGCCATGAAGTGATGAGACTGGATGCAATGATTGTAGTTTTCTGAATGCTGAGCTTTAAGCTAACTTTTTCACTCTCCTCTTTCACTTTCATCAGGAGACTCTTTAGCTCTTCTTCACTTTCTGCCATAAGGGTGGTGTCATCTGAATATCTGAGATTATTGATATTTCTCCCAGCAACCTTGATTCCAGCGTGTGCTTCCTCCAGCCCAGTGTTTCTCATGCTGTACTCTGCATATAAGTTAAATAAGCAGGGTGACAATATACAGCCTTGACATGTTCCTTTTCCTATGTAGAACCAGTCTGTTGTTCCATGTCCAGTTCGAACTGTTTCTTCCTGACCTGCATACAGGTTTCTCAAGAGACAGGTCAGGTGGTCTGGTATTCCCATCTCTTTCAGAATTTTTCCCAGTTTCTTGTGATCCACACAGTCAAAGGCTTTGGCATTGTCAATAAAGCAGAAATAGATGGTTTTTTTTTTTTTTCCGGAACTCTCTTGCTTTTTCAATGATCCAGTGGATGTTGGCAATTTGATCTCTGGTTTCTCTGCATTTTTTAAATCCCTCTTGCACATCTGGAAGTTCACAGTTCATGTGAACTTGGAGAATTTTGAGCATTACTTTACTAGTGTGTGAGATGAGTGCAATTGTGCAGCAGCTTGAATAGTCTTTGTCATTGCCTTTCTTTGGGATTGGAATGAAAACTGACCTAATGACTAGATGTTTTCAATTGCATATGCTGAAAGAACTGGGTGTGCAGTTTTGAAGGAAAAAAAAATCATTTTAACCCATTTTCTCTGAAGTGCAAAGCATATCATGGCCATCCCTGAATCATAAAGTCACCTTTTCTTTATGTAGTCATAGTTTCATGCCTAAATTATAGGCCAACTCGTGCTCAACTTGACTCTGATGTCAGGGGCAGATCAACTGATAAAAAGCTTGGATTGTCCCTCTGGAGGAAAGTGAGATCTTGGTCCCACGAGAAGAATCTGAAGGGTTAAGGGAACTTGCAAGAGTGGGGAAAGCTTAGTCCATCCTACATGTACCAAAATCTTAAATAAGGCTTATTTACTTTACCGAAGTAAAAAAACAGATGATGAAAACAATTATAAATCAATGAAAGGTAGAGAAACTCATAGTCTGTGATCAAAAATTGCATTCTAAGAAAACTTAGTTCTCTTAACCTAGAGAGGAGACTAAATTCCATCTGGTAGCAGCTTACCAGAAGACAAGCAAACAAACAAACAAATTATCAGTAAGCTTAAAAAAAGTATTTTCCATGTATCTTGAAGTAGCAGTATTTCTGCAAAGGCATCAGTGTGAAACCACAGAGGACATGGTTAAAACCTGATGAAATAGAAATTGACAATGTCATCTGGTCACTGCTGCGACTTGAAATGCTTTAATATGATAACTAGAATGATAACTGACAGCATTTGACCAGGACATATCAGATTTTCACGGATGTCATATCATTTCTAGGATATCTATATTAGGAACTGAAGGAATCTTTGAACCTAGGAAAGAAAACAACAGTCTCAAAGGCCCTTGCTGAGTCATCTAGCAGCAAGGAATGTCTTTGCAAGGATCGCAAAGTGAAGGGAAGATACACCGACCTGCCTCTGCAACTTCGGTCCTCTGAGCAGATCTGGAGGTCTCCCTTTGTATAAGCTAACCTGTTCCTTCCAAATAGAGGTTTGCAACACAAAACAAGTGGCCGCCTATTCTTCCCCGAAGGAGGCTCTCTTTCCCCACATCCTGCAAACTCCCTTTCCCAGCCTCCTGGAAAAGTGCTTCTTGCAGTTCCTTTCAGAAAATCCTATGGACAGAGAAGCCTGGTAGGCTGCAGTCCATGGGGTCGCTGAGGGTCGGACACGACTGAGCGACTGCACTTTCATTTTCACTTTCATGCATTGGAGAAGGCAATGGCAACCCACTTACTGTTCTTGCCTGGAGAATCCCAGGGACGGGGGAGCCTAGTGGGCTACCGTCTATGGCGTCGCACAGAGTCGAACACGACTGAACCAACTTAGCAGCAGCAGCAGCAGCAGCAGCAGCAGCAGCAGCAGCAGCAGCAGCAGCAGCAGTTCCTTTCTTAGGGGCAGTTATCCCTGAGATTGGGACCTGGAAAGGCAGAGCCACCTCCACACACACATCTTTTCTGTCCCCTTTCCTCTGGAGGAGAGCTCTAGTGAGCCTAGGTCTGTCAGGAAAATTCTTGGCTTTGACGGGATCACACCCGGTGTGTGAACCTGCATACCCGACCTAGGGGCCACAGGGCACCTGTTTTGCTCGAGTGGGTCCTGGAGGGGTGCAGCATAGCAAGAGCTTAAAGATCCATCCAATTTGTCTTTCTTTTACCTCGGAGAGAACGAGTTTGCTCCACCTCCACCCTTTGGCAGTGTGGAGGGAAGAGGGCACAACCCTCTCCCAAAGGGGACATAGGGCCTACCAGGAGAGAAAGGCCCCTTGAGGAGCTGAGCCCAGGTAGGCAGCCAGTGATGTCAAGCACACTCCCGCTGCTTGCTTCTTCATGGGCACTCCGACAATCTGCTAGGAATGTCTTGGCAAGGATCTCAAAGGGAAGGGGAGATACATGGCCCTGTCTCTGGAACTTCAGTCCTCTGAGCAGATCTGGAGGTCTTGAGTTGTATAAGCAAACGTGTTCCTTCCAAATAGAGGCTTGCGAACACACCCCCGGTGGTTGCCTCTTCTTCCCCGAAGAAGTCTTTCTTTCCCCACATGCTGCGAACTCCCTGTCCCAACCTCCAAGATTAGCGCTTCTTGCCATTCCTTTCTTAGAGGCAGTTATCCCTGAGCTTGGGGCCGTAGGGAGTAGCCCCACACTCACAGGGAAAGGCAAAGACTCCTCCATACATCTCCTCTATCCCCTTTGCTCTGGAGGAGAGCTTTAGTGAGCCTAGGTCTTTCAGGAAAATTGTTGGCTTGGACAGGATCTCACCCTGTTTGTGAACCTGCATACCCAACCGGGGGCCACAGAGCACCTGTTTCAGGAAAGTGGGCCCTGAAAGGGTGCAGCCTAGCAAGAGCTTGAAAATCCATTCAATTGCTGTTTTTGTACCTCTGACAGAGCGAGCTTTGCTCCACCCTTTGGCAGTGTGGAGAAAAGAGGCATGACACCCTCCCCAAGGGGACATGGGGCCTACTTCGAGAGGAAAGGCCCCTTGTGGAGTTGAGGCACACAGTCGTGTCAAACACACTCCCACTGCTTGCTTCTTCATGGGCACTCCCGCTATCAGCTAGGAATGTCTTTGCAATGATCACAAAGGGAAGGGGAGATACACGGCCCTGCCTCTGGACCTCCGGTGCTCTGAGCAAATCTGGTCTCCCGTTGTTGGTCAAGTTCAAGTTCAAGGTCAAGGTCAAGTTCAAGTTCAAGGTCAAAGTCAAGGTCAAGTTCAAGGTCAAAGTCAAGTTCAAGTTCAAGGTCAAAGTCAAGTTCAAGGTCAAGTTCAAGTTCAAGGTCAAAGTCAAGGTCAAGTTCAAGTTCAAGGTCAAGTTCAAGTTCAAGTTCAAGGTCAAAGTCAAGTTCAAGTTCAAGTTCAAGTTCAAGGTCAAAGTCAAGGTCAAGTTCAAGTTCAAGGTCAAAGTCAAGGTCAAGTTTAAGTTTAAGGGCAAGGAAAAGGTAAGGGCAAGGACAAGGTAAGGCCAAGGACAAGGCCTAGGGAAGGCCAAGCCGAAGGCCAAGGGCAAGGGCAAGGGCAACGCCAAGGGTAAGGCCAAGGCCCAGGCCAGGGCCAAGGCCAAGGCCGCCAAAGCGAAGCCCAAACCCCGTAACGACTGACAGAAGGCAGAAGGCACTAAGCCCGTGTGCAGAGGAAGCCACTGAAGGCGGCAAGGCCACAGAGCTCCCCGACTCCCGTTCCCACAGGAAGATGTGAGGATAAAGGGCCTCATCCCAGCACAGCACCCGCTCCCACCGGCCCCTGACTCCCGCAGCACGCCCCCTAAAACAACACTGTCTTCCCAGAAAAGAGAACGGAGAAGCCATGTGTGTGCCAAAGGAGCAAGATGAACGAACGATGCAACGCCCTCCAACTTTGGGCACACCTGACGCCTGGGAACCCCGGGCCCGGCCGATGGGTCCCCGCCGTTCTCGGGCGGGAGCGGGGGTCGACACGTGGGCCGAGAGCCCTTGCCCGGGCCACCCGCAAATCCCCTGAGACGTGATCCGACCCCAGGGACCGAGGGCAAACGTACCGCTTGAGGTGCTGGAGGAGCTGGACGAAGCCATGGTGGGAGAGGCACACAGGAGCGCTGCAGACTGCTGGCCGAGTGGGCGGGGACCCAGCAGCCCAGGACTCTGGAGAGCGGGAGGCGTCTCCGCCCCCATTGACGTCAATAGGGTTTGGGTGCGTAGATGGAGGGGGCCGCCCCTGGCCTCTTTCCAAGCAGAGACCCTGGACGGAGTCCCGTGGAGTGAGTGGGCTTTTCCCGGGCACAGCTGTGCCCCGGACCGCCAAGATCCCCGTTGGGGTGGGTGGGCAGTTCGGGGGCTTTGGTTTGTGGCCCTCCCTCGCAGCGGATGGTGGGATCAACCCCGGGTGGATCAATCAGGGGCCCTCAGCAGTGCCAAGGGAGCTCACCGCCCAGGAAACGCCCCCTAGGTCCCTTTGAATTGGCCGCCCACGCCCCCTTTCCCAGCCTGCCTTGTTCTGGGGTTTCCCACCTTTTCACATACCACAGGTCCCTGGGCCTGGACTGTCCCCCGCTGGCTCCTCCGAGGCATTCCGGGACAACGGACGCTCTCTCCAGCGCCTCCACCTAGATCCCACGCTGTCCTCGCCTCCATATGCCACCTGCGCCTCCCCAACTCCTCCGTGGGCTCCTGGCGTCCTTTCCCTACAGCAGTCCCAGAGCACCAGCCCCGAGGGCTTTGAGTTGCCTGGAGCCCAAGGCTCCGGCCAGAGACCTGAGGGGCCAGCGTCTGGACCGGCAGCTAATGCCATTAGGGGCTTTTCTCATGTGGAGCCTGAGGCCAACATCCGTGGCAACCCCCAAGCGCGAATGCCCCGGAGATACACGCCCAAGGGGACAGTGTACCCCCTATGTGGGGAAGGAGGTTCCTGTTTTCCCAGCACTGCATGGTGGCACGTGGAATAGCCCTGTGGGAAAGCCCATGGAAAAGCCTCGAGGGAAAGACACAGATCCCTTGATCCACAAGACGGGAAGCGAGACACTGCTGCTACTGCTCAGGAGGAAAGCACACCTGCATGACCCCACTCGAGACGAGGACTGACGCCCCTTGGGAGACTCCAGAAGTACGCCAAGATCCATGTGAGCACGGGAGAGGAATCCTCAGGTTCTGGTCCGACTCCACACAAGGTCTTAGGCGCCGGCATCGACGGGCGAGGAATCCTGAGAGGCCACCGAGCAACTCGCATGGGGAATGACCTTTCCTGAGGCCAACAGAGCGGGTCCATGAGGTCCCCGTCGTAAGTCGAGAGCACAAGCCGCAACTCGAGAAAACCAGGAGGTTCCCCCCTCCGGGCGAGATGTGGCCCATTTTGGCTGAGGCGTCTCGAGGCTAATCACATCTAACCTCTGGAACTTCCAAAGGGTCCTTGACACCCTTACTGCAACTCAAGAAGTTCCCCGACATACCCGTCTCCAGTCGAAAGAAAGCACGGCGTTCGGCCCACATCCAGAGGAGCCCCGTTTCCACCTCGTAGCTCGAGATGAGGGATCCTTTCCCTGCTTGGTCGGGAAAGAATTCCCGGCGTTCCCGTCGCATCTCAAGAGCAGGCGCTCTCCAAAGGAAAGGCGAGAGGAACTCCAGGGTCGTGCCACCATTCCCAGAGTCCCCCAGATGTCCCAGTCCATTCCAGAGGAACCTCCTTTCCCTGCACTGCCCCGACTTTCACGCCGAGGATCGACTCACACCAGGGTGGCACGTGAGACAGCCCTGTGGGAAAGCCTCGTGGGAAAGCCTCGTGTGAAAGCCTCGAGGGAAAGCCACAGATCCCATGATCGACACGACGGGAAGCGTGACACTGCTACTACAGCTCGGGAGGAAAGCGCACGTGCATGCCCCCTCTCGAGACGAGGACTGACTCTCCTGGGCAGACTCCAGAAGTACCCCAAGATCCATGTCAGCACTGGAGAGGAATCCTCAGGTTCCGGGCCCGACTCCACACAAGGTCTTAGTCTCCAGCATCCAAGGGAGAGGAATCCCGAGAGGCCTGCGACCAACTCACATGGGGACTGGCCTTTCCTGAGGCCACCAGAGCGGGTCCCTGAGGTCCCTATCATAAGTACAGAGCACCTGCCACAACTCGAGAAAATCCAGGAGGTTTTGCCCTCCAGGCAAGATGAGGCCCATTTCCGCTGTTCCTTTTGAAGGCTACTCACACCTAACCTCTGGAACTTCCAAAAGATCCTTCACACCCTTGCTGCAACTCAAGAAGCTCCCCGACATACCCGTGTCCACTCGAGAGGAAGCACGCGGGTCCTGCACACATCCAGAGGAGCCCCGTTTCCGCCTCCTAGCTCGAGATGAGGGATCCTTTCGCTGCTTGCCCGGGAAAGATTTCTGGGCGTTCCTGGCGCATCTCAAGAGGAGGCGCTCTCCACAGGAAAGGTGAGAGGAACTCCAGGGTCGTTGCGCCATTCCGGAGTCCCCCAGATGTCTCAGTCCATTCCAGCGGAACCTGTTTTCCCTGCACTGCCTCGACTTTCACGCCGAGGATCGACTCCCACCACGGTGGCACGTGGGACAGACCTGTGGGAAAGCCTCGTGGGAAAGCCTCGAGGCAAAGCCACAGATCCCTTGATCCACGCGACGGGAAGCGTGACATTGCTGCTGCCACTCTGGAGGAAAGCGCACGTGCATGCCCCCATTCGAGATGAGGACTTACTCCCCTGGGGAGACTCCAGAAGTATCCCCAAGGTCCATGTCAGCACTGGAGAGGAATCCTCAGGTTCCAGTCCCGCCTGCACACAAGGTCTTAGGCCCCGGCATCAAAGGGAGAAGAATCCCAAGAGGCCCCCGAGCAACTCGCCTGGGGACTGGCCTTTCCTGAGACCACCAGAGCGGGTCTCTGAGGTCCCCGTCATAAGTCGAGAGCACCTGCCACAACTCGAGATAATCCACGAGGTTTTGCCCTCCAGGCGGGATGAGGCCCATTTCCGCTGAGGCTTCTCGAGGCTAATCACACCTAACATCTGGAACTTCCAAAAGGTCCTTCACACCCTTGCTGCAACTCAAGAAGTTCCCCGACATCCCTGTCTCCGCTTTAGAGGAAGCACGAGGGTCCCGCCCACATCCAAAGTAGCGCCGTTTCCGCCTCGTAGCTCAAGATGAGGATTCCTTTCGCTGCTTTGTCGGGAAAGAATTCTGGGCATTCCCGTCCCATCTCAAGAGAAGCCGCTCTCGACAGGAAAGTCGAGAGGAACTCAGGCGTCATGCCACCATGCCAAGAGTCCCCCAGATATCTCACTCTATTCCAAAAGAACCTGTTTTCCCTGCACTGTCTCGACTTTTGCGCCGAGGATCCACTCCCATCAAGGTGGCACGTGGGACAGCCCTGTGGGAAAGCCGCGTGGGAAAGCAGCGAGGGAAAGCCACAGATCCCTTGATCCTCGCGACAGGAAGTGTGACACTGCTGCTACAGATCGGGAGGAAAGTGCACGTGCATGCCCCCATTCGAGACGAGGACTTACTCCCCTGGGGATACTCCAGAAGTACCCCAAGATCCATGTCAGCACTGGAGAGGAATCCTCAGTTTCCGGCGCCGCCTCCACTCAAGTTCTTTGGCGCCGGCATCGAAGGAAGAGGAATCCCGAGAGGCCCGGAGGAACTCACATGGGAACTGGCCTTGCCTGAGGCCACCAGAGCGTGTCCCTGAGTTCCCCGTCGTAAGTCGAGAGCACCTTCCAAAACTCGAGAAGATCCAGGAGGTTTTGCCCTCCAGGCGAGATGAGGCCCATTTTCGCAGAGGCTTCACAATGCTAATCACATCTAAGCTCTGGAATTCCAAAAGGTCCATCACACCCTTGCTGCAAATCAAGAAGTTCCCTGACATACCCGTCTCCACTATAGAGGAAGCACGAGGGTCCCGCCCACATCGAGAGGAGCCCCGTTTCCGCCTCGTAGCTTGAGATGAGGGATTCTTTCCCTGCTTGGTCGGGAAAGAATTCTGGGCATTCCCCTCGCATCTCAAGAGGAGGCGCTCTCCACAGGAAAGGCGAGAGGAACTCCAGGGTCGTGCCACCATTCCAAGAGTCCCCCAGAAGTCTCAGTCCATTGCAGAGGAACCTGTTTTCCCTGCACTGCCTCGACTTTCACGGTGAGGATCGACTCCCACCATGGTGGCACGTGGGACAGCCCTGTGGGTAAGCCTCGTGGGAAAGTCTCGAGGGAAAGCCACAGATCCCTTGATCAAGGCGAAGGGAAGCATGACACGGCTGCTGCCGATCTGGAGGAAAGCACACGTGCATGCCCCCATTGGAAACGAGGACTTGCTCCCCTGGGGAGACTCCAGAAGTACCCCAAGATCAATGTGAGCACTGGAGAGGAACCCTCAGGTCCCGGACCTGACTCCACACAAGGACTTAGGCCCTGGCATCGAAGGTAGAGGAACCCCGAGAGGCCCCCGAGCAACTCGCATGGGGACTGGCCTTTCCTGAGGCCACCAGAGCGGGTCCCTGAGGTCCCCGTCGTGAGTCGAGAGCACCTGCCGCAACTCGAGAAAATCCAGGAGGTTTTGCCCTCCAGGTCAGATGAGGCCCATTTCCACTGAGGCTTCTCAAGGCTAATCACATCTAATCTCTGGAACTTCCAAAAGGTCCTTCACACCCTTGCTGCAACTCAAGAAGTTCCCGGACATCCCGGTCTCCACTCTAGTGGAAGCATGAGGGTCCCACTCACATCCAGAGGAGCCCCGTATCCACCTCGTAGCTCGAGATGCGGGATCCTTTCCCTTCTTGGTCGCGAAAGAATTCCCGGCGTTCCCGTCACTTCTCAAGAGAAGGCGTTCTCCACAGGGAAGGCGAGAGGAACTCCAGCGTCCTGCCACCATTCCAAGAGTCCCCCAGATGTGTCAGTCCATTCCAGAGGAACCTGTTTTCCCTGCACTGCCTCGAATTTCATGCCGAGGATCGACTCCCACCACGGTGGCACGTGGGACATCCCTGTGTGAAAGCCTCGTCAGAAAGCCTCGTGGGAAAGCCTCGAGGGAAAGCCTCGAAGGAAAGCCAGAGATCCCTTAATCCAGGTGATGGGAAGCGTGACACTGCTGCTACCGCTCTGGAGGAAAGTGCACGTGCATGCCCCTATTCGAGACGAGGACTTACTCCCCAGGGGAGACTCCAGAAGTACACCAAGATCCATGTCAGCATTGGAGAGGAATCCTCAGGTACCGGCCCCGACTCAACACAAGGTCTTAGGCCCGGGCATCGAAGGGAGAGGAATCCCAAGAGGCCCGCGAGCCACTTGCATGGGGACTGGCATTTCGTGAGGCCACCAGAGCAGGTCCCTGAGGTCCCGGTCGTAAGTCGAGAGCACCTGCCAAAACTCGAGAAAATCCACGAGGTTTTGCCCTGCAGGCGAGATGAGTCCCATTTCCGCTGAGGCTTCTCGAGGCTAATCACATCTAACCTCTGGATCTTCCAAAAGGTCCTTCACACCCTTGCTGCAATTCAAGAAGTTCTCCTACATCCCCGTCTCCACTCGAGAGGAAGCAAGAGGGTCCCGCCCACATCCAGAGGAGCCCAGTTTCCGCCTTGTAACTGGACATGGGGGATCCTTTCCCTGCTTGGTCGGGAAATAATTCCTGGGTTTCCCGGCGTATCTCAAGAGGAGGCACTCTCCACAGGAAAGGCGACAGGAACTCCAAGGTCGTGCCACCATTCCCAGAGTCCCCCAGATGTCTCAGTCCATTCCAGAGGAACCTGTTTTCCCTGCACTGCCTTTACTTTCACGCCGAGGATCGACTCACACCACAGTGGCACGTGGGACAGCCCTGTGGGAAAGCCTCGTGGGAAAGCTTCGTGGAAAATCCTTGAGGAAAAGACACAGATCCCATGACTGACGCGACGGAAAGCATGATACTGGTGCTACAGCTCGGGAGGAAAGCACACGTGCATGCACCCTCTCGAAACGAGAACTTACTCTCCTGTGGAGACTCCCGAAGTACCGCAAGTTCCATGAGAGCACTGGAGAGGAATCCTCAGGTTCGGGCCCCGACTCCACACAAAGTCTTAGGCTCTGGCATCGAAGGGAGAGGAATCCCGAGAGGCCCGCGAACAACTCGCAATGGGACTGGCCTTTCCTGAGGCCACCAGAGCGGGTCCCTGAAGTCCCCGACCAAAGTCTAGAGCACCTACCGCAACACGAGAAATTCCGGAGGATTTGCCCTCCAGGCCAGATGAGGCCCATTTCCGCTGAGGCTTCTCGAGTCTAATCACACCTAACCTCTGGAATCTCCAAAAAGTTCTTCACACCCTTGCTGCCACTCAAGAGTTCCCCGACATACAGTCTCCATTCGAGAGGAAGCACGATGGTCCCGCGAACATCCAGAGGAGCCCCGTTGCCGCCTCGCAGCTCGAGATGAGGGATCCTTTCCCTGTGTGGTCGGGAAAGATTTCCCGGCGTTCCCGTCGCATCTCAAGTGGAGGTGCTCTCCACAGGAAATGGGAGAGGAACTCCAGGGTCGTGCCAACATTCCCAGAGTCCCCTAGATGTCTCAGTTCGTTCCAACGGAACCTGTTTTCCCTGCACTGCCTCGACTTTCATGCAGAGGATCGACTCACACCAAGGTGGCACGTGGGACAGCCCTGTGGGAAAGCCCTGTGGGAAAGCCTCGTGGGAAAGTCTCGAGGGAAAGCTACAGATCCCTTGATCCAGGCGATGGGAAACGTGACACTGCTGCTACAGTCTTGAGGAAAGATCACGTGCATGCGCCCATTCCAGACGAGGACTTACTCCCCTGGGGAGACTCAAGAAGTACCCCAAGATCCATGGCAGTACTGGAGAGGAATCCTCAGGTTCCGGGCCCGACTCCACACAAGGTCTTAGGCCCCGGCATCGACGGGAAAGGAATCCCGAGAGGCCCCCGAGCAACTCGCATGCGGACTGTCCTTTCCTGAGGCCACCAGAGTGGGTCCCTGCGGTCCCCGTCGGAAGTCGAGTGCACCTGCCGCAACTCGAGAAAATCCAGGAGGTTTTACTCTCCAGGCGAGATCAGGCCCATTTCCAGTGAGGCTTCTCGAGGCTAATCACACCTAACCTCTGGAATTTCCAAAAGGTTCTTCACACCCTTGCTGCAACTCAAGAAGTTCCCTCACATACCCGTCTCCACTCTAGAGGAAGCACGAGGGTCCCGCACACATCCAGAGGAGCCCCGTTTCCGCCTCGTAGCTCGAGATGAGGGATCCTTTCGCTGCTTGCCCGGGAAAGATTTCTGGGCGTTCCTGGCGCATCTCAAGAGGAGGCGCTCTCCACAGGAAAGGTGAGAGGAACTCCAGGGTCGTTGCGCCATTCCGGAGTCCCCCAGATGTCTCAGTCCATTCCAGCGGAACCTGTTTTCCCTGCACTGCCTCGACTTTCACGCCGAGGATCGACTCCCACCATGGTGGCACGTGGGACAGACCTGTGGGTAAGCCTCGTGGGAAAGCCTCGAGGCAAAGCCACAGATCCCTTGATCCACGCGACGGGAAGCGTGACATTGCTGCTGCCACTCTGGAGGAAAGCGCACGTGCATGCCCCCATTCGAGATGAGGACTTACTCCCCTGGGGAGACTCCAGAAGTATCCCCAAGGTCCATGTCAGCACTGGAGAGGAATCCTCAGGTTCCAGTCCCGCCTGCACACAAGGTCTTAGGCCCCGGCATCAAAGGGAGATGAATCCCAAGAGGCCCCCGAGCAAGTCGCCTGGGGACTGGCCTTTCCTGAGACCACCAGAGCGGGTCTCTGAGGTCCCCGTCATAAGTCGAGAGCACCTGCCACAACTCGAGATAATCCACGAGGTTTTGCCCTCCAGGCGGGATGAGGCCCATTTCCGCTGAGGCTTCTCGAGGCTAATCACACCTAACATCTGGAACTTCCAAAAGGTCCTTCACACCCTTGCTGCAACTCAAGAAGTTCCCCGACATCCCTGTCTCCGCTTTAGAGGAAGCACGAGGGTCCCGCCCACATCCAAAGTAGCGCCGTTTCCGCCTCGTAGCTCAAGATGAGGATTCCTTTCGCTGCTTTGTCGGGAAAGAATTCTGGGCATTCCCGTCCCATCTCAAGAGAAGCCGCTCTCGACAGGAAAGTCGAGAGGAACTCAGGCGTCATGCCACCATGCCAAGAGTCCCCCAGATATCTCACTCTATTCCAAAAGAACCTGTTTTCCCTGCACTGTCTCGACTTTCGCGCCGAGGATCCACTCCCATCAAGGTGGCACGTGGGACAGCCCTGTGGGAAAGCCGCGTGGGAAAGCAGCGAGGGAAAGCCACAGATCCCTTGATCCTCGCGACAGGAAGTGTGACACTGCTGCTACAGATCGGGAGGAAAGTGCACGTGCATGCCCCCATTCGAGACGAGGACTTACTCCCCTGGGGATACTCCAGAAGTACCCCAAGATCCATGTCAGCACTGGAGAGGAATCCTCAGTTTCCGGCGCCGCCTCCACTCAAGTTCTTTGGCGCCGGCATCGAAGGAAGAGGAATCCCGAGAGGCCCGGAGGAACTCACATGGGAACTGGCCTTGCCTGAGGCCACCAGAGCGTGTCCCTGAGTTCCCCGTCGTAAGTCGAGAGCACCTTCCAAAACTCGAGAAGATCCAGGAGGTTTTGCCCTCCAGGCGAGATGAGGCCCATTTTCGCAGAGGCTTCACAATGCTAATCACATCTAAGCTCTGGAATTCCAAAAGGTCCATCACACCCTTGCTGCAAATCAAGAAGTTCCCTGACATACCCGTCTCCACTATAGAGGAAGCACGAGGGTCCCGCCCACATCGAGAGGAGCCCCGTTTCCGCCTCGTAGCTTGAGATGAGGGATTCTTTCCCTGCTTGGTCGGGAAAGAATTCTGGGCATTCCCCTCGCATCTCAAGAGGAGGCGCTCTCCACAGGAAAGGCGAGAGGAACTCCAGGGTCGTGCCACCATTCCAAGAGTCCCCCAGAAGTCTCAGTCCATTGCAGAGGAACCTGTTTTCCCTGCACTGCCTCGACTTTCACGGTGAGGATCGACTCCCACCATGGTGGCACGTGGGACAGCCCTGTGGGTAAGCCTCGTGGGAAAGTCTCGAGGGAAAGCCACAGATCCCTTGATCAAGGCGAAGGGAAGCATGACACGGCTGCTGCCGATCTGGAGGAAAGCACACGTGCATGCCCCCATTGGAAACGAGGACTTACTCCCCTGGGGAGACTCCAGAAGTACCCCAAGATCAATGTGAGCACTGGAGAGGAACCCTCAGGTCCCGGACCTGACTCCACACAAGGACTTAGGCCCTGGCATCGAAGGTAGAGGAACCCCGAGAGGCCCCCGAGCAACTCGCATGGGGACTGGCCTTTCCTGAGGCCACCAGAGCGGGTCCCTGAGGTCCCCGTCGTGAGTCGAGAGCACCTGCCGCAACTCGAGAAAATCCAGGAGGTTTTGCCCTCCAGGTCAGATGAGGCCCATTTCCACTGAGGCTTCTCAAGGCTAATCACATCTAATCTCTGGAACTTCCAAAAGGTCCTTCACACCCTTGCTGCAACTCAAGAAGTTCCCGGACATCCCGGTCTCCACTCTAGTGGAAGCATGAGGGTCCCACTCACATCCAGAGGAGCCCCGTATCCACCTCGTAGCTCGAGATGCGGGATCCTTTCCCTTCTTGGTCGCGAAAGAATTCCCGGCGTTCCCGTCACTTCTCAAGAGAAGGCGTTCTCCACAGGGAAGGCGAGAGGAACTCCAGCGTCCTGCCACCATTCCAAGAGTCCCCCGGATGTCTCAGTCCATTCCAGAGGAACCTGTTTTCCCTGCACTGCCTCGAATTTCATGCCGAGGATCGACTCCCACCACGGTGGCACGTGGGACATCCCTGTGTGAAAGCCTCGTCAGAAAGCCTCGTGGGAAAGCCTCGAGGGAAAGCCTCGAAGGAAAGCCAGAGATCCCTTAATCCAGGTGATGGGAAGCGTGACACTGCTGCTACCGCTCTGGAGGAAAGCGCACGTGCATGCCCCTATTCGAGACGAGGACTTACTCCCCAGGGGAGACTCCAGAAGTACCCCAAGATCCATGTCAGCACTGGAGAGGAATCCTCAGGTACCGGCCCCGACTCAACACAAGGTCTTAGGCCCGGGCATCGAAGGGAGAGGAATCCCAAGAGGCCCGCGAGCCACTTGCATGGGGACTGGCATTTCGTGAGGCCACCAGAGCAGGTCCCTGAGGTCCCCGTCGTAAGTCGAGAGCACCTGCCAAAACTCGAGAAAATCCACGAGGTTTTGCCCTGCAGGCGAGATGAGTCCCATTTCCGCTGAGGCTTCTCGAGGCTAATCACATCTAACCTCTGGATCTTCCAAAAGGCCCTTCACACCCTTGCTGCAACTCAAGAAGTTCCCCGACATACCCGTCTCCACTCGAGAGGAAGCAAGAGGGTCCCGCCCACATCCAGAGGAGCCCAGTTTCCGCCTTGTAACTGGACATGGGGGATCCTTTCCCTGCTTGGTCGGGAAATAATTCCTGGGTTTCCCGGCATATCTCAAGAGGAGGCACTCTCCACAGGAAAGGCGACAGGAACTCCAAGGTCGTGCCACCATTCCCAGAGTCCCCCAGATGTCTCAGTCCATTCCAGAGGAACCTGTTTTCCCTGCACTGCCTTTACTTTCACGCCAAGGATCAACTCACACCACAGTGGCACGTGGGACAGCCCTGTGGGAAAGCCTCGTGGGAAAGCTTCGTGGAAAATCCTTGAGGAAAAGACACAGATCCCATGACTGACGCGACGGAAAGCATGATACTGGTGCTACAGCTTGGGAGGAAAGCACACGTGCATGCACCCTCTCGAAACGAGAACTTACTCTCCTGGGGAGACTCCCGAAGTACCGCAAGTTCCATGAGAGCACTGGAGAGGAATCCTCAGGTTCTGGGCCCGACTCCACACAAGGTCTTAGGCCCCGGCATCGACGGGAGAGGAATCCCGAGAGGCCCCCGAGCAACTCGCATGCGGACTGTCCTTTCCTGAGGCCACCAGAGTGGGTCCCTGCGGTCCCCGTCGGAAGTCGAGTGCACCTGCCGCAACTCGAGAAAATCCAGGAGGTTTTACTCTCCGGGTGAGATCAGGCCCATTTCCAGTGAGGCTTCTCGAGGCTAATCACACCTAACCTCTGGAATTTCCAAAAGGTTCTTCACACCCTTGCTGCAACTCAAGAAGTACCCTCACATACCCGTCTCCACTCTAGAGGAAGCACGAGGGTCCCGCACACATCCATGGGAGCCCAGTTTCCGCCTCGTAACTCGAGATAAGGGATCCTTTCGCTGCTTGGTCGGGAAAGAGTTCTGGGCATTCCCGTCGCATCTCAAGAGGAGCCGCTTTCCACAGGAAAGGCGAGTGGAACTCCAGCGTCGTGCCACCATTCCAAGAGTCCCCCAGATGCCTTAGTCCATTCCAGAGGAACATGTTTTCTCTGCACTGCCTCGACTTTCACCCGAGGGTCGACTCCCACAACGGTGGCACGTGGGAAAGCCCAGTGGGAAAGCCTCGAGGGAAAGCCACAGATCCCTTGATCCACGCATCGGGAAGCGTGACACTGCTGCTACCGCTATGGAGGAAAGCGCACATGCATGCCCCCTTCGAGAGGAGGACTTACTCCCCTGGGGAGACTCCAGAATTAGCCCAAGATCCATGTCAGCACTGGAGAGGAATCCTCAGGTTCCGGTGCCGCATCCACACAAGGTCTTTGGTCCTGGCATTGAAGGGAGAGGAATCCAGAGAGGCCCGCGAGTAATTCGCATGTGGACTGTCTTTTCCTGAGGCCACCAGAGCGGGTCCCTGCGGTCCCCGTCGTAAGTTGAGAGCACCTGCTGCAACTCGAGAAAATCCAGGAGATTTTGCCCTCCAGGCGAGATCAGGCCCATTTCCACTGAGGCGTCTCAAGACTATTCACACCTAACCTCTGGAATTTCCAAAAGGTCCTTCACACACTTGCTGCAACTGAAGAAGTACCCCAACATCCCCGTCTCCACTCTAGAGGAAACACGAGGGTCCCGCCCACATCGAGAGGAGCCCCGTTTCCAACTCGTAGCTCGTGATGAGGGATCCTTTCCCTGCTTGGTCGGGAAAGAATTTCCCGCGTTCCCGTCTCATTTCAAGAGGAGGCGCTCTCCACAGGAAAGGCGAGAGGAACTCCAGCGTCGTACCACCATTCCAGGAGTCCCCCAGATGTTTCAGTCCTTTCCAGAGGAACCTGTTTTCCCTGCACTGCCTCGACTTTCACGTCGAGGATCAACTCACACCATGGTGGCACGTGGGAGAGCCCTGTGGGAAAGCCTCGTGGGAAGCCTCGAGGATAAGCCACAGATCCCTTGATCCAGGCGATGGGAAGCCTGACACTGCTGCTAAAGCTCCTGAGGAAAGTGCACGTGCATGCCCCCATTCGACACGAGGACTTAACCCCTGGGGAGACTCCAGACGTACCCCAAGGTCCATGTCAGCACTGCAGAGGAATCCTCAGGTTCTGGGCCCGACTCCACACAAGGTCTTAGGCCGGGCATCGAAGAGAGAGGAATCCCGAGAGGACCCCGAGCAACTCGCATGCGGACTGGCCTTTCCTGAGCCCACCAGAGCGGGTCCCTGAGGTCCCCGTCATAAGTCAAGAGCACGTGCCGCAACTCGAGAAAATCCAGGAGGTTTTGCCCTCCAGGCGAGATGAGGCCCATTTCCGCTGAGGCTTCTCGAAGCTAATCACACCTAACCTCTGGAACTTCCAAAAGGTCCTTCACACCCTTGCTGCAATTCAAGCAGGTTCCTGACATACCCGACTCCATTCTAGAGGAAGTACGAGGGTCCCTGCCACATCCAGAGGAGCCCTGTTTCCGACTCGTTGCTCGATATGAGGGAACATTCGCTGCTTTGTCGGGAAAGAATTCTGGGCATTCCCGTCCCATCTCAAGGGGAGGAGCTCTCCACAGGAAAGGCGAGAGAAACTCCAGCATCGTGCCACCATTCCAAGAGTCCCCCAGAAGTCTCAGTCCATTCCAGAGGAACCTGTTTTCCCTGCACTGCCTCGAATTTCACGCGGAGGATCGCCTCCAACCATGGTGTCATGTTCGACAGCCCTGTGGGAAATCCTCGTGGGAAAGCGTCGAGGGAAATCCACAGATCCCTTGATCCACGCGACTGGAAGCATGACACTGCTGCTACCCCTCTGGAGGAAAGTGCACGTGCATGCCCCCTTCGAGAGGAGGACTTACTCCGCTGGGGAGACTCCAGAAGTAGCCCAAGAACCATGTCAGCACTGGAGAGGAATCCTCAGGTTCCGGTCCCGCATCCACACAAGGTCTTTGGCCCCGGCATTGAAGGGAGAGGAATCCAGAGAGGCCCTCGAGCAATTCGCATGTGGACTGGCCTTTCCTGAGGCAACCAGAGCGGGTCCCAGAGGTCCCCGTCGTATGTCGAGAGCACCTGCCGCAACTCGAGAAAATCCATTAGGATTTGCCCTCCAGGCGAGATGAGGACCATTTCCGCTGAGGCTTCTCAAGGCTAATCACACCTAAGCTCTGGAACTTCCAAAGGGTCCTTGACACCCTTGCTGCAACTCAAGAAGTTCCCCTATATACCCCTCTCCACTCGAGAGGAAGCACGCATGTCCCACCCACATCCAGAAGAGCTCCGTTTCCGCCTCGTAGGTCGAGATGAGGGATCCGTTCGCTGCTTGTTCAGGAGAGATTCCTTGGCGTTCCCATCGCATCTCAAGTGTAGGGGCTCTCCACAGGAAAGGTGAGAGCAACTCCAGCGTCGTGCCACCATTCCAAGAGTCCCCCAGATGTCTCAGTCCATTCCTGAGGATACTGTTTTCCCTGCACTGCCTTGATTTTAACGAGGAGGATCGACTCCCACCACGGTCTCACGTGGGACAGCCCTGTGGGAAAGCCTCATGGGAAAGCCTCGAGGGAAAGCCACAGATCCCTTGATCCACGCGACAGGAATCGTGACGCTGGTGCTACAGCTCGGAGGAAAGCGCACGTGCATGCCCCCATTCGAGACGAAGACTGACTCCCCTGGGGAGACTCCAAAAGTACTCCAAGATCCATGTCAGTACTGGAGAGGAATCCTCAGGTTCCGGCCCCGACTCCACACAAGGACTTAGGCCCCGGCATCGACGGAAGATGAATCCCGAGAGGACCCCGAGCAATTCGAATGGGGACGGGCCAGTATTGAGGCCACCAGAGCGGGTCCCTAAAGTCCCCGTCGTAAGTCAAGAGCACCTGCCGCAACTCGAGAAAATCAAGGAGGTTTTGCACTCCAGCTGAGTGAGGCCCATTTCCGCTGAGGCTTCTGGAAGCTAATCACACCTAACCTCTGGAACTTCTAAAAGGTCCTTCACACCCTTGCTGCAACTCAAGAAGTTCCCTAACATACCCGTCTCCACTCGAGAGGAAGCACGAGGGTCCCGCCCACATCCAGGGGAGCCCCGTGTCCGCCTCGTAGCTCAAGATGAGGGATCCTTTCACAGCTTTTTCGGGAAATATTTCTGGGAGTTCCCGTTGCATCTCAAGTGGAGGCGCTCCTCACAGGAAAGGCGAGAGGAACTCCAGGGTCGTGCCACCGTTCCCAGAGTCCCCCAAATATCTCAGTCCATTCCAGAGGAACCTGTTATCCCTGCACTGCCTCGAGTTTCACGCCGAGCATCGACTCACACCACGGTGACACGTGGGACAGTCCTGTGGGAAAGCCTCGTGGGAAAGCCTCGTGGGAAAGCCACAGATCCCATGATCGGCGCGCCGGGAGGCATGACAGTGTTGTTACAGCTCTGGAGGAAAGCGCACGTGCATGCCCCCATTCGAGACGGGGACTTACTCCCCTGGGGAAACACCAGAAGTACTCCACGATCCATGTCAGCACTGGAGAGGAAACCTCATGTTCCAGACACGACTCCACACAAGGTCTTAGGCTCTGGCATCGAAGGGAGCGGAATCCCGAGAGGCTCCCGAGCCACTGGAATGGGGACTGGCCAGTCCTGAGGCCACCAGAGCGCGTCCCTTAGGTCACCGTCGTAAGTCGAGAGCACCTGCCGCAACTCGAGAAAATCCAGGAGGTTTTTCCCTCCAGGCGAGATGAGGCCCATTGCCGCTGAGGCTTCTCCAGGCTAATCAAGTCTAGCCTCTGGAACTTCCAAAAGGTCCTTCACACCCTTGCTGCAACTCAAGAAGTTGCCTGACATACCCGTCTCCACTCTAGAAGAAGCACGAGGATCCCATCCACATCCAGAGGAGCCCCGTTTCCGCCTCGTAGCTCGAGATGAGGGACATTTCGCTGCTTTGTCCGGAAAGAAATCCCGACGTTTCCCTCTCACCTCAAGAGGAGGCGCTCTCCACAGGAAAGGCGAGAGGAACTCCAGCATCGTGCCACCATTCCAAGAGTCCCCCAGATGTCTCAGTCCATTCAGAGGAACCTGTTTGCCCTGCACTACCTCGGCTTTCACGCCGAGGATCGACTCCCACGCCGAGGATCGACTCCCACCCCGCTGGCACGTGGGACAGCCCTGTGGGACAGCCCTGTGGGAAAGCCTCGTGGGAAAGCCTCATGGGATAGACTCGAGGGAAAACCATAGATCCTTTGATCCACGTGGCGGACAGCGTGACACTGCTGCTACCGCTCTGGAGGAAAGCGCAAGTGCATGCCCGCATTCGAGACGAGGACTGACTCCCCTGGGGAGACTCCAGAAGTACCCCAAGATCCATATCAGCACTGGAGAGGAATCCTCAGGTTCCGTTCCCGACTCCACACAACGTCTTAGGCCCCGGCATGGACGGGAGAGGAATCCCGAGAGGACCCCGAGGAACTCGCATGGGGACTGGCCTTTCCTGAGGCCACCAGAGCGGGTCCCTGAGGTCCCCGTCGTAAGTCGAGAGCACCTGCCGCAACTCGAGAAAATCCAGGAGGTTTTGCACTCCAGGCGAGATGAGGCCCATTTCCGCTGAGGCTTCTCGAGGCTAATCACATCTAACCACTGGAACTTCCAAAGGGTCCTTCACACCCTTGCTGCAACTCAAGAAGTTCCCCCACATACCCGTCTCCACTCGAGAGGAAGCACGAGGGTCCCGCACACATCCAGGGGACCCCGTTTCCGCCTCCTAGCTCGAGATGAGGGATCCTTTCCCTGTTTCGTAGGGAAAGAATTCACGGCGTTCCCGTCGCATCTCAAGAGGAGGCGCTCTCCACAGGAAAGGCGAGAGGAACTCCAGGGTCGTGCCACCATTCCAAGAGTCCCCCAGATGTGTCAGTCCATTCCAGAGGAACCTGTTTTCCCTGCACTGCCTTGACGTTCAAGCCGAGGATCGACTCCCAACACGTGTGCACGTGGGACAGACCTGTGGGAAAGCCTCGTGGGAAAGACTCGAGGGAAAACCATAGATCCTTTGATCCACGCGGCGGACTGCGTGACACTGCTGCTACGGCTCTGGAGGAAAGAGCAAGTGCATGCCAGCATTCGAGACGAGGAATGACTCCCCTGGGATGACTCCAGAAGTACCCCAAGATCCATGTCAGCACTGGAGAGGAATCCCCAGGTTCCGGCCCCGACTCCACACAAGGTCTTAGGCACCGGCATCGAGGGGAGAGGAATCCCGAGAGGCCCCCGAGGAACTCGCATGGGGACTGGCCTTTCCTGAGGCCACCAGAGCGGGTCCCTGAGGTCCCCGTCGTAAGTCGAGAGCACCTGCCGCAACTCGAGAAAATCCAGGAGGTTTTGCCCTGCAGGCGAGATGAGGCCCATTTCCGCTGAGGCTTCTCAAGGCTAATCACACCTAAGCTCTGGAACTTCCAAAGGGTCCTTGACACCCTTGCTGCAACTCAAGAAGTTCCCCTATATACCCCTCTCCACTCGAGAGGAAGCACGCATGTCCCACCCACATCCAGAAGAGCTCCGTTTCCGCCTCGTAGGTCGAGATGAGGGATCCGTTCGCTGCTTGTTCAGGAGAGATTCCTTGGCGTTCCCATCGCATCTCAAGTGTAGGGGCTCTCCACAGGAAAGGTGAGAGCAACTCCAGCGTCGTGCCACCATTCCAAGAGTCCCCCAGATGTCTCAGTCCATTCCTGAGGATACTGTTTTCCCTGCACTGCCTTGACTTTAACGAGGAGGATCGACTCCCACCACGGTCTCACGTGGGACAGCCCTGTGGGAAAGCCTCGTGGGAAAGCCTCGAGGGAAAGCCACAGATCCCTTGATCCACGCGACAGGAATCGTGACGCTGGTGCTACAGCTCGGAGGAAAGCGCACGTGCATGCCCCCATTCGAGACGAAGACTGACTCCCCTGGGGAGACTCCAAAAGTACTCCAAGATCCATGTCAGTACTGGAGAGGAATCCTCAGGTTCCGGCCCCGACTCCACACAAGGACTTAGGCCCCGGCATCGACGGAAGATGAATCCCGAGAGGACCCCGAGCAATTCGAATGGGGACGGGCCAGTATTGAGGCCACCAGAGCGGGTCCCTAAAGTCCCCGTCGTAAGTCAAGAGCACCTGCCGCAACTCGAGAAAATCAAGGAGGTTTTGCACTCCAGCTGAGTGAGGCCCATTTCCGCTGAGGCTTCTGGAAGCTAATCACACCTAACCTCTGGAACTTCTAAAAGGTCCTTCACACCCTTGCTGCAACTCAAGAAGTTCCCTAACATACCCGTCTCCACTCGAGAGGAAGCACGAGGGTCCCGCCCACATCCAGGGGAGCCCCGTGTTCGCCTCATAGCTCAAGATGAGGGATCCTTTCACAGCTTTTTCGGGAAATAATTCTGGGAGTTCCCGTTGCATCTCAAGTGGAGGCGCTCCTCACAGGAAAGGCGAGAGGAACTCCAGGGTCGTGCCACCGTTCCCAGAGTCCCCCAGATATCTCAGTCCATTCCAGAGGAACCTGTTATCCCTGCACTGCCTCGAGTTTCACGCCGAGCATCGACTCACACCACGGTGACACGTGGGACAGTCCTGTGGGAAAGCCTCGTGGGAAAGCCTCGTGGGAAAGCCACAGATCCCATGATCGGCGCGCCGGGAGGCATGACAGTGTTGTTACAGCTCTGGAGGAAAGCGCACGTGCATGCCCCCATTCGAGACGGGGACTTACTCCCCTGGGGAAACACCAGAAGTACTCCACGATCCATGTCAGCACTGGAGAGGAAACCTCATGTTCCAGACACGACTCCACACAAGGTCTTAGGCTCTGGCATCGAAGGGAGCGGAATCCCGAGAGGCTCCCGAGCCACTGGAATGGGGACTGGCCAGTCCTGAGGCCACCAGAGCGCGTCCCTTAGGTCACCGTCGTAAGTCGAGAGCACCTGCCGCAACTCGAGAAAATCCAGGAGGTTTTTCCCTCCAGGCGAGATGAGGCCCATTTCCGCTGAGGCTTCTCCAGGCTAATCACGTCTAGCCTCTGGAACTTCCAAAAGGTCCTTCACACCCTTGCTGCAACTCAAGAAGTTGCCTGACATACCCGTCTCCACTCTAGAAGAAGCACGAGGATCCCATCCACATCCAGAGGAGCCCCGTTTCCGCCTCGTAGCTCGAGATGAGGGACATTTCGCTGCTTTGTCCGGAAAGAAATCCCGACGTTTCCCTCTCACCTCAAGAGGAGGCGCTCTCCACAGGAAAGGCGAGAGGAACTCCAGCATCGTGCCACCATTCCAAGAGTCCCCCAGATGTCTCAGTCCATTCAGAGGAACCTGTTTGCCCTGCACTACCTCGGCTTTCACGCCGAGGATCGACTCCCACGCCGAGGATCGACTCCCACCACGCTGGCACGTGGGACAGCCCTGTGGGACAGCCCTGTGGGAAAGCCTCGTGGGAAAGCCTCATGGGATAGACTCGAGGGAAAACCATAGATCCTTTGATCCACGCGGCGGACAGCGTGACACTGCTGCTACCGCTCTGGAGGAAAGCGCAAGTGCATGCCCGCATTCGAGACGAGGACTGACTCCCCTGGGGAGACTCCAGAAGTACCCCAAGATCCATATCAGCACTGGAGAGGAATCCTCAGGTTCCGTTCCCGACTCCACACAACGTCTTAGGCCCGGCATGGACGGGAGAGGAATCCCGAGAGGACCCCGAGGAACTCGCATGGGGACTGGCCTTTCCTGAGGCCACCAGAGCGGGTCCCTGAGGTCCCCGTCGTAAGTCGAGAGCACCTACCGCAACTCGAGAAATTCCAGGAGGTTTTGCCCTCCAGGCGAGACGAGGCCCATTTCCGCTGAGGCTTCTCGAGGCTAATCACATCTAACCACTGGAACTTCCAAAGGGTCCTTCACACCCTTGCTGCAACTCAAGAAGTTCCCCGACATACCCGTCTCCACTTGAGAGGAAACACAAAAGTCCCGCACACATCCAGGGGAGCCCCGATTCTGCCTCCTAGCTCGAGATGAGGGATCCTTTCCCTGTTTCGTAGGGAAAGAATTCCCGGCGTTCCCGTCGCATCTCAAGAGGAGGCGCTCTCCACAGGAAAGGCGAGAGGAACTCCAGGGTCGTGCCACCATTCCAAGAGTAGCCCAGATGTGTCAGTCGTTTCCAGAGGAACCTGTTTTCCCTGCACTGCCTTGATGTTCAAGCCGAGGATCGACTCCCACCAGTGTGCACGTGGGATGCCCTGTGGGAAAGCCTCGTGGGAAAGCCTCGTGGGAAAGACTCGAGGGAAAAACATAGATCCTTTGATCCAGGCGGCGGACTGCGTGACACTGCTGCTACCGCTCTGGAGTAAAGCGCACGTGCATGCCCCCTCTCGAGACGAGGACTTACTCCCCTGGAGAGACTCCAGAAGTTCCCCCAAGATCCATGTCAGCACTGGGGAGGAATCCTCATGTTCCGCCCCGACTTCACACAAGATCTCAGGCCCCGGCATCGAAGGGAGAGGAATCCCGAGAGGCACCCGAGCAACTCGCATGGGGACTGGCATTGCCTGAGGCAACCAGAGCGAGTCCCTGAGGTCCCCGTCGTAAATCGAGAGCACCTGCCGCAACTAGAAAAAATCCAGGAGGTTTTGCCCTCCAGGCGAGAAGAGCACATTTCCGCTGAGGCTTCTCGAAGCTAATCAAACCTAACTTCTGGAACTTCCAAAAGTTCCTTCACACCCTTGCTGTAACTCAAGAAGTTGCCTGACATACCCGTCTCCACTCTAGAGGAAGCACAAGGGTCCCGGCCACATCCAGAGGAGACCCGTTTCCGCCTCGCAGCTCGAGATGAGGGACATTTCGCTGCTTTGTGGGGAAAGAATTCCCGGCGTTCCACTCTCACCTCAAGAGGAGGTGCTCTCCACAGGAAAGGCAAGAGGAACTCCAGCGTCGTGCCACCATTCCAAGAGTCCCCCAGAAGTCTCAGTCCATTCCAGAGGAACCTGTTTTCCCTGCACTGCCTCGACTTTCACACCGATGATTGACTCCCACCACAGTGGCACGTGTGACAGCCCTGTGGGACAGCCTCGTCGGAAAGCCTCGAGGGAAAGCCACAGATCCCTTGTTCCAGGTGATGGAAAGCATGACACTGCTGCTACTGCTCTGGAGGAAAGCGCACGTGCATGCCCCCATTTGAGACGAGGACTTACTCCCCTGGGGAGACTCCAGAATTACCCCAAGATCTATGTCAGCACTGGAGAGGAATCCTCAGGTTCCGGCCCCGCCTCCACACAAGGTATTAGGCCCTGGCATCGAAGGGAGAGGTATTCCGAGAGGCCCACGTGCAACTCGCATGGGGACTGGCCTTTCCTGAGGCAACCAGAGCGGGTCCCAGAGGTCCCCGTCGTATGTCGAGAGCACCTGCCGCAACTCGAGAAAATCAAGGAGGTTTTGCACTCCAGCTGAGTGAGGCCCATTTCCGCTGAGGCTTCTGGAAGCTAATCACACCTAACCTCTGGAACTTCTAAAAGGTCCTTCACACCCTTGCTGCAACTCAAGAAGTTCCCTAACATACCCGTCTCCACTCGAGAGGAAGCACGAGGGTCCCGCACACATCCAGGGGAGCCCCGTGTCCGACTCGTAGCTCAAGATGAGGGATCCTTTCACAGCTTTTTCGGGAAATAATTCTGGGAGTTCCCGTTGCATCTCAAGTGGAGGCGCTCCTCACAGGAAAGGCGAGAGGAACTCCAGGGTCGTGCCACCGTTCCCAGAGTCCCCCAGATATCTCAGTCCATTCCAGAGGAACCTGTTATCCCTGCACTGCCTCGAGTTTCACGCCGAGCATCGACTCACACCACGGTGACACGTGGGACAGTCCTGTGGGAAAGCCTCGTGGGAAAGCCTCGTGGGAAAGCCACAGATCCCATGATCGGCGCGCCGGGAGGCATGACAGTGTTGTTACAGCTCTGGAGGAAAGCGCACGTGCATGCCCCCATTCGAGACGGGGACTTACTCCCCTGGGGAAACACCAGAAGTACTCCACGATCCATGTTAGCACTGGAGAGGAAACCTCATGTTCCAGACACGACTCCACACAAGGTCTTAGGCTCTGGCATCGAAGGGAGCGGAATCCCGAGAGGCTCCCGAGGCACTGGAATGGGGACTGGCCAGTCCTGAGGCCACCAGAGCGCGTCCCTTAGGTCACCGTCGTAAGTCGAGAGCACCTGCCGCAACTCGAGAAAATCCAGGAGGTTTTTCCCTCCAGGCGAGATGAGGCCCATTTCCGCTGAGGCTTCTCCAGGCTAATCACGTCTAGCCTCTGGAACTTCCAAAAGGTCCTTCACACCCTTGCTGCAACTCAAGAAGTTGCCTGACATACCCGTCTCCACTCTAGAAGAAGCACGAGGCTCCCATCCACATCCAGAGAAGCCCCGTTTCCGCCTCGTAGCTCGAGATGAGGGACATTTCGCTGCTTTGTCCGGAAAGAAATCCCGACGTTTCCCTCTCACCTCAAGAGGAGGCGCTCTCCACAGGAAAGGCGAGAGGAACTCCAGCATCGTGCCACCATTCCAAGAGTCCCCCAGATGTCTCAGTCCATTCAGAGGAACCTGTTTGCCCTGCACTACCTCGGCTTTCACGCCGAGGATCGACTCCCACGCCGAGGATCGACTCCCACCACGCTGGCACGTGGGACAGCCCTGTGGGACAGCCCTGTGGGAAAGCCTCGTGGGAAAGCCTCATGGGATAGACTCGAGGGAAAACCATAGATCCTTTGATCCACGCGGCGGACAGCGTGACACTGCTGCTACCGCTCTGGAGGAAAGCGCAAGTGCATGCCCGCATTCGAGACGAGGACTGACTCCCCTGGGGAGAATCCAGAAGTACCCCAAGATCCATATCAGCACTGGAGAGGAATCCTCAGGTTCCGTTCCCGACTCCACACAACGTCTTAGGCCCCGGCATGGACGGGAGAGGAATCCCGAGAGGACCCCGAGGAACTCGCATGGGGACTGGCCTTTCCTGAGGCCACCAGAGCGGGTCCCTGAGGTCCCCGTCGTAAGTCGAGAGCACCTGCCGCAACTCGAGAAAATCCAGGAGGTTTTGCACTCCAGGCGAGATGAGGCCCATTTCCGCTGAGGCTTCTCGAGGCTAATCACATCTAACCACTGGAACTTCCAAAGGGTCCTTCACACCCTTGCTGCAACTCAAGAAGTTCCCCCACATACCCGTCTCCACTCGAGAGGAAGCACGAGGGTCCCGCACACATCCAGGGGACCCCGTTTCCGCCTCCTAGCTCGAGATGAGGGATCCTTTCCCTGTTTCGTAGGGAAAGAATTCGCGGCGTTCCCGTCGCATCTCAAGAGGAGGCGCTCTCCACAGGAAAGGCGAGAGGAACTCCAGGGTCGTGCCACCATTCCAAGAGTCCCCCAGATGTGTCAGTCCATTCCAGAGGAACCTGTTTTCCCTGCACTGCCTTGACGTTCAAGCCGAGGATCGACTCCCAACACGTGTGCACGTGGGACAGACCTGTGGGAAAGCCTCGTGGGAAAGACTCGAGGGAAAACCATAGATCCTTTGATCCACGCGGCGGACTGCGTGACACTGCTGCTACGGCTCTGGAGGAAAGAGCAAGTGCATGCCAGCATTCGAGACGAGGAATGACTCCCCTGGGATGACTCCAGAAGTACCCCAAGATCCATGTCAGCACTGGAGAGGAATCCCCAGGTTCCGGCCCCGACTCCACACAACGTCTTAGGCCCCGGCATCGAGGGGAGAGGAATCCCGAGAGGACCCCGAGGAACTCGCATGGGGACTGGCCTTTCCTGAGGCCACCAGAGCGGGTCCCTGAGGTCCCCGTCGTAAGTCGAGAGCACCTGCCGCAACTCGAGAAAATCCAGGAGGTTTTGCCCTGCAGGCGAGATGAGGCCCATTTCCGCTGAGGCTTCTCAAGGCTAATCACACCTAAGCTCTGGAACTTCCAAAGGGTCCTTGATACCCTTGCTGCAACTCAAGTAGTTCCCCTATATACCCCTCTCCACTCGAGAGGAAGCACGCATGTCCCACCCACATCCAGAAGAGCTCCGTTTCCGCCTCGTAGGTCGAGATGAGGGATCCGTTCGCTGCTTGTTCAGGAGAGATTCCTTGGCGTTCCCATCGCATCTCAAGTGTAGGGGCTCTCCACAGGAAAGGTGAGAGCAACTCCAGCGTCGTGCCACCATTCCAAGAGTCCCCCAGATGTCTCAGTCCATTCCTGAGGATACTGTTTTCCCTGCACTGCCTTGACTTTAACGAGGAGGATCGACTCCCACCATGGTCTCACGTGGGACAGCCCTGTGGGAAAGCCTCGTGGGAAAGCCTCGAGGGAAAGCCACAGATCCCTTGATCCACGCGACAGGAATCGTGACGCTGGTGCTACAGCTCGGAGGAAAGCGCACGTGCATGCCCCCATTCGAGACGAAGACTGACTCCCCTGGGGAGACTCCAAAAGTACTCCAAGATCCATGTCAGTACTGGAGAGGAATCCTCAGGTTCCGGCCCCGACTCCACACAAGGACTTAGGCCCCGGCATCGACGGAAGATGAATCCCGAGAGGACCCCGAGCAATTTGAATGGGGACGGGCCAGTATTGAGGCCACCAGAGCGGGTCCCTAAAGTCCCCGTCGTAAGTCAAGAGCACCTGCCACAACTCGAGAAAATCAAGGAGGTTTTGCACTCCAGCTGAGTGAGGCCCATTTCCGCTGAGGCTTCTGGAAGCTAATCACACCTAACCTCTGGAACTTCTAAAAGGTCCTTCACACCCTTGCTGCAACTCAAGAAGTTCCCTAACATACCCGTCTCCACTCGAGAGGAAGCACGAGGGTCCCGCCCACATCCAGGGGAGCCCCGTGTTCGCCTCGTAGCTCAAGATGAGGGATCCTTTCACAGCTTTTTCGGGAAATAATTCTGGGAGTTCCCGTTGCATCTCAAGTGGAGGCGCTCCTCACAGGAAAGGCGAGAGGATCTCCAGGGTCGTGCCACCGTTCCCAGAGTCCCCCAGATATCTCAGTCCATTCCAGAGGAACCTGTTATCCCTGCACTGCCTCGAGTTTCACGCCGAGCATCGACTCACACCACGGTGACACGTGGGACAGTCCTGTGGGAAAGCCTCGTGGGAAAGCCTCGTGGGAAAGCCACAGATCCCATGATCGGCGCGCCGGGAGGCATGACAGTGTTGTTACAGCTCTGGAGCAAAGCGCACGTGCATGCCCCCATTCGAGACGGGGACTTACTCCCCTGGGGAAACACCAGAAGTACTCCACGATCCATGTCAGCACTGGAGAGGAAACCTCATGTTCCAGACACGACCCACACAAGGTCTTAGGCTCTGGCATCGAAGGGAGCGGAATCCCGAGAGGCTCCAGAGCCATTTGAATGGGGACTGGCCAGTCCTGAGGGCACCAGAGCGCGTCCCTTAGGTCACCGTCGTAAGTCGAGAGCACCTGCCGCAACTCGAGAAAATCCAGGAGGTTTTGCACTCCAGGCGAGATGAGGCCCATTTCCGCTGAGGCTTCTCGAGGCTAATCACATCTAAACACTGGAACTTCCAAAGGGTCCTTCACACCCTTGCTGCAACTCAAGAAGTTCCCCCACATACCCGTCTCCACTCGAGAGGAAGCACGAGGGTCCCGCACACATCCAGGGGACCCCGTTTCCGCCTCCTAGCTCGAGATGAGGGATCCTTTCCCTGTTTCGTAGGGAAAGAATTCGCGGCGTCCCCGTCGCATCTCAAGAGGAGGCGCTCTCCACAGGAAAGGCGAGAGGAACTCCAGGGTCGTGCCACCATTCCAAGAGTCCCCCAGATGTGTCAGTCCATTCCAGAGGAACCTGTTTTCCCTGCACTGCCTTGACGTTCAAGCCGAGGATTGACTCCCACCACGTGTGCACGTGGGACAGCCCTGTGGGAAAGCCTCGTGGGAAAGCCTCGTGGGAAAGACTCGAGGGAAAACCATAGATCCTTTGATCCATGCGGCGGACTGCGTGACACTGCTGCTACCGCTCTGCAGGAAAGCGCAAGTGCATGCCCACATTCGAGACGAGGACTGACTCCCCTGGGGAGACTCCAGAAATACCCCAAGATCCATGTCAGCACTGGAGAGGAATCCTCAGGTTCCGGCCCCGACTCCACACAAGGTCTTAGGCCCCGGCATCGACGGGAGAGGATTCCCGAGAGGCCCCCGAGGAACTCGCATGGGGACTGGCCTTTCCTGAGGCCACCAGAGCGGGTCCCTGAGGTCCCTGAGGTCCCCGTCGTAAGTCGAGAGCACCTGCCGCAACTCGAGAAAATCCAGGAGGTTTTGCCCTCCAGGCGAGACGAGGCCCATTTCCGCTGAGGCTTCTCGAGGCTAATCACATCTAACCACTGGAACTTCCAAAGGGTCCTTCACACCCTTGCTGCATCTCAAGAAGTTCCCCGACATACCCGTCTCCACTCGAGAGGAAGCATGAGAGTCCCGCACACATCCAGGGGAGCCCCGTTTCCGCCTCCTAGCTCGAGATGAGGGATCATTTCCCTGTTTCGTAGGGAAAGAATTGCCGGCGTTCCCGTCGCATCTCAAGAGGAGGCGCTCTCCACAGGAAAGGCGAGAGGAACTTCAGGGTCGTGCCACCATTCCAAGAGTCCCCCAGATGTGTCAGTCCATTCCAGAGGAACCAGTTATCCCTGCACTGCCTTGACGTTCAAGCCGAGGATCGACTCCCACCACGTGTGCACGTGGGACAGCCCTGTGGGAAAGCCTCGTGGGAAAGCCTCGTGGGAAAGACTCGAGGGAAAATCATAGATCCTTTGATCCATGCGGCGGACTGCGTGACACTGCTGCTACCGCTCTGGAGGAAAGCGCAAGTGCATGCCCGCATTCGAGACGAGGACCGTCTCCCCTGGGGAGACTCCAGAAGTACCCGAAGATCCATGTCAGCACTGGAGAGGAATCCTCAGGTTCCGGCCCCGACTCCACACAAGGTCTTAGGCCCCGGCATCAACGGGAGAGGAATCCCGAGAAGCCCCCGAGGAACTTGCATGAGGACGGGCCTTTCCTGAGGCCACCAGAGCGGGTCCCTGAGGTCCCCGTCGTAAGTCGAGAGCAGCTGCCGCAACTCGAGAAAATCCAGGAGGTTTTGCCCTCCAGGCGAGATGAGGCCCATTTCCACTGAGGCTTCTCGAGGCTAATCACATCTAACCCCTGGAACTTCCAAAGGGTACTTCACACCCTTGCTGCAAGTCCAGAAGTTCCCCGACATACCCGTCTCCACTCGAGAGGAAGCACGAGGGTCCCGCACACATCCAGGGGAGCCCCGTTTCCGCCTCCTAGCTCGAGATGAGGGATCCTTTCCTTGTTTCGTAGGGAAAGAATTCCCGGCGTTCCCGTCGCATCTCAAGACGAGGCGCTCTCCACAGGAAAGGCGAGAGGAACTCCAGCATCGTGCCACCATTCCAAGAGTCCCCCAGATGTGTCAGTCCATTCCAGAGGAACCTCTTTTCCCTGCACTGCCTTGACGTTCAAGCCGAGGATCGACTCCCACCACGTGTGAACATGGGACAGCCCTGTGGGAAAGCTTCGTGGGAAAACCTCTTGGGAAAGACTCGAGGGAAAACCATAGATCCTTTGATCCACGCGGCGGACTGCGTGACACTGCTGCTACCGCTCTGGAGGAAAGCGCAACTGCATGCCCGCATCCGAGACGAGGACTGACTCCCCTGGGGAGACTCCAGAAGTACCCCAAGATCCATGTCAGCACTGGAGAGGAATCCTCAGGTTCCGGCCCCGACCCCACACAAGGTCTTAGGCCCCGGGATCAACGGGAGAGGAATCCCGGGAAGCCCCCGAGGAACTCGCATGAGGACTGGCCTTCCCTGAGGCCACCAGAGCGGGTCCCTGAGGTCCCCGTCGTAAGTCGAGAGCACCTGCCGCAACTCAAGAAAATCCAGGAGGTTTTGCCATCCAGGCGAGATGAGGCCCATTTCCGCTGAGGCTTCTCGAGGCTAATCACATTTAACCAATGGAACTTCCAAAGGGTCCTTCACACCCTTGCTACAACTCAAGAAGTTCCCCGACATACCCGTCTCCACTCGACAGGAAGCACGAGGATCCCGCACACATCCTGGGGAGCCCCGTTTCCGCCTCCTAGCTCGAGATGAGGGATCCTTTCCCTGTTTCGTAGGGAAAGAATTCCCGGCGTTCCCGTCGCATCTCCAGATGAGGCGCTCTCCACAGGAAAGGCGAGAGGAACTCCAGGGTCGTGCCACCATTCCAAGAGTCGCCCAGATGTGTCATTCCATTCCAGAGGATCCTGTTTTCCCTGCACTGCCTTGACGTTCAAGCCGAGGATCGACTCCCACCACGTGTGCACGTGGGACAGCCATGTGGGTAAGCCTCGTGGGAAAGCCTCGTGGGAAGGACTCGAGGGAAAACCAAAGATCCTTTGATCCACGCGGTGGACTGCGTGACACTGCTGCTACCGCTCTGGAGGAAAGCGCAAGTGCATGCCCGCATTAGAGGCGAGGACTGACTTCCCTGGGGAGACTCCAGAAGTACCCCAAGATCCATGTCAGCACTGGAGAGGAATCCTCAGGTTCCGTTCCCGACTTCACACAAGGTCGTAGGCCCCGGCATCGACAGGAGAGAAATCCCGAGAGGCCCCTGAGGAACTCGCATGGGACTGGCCTTTCCTGAGGCCACCAGAGCGGGTCCCTGAGGTCCCCATCGTAAGTCGAGAGCACCTGCCGCAACTCGAGAGAATCCAGGATGTTTTGCCCTCCAGGCGAGGTGAGGCCCATTTCCGCTGAGGCTTCTCGAGGCTAATCACATTTAACCATTGGAAATTCCAAAGGGTCCTTCACACCCTTGCTGCAACTCAACAAGTTCCCCGAAATACCCATCTTCCCTCGAGAGGAAGCACGAGGGTCCCGCACACATCCAGGGGAGCCCCGTTTCCGCCTCCTAGCTCGAGATGAGGAATCCTTTCCCTGTTTCGTAGGGAAAGAATTCCCGGCGTTCCCGTCGCATCTCAAGAGGAGGCGCTCTCCACAGGAAAGGCGAGAGGAACTCCAGGTTCGTGCCACCATTCCAAAAGTCCCCCAGATGTGTCAGTCCATTCCAGAGGAACCTGTTTTCCCTGCACTACCTTCACGTTCAAGCCGAGGATCGACTTCCACAATGTGTGCATGTTGGACAGCCCTGTGGGAAAGCCTCCTGGGAAAGCGTCGTGGGATAGCCTCGTGAGAAAGACTCGAGGGAAAACCATAGATCCTTTTATCCAAGCGGCTGACTGCTTGACACTGCTGATACCGCTCTGGAGGAAAGCGCAAGTGCATGCCCGCATTCGAGACGAGGACGGACTCCCCTGGGGAGACTCCAGAAGTACCCCAAGATCCATGGCAGCACTGGAGAGGAATCCTCAGGTTCCGGCCCCGACTCCACACAAGGACTTAGGCCCCAGCGTCGACGGGAGAGGAATCCCGAGAGGCCCCCGAGGAACTCGCATGGGGACTGGCCTTTCCTGAGGCCACCAGAGCATGTCCCTGAGGTCCCCGTCGTAAGTCGAGAGCACCTGCCGCAACTCGAGAAAATCAAGGAGGTTTTGCCCTCCAGGCGAGATGAGGCCCATTTCCGCTGAGGCTTCTCGAGGCTAATCACATCTAACCACTGGAACTTCCAAAGGGTCCTTCACACCCTTGCTGCAACTCAAGAAGTTCCCCGACACACCCGTCTCCACTCGAGAGGAAGCACGAGGGTCCCGCACACATCCAGGGGAGCCCCGGTTCCGCCTCCTAGCTCGAGATGAGGGATCCTTTCCCTGTTTCGTAGGGAAAGAATTCCCGGCGTTCCCGTCGCATCTCAAGAGGATGCGCTCTCCACAGGAAAGGCGAGAGGAACTCCAGGGTCGTGCCTCCATTCCAAGAGTCCCCCAGATGTGTCAGTCCATTCCAGAGGAACCTGTTTTCCCTGCACTGCCTTGACGTTCAAGCCGAGGATCGACTCCCACCACGTGTGCACGTGGGACAGCCCTGTGGGAAAGCCTCGTGGGAAAGCCTAGTGGGAAAGACTCGAAGGAAAACCATAGATCCTTTGATCCACGCGGCGGACTGCGTGATACTGCTGCTACCGCTCTGGAGGAAAGCGCAAGTGCATGCCCGCATTCGAGACGAGGACTGACTCCCCTGGGGAAACTCCAGAAGTACCCCAAGATCCATGTCAGCACTGGAGAGGAATCCTCAGGTTCCGGCCCCGACTCCACACAAGGTCTTAGGCCCCGGCATCGAAGGGAGAGGAATCCCAAGAGGACCCCGAGGAACTCGCATGGGGACTGGGCTTTCCTGAGGCCACCAGAGCGGGTCCCTGAGGTCCCCGTCGTAAGTCGAGAGCACCTGCCGCAACTCGAGAAAATCCAGGAGGTTTTGCCCTCCAGGCGAGGTGAGGCCCATTTCCGCTGAGGCTTCTCGAGGCTAATCACATTTAACCACTGGAACTTCCAAAGGGTCCTTCACACCTTTGCTGCAACTCAAGAAGTTCCCCGACACACCCGTCTCCACTCGAGAGGAAGCACGAGGGTCCCGCACACATCCAGGGGAGCCCCGTTTCCAACTCCTAGCTCGAGATGAGGGATCCTTTCCCTGTTTCCTAGGGAATGAATTCCCGGCATTCCCGTCGCATCTCAAGAGGATGCGCTCTCCACAGGAAAGGCGAGAGGAACTCCAGGGTCGTGCCTCCATTCCAAGAGTCCCCCAGATGTGTCAGTCCATTCCAGAGGAACCTGTTTTCCCTGCACTGCCTCGACGTTCAAGCCGAGGATCGACTACCAACACGTGTGCACGTGGGACAGCCCTGTGGGAAAGCCGCGTGGGAAAGCCTCGTGGGAAAGACTCGAGGGAAAACCATAGATCCTTTGATCCACGCGGCGGACTGCGTGACTCTGCTGTTACCGTTCTGGAGGAAAGCGCAAGTGCATGCCCGCATTCGAGACGACGACTGACTCCCCTTTGGAGACTCCAGAAGTACCCCAAGTTCCATGTCAGCACTGGAGAGGAATCCTCAGGTTCCGGCCCCGACTCCACACAAGGACTTAGGCCCCGGCATCGACGGGAGAGGAATCCCGAGAGGCCCCCGAGGAACTCGCATGGGGACTGGCCTTTCCTTAGGCCACCAAAGCGGGCCCCGAGGTCCCCGTCGTAAGTCGAGAGCACCTGCCGCAACTCGAGAAAATCCAGGAGGTTTTGGCCTCCAGGCGAGATGAGGCCCATTTCCACTGAGGCTTCTCGAGGCTAATCACATCTAACCACTGGAACTTCCAAAGGGTCCTTCACACCCTTGCTGCAACTCAAGAAGTTCCCCGACTTACCCGTCTCCACTCGAGAGGAAGCACGAGGGTCCCGCACACATCAAGGGGAGCCCCTTTCCGCCTCCTAGCTCGAGATGAGGGATCCTTTCCCTGTTTCATAGGGAAAGAATTCAAGGCGTTCCCGTCACATCTCAAGAGGAGGCGCTCTCCACAGGAAAGGCGAGAGGAACTCCAGGGTCGTGCCACCATTCCAAGAGTCCCCCAGAAGTGTCAGTCCATTCCAGAGGAACCTCTTTTTCCTGCACTGCCTTGACGTAGAAGCCGAGGATCGACTCCCACCACGTGTGCACGTGGGACAGCCCTGTGGGAAAGCCTCGTGGGAAAGCCTCGTGGGAAAGACTCGAAGGAAAACCATAGATCCTTTGATCCACGCGGCGGACTGCGTGATACTGCTGCTACCGCTCTGGAGGAAAGCGCAAGTGCATGCCCGCATTCGAGACGAGGACTGACTCCCCTGGGGAAACTCCAGAAGTACCCCAAGATCCATGTCAGCACTGGAGAGGAATCCTCAGGTTCCGGCCCCGACACAAGGTCTTAGGCCCCAGCATCGACGGGAGAGGAATCCCGAGAGGACCCCGAGGAACTCGCATGGGGACTGGCCTTTCCTGAGGCCACCAGAGCGGGTCCCTGAGGTCCCCGTTGTAAGTCGAGGGCACCTGCCGCAACTCGAGAAAATCCAGGAGGTTTTGCCCTCCAGGCGAGATGAGGCCCATTTCCGCTGAGGCTTCTCGAGGCTAATCACATTTAACCACTGGAACTTACAAAGGGTCCTTCACACCCTTGCTGCAACTCAAGAAGTTCCCCGACATACCCGTCTCCACTCGACAGGAAGCACGCGGATCCCGCACACATCCAGGGGAGCCCCGTTTCCGCCTCCTAGCTCGAGATGAGGGATCCTTTCCCTGTTTCGTAGGGAAAGAATTCCCGGCGTTCCCGTCGCATCTGAAGACGAGGCGCTCTCCACAGGAAAGGCGAGAGGAACTCCAGGGTCGTGCCACCATTCCAAGAGTCCCCCAGATGTGTCAGTCCATTCGAGAGGAACCTGTTTTCCCTGCAGTGCCTTGACGTTGAAGCCGAGGATCGACTCCCACCACGTGTGCACGTGGGACAGCCCTGTGGGAAAGCCTCGTGGGAAAGCCTCCTGGGAAAGACTCCAGGGAAAACCATAGATCCTTTGATCCACGCGGCAGACTGCGTGACACTGCTGCTACCGCTCTGGAGGAAAGCGCAAGTGCATGCCCGCATTGGAGGCGAGGACTGACTCCCCTGGGAGACTCCAGAAGTACCTCAAGATCCATGTCAGCAATGGAGAGGAATCCTTAGGTTCCGGCCCCTACTCCAAACAAGGTCTTAGGCCCCGGCATCGACGGGAGAGGAATCCCGAGAGCCCCCGAGGAACTCGCATGGGGACTGGCCTTTCCTGAGGCCACCAGAGCGGGTCCCTGAGGTCCCCGTCGTAAGTCGAGAGCACCTGCCGCAACTCGAGAAAATCCAGGAGGTTTTGCCCTCCAGGCGAGATTGAGGCCCATTTCCGCTGAGGCTTCTCGAGGCTAATCACATTTAACCACTGGAACTTACAAAGGGTCCTTCACACCCTTGCTGCAACTCAAGAAGTTCCCCGACATACCCGTCTCCACTCGACAGGAAGCACGAGGATCCCGCACACATCCAGCGGAGCCCCGTTTCCGCCTCCTAGCTCGAGATGAGGGATCCTTTCCCTGTTTCGTAGGGAAAGAATTCCCGACGTTCCCGTCGCATCTCCAGAAGAGGCGCTCTCCACAGGAAAGGCGAGAGGAACTCCAGGGTCGTGCCACCATTCCAAGAGTCGCCCAGAGGTGTCAGTCCATTCCAGAGGAACCTGTTTTCCCTGCACTGCCTTGACGTTCAAGCCGAGGATCGACTCCCACCACGTGTGCACGTGGGACAGCCCTGTGGGAAAGCCTCGTGGGAAAGCCTCGTGGGAAGGACTCGAGGGAAAACCATAGATCCTTTGATCCACGCGGCGGACTGCGTGACACTGCTGCTACCGCTCTGGAGGAAAGCGCAAGTGCATGCCCGCATTAGAGGCGAGGACTGACTCCCCTGGGGAGACTCCAGAAGTACCCCAAGATCCATGTCAGCACTGGAGAGGAATCCTCAGGTTCCGGCCCTGACTTCACACAAGGTCTTAGGCCCCGGCATCAACGGGAGAGAAATCCCGAGAGGCCCCTGAGGAACTCGCATGGGACTGGCCTTTCCTGAGGCCACCAGAGCGGGTCCCTGAGGTCCCCGTCGTAAGTCGAGAGCACCTGCCGCAACTCGAGAAAATCGAGGAGGTTTTGCCCTCCAGGCGAGATGAGGCCCATTTCCGCTGAGGCTTCTCGAGGCTAATCACATTTAACCACTGGAAATTCCAAAGGGTCCTTCACACCCTTGCTGCAACTCAAGATGTTCCCCGACATACCCGTGTCCACTCGAGAGGAAGCACGAGTGTCCCGCACACATCCAGGGGAGACCCGTTTCTGCCTCCTAGCTCGAGATGAGGGATCCTTTCCCTGTTTCGTAGGGAAAGATTTCCCGGCGTTCCCGTCGCATCTCAAGAGGAGGCGCTCTCCACAGGAAAGGCGAGAGGAACTCCAGGGTCGTGCCACCATTCCAAGAGTCGCCCAGATGTGTCAGTCCATTCAAGAGGAACCTGTTTTCCCTTCACTGCCTTGACGTTCAAGCCGAGGATCGACTCCCACCACGTGTGCACGTGGGACAGCCCTGTGGGAAAGCCTCGTGGGAAAGCCTCGTGGGAAACTCACGAGGGAAAAACATAGATCCTTTGATCCCCGCGGCGGACTGCGTGACACTGCTGCTACCGCTCTGGAGGAAAGCGCAAGTGCATGCCCGCATTGGAGGCGAGGACTGACTCCCCTGGGGAGACTCAAGAAGTACCCCAAGATTCATGTCAGCACTGGAGAGGAATCCTCAGGTTCCGGCCCTGACTCCACACAAGGTCTTAGGCCCCGGCATCGACGGGAGAGAAATCCCGAGAGGCCCCTGAGGAACTCGCATGGGACTGGCCTTTCCTGAGGCCACCAGAGCGGGTCCCTGAGGTCCCCGTCGTAAGTCGAGAGCACCTGCCGCAACTCGAGAAAATCCAGGAGGTTTTGCCCTCCAGGCGAGATGAGGCCCATTTCCGCTGAGGCTTCTCGAGGCTAATCACATTTAACCACTGGAAATTCCAAAGGGTCCTTCACACCCTTGCTGCAACTCAAGAAGTTCCCCGACAGACCCGTGTCCACACGAGAGGAAGCACGAGTGTCCCGCACACATCCAGGGGAGACCCGTTTCTGCCTCCTAGCTCGAGATGAGGGATCCTTTCCCTGTTTCATAGGGAAAGACTTCCCTGCGTTCCCGTCGCATCTCAAGAGGAGGCGCTCTCCACAGGAAAGGCGAGAGGAACTCCAGGGTCGTGCCACCATTCCAAGAGTCCCCCAGATGTGTCAGTCCGTTCCAGAGGAACCTGGTTTCATTGCACTGCCTTGACGTTCAAGCCGAGGATCGACTCCCACCACGTGTGCACGTGGGACAGCCCTGTGGGAAAGGCTCTTGGGAAACCTCGTGGGAAGGACTCGAGGGAAAACCATAGATCCTTTGATCCACGCGGCGGACTGCGTGAAACTGCTGCTACCGCTCTTTAGGAAAGCGCAAGTGCATGCCCGCATTAGAGGCGAGGACTGACTCCCCTGGGGAGACTCCAGAAGTACCCCAAGATCCATGTCAGCACTGGAGAGGAATCCTCAGTTTCCGGCCCCCACTCCACACAAGGTCTTAGGCCCCGGCATCGACGGGAGAGAAATCCCGAGAGGCCCATGAGGTACTCGCATGGGGACGGGCCTTTCCGGTTGCCACCAGAGCGGATCCCTGAGGTCCCCGTCGAAAGTCGAGAGCACCTGCCGCAACTCGAGAAAATCCAGGAGGTTTTGCCCTCCAGGCGAGATGAGGCCCATTTCCGCTGAGGCTTCTAGAGGCTCATCACATCTAACCACTGGAACTTCCAAAGGGTCCTTCACACCCTTGCTGCAACTCAAGAAGTTCCCCGAAATACCCGTCTTCCCTCGAGAGAAAGCACGAGGGTCCCGCACACATCCAGGTGAGCCCCGTTTCCGCCTCCTAGCTCGAGATGAGGGATCCTTTCCCTGTTTCGTAGGGAAAGAATTCCCGGCGTTCCCGTCGCATCTCAAGGGGAGGCGCTCTCCACAGGAAAGGCGAGAGGAACTCCAAGGTCGTGCCACCATTTCAAGAGTCGGCCAGATGTGTCAGTCCATTCCAGAGGAACCTGTTTTCCCTGCACTGCCTTGACGTTCAAGCCGAGGATCGACTCCCACCACGTGTTCCCCCTTGGACAGCCCTGTGGGAAAGCCTCGTGGGAAAGCCTAGTGGGAAAGACTCGAGGGAAAACCATAGATCCTTTGATCCACGCGGCGGACTGCGTGACACTGCTGCTACCGCTCTGGAGGAAAGCGCAAGTGCATGCCCACATACGAGACGAGGACTGACTCCCTGGGGAGACTCCAGAAGTACCCCAAGATCCATGTCAGCACTGGAGAGGAATCCTCAGGTTCCGGCCCCTACTCCACACAAGGTCTTAGGCCCCGGCATCGACGGGAGAGGAATCCCGAGAGGCCCCCGAGGAACTCGCATGGGGACTGGCCTTTCCTGAGGCCACCAGAGCGGATCCCCGAGGTCCCCGTCGGAAGTCGAGAGCACCTGCCGCAACTAGAGAAAATCCAGGAGGTTTTGCCCTCCAGGCGATATGAGGCCCATTCCCGCTGAGGCTTCTCGAGGCTAATCTCATCTAACCACTTTAACTTCCAAAGGGTCCTTCACACCCTTGCTGCAACTCAAGAAGTTCCCCGACATAGCCGTCTCCACTCGAGAGGAAGCACGAGGGTCCCGCACACATCCAGGGGAGCCCCGTTTCCGCCTCCTAGCTCGAGATGAGGGATCCTTTCCCTGTTTCATAGGGAAAGATTTCCCGGTGTTCCCGTCGCATTTCAAGAGGAGGCGCTCTCCACAGGAAAGCCGAGAGGAACTCCAGGGTCGTGCCACCATTCCAAGAGTCCCCCAGATGTGTCAGTCCATTCCAGAGGAACCTGTTTTCCCTGCACTGCCTTGACGTTCAAGACGAGGATCGACTCCCACCACCTGTACATGTGGGACAGCCCTGTGGGAAAGCCTCGGGGGAAAGCCTCGTGGGAAAGACTCGAGGGAAAACCATAGATCCTTTGATCCACGCGGCGGACTGCGTGACACTGCTGCTACCGCTTTGCAGGAAAGCGCAAGTGCATGCCCGCATTCGAGACGAGGACTGACTCCCCTGGGTAGACTCTAGAAATACCCCAAGATCCATGTCAGCACTGGAGAGGAATCCTCAGGTTCCGGCCCCGACTCCACACAAGGTCTTAGGCCCCGGCATCGACGGGAGAAGTATCCCGAGAGGCCCCCGAGGAACTCGCATGGGGACTGGCCTTTCCTGAGGCCACCAGAGCGGGTCCCTGAGGTCCCTGTCATAAGTCGAGAGCACCTGCCGCAACTCGAGAAAATCCAGGAGGTTTTGCCCTCCAGGCGAGATGAGGCCCATTTCCGCTGAGGCTTCTCGTGGCTATTCACATCTAACCACTGGAACTTCCAAAGGGTCCTTCACACCCTTGTTGCAACTCAAAAAGTTCCCCGACATAGCCGTCTCCACTCGAGAGGAAGCACGAGGTTCCCGCACACATCCAGGGGAACCCCGTTTCCGCCTCCTAGCTCGAGATGAGGGATCCTTTCCCTGTTTCGTAAGGAAAGAATTCCCGGGGTTCCCGACGCATCTCAAGAGGAGACGCTCTCCACAGGAAAAGCGAGAGGAACTCCAGGGTCGTGCCACCAATCCAAGAGTCCCCCAGATGTGTCAGTCCATTCCAGAGGAACCTGTTTTCCCTTCACTGCCTTGACGTTCAAGCCGAGGATCGACTCCCAACACGTGTGCACGTGGGACAGCCCTGTGGGAAAGCCTCGTGGGAAAGCCTCGTGGGAAAGACTCGAGGGAAAACCATAGATCCTTTGATCCACGCGGCGGACTGCGTGACACTGCCTCTACCGCTCTTGACTAAAGCGCAAGTGCATGCCCCATTCGAGACGAGGACTGACTCCACTGGGGAGACTCCAGAAGTACCCCAAGTTCCATGTCAGCACTGGAGAGGAGTCCTCAGGTTCCGGCCCCGAATCCACACAAGGTCTTAGGCCCCGGCATCGAAGGGAGAGCAATCCCGAGAGGCCCCCGTGGAACTCGCATGGGGACTAGCCTGTTCTGAGGCCACCAGAGCGGGTCCCTGAGGTCCCCGTCGTAAGTCGAGAGCACCTGCCGCAACTCGAGAAAATCCAGGAGGTTTTGCCCTCCAGGCGAGATGAGGCCCATTTCCGCTGAGGCTTCTCGAGGCTAATCATATCTAACCACTGGAACTTCCAAAGGGTCCTTCACACCCTTGCTGCAACTCAAGAAGTTCCCCGACATACCCATCTCCACTCGAGAGGAAGCACGAGCATCCCGCACACATCCAGGGGAGCCCCTTTTCCGCCTCCTAGCTCGAGATGAGGGATCCTTTTCCTGATTCGTAGGGAAAGAATTCCCGGCGTTCCCGTCGCACCTCAAGAGGAGGCGCTCTCCACAGGAAAGGCGAGAGGAACTCCAGGGTCCTGCCACCATTCCAAGAGTCCCCCAGATGTGTCAGTCCATTCCAGAGGAACCTGTATTCCCTGCACTGCCTTGACGTTCAAGCCGAGGATCGACTCCCACCACGTGTGCACGTGGGACAGCCCTGTGGGAAAGCCTCGTGGGAAAGCCTCGTGGGAAAGACTCGAGGGAAAACCATAGATCCTTTGATCCACGCAGTGAACTGCGTGACTCTGCTGCTACCGCTCTGGAGGAAAGCGCAAGTGCATGCCCGCATTCGAGACGAGGACTGACTCCCCTGGGGAGACTCCAGAAGTACCCCAAGATCCATGTCAGCACTGGAGAGGAAACCTCAGGTTCCGGCCCCGACTCCACACAATGCCTTAGGCCCCGGCATCGACGGGAGAGGAATCCCGAGAGGCCCCCGAGGAACTCGCATGGGGACTGGCCTTTCCTGAGGCCACCAGAGCGGGTCCCTGAGGTCCCCGTCGTAAGTCGAGAGCACCTGCCGCAACTCGAGAAAATCAAGGAGGTTTTGCCCTCCAGGCGAGATGAGGCCCATTTCCGCTGAGGCTTCTCGAGGCTAATCACATCTAACAACTGGAACTTCCAAAGGGTCCTTCACACCCTTGCTGCAAGTTCAGAAGTTCCCCGACATAGCCGTCTCCACTCGATAGGAAGCACGAGGGTCCCGCACACATCCAGGGTAGCCCGGTTTCCACCTCCTAGCTCGAGATGAGGGATCCTTTCCCTGTTTCGTAGGGAAAGAATTCCCAGCGTTCCCGTCGCATCTCAAGAGGAGGCGCTCTCCACAGGAAAGGCGAGAGGAACTCCAGGGTCGTGCCACCATTCCAAGAGTCCCCCAGATGTGTCAGTCCATTCCAGAGGAACCTGTTTTCCCTGCACTGCCTTGACGTTCAAGCCGAGCATCGACTCACTCGACATGTGCACGTGGGACAGCCCTGTGGGAAAGCCTCGTGGGAAAGCCTCGAGGGAAAGACTCGAGGGAAAACCATAGATCGATTGATCCACGGGGCGGACTGCATGACACTGCTGCTACCGCTCTGGAGGAAAGCGCAAGTGCATGCCCGCATTCAAGACGAGGACTGACTCCCCTAGGGAGACTCCAGAAGTACCCCAAGATCCATGTCAGCACTGGAGAGGAATCCTCAGGTTCTGGCCCCGACTCCACACAAGGTCTTAGGCCCCGGCATCGACGGGACAGGAATCCCGAGAGGCCCCCGAGGAACTCGCATGGGGACTGGCCTTTCCTGAGGCCACCAGAGCGGGTCCCTGTGGTCCCCGTCGTAAGTCAAGAGCACCTGCCGCAACTCGAGAAAATCCAGGAGGTTTTGCCCTCCAGGCGAGATGAGGCCCATTTCCGCTGAGACTTCTCGAGGCTAATCACATCTAACGACTGGAACTTTCAAAGGGACCTTCACACCCTTGCTGCAACTCAAGAAGTTCCCCGACATACACGTCTCCACTCGAGAGGAAGCAAGAGGGTCCCGCACACATCCAGGGGAGCCCCGTTTCCTCCTCCTAGCTCGAGATGAGGGATCCTTTCCCTGTTACGTAGGGAAAGAATTCCCGGCGTTCCTGTCGCATCTCAAGAGGAGGCGCTCTCCACAGGAAAGGCGAGAGGAACTCCACGGTCGTGCCACCATTCCAAGAGTCCCCCAGATGTGTCAGTCCATTCCAGACGAACCTGTTTTCCCTGCACTGCCTTGACGTTCAAGCCGAGGATCGACTCCCTCCACGTGTGCACGTGGGACAGCCCTGTGGGAAAGCCTCGTGGGAAAGCCTCGTGGGAAAGACTCGAGGGAAAACCATAGATCCTTTGATCCAAGCGGTGGACTGCGTGACACTGCTGCTACCGCTCTGCGGGAAAGCGCAAGTGCATGCCCGCATTCGAGACGAGGACTGACTCCCCTGGGGAGACTCCAGAAGTACCCCAAGATCCATGTCAGCACTGGAGAGGAATCCTCAGGTTCCGGCCCCGACTCCACACAAGGTCTTAGGCCCTGGCATGGACGGGAGAGGAATCCCGAGAGGCCCCAGAGGAACTCGCATGGGGACTGGCCTTTCCTGAGGCCACCAGAGAGGGTCCCTAAGGTCCCCGTCGTAAGTCGAGGGCACCTGCCGCAACTCGAGAAAATCCAGGAGGTTTTGCCCTCCAGGCGAGATGAGGCCCATTTCCGCTCAGGCTTCTCAAGGCTAATCACATCTAATTGCTGGAACTTCCAAAGGATCCTTCACACCCTTGCTGCAACTCAAGAAGTTCCCCGACATACCCGTCTCCACTCGAGAGGAAGCACGAGGGTCCCGCACACTTCCAGGGGAGCCCCGTTTCCGCCTCCTAGCTCGAGATGAGGGATCCTTTCCCTGTTTCGTAGGGAAAGAATTTCCGGCGTTCCCGTCGCATCTCAAGTGGAGGCGCTCTCCACAGGAAAGGCGAGAGGAACTCCAGGGTCGTGCCACCATTCCAAGAGTCCCCCAGATGTTTCAGTCCATTCCAGAGGAACCTGTTTTCCCTGCCCTACCTTGACGTTCAAGCCGAGGATCGACTCCCACCACGTGTGCACGTGGGACAGCCCTGTGGGAAAGCCTCGTGGGAAAGCCTCGTGGGAAAGACTCGAGAGAAAACCATATATCCTTTCATCCACGTGGCGGACTGCGTGACACTGCTGCTACCGCTGTTTAGGAAAGCTCAAGTGCATGCCCGCATTCGAGACGAGGACTGACTCCGCTGGGGAGACTCCAGAAGTACCCGAAATCCATGTCAGCACTGGAGAGGAATCATCAGGTTCCGGACCCGACTCCACACAAGGTATTAGGCCCCGGCATCGACGGGAGAGGAATCCCGAGAGGCCCCCGAGGAACTCGCATGGGGACTGGCCTTTCCTGAGGCCACCAGAGCGGGTCCCTGAGGTCCCCGTCGTAAGTCGAGAGCACCTGCCGCAACTCGAGAAAATCCAGGAGGTTTTGCCCTCCAGGCGAGATGAGGCCCATTTCCGCTGAGGCTTCTCGAGGCTAATCACAGCTAACCACTGGAACTTCCAAAGGGTCCTTCACACCCTTGCTGCAAGTCCAGAAGTTCCCCGACATAGCCGTTTCCACTCGAGAGGAAGCACGAGGGTCCCGCACACATCCAGGTGAGCCCCGTTTCCGCTTCCTAGCTCGAGATGAGGGATCCTTTTCCTCTTTCGTAGGGAAAGATTTCCCGGCGTTCCCGTCGCATCTCCAGAGGAGGCGCTCCCCACAGGAAAGGCGAGAGGAACTCCAGGGTCGTGCCACCATTCCAAGAGTCCCCCAGATGTGTCAGTCCATTCCAGAGGAACCTCTTTTCCCTGCACTGCCTTGACGTTCAAGCCGAGGATCGAATCCCACCACGTGTGCACGTGGGACAGCCCTGTGGGAAAGCCTCGTGGGAAAGCCTCGTGGGAAAGACTCGAGGGAAAACCATAGATCCTTTGATCCACGCAGTGGACTGCGTGACTCTGCTGCTACCGCTCTGGAGGAAAGCGCAAGTGCATGCCCGCATTCGAGACGAGGACTGACTCCCCTGGGGAGACTCCAGAAGTACCCCAAGATCCATGTCATCACTGGGGAGGAATCCTCAGGTTCCGGCCCCGACCCCACACAAGGTCTTAGGCCCCGTCATCGACGGGAGAGGAATCCCGAGAGGCCCCCGAGGAATTCGCATGGGGACTGGGCTTTCCTGAGGCCACCAGAGCGGGTCCCTGGGGTCCTCGTTGTAAGTCGACAGCACCTGTCGCAACTCGATAAAATCCAGGAGGTTTTGCCCTCCAGGCGAGATGAGGCCCATTTCCGCTGAGGCTACTCGAGGCTAATCACATCTAACAACTGGAAATTCCAAAGGGTCCTTCACACCCTTGCTGCAACTCAAGATGTTCCCCGACATAGACATACCCGTCTCCACTCGAGAGGAAGCACGAGGGTCCCACAAACATCCAGGGGAACCCCGCCTCCGCCTCCTAGCTCCAGATGAGCGATCCTTTCCCTGTTTCGTAGGGAAAGAATTCCCGGCGTTTCCGTCGCATCTCAAGAGGAGGAGCTCTCCACAGGAAAGGCGAGAGGAACTCCAGGGTCATGCCACCATTCCAAGAGTCCCCCAGATGTGTCAGTCCATTCCAGAGGAACCTGTTTTCCCTGCACTGCCTTGACGTTCAAGCCGAGGATCGACTGCCCCCACGGTGGCACGTGGGACAGCCCTGTGGGAAAACCTCGTGGGAAAGCCTCGAGGGAAAGCCATAGATCCCTTGATCCACGCTGCGGAATTCGTGACACTTCTGCTACCGCTCTGGAGGAAAGCGCAAGTGCATGCCCGCATTCGAGACGAGGACTGACTCCCCTCGGGAGCTTCCAGAAGTACCCCAAGATCCATGTCAGAACTGGAGAGGAATCCTCAGGTTCCGGCCCCGACTCCACACAAGGTCTTAGGCCCCGGCATCGACGGGAGAGGAATCCCGAGAGGCCCCCGAGGAACTCGCATGGGAACTGGCCTTTTCTGAGGCCACCAGAGCGTGTCCCTCTTGTCCCCGTCGTAAGTCGAGAGCACTAGCCGCAACTCGAGAAAATCCAGGAGGTTTTGCCCTCCAGGCGAGATGAGGCCCATTTCCGCTGAGGCTTCTCGAGGCTAATTACATCTAACCACTGGAACTTCCAAAGGGTCCTTCACACCCTTGCTGCAACTCAAGAAGTTCCACGACATACCCGTCTATACGCGAGAGGAAGCACGAGGGTCCCGAACACATCAAGGGTAGCCCCGTTTCCGCCTCCTAGCTCGAGATGAGGGATCCTTTCCCTGTTTCGTAGGGAAAGAATTCCCGGCGTTCCCGTCACATCTCAAGAGGAGGCGCTCTCCACAGGAAATGCGATAGGAACTCCAGGGTCGTGCCGCCATTCCAAGAGTCTCCCAGATGTGTCAGTCCATTCCAGAGGAACCTGTTTTCCCTGCACTGCCTCGACGTTCATGCCGGGTATCGACTTCCACCACGGTGGCACGTGGGACAGCCCTGAGGGAAAGCCTCGTGAGAAAGCCTCGAGGGAATGCCATAGATCCGGTGATCCACGCGGAGGAATGCATGACACTGCTGCTACCGCTCTGGAGGAAAACGGAATTGCATGCCCGCATTCGAGACGAGGACTGACTCCCCTTGGGAGACTCCAGAAGTACCCCACGATCCATGTCATCACTGGAGAGGAATCCTCAGGTTCCGGCCCCGACTCCACACAAGGTCTTAGGCCCCGGCATCGACGGGAGAGGAATCCCGAGAAGCCCCCGAGGAACTCGCATGGATTCTGGCCTTTCCTGAGGCCACCAGAGCGGGTCCCTGAGGTCCCCGTCGTAAGTCGAGAGCACCTGCCGCAACTCGAGAAAATCCAGGAGGTTTTGCCCTCCAGGCGAGATGAGGCCCATTTCCGCTGAGGCTTCTCGAGGCTAATCACATCTAACCACTGGAACTTCCAAAGGGTCCTTCACACCTTTGCTGCAACTAAAGAAGTTCCCTGACATACCCGTCCCCACTCGAGAGGAATCACGAGGGTCCCGCACAGATCCAGGGGAGCCCCGTTTCCGCCTCCTAGCTCGAGATGAGGGATCCTTTCCCTGTTTCGTAGGGAAAGAATTCCCGGCGTTCACGTCGAATCTCAAGAGGAGGCGCTCTCCACAGGAATGGCGATAGGAACTCCAGGGTCGTGCCACCATTCCAAGAGTCCCCCAGATGTGTCAGTCCATTCCAGAGGAACCTTTTTTCCCTGCACTGCCTTGACGTTGAAGCCGAGGATCGACTCCCACCACGTGCGCACGTGGGACAGCCCTGTGGGAAAGCCTCATGGGAAAGCCTCGTGGGAAAGACTCGAGGGAAAACCATAGATCCTTTGATTCACGCGGCGGACTGCGTGACACTGCTGCTACCGCTCTGGAGGAAAGCGGAAGTGCACGCCAGCATTCGAGACGAGGACTGACTCCCCTCGGGAGACTCCAGGAATACCCCAAGATCCATGTCAGCACTGGGGAGGAATCCTCAGGTTCCGGCCCCGACCCCACACAAGGTCTTAGGCCCCGTCATCGACGGGAGAGGAATCCCGAGAGGCCCCCGAGGAACTCGCATGGGGACTGGCCTTTCCTGAGGCCACCAGAGCGGGTCCCTGAGTTCCCCGTCATAAGTCGAGAGCACCTGCCGCAACTCGAGAAAATCCAGGAGGTTTTGCCCTCCAGGCGAGATGAGGCCCATTTCCGCTGAGGCTACTCGAGGCTAATCACATCTAACAACTGGAAATTCCAAAGGGTCCTTCACACCCTTGCTGCAACTCAAGAAGTTCCCCGACATAGACATAGCCGTCTCCACTCGAGAGGAAGCACGAGGGTCCCACAAACATCCAGGGGGGCCACGCCTCCGCCTCCTAGCTCGAGATGAGGGATCCTTTCCCTGTTTCGTAGGGAAAGAATTCCCGGCGTTCCCGTCGCATCTCAAGAGGAGGCGCTCTCCACAGGAAAGGCGAGAGGAACTCCAGGGTCGCGCCACCATTCCAAGAGTCCCCCAGATGTGTCAGTCCATTCCAGAGGAACCTGTTTTCTCTGCACTGCCTTGACGTTCAAGCCGAGGATCGACTGCCCCCACGGTGGCACGTGGGACAGCCCTGTGGGAAAACCTCGTGGGAAAGCCTCGAGGGAAAGCCATAGATCCCTTGATCCACGCTGCGGAATTCGTGACACTGCTGCTACCGCTCTGGAGGAAAGCGCAAGTGCATGCCCGCATTCGAGACGAGGACTGACTCCCCTCGGGAGCTTCCAGAAGTACCCCAAGATCCATGTCAGCACTGGAGAGGAATCCTCAGGTTCCGGCCCCGACTCCACACAAGGTCTTAGGCCCCGGCATCGACGGGAGAGGAATCCCGAGAGGCCCCCGAGGAACTCGCATGGGAACTGGCCTTTTCTGAGGCCACCAGAGCGTGTCCGTCTTGTCCCCGTCGTAAGTCGAGAGCACCAGCCGCAACTAGAGAAAATCCAGGAGGTTTTGCCCTCCAGGCGAGATGAGGCCCTTTTTCGCTGAGGCTTCTCGAGGCTAATCACATCTAACCACTGGAAATTCCAAAGGGTCCTTCACACCCTTGCTGCAACTCAAGAAGTTCCTCGACATACCCGTCTCCACTCGAGAGGAAGCACGAGGGTCCCGCACACATCCAGGGGAGACCAGTTTCCGCCTGCTAGCGCGAGATGAGGGATCATTTCCCTGTTTGGTAGGGAAATAATTCCCGGCGTTCCCGTCGCATCTCAAGAGGAGGCGCTCTCCACAGGAAAGGAGAGAGGAACTCCAGGGTAGTGTCACCATTCCAAGAGTCCCCCAGATGTCTCAGTCCATTCAGAGGAACCTGTTTGCCCTGCACTACCTCGGCTTTCACGCCGAGGATCGACTCCCACGCCGAGGATCGACTCCCACCACGCTGGCACGTGGGACAGCCCTGTGGGACAGCCCTGTGGGAAAGCCTCGTGGGAAAGCCTCATGGGATAGACTCGAGGGAAAACCATAGATCCTTTGATCCACGCGGCGGACAGCGTGACACTGCTGCTACCGCTCTGGAGGAAAGCGCAAGTGCATGCCCGCATTCGAGACGAGGACTGACTCCCCTGGGGAGACTCCAGAAGTACCCCAAGATCCATATCAGCACTGGAGAGGAATCCTCAGGTTCCGTTCCCGACTCCACACAACGTCTTAGGCCCGGCATGGACGGGAGAGGAATCCCGAGAGGACCCCGAGGAACTCGCATGGGGACTGGCCTTTCCTGAGGCCACCAGAGCGGGTCCCTGAGGTCCCCGTCGTAAGTCGAGAGCACCTACCGCAACTCGAGAAATTCCAGGAGGTTTTGCCCTCCAGGCGAGACGAGGCCCATTTCCGCTGAGGCTTCTCGAGGCTAATCACATCTAACCACTGGAACTTCCAAAGGGTCCTTCACACCCTTGCTGCAACTCAAGAAGTTCCCCGACATACCCGTCTCCACTTGAGAGGAAACACAAAAGTCCCGCACACATCCAGGGGAGCCCCGATTCTGCCTCCTAGCTCGAGATGAGGGATCCTTTCCCTGTTTCGTAGGGAAAGAATTCCCGGCGTTCCCGTCGCATCTCAAGAGGAGGCGCTCTCCACAGGAAAGGCGAGAGGAACTCCAGGGTCGTGCCACCATTCCAAGAGTAGCCCAGATGTGTCAGTCGTTTCCAGAGGAACCTGTTTTCCCTGCACTGCCTTGATGTTCAAGCCGAGGATCGACTCCCACCAGTGTGCACGTGGGATGCCCTGTGGGAAAGCCTCGTGGGAAAGCCTCGTGGGAAAGACTCGAGGGAAAAACATAGATCCTTTGATCCAGGCGGCGGACTGCGTGACACTGCTGCTACCGCTCTGGAGTAAAGCGCACGTGCATGCCCCCTCTCGAGACGAGGACTTACTCCCCTGGAGAGACTCCAGAAGTTCCCCCAAGATCCATGTCAGCACTGGGGAGGAATCCTCATGTTCCGCCCCGACTTCACACAAGATCTCAGGCCCCGGCATCGAAGGGAGAGGAATCCCGAGAGGCACCCGAGCAACTCGCATGGGGACTGGCATTGCCTGAGGCAACCAGAGCGAGTCCCTGAGGTCCCCGTCGTAAATCGAGAGCACCTGCCGCAACTAGAAAAAATCCAGGAGGTTTTGCCCTCCAGGCGAGAAGAGCACATTTCCGCTGAGGCTTCTCGAAGCTAATCAAACCTAACTTCTGGAACTTCCAAAAGTTCCTTCACACCCTTGCTGTAACTCAAGAAGTTGCCTGACATACCCGTCTCCACTCTAGAGGAAGCACAAGGGTCCCGGCCACATCCAGAGGAGACCCGTTTCCGCCTCGCAGCTCGAGATGAGGGACATTTCGCTGCTTTGTGGGGAAAGAATTCCCGGCGTTCCACTCTCACCTCAAGAGGAGGTGCTCTCCACAGGAAAGGCAAGAGGAACTCCAGCGTCGTGCCACCATTCCAAGAGTCCCCCAGAAGTCTCAGTCCATTCCAGAGGAACCTGTTTTCCCTGCACTGCCTCGACTTTCACACCGATGATTGACTCCCACCACAGTGGCACGTGTGACAGCCCTGTGGGACAGCCTCGTCGGAAAGCCTCGAGGGAAAGCCACAGATCCCTTGTTCCAGGTGATGGAAAGCATGACACTGCTGCTACTGCTCTGGAGGAAAGCGCACGTGCATGCCCCCATTTGAGACGAGGACTTACTCCCCTGGGGAGACTCCAGAATTACCCCAAGATCTATGTCAGCACTGGAGAGGAATCCTCAGGTTCCGGCCCCGCCTCCACACAAGGTATTAGGCCCTGGCATCGAAGGGAGAGGTATTCCGAGAGGCCCACGTGCAACTCGCATGGGGACTGGCCTTTCCTGAGGCAACCAGAGCGGGTCCCAGAGGTCCCCGTCGTATGTCGAGAGCACCTGCCGCAACTCGAGAAAATCAAGGAGGTTTTGCACTCCAGCTGAGTGAGGCCCATTTCCGCTGAGGCTTCTGGAAGCTAATCACACCTAACCTCTGGAACTTCTAAAAGGTCCTTCACACCCTTGCTGCAACTCAAGAAGTTCCCTAACATACCCGTCTCCACTCGAGAGGAAGCACGAGGGTCCCGCACACATCCAGGGGAGCCCCGTGTCCGACTCGTAGCTCAAGATGAGGGATCCTTTCACAGCTTTTTCGGGAAATAATTCTGGGAGTTCCCGTTGCATCTCAAGTGGAGGCGCTCCTCACAGGAAAGGCGAGAGGAACTCCAGGGTCGTGCCACCGTTCCCAGAGTCCCCCAGATATCTCAGTCCATTCCAGAGGAACCTGTTATCCCTGCACTGCCTCGAGTTTCACGCCGAGCATCGACTCACACCACGGTGACACGTGGGACAGTCCTGTGGGAAAGCCTCGTGGGAAAGCCTCGTGGGAAAGCCACAGATCCCATGATCGGCGCGCCGGGAGGCATGACAGTGTTGTTACAGCTCTGGAGGAAAGCGCACGTGCATGCCCCCATTCGAGACGGGGACTTACTCCCCTGGGGAAACACCAGAAGTACTCCACGATCCATGTTAGCACTGGAGAGGAAACCTCATGTTCCAGACACGACTCCACACAAGGTCTTAGGCTCTGGCATCGAAGGGAGCGGAATCCCGAGAGGCTCCCGAGGCACTGGAATGGGGACTGGCCAGTCCTGAGGCCACCAGAGCGCGTCCCTTAGGTCACCGTCGTAAGTCGAGAGCACCTGCCGCAACTCGAGAAAATCCAGGAGGTTTTTCCCTCCAGGCGAGATGAGGCCCATTTCCGCTGAGGCTTCTCCAGGCTAATCACGTCTAGCCTCTGGAACTTCCAAAAGGTCCTTCACACCCTTGCTGCAACTCAAGAAGTTGCCTGACATACCCGTCTCCACTCTAGAAGAAGCACGAGGATCCCATCCACATCCAGAGAAGCCCCGTTTCCGCCTCGTAGCTCGAGATGAGGGACATTTCGCTGCTTTGTCCGGAAAGAAATCCCGACGTTTCCCTCTCACCTCAAGAGGAGGCGCTCTCCACAGGAAAGGCGAGAGGAACTCCAGCATCGTGCCACCATTCCAAGAGTCCCCCAGATGTCTCAGTCCATTCAGAGGAACCTGTTTGCCCTGCACTACCTCGGCTTTCACGCCGAGGATCGACTCCCACGCCGAGGATCGACTCCCACCACGCTGGCACGTGGGACAGCCCTGTGGGACAGCCCTGTGGGAAAGCCTCGTGGGAAAGCCTCATGGGATAGACTCGAGGGAAAACCATAGATCCTTTGATCCACGCGGCGGACAGCGTGACACTGCTGCTACCGCTCTGGAGGAAAGCGCAAGTGCATGCCCGCATTCGAGACGAGGACTGACTCCCCTGGGGAGAATCCAGAAGTACCCCAAGATCCATATCAGCACTGGAGAGGAATCCTCAGGTTCCGTTCCCGACTCCACACAACGTCTTAGGCCCCGGCATGGACGGGAGAGGAATCCCGAGAGGACCCCGAGGAACTCGCATGGGGACTGGCCTTTCCTGAGGCCACCAGAGCGGGTCCCTGAGGTCCCCGTCGTAAGTCGAGAGCACCTGCCGCAACTCGAGAAAATCCAGGAGGTTTTGCACTCCAGGCGAGATGAGGCCCATTTCCGCTGAGGCTTCTCGAGGCTAATCACATCTAACCACTGGAACTTCCAAAGGGTCCTTCACACCCTTGCTGCAACTCAAGAAGTTCCCCCACATACCCGTCTCCACTCGAGAGGAAGCACGAGGGTCCCGCACACATCCAGGGGACCCCGTTTCCGCCTCCTAGCTCGAGATGAGGGATCCTTTCCCTGTTTCGTAGGGAAAGAATTCGCGGCGTTCCCGTCGCATCTCAAGAGGAGGCGCTCTCCACAGGAAAGGCGAGAGGAACTCCAGGGTCGTGCCACCATTCCAAGAGTCCCCCAGATGTGTCAGTCCATTCCAGAGGAACCTGTTTTCCCTGCACTGCCTTGACGTTCAAGCCGAGGATCGACTCCCAACACGTGTGCACGTGGGACAGACCTGTGGGAAAGCCTCGTGGGAAAGACTCGAGGGAAAACCATAGATCCTTTGATCCACGCGGCGGACTGCGTGACACTGCTGCTACGGCTCTGGAGGAAAGAGCAAGTGCATGCCAGCATTCGAGACGAGGAATGACTCCCCTGGGATGACTCCAGAAGTACCCCAAGATCCATGTCAGCACTGGAGAGGAATCCCCAGGTTCCGGCCCCGACTCCACACAACGTCTTAGGCCCCGGCATCGAGGGGAGAGGAATCCCGAGAGGACCCCGAGGAACTCGCATGGGGACTGGCCTTTCCTGAGGCCACCAGAGCGGGTCCCTGAGGTCCCCGTCGTAAGTCGAGAGCACCTGCCGCAACTCGAGAAAATCCAGGAGGTTTTGCCCTGCAGGCGAGATGAGGCCCATTTCCGCTGAGGCTTCTCAAGGCTAATCACACCTAAGCTCTGGAACTTCCAAAGGGTCCTTGACACCCTTGCTGCAACTCAAGTAGTTCCCCTATATACCCCTCTCCACTCGAGAGGAAGCACGCATGTCCCACCCACATCCAGAAGAGCTCCGTTTCCGCCTCGTAGGTCGAGATGAGGGATCCGTTCGCTGCTTGTTCAGGAGAGATTCCTTGGCGTTCCCATCGCATCTCAAGTGTAGGGGCTCTCCACAGGAAAGGTGAGAGCAACTCCAGCGTCGTGCCACCATTCCAAGAGTCCCCCAGATGTCTCAGTCCATTCCTGAGGATACTGTTTTCCCTGCACTGCCTTGACTTTAACGAGGAGGATCGACTCCCACCATGGTCTCACGTGGGACAGCCCTGTGGGAAAGCCTCGTGGGAAAGCCTCGAGGGAAAGCCACAGATCCCTTGATCCACGCGACAGGAATCGTGACGCTGGTGCTACAGCTCGGAGGAAAGCGCACGTGCATGCCCCCATTCGAGACGAAGACTGACTCCCCTGGGGAGACTCCAAAAGTACTCCAAGATCCATGTCAGTACTGGAGAGGAATCCTCAGGTTCCGGCCCCGACTCCACACAAGGACTTAGGCCCCGGCATCGACGGAAGATGAATCCCGAGAGGACCCCGAGCAATTTGAATGGGGACGGGCCAGTATTGAGGCCACCAGAGCGGGTCCCTAAAGTCCCCGTCGTAAGTCAAGAGCACCTGCCACAACTCGAGAAAATCAAGGAGGTTTTGCACTCCAGCTGAGTGAGGCCCATTTCCGCTGAGGCTTCTGGAAGCTAATCACACCTAACCTCTGGAACTTCTAAAAGGTCCTTCACACCCTTGCTGCAACTCAAGAAGTTCCCTAACATACCCGTCTCCACTCGAGAGGAAGCACGAGGGTCCCGCCCACATCCAGGGGAGCCCCGTGTTCGCCTCGTAGCTCAAGATGAGGGATCCTTTCACAGCTTTTTCGGGAAATAATTCTGGGAGTTCCCGTTGCATCTCAAGTGGAGGCGCTCCTCACAGGAAAGGCGAGAGGATCTCCAGGGTCGTGCCACCGTTCCCAGAGTCCCCCAGATATCTCAGTCCATTCCAGAGGAACCTGTTATCCCTGCACTGCCTCGAGTTTCACGCCGAGCATCGACTCACACCACGGTGACACGTGGGACAGTCCTGTGGGAAAGCCTCGTGGGAAAGCCTCGTGGGAAAGCCACAGATCCCATGATCGGCGCGCCGGGAGGCATGACAGTGTTGTTACAGCTCTGGAGCAAAGCGCACGTGCATGCCCCCATTCGAGACGGGGACTTACTCCCCTGGGGAAACACCAGAAGTACTCCACGATCCATGTCAGCACTGGAGAGGAAACCTCATGTTCCAGACACGACCCACACAAGGTCTTAGGCTCTGGCATCGAAGGGAGCGGAATCCCGAGAGGCTCCAGAGCCATTTGAATGGGGACTGGCCAGTCCTGAGGGCACCAGAGCGCGTCCCTTAGGTCACCGTCGTAAGTCGAGAGCACCTGCCGCAACTCGAGAAAATCCAGGAGGTTTTGCACTCCAGGCGAGATGAGGCCCATTTCCGCTGAGGCTTCTCGAGGCTAATCACATCTAAACACTGGAACTTCCAAAGGGTCCTTCACACCCTTGCTGCAACTCAAGAAGTTCCCCCACATACCCGTCTCCACTCGAGAGGAAGCACGAGGGTCCCGCACACATCCAGGGGACCCCGTTTCCGCCTCCTAGCTCGAGATGAGGGATCCTTTCCCTGTTTCGTAGGGAAAGAATTCGCGGCGTCCCCGTCGCATCTCAAGAGGAGGCGCTCTCCACAGGAAAGGCGAGAGGAACTCCAGGGTCGTGCCACCATTCCAAGAGTCCCCCAGATGTGTCAGTCCATTCCAGAGGAACCTGTTTTCCCTGCACTGCCTTGACGTTCAAGCCGAGGATTGACTCCCACCACGTGTGCACGTGGGACAGCCCTGTGGGAAAGCCTCGTGGGAAAGCCTCGTGGGAAAGACTCGAGGGAAAACCATAGATCCTTTGATCCATGCGGCGGACTGCGTGACACTGCTGCTACCGCTCTGCAGGAAAGCGCAAGTGCATGCCCACATTCGAGACGAGGACTGACTCCCCTGGGGAGACTCCAGAAATACCCCAAGATCCATGTCAGCACTGGAGAGGAATCCTCAGGTTCCGGCCCCGACTCCACACAAGGTCTTAGGCCCCGGCATCGACGGGAGAGGATTCCCGAGAGGCCCCCGAGGAACTCGCATGGGGACTGGCCTTTCCTGAGGCCACCAGAGCGGGTCCCTGAGGTCCCTGAGGTCCCCGTCGTAAGTCGAGAGCACCTGCCGCAACTCGAGAAAATCCAGGAGGTTTTGCCCTCCAGGCGAGACGAGGCCCATTTCCGCTGAGGCTTCTCGAGGCTAATCACATCTAACCACTGGAACTTCCAAAGGGTCCTTCACACCCTTGCTGCATCTCAAGAAGTTCCCCGACATACCCGTCTCCACTCGAGAGGAAGCATGAGAGTCCCGCACACATCCAGGGGAGCCCCGTTTCCGCCTCCTAGCTCGAGATGAGGGATCATTTCCCTGTTTCGTAGGGAAAGAATTGCCGGCGTTCCCGTCGCATCTCAAGAGGAGGCGCTCTCCACAGGAAAGGCGAGAGGAACTTCAGGGTCGTGCCACCATTCCAAGAGTCCCCCAGATGTGTCAGTCCATTCCAGAGGAACCAGTTATCCCTGCACTGCCTTGACGTTCAAGCCGAGGATCGACTCCCACCACGTGTGCACGTGGGACAGCCCTGTGGGAAAGCCTCGTGGGAAAGCCTCGTGGGAAAGACTCGAGGGAAAATCATAGATCCTTTGATCCATGCGGCGGACTGCGTGACACTGCTGCTACCGCTCTGGAGGAAAGCGCAAGTGCATGCCCGCATTCGAGACGAGGACCGTCTCCCCTGGGGAGACTCCAGAAGTACCCGAAGATCCATGTCAGCACTGGAGAGGAATCCTCAGGTTCCGGCCCCGACTCCACACAAGGTCTTAGGCCCCGGCATCAACGGGAGAGGAATCCCGAGAAGCCCCCGAGGAACTTGCATGAGGACGGGCCTTTCCTGAGGCCACCAGAGCGGGTCCCTGAGGTCCCCGTCGTAAGTCGAGAGCAGCTGCCGCAACTCGAGAAAATCCAGGAGGTTTTGCCCTCCAGGCGAGATGAGGCCCATTTCCACTGAGGCTTCTCGAGGCTAATCACATCTAACCCCTGGAACTTCCAAAGGGTACTTCACACCCTTGCTGCAAGTCCAGAAGTTCCCCGACATACCCGTCTCCACTCGAGAGGAAGCACGAGGGTCCCGCACACATCCAGGGGAGCCCCGTTTCCGCCTCCTAGCTCGAGATGAGGGATCCTTTCCTTGTTTCGTAGGGAAAGAATTCCCGGCGTTCCCGTCGCATCTCAAGACGAGGCGCTCTCCACAGGAAAGGCGAGAGGAACTCCAGCATCGTGCCACCATTCCAAGAGTCCCCCAGATGTGTCAGTCCATTCCAGAGGAACCTCTTTTCCCTGCACTGCCTTGACGTTCAAGCCGAGGATCGACTCCCACCACGTGTGAACATGGGACAGCCCTGTGGGAAAGCTTCGTGGGAAAACCTCTTGGGAAAGACTCGAGGGAAAACCATAGATCCTTTGATCCACGCGGCGGACTGCGTGACACTGCTGCTACCGCTCTGGAGGAAAGCGCAACTGCATGCCCGCATCCGAGACGAGGACTGACTCCCCTGGGGAGACTCCAGAAGTACCCCAAGATCCATGTCAGCACTGGAGAGGAATCCTCAGGTTCCGGCCCCGACCCCACACAAGGTCTTAGGCCCCGGGATCAACGGGAGAGGAATCCCGGGAAGCCCCCGAGGAACTCGCATGAGGACTGGCCTTCCCTGAGGCCACCAGAGCGGGTCCCTGAGGTCCCCGTCGTAAGTCGAGAGCACCTGCCGCAACTCAAGAAAATCCAGGAGGTTTTGCCATCCAGGCGAGATGAGGCCCATTTCCGCTGAGGCTTCTCGAGGCTAATCACATTTAACCAATGGAACTTCCAAAGGGTCCTTCACACCCTTGCTACAACTCAAGAAGTTCCCCGACATACCCGTCTCCACTCGACAGGAAGCACGAGGATCCCGCACACATCCTGGGGAGCCCCGTTTCCGCCTCCTAGCTCGAGATGAGGGATCCTTTCCCTGTTTCGTAGGGAAAGAATTCCCGGCGTTCCCGTCGCATCTCCAGATGAGGCGCTCTCCACAGGAAAGGCGAGAGGAACTCCAGGGTCGTGCCACCATTCCAAGAGTCGCCCAGATGTGTCATTCCATTCCAGAGGATCCTGTTTTCCCTGCACTGCCTTGACGTTCAAGCCGAGGATCGACTCCCACCACGTGTGCACGTGGGACAGCCATGTGGGTAAGCCTCGTGGGAAAGCCTCGTGGGAAGGACTCGAGGGAAAACCAAAGATCCTTTGATCCACGCGGTGGACTGCGTGACACTGCTGCTACCGCTCTGGAGGAAAGCGCAAGTGCATGCCCGCATTAGAGGCGAGGACTGACTTCCCTGGGGAGACTCCAGAAGTACCCCAAGATCCATGTCAGCACTGGAGAGGAATCCTCAGGTTCCGTTCCCGACTTCACACAAGGTCGTAGGCCCCGGCATCGACAGGAGAGAAATCCCGAGAGGCCCCTGAGGAACTCGCATGGGACTGGCCTTTCCTGAGGCCACCAGAGCGGGTCCCTGAGGTCCCCATCGTAAGTCGAGAGCACCTGCCGCAACTCGAGAGAATCCAGGATGTTTTGCCCTCCAGGCGAGGTGAGGCCCATTTCCGCTGAGGCTTCTCGAGGCTAATCACATTTAACCATTGGAAATTCCAAAGGGTCCTTCACACCCTTGCTGCAACTCAACAAGTTCCCCGAAATACCCATCTTCCCTCGAGAGGAAGCACGAGGGTCCCGCACACATCCAGGGGAGCCCCGTTTCCGCCTCCTAGCTCGAGATGAGGAATCCTTTCCCTGTTTCGTAGGGAAAGAATTCCCGGCGTTCCCGTCGCATCTCAAGAGGAGGCGCTCTCCACAGGAAAGGCGAGAGGAACTCCAGGTTCGTGCCACCATTCCAAAAGTCCCCCAGATGTGTCAGTCCATTCCAGAGGAACCTGTTTTCCCTGCACTACCTTCACGTTCAAGCCGAGGATCGACTTCCACAATGTGTGCATGTTGGACAGCCCTGTGGGAAAGCCTCCTGGGAAAGCGTCGTGGGATAGCCTCGTGAGAAAGACTCGAGGGAAAACCATAGATCCTTTTATCCAAGCGGCTGACTGCTTGACACTGCTGATACCGCTCTGGAGGAAAGCGCAAGTGCATGCCCGCATTCGAGACGAGGACGGACTCCCCTGGGGAGACTCCAGAAGTACCCCAAGATCCATGGCAGCACTGGAGAGGAATCCTCAGGTTCCGGCCCCGACTCCACACAAGGACTTAGGCCCCAGCGTCGACGGGAGAGGAATCCCGAGAGGCCCCCGAGGAACTCGCATGGGGACTGGCCTTTCCTGAGGCCACCAGAGCATGTCCCTGAGGTCCCCGTCGTAAGTCGAGAGCACCTGCCGCAACTCGAGAAAATCAAGGAGGTTTTGCCCTCCAGGCGAGATGAGGCCCATTTCCGCTGAGGCTTCTCGAGGCTAATCACATCTAACCACTGGAACTTCCAAAGGGTCCTTCACACCCTTGCTGCAACTCAAGAAGTTCCCCGACACACCCGTCTCCACTCGAGAGGAAGCACGAGGGTCCCGCACACATCCAGGGGAGCCCCGGTTCCGCCTCCTAGCTCGAGATGAGGGATCCTTTCCCTGTTTCGTAGGGAAAGAATTCCCGGCGTTCCCGTCGCATCTCAAGAGGATGCGCTCTCCACAGGAAAGGCGAGAGGAACTCCAGGGTCGTGCCTCCATTCCAAGAGTCCCCCAGATGTGTCAGTCCATTCCAGAGGAACCTGTTTTCCCTGCACTGCCTTGACGTTCAAGCCGAGGATCGACTCCCACCACGTGTGCACGTGGGACAGCCCTGTGGGAAAGCCTCGTGGGAAAGCCTAGTGGGAAAGACTCGAAGGAAAACCATAGATCCTTTGATCCACGCGGCGGACTGCGTGATACTGCTGCTACCGCTCTGGAGGAAAGCGCAAGTGCATGCCCGCATTCGAGACGAGGACTGACTCCCCTGGGGAAACTCCAGAAGTACCCCAAGATCCATGTCAGCACTGGAGAGGAATCCTCAGGTTCCGGCCCCGACTCCACACAAGGTCTTAGGCCCCGGCATCGAAGGGAGAGGAATCCCAAGAGGACCCCGAGGAACTCGCATGGGGACTGGGCTTTCCTGAGGCCACCAGAGCGGGTCCCTGAGGTCCCCGTCGTAAGTCGAGAGCACCTGCCGCAACTCGAGAAAATCCAGGAGGTTTTGCCCTCCAGGCGAGGTGAGGCCCATTTCCGCTGAGGCTTCTCGAGGCTAATCACATTTAACCACTGGAACTTCCAAAGGGTCCTTCACACCTTTGCTGCAACTCAAGAAGTTCCCCGACACACCCGTCTCCACTCGAGAGGAAGCACGAGGGTCCCGCACACATCCAGGGGAGCCCCGTTTCCAACTCCTAGCTCGAGATGAGGGATCCTTTCCCTGTTTCCTAGGGAATGAATTCCCGGCATTCCCGTCGCATCTCAAGAGGATGCGCTCTCCACAGGAAAGGCGAGAGGAACTCCAGGGTCGTGCCTCCATTCCAAGAGTCCCCCAGATGTGTCAGTCCATTCCAGAGGAACCTGTTTTCCCTGCACTGCCTCGACGTTCAAGCCGAGGATCGACTACCAACACGTGTGCACGTGGGACAGCCCTGTGGGAAAGCCGCGTGGGAAAGCCTCGTGGGAAAGACTCGAGGGAAAACCATAGATCCTTTGATCCACGCGGCGGACTGCGTGACTCTGCTGTTACCGTTCTGGAGGAAAGCGCAAGTGCATGCCCGCATTCGAGACGACGACTGACTCCCCTTTGGAGACTCCAGAAGTACCCCAAGTTCCATGTCAGCACTGGAGAGGAATCCTCAGGTTCCGGCCCCGACTCCACACAAGGACTTAGGCCCCGGCATCGACGGGAGAGGAATCCCGAGAGGCCCCCGAGGAACTCGCATGGGGACTGGCCTTTCCTTAGGCCACCAAAGCGGGCCCCGAGGTCCCCGTCGTAAGTCGAGAGCACCTGCCGCAACTCGAGAAAATCCAGGAGGTTTTGGCCTCCAGGCGAGATGAGGCCCATTTCCACTGAGGCTTCTCGAGGCTAATCACATCTAACCACTGGAACTTCCAAAGGGTCCTTCACACCCTTGCTGCAACTCAAGAAGTTCCCCGACTTACCCGTCTCCACTCGAGAGGAAGCACGAGGGTCCCGCACACATCAAGGGGAGCCCCTTTCCGCCTCCTAGCTCGAGATGAGGGATCCTTTCCCTGTTTCATAGGGAAAGAATTCAAGGCGTTCCCGTCACATCTCAAGAGGAGGCGCTCTCCACAGGAAAGGCGAGAGGAACTCCAGGGTCGTGCCACCATTCCAAGAGTCCCCCAGAAGTGTCAGTCCATTCCAGAGGAACCTCTTTTTCCTGCACTGCCTTGACGTAGAAGCCGAGGATCGACTCCCACCACGTGTGCACGTGGGACAGCCCTGTGGGAAAGCCTCGTGGGAAAGCCTCGTGGGAAAGACTCGAAGGAAAACCATAGATCCTTTGATCCACGCGGCGGACTGCGTGATACTGCTGCTACCGCTCTGGAGGAAAGCGCAAGTGCATGCCCGCATTCGAGACGAGGACTGACTCCCCTGGGGAAACTCCAGAAGTACCCCAAGATCCATGTCAGCACTGGAGAGGAATCCTCAGGTTCCGGCCCCGACACAAGGTCTTAGGCCCCAGCATCGACGGGAGAGGAATCCCGAGAGGACCCCGAGGAACTCGCATGGGGACTGGCCTTTCCTGAGGCCACCAGAGCGGGTCCCTGAGGTCCCCGTTGTAAGTCGAGGGCACCTGCCGCAACTCGAGAAAATCCAGGAGGTTTTGCCCTCCAGGCGAGATGAGGCCCATTTCCGCTGAGGCTTCTCGAGGCTAATCACATTTAACCACTGGAACTTACAAAGGGTCCTTCACACCCTTGCTGCAACTCAAGAAGTTCCCCGACATACCCGTCTCCACTCGACAGGAAGCACGCGGATCCCGCACACATCCAGGGGAGCCCCGTTTCCGCCTCCTAGCTCGAGATGAGGGATCCTTTCCCTGTTTCGTAGGGAAAGAATTCCCGGCGTTCCCGTCGCATCTGAAGACGAGGCGCTCTCCACAGGAAAGGCGAGAGGAACTCCAGGGTCGTGCCACCATTCCAAGAGTCCCCCAGATGTGTCAGTCCATTCCAGAGGAACCTGTTTTCCCTGCACTGCCTTGACGTTCAAGCCGAGGATCGACTCCCACCACGTGTGCACGTGGGACAGCCCTGTGGGAAAGCCTCGTGGGAAAGCCTCCTGGGAAAGACTCCAGGGAAAACCATAGATCCTTTGATCCACGCGGCAGACTGCGTGACACTGCTGCTACCCCTCTGGAGGAAAGCGCAAGTGCATGCCCGCATTGGAGGCGAGGACTGACTCCCCTGGGAGACTCCAGAAGTACCTCAAGATCCATGTCAGCAATGGAGAGGAATCCTTAGGTTCCGGCCCCTACTCCAAACAAGGTCTTAGGCCCCGGCATCGACGGGAGAGGAATCCCGAGAGCCCCCGAGGAACTCGCATGGGGACTGGCCTTTCCTGAGGCCACCAGAGCGGGTCCCTGAGGTCCCCGTCGTAAGTCGAGAGCACCTGCCGCAACTCGAGAAAATCCAGGAGGTTTTGCCCTCCAGGCGAGATGAGGCCCATTTCCGCTGAGGCTTCTCGAGGCTAATCACATTTAACCACTGGAACTTACAAAGGGTCCTTCACACCCTTGCTGCAACTCAAGAAGTTCCCCGACATACCCGTCTCCACTCGACAGGAAGCACGAGGATCCCGCACACATCCAGCGGAGCCCCGTTTCCGCCTCCTAGCTCGAGATGAGGGATCCTTTCCCTGTTTCGTAGGGAAAGAATTCCCGACGTTCCCGTCGCATCTCCAGAAGAGGCGCTCTCCACAGGAAAGGCGAGAGGAACTCCAGGGTCGTGCCACCATTCCAAGAGTCGCCCAGAGGTGTCAGTCCATTCCAGAGGAACCTGTTTTCCCTGCACTGCCTTGACGTTCAAGCCGAGGATCGACTCCCACCACGTGTGCACGTGGGACAGCCCTGTGGGAAAGCCTCGTGGGAAAGCCTCGTGGGAAGGACTCGAGGGAAAACCATAGATCCTTTGATCCACGCGGCGGACTGCGTGACACTGCTGCTACCGCTCTGGAGGAAAGCGCAAGTGCATGCCCGCATTAGAGGCGAGGACTGACTCCCCTGGGGAGACTCCAGAAGTACCCCAAGATCCATGTCAGCACTGGAGAGGAATCCTCAGGTTCCGGCCCTGACTTCACACAAGGTCTTAGGCCCCGGCATCAACGGGAGAGAAATCCCGAGAGGCCCCTGAGGAACTCGCATGGGACTGGCCTTTCCTGAGGCCACCAGAGCGGGTCCCTGAGGTCCCCGTCGTAAGTCGAGAGCACCTGCCGCAACTCGAGAAAATCGAGGAGGTTTTGCCCTCCAGGCGAGATGAGGCCCATTTCCGCTGAGGCTTCTCGAGGCTAATCACATTTAACCACTGGAAATTCCAAAGGGTCCTTCACACCCTTGCTGCAACTCAAGATGTTCCCCGACATACCCGTGTCCACTCGAGAGGAAGCACGAGTGTCCCGCACACATCCAGGGGAGACCCGTTTCTGCCTCCTAGCTCGAGATGAGGGATCCTTTCCCTGTTTCGTAGGGAAAGATTTCCCGGCGTTCCCGTCGCATCTCAAGAGGAGGCGCTCTCCACAGGAAAGGCGAGAGGAACTCCAGGGTCGTGCCACCATTCCAAGAGTCGCCCAGATGTGTCAGTCCATTCAAGAGGAACCTGTTTTCCCTTCACTGCCTTGACGTTCAAGCCGAGGATCGACTCCCACCACGTGTGCACGTGGGACAGCCCTGTGGGAAAGCCTCGTGGGAAAGCCTCGTGGGAAACTCACGAGGGAAAAACATAGATCCTTTGATCCCCGCGGCGGACTGCGTGACACTGCTGCTACCGCTCTGGAGGAAAGCGCAAGTGCATGCCCGCATTGGAGGCGAGGACTGACTCCCCTGGGGAGACTCAAGAAGTACCCCAAGATTCATGTCAGCACTGGAGAGGAATCCTCAGGTTCCGGCCCTGACTCCACACAAGGTCTTAGGCCCCGGCATCGACGGGAGAGAAATCCCGAGAGGCCCCTGAGGAACTCGCATGGGACTGGCCTTTCCTGAGGCCACCAGAGCGGGTCCCTGAGGTCCCCGTCGTAAGTCGAGAGCACCTGCCGCAACTCGAGAAAATCCAGGAGGTTTTGCCCTCCAGGCGAGATGAGGCCCATTTCCGCTGAGGCTTCTCGAGGCTAATCACATTTAACCACTGGAAATTCCAAAGGGTCCTTCACACCCTTGCTGCAACTCAAGAAGTTCCCCGACAGACCCGTGTCCACACGAGAGGAAGCACGAGTGTCCCGCACACATCCAGGGGAGACCCGTTTCTGCCTCCTAGCTCGAGATGAGGGATCCTTTCCCTGTTTCATAGGGAAAGACTTCCCTGCGTTCCCGTCGCATCTCAAGAGGAGGCGCTCTCCACAGGAAAGGCGAGAGGAACTCCAGGGTCGTGCCACCATTCCAAGAGTCCCCCAGATGTGTCAGTCCGTTCCAGAGGAACCTGGTTTCATTGCACTGCCTTGACGTTCAAGCCGAGGATCGACTCCCACCACGTGTGCACGTGGGACAGCCCTGTGGGAAAGGCTCTTGGGAAACCTCGTGGGAAGGACTCGAGGGAAAACCATAGATCCTTTGATCCACGCGGCGGACTGCGTGAAACTGCTGCTACCGCTCTTTAGGAAAGCGCAAGTGCATGCCCGCATTAGAGGCGAGGACTGACTCCCCTGGGGAGACTCCAGAAGTACCCCAAGATCCATGTCAGCACTGGAGAGGAATCCTCAGTTTCCGGCCCCCACTCCACACAAGGTCTTAGGCCCCGGCATCGACGGGAGAGAAATCCCGAGAGGCCCATGAGGTACTCGCATGGGGACGGGCCTTTCCGGTTGCCACCAGAGCGGATCCCTGAGGTCCCCGTCGTAAGTCGAGAGCACCTGCCGCAACTCGAGAAAATCCAGGAGGTTTTGCCCTCCAGGCGAGATGAGGCCCATTTCCGCTGAGGCTTCTAGAGGCTCATCACATCTAACCACTGGAACTTCCAAAGGGTCCTTCACACCCTTGCTGCAACTCAAGAAGTTCCCCGAAATACCCGTCTTCCCTCGAGAGAAAGCACGAGGGTCCCGCACACATCCAGGTGAGCCCCGTTTCCGCCTCCTAGCTCGAGATGAGGGATCCTTTCCCTGTTTCGTAGGGAAAGAATTCCCGGCGTTCCCGTCGCATCTCAAGGGGAGGCGCTCTCCACAGGAAAGGCGAGAGGAACTCCAAGGTCGTGCCACCATTTCAAGAGTCGGCCAGATGTGTCAGTCCATTCCAGAGGAACCTGTTTTCCCTGCACTGCCTTGACGTTCAAGCCGAGGATCGACTCCCACCACGTGTTCCCCCTTGGACAGCCCTGTGGGAAAGCCTCGTGGGAAAGCCTAGTGGGAAAGACTCGAGGGAAAACCATAGATCCTTTGATCCACGCGGCGGACTGCGTGACACTGCTGCTACCGCTCTGGAGGAAAGCGCAAGTGCATGCCCACATACGAGACGAGGACTGACTCCCTGGGGAGACTCCAGAAGTACCCCAAGATCCATGTCAGCACTGGAGAGGAATCCTCAGGTTCCGGCCCCTACTCCACACAAGGTCTTAGGCCCCGGCATCGACGGGAGAGGAATCCCGAGAGGCCCCCGAGGAACTCGCATGGGGACTGGCCTTTCCTGAGGCCACCAGAGCGGATCCCCGAGGTCCCCGTCGGAAGTCGAGAGCACCTGCCGCAACTAGAGAAAATCCAGGAGGTTTTGCCCTCCAGGCGATATGAGGCCCATTCCCGCTGAGGCTTCTCGAGGCTAATCTCATCTAACCACTTTAACTTCCAAAGGGTCCTTCACACCCTTGCTGCAACTCAAGAAGTTCCCCGACATAGCCGTCTCCACTCGAGAGGAAGCACGAGGGTCCCGCACACATCCAGGGGAGCCCCGTTTCCGCCTCCTAGCTCGAGATGAGGGATCCTTTCCCTGTTTCATAGGGAAAGATTTCCCGGTGTTCCCGTCGCATTTCAAGAGGAGGCGCTCTCCACAGGAAAGCCGAGAGGAACTCCAGGGTCGTGCCACCATTCCAAGAGTCCCCCAGATGTGTCAGTCCATTCCAGAGGAACCTGTTTTCCCTGCACTGCCTTGACGTTCAAGACGAGGATCGACTCCCACCACCTGTACATGTGGGACAGCCCTGTGGGAAAGCCTCGGGGGAAAGCCTCGTGGGAAAGACTCGAGGGAAAACCATAGATCCTTTGATCCACGCGGCGGACTGCGTGACACTGCTGCTACCGCTTTGCAGGAAAGCGCAAGTGCATGCCCGCATTCGAGACGAGGACTGACTCCCCTGGGTAGACTCTAGAAATACCCCAAGATCCATGTCAGCACTGGAGAGGAATCCTCAGGTTCCGGCCCCGACTCCACACAAGGTCTTAGGCCCCGGCATCGACGGGAGAAGTATCCCGAGAGGCCCCCGAGGAACTCGCATGGGGACTGGCCTTTCCTGAGGCCACCAGAGCGGGTCCCTGAGGTCCCTGTCATAAGTCGAGAGCACCTGCCGCAACTCGAGAAAATCCAGGAGGTTTTGCCCTCCAGGCGAGATGAGGCCCATTTCCGCTGAGGCTTCTCGTGGCTATTCACATCTAACCACTGGAACTTCCAAAGGGTCCTTCACACCCTTGTTGCAACTCAAAAAGTTCCCCGACATAGCCGTCTCCACTCGAGAGGAAGCACGAGGTTCCCGCACACATCCAGGGGAACCCCGTTTCCGCCTCCTAGCTCGAGATGAGGGATCCTTTCCCTGTTTCGTAAGGAAAGAATTCCCGGGGTTCCCGACGCATCTCAAGAGGAGACGCTCTCCACAGGAAAAGCGAGAGGAACTCCAGGGTCGTGCCACCAATCCAAGAGTCCCCCAGATGTGTCAGTCCATTCCAGAGGAACCTGTTTTCCCTTCACTGCCTTGACGTTCAAGCCGAGGATCGACTCCCAACACGTGTGCACGTGGGACAGCCCTGTGGGAAAGCCTCGTGGGAAAGCCTCGTGGGAAAGACTCGAGGGAAAACCATAGATCCTTTGATCCACGCGGCGGACTGCGTGACACTGCCTCTACCGCTCTTGACTAAAGCGCAAGTGCATGCCCCATTCGAGACGAGGACTGACTCCACTGGGGAGACTCCAGAAGTACCCCAAGTTCCATGTCAGCACTGGAGAGGAGTCCTCAGGTTCCGGCCCCGAATCCACACAAGGTCTTAGGCCCCGGCATCGAAGGGAGAGCAATCCCGAGAGGCCCCCGTGGAACTCGCATGGGGACTAGCCTGTTCTGAGGCCACCAGAGCGGGTCCCTGAGGTCCCCGTCGTAAGTCGAGAGCACCTGCCGCAACTCGAGAAAATCCAGGAGGTTTTGCCCTCCAGGCGAGATGAGGCCCATTTCCGCTGAGGCTTCTCGAGGCTAATCATATCTAACCACTGGAACTTCCAAAGGGTCCTTCACACCCTTGCTGCAACTCAAGAAGTTCCCCGACATACCCATCTCCACTCGAGAGGAAGCACGAGCATCCCGCACACATCCAGGGGAGCCCCTTTTCCGCCTCCTAGCTCGAGATGAGGGATCCTTTTCCTGATTCGTAGGGAAAGAATTCCCGGCGTTCCCGTCGCACCTCAAGAGGAGGCGCTCTCCACAGGAAAGGCGAGAGGAACTCCAGGGTCCTGCCACCATTTCAAGAGTCCCCCAGATGTGTCAGTCCATTCCAGAGGAACCTGTATTCCCTGCACTGCCTTGACGTTCAAGCCGAGGATCGACTCCCACCACGTGTGCACGTGGGACAGCCCTGTGGGAAAGCCTCGTGGGAAAGCCTCGTGGGAAAGACTCGAGGGAAAACCATAGATCCTTTGATCCACGCAGTGAACTGCGTGACTCTGCTGCTACCGCTCTGGAGGAAAGCGCAAGTGCATGCCCGCATTCGAGACGAGGACTGACTCCCCTGGGGAGACTCCAGAAGTACCCCAAGATCCATGTCAGCACTGGAGAGGAAACCTCAGGTTCCGGCCCCGACTCCACACAATGCCTTAGGCCCCGGCATCGACGGGAGAGGAATCCCGAGAGGCCCCCGAGGAACTCGCATGGGGACTGGCCTTTCCTGAGGCCACCAGAGCGGGTCCCTGAGGTCCCCGTCGTAAGTCGAGAGCACCTGCCGCAACTCGAGAAAATCAAGGAGGTTTTGCCCTCCAGGCGAGATGAGGCCCATTTCCGCTGAGGCTTCTCGAGGCTAATCACATCTAACAACTGGAACTTCCAAAGGGTCCTTCACACCCTTGCTGCAAGTTCAGAAGTTCCCCGACATAGCCGTCTCCACTCGATAGGAAGCACGAGGGTCCCGCACACATCCAGGGTAGCCCGGTTTCCACCTCCTAGCTCGAGATGAGGGATCCTTTCCCTGTTTCGTAGGGAAAGAATTCCCAGCGTTCCCGTCGCATCTCAAGAGGAGGCGCTCTCCACAGGAAAGGCGAGAGGAACTCCAGGGTCGTGCCACCATTCCAAGAGTCCCCCAGATGTGTCAGTCCATTCCAGAGGAACCTGTTTTCCCTGCACTGCCTTGACGTTCAAGCCGAGCATCGACTCACTCGACATGTGCACGTGGGACAGCCCTGTGGGAAAGCCTCGTGGGAAAGCCTCGAGGGAAAGACTCGAGGGAAAACCATAGATCGATTGATCCACGGGGCGGACTGCATGACACTGCTGCTACCGCTCTGGAGGAAAGCGCAAGTGCATGCCCGCATTCAAGACGAGGACTGACTCCCCTAGGGAGACTCCAGAAGTACCCCAAGATCCATGTCAGCACTGGAGAGGAATCCTCAGGTTCTGGCCCCGACTCCACACAAGGTCTTAGGCCCCGGCATCGACGGGACAGGAATCCCGAGAGGCCCCCGAGGAACTCGCATGGGGACTGGCCTTTCCTGAGGCCACCAGAGCGGGTCCCTGTGGTCCCCGTCGTAAGTCAAGAGCACCTGCCGCAACTCGAGAAAATCCAGGAGGTTTTGCCCTCCAGGCGAGATGAGGCCCATTTCCGCTGAGACTTCTCGAGGCTAATCACATCTAACGACTGGAACTTTCAAAGGGACCTTCACACCCTTGCTGCAACTCAAGAAGTTCCCCGACATACACGTCTCCACTCGAGAGGAAGCAAGAGGGTCCCGCACACATCCAGGGGAGCCCCGTTTCCTCCTCCTAGCTCGAGATGAGGGATCCTTTCCCTGTTACGTAGGGAAAGAATTCCCGGCGTTCCTGTCGCATCTCAAGAGGAGGCGCTCTCCACAGGAAAGGCGAGAGGAACTCCACGGTCGTGCCACCATTCCAAGAGTCCCCCAGATGTGTCAGTCCATTCCAGACGAACCTGTTTTCCCTGCACTGCCTTGACGTTCAAGCCGAGGATCGACTCCCTCCACGTGTGCACGTGGGACAGCCCTGTGGGAAAGCCTCGTGGGAAAGCCTCGTGGGAAAGACTCGAGGGAAAACCATAGATCCTTTGATCCAAGCGGTGGACTGCGTGACACTGCTGCTACCGCTCTGCGGGAAAGCGCAAGTGCATGCCCGCATTCGAGACGAGGACTGACTCCCCTGGGGAGACTCCAGAAGTACCCCAAGATCCATGTCAGCACTGGAGAGGAATCCTCAGGTTCCGGCCCCGACTCCACACAAGGTCTTAGGCCCTGGCATGGACGGGAGAGGAATCCCGAGAGGCCCCAGAGGAACTCGCATGGGGACTGGCCTTTCCTGAGGCCACCAGAGAGGGTCCCTAAGGTCCCCGTCGTAAGTCGAGGGCACCTGCCGCAACTCGAGAAAATCCAGGAGGTTTTGCCCTCCAGGCGAGATGAGGCCCATTTCCGCTCAGGCTTCTCAAGGCTAATCACATCTAATTGCTGGAACTTCCAAAGGGTCCTTCACACCCTTGCTGCAACTCAAGAAGTTCCCCGACATACCCGTCTCCACTCGAGAGGAAGCACGAGGGTCCCGCACACTTCCAGGGGAGCCCCGTTTCCGCCTCCTAGCTCGAGATGAGGGATCCTTTCCCTGTTTCGTAGGGAAAGAATTTCCGGCGTTCCCGTCGCATCTCAAGAGGAGGCGCTCTCCACAGGAAAGGCGAGAGGAACTCCAGGGTCGTGCCACCATTCCAAGAGTCCCCCAGATGTTTCAGTCCATTCCAGAGGAACCTGTTTTCCCTGCCCTACCTTGACGTTCAAGCCGAGGATCGACTCCCACCACGTGTGCACGTGGGACAGCCCTGTGGGAAAGCCTCGTGGGAAAGCCTCGTGGGAAAGACTCGAGAGAAAACCATATATCCTTTCATCCACGTGGCGGACTGCGTGACACTGCTGCTACCGCTGTTTAGGAAAGCTCAAGTGCATGCCCGCATTCGAGACGAGGACTGACTCCGCTGGGGAGACTCCAGAAGTACCCGAAATCCATGTCAGCACTGGAGAGGAATCATCAGGTTCCGGACCCGACTCCACACAAGGTATTAGGCCCCGGCATCGACGGGAGAGGAATCCCGAGAGGCCCCCGAGGAACTCGCATGGGGACTGGCCTTTCCTGAGGCCACCAGAGCGGGTCCCTGAGGTCCCCGTCGTAAGTCGAGAGCACCTGCCGCAACTCGAGAAAATCCAGGAGGTTTTGCCCTCCAGGCGAGATGAGGCCCATTTCCGCTGAGGCTTCTCGAGGCTAATCACAGCTAACCACTGGAACTTCCAAAGGGTCCTTCACACCCTTGCTGCAAGTCCAGAAGTTCCCCGACATACCCGTCTCCACTCGAGAGGAAGCACGAGGGTCCCGCACACATCCAGGTGAGCCCCGTTTCCGCTTCCTAGCTCGAGATGAGGGATCCTTTTCCTCTTTCGTAGGGAAAGATTTCCCGGCGTTCCCGTCGCATCTCCAGAGGAGGCGCTCCCCACAGGAAAGGCGAGAGGAACTCCAGGGTCGTGCCACCATTCCAAGAGTCCCCCAGATGTGTCAGTCCATTCCAGAGGAACCTCTTTTCCCTGCACTGCCTTGACGTTCAAGCCGAGGATCGAATCCCACCACGTGTGCACGTGGGACAGCCCTGTGGGAAAGCCTCGTGGGAAAGCCTCGTGGGAAAGACTCGAGGGAAAACCATAGATCCTTTGATCCACGCAGTGGACTGCGTGACTCTGCTGCTACCGCTCTGGAGGAAAGCGCAAGTGCATGCCCGCATTCGAGACGAGGACTGACTCCCCTGGGGAGACTCCAGAAGTACCCCAAGATCCATGTCATCACTGGGGAGGAATCCTCAGGTTCCGGCCCCGACCCCACACAAGGTCTTAGGCCCCGTCATCGACGGGAGAGGAATCCCGAGAGGCCCCCGAGGAATTCGCATGGGGACTGGGCTTTCCTGAGGCCACCAGAGCGGGTCCCTGGGGTCCTCGTTGTAAGTCGACAGCACCTGTCGCAACTCGATAAAATCCAGGAGGTTTTGCCCTCCAGGCGAGATGAGGCCCATTTCCGCTGAGGCTACTCGAGGCTAATCACATCTAACAACTGGAAATTCCAAAGGGTCCTTCACACCCTTGCTGCAACTCAAGATGTTCCCCGACATAGACATACCCGTCTCCACTCGAGAGGAAGCACGAGGGTCCCACAAACATCCAGGGGAACCCCGCCTCCGCCTCCTAGCTCCAGATGAGCGATCCTTTCCCTGTTTCGTAGGGAAAGAATTCCCGGCGTTTCCGTCGCATCTCAAGAGGAGGAGCTCTCCACAGGAAAGGCGAGAGGAACTCCAGGGTCATGCCACCATTCCAAGAGTCCCCCAGATGTGTCAGTCCATTCCAGAGGAACCTGTTTTCCCTGCACTGCCTTGACGTTCAAGCCGAGGATCGACTGCCCCCACGGTGGCACGTGGGACAGCCCTGTGGGAAAACCTCGTGGGAAAGCCTCGAGGGAAAGCCATAGATCCCTTGATCCACGCTGCGGAATTCGTGACACTTCTGCTACCGCTCTGGAGGAAAGCGCAAGTGCATGCCCGCATTCGAGACGAGGACTGACTCCCCTCGGGAGCTTCCAGAAGTACCCCAAGATCCATGTCAGAACTGGAGAGGAATCCTCAGGTTCCGGCCCCGACTCCACACAAGGTCTTAGGCCCCGGCATCGACGGGAGAGGAATCCCGAGAGGCCCCCGAGGAACTCGCATGGGAACTGGCCTTTTCTGAGGCCACCAGAGCGTGTCCCTCTTGTCCCCGTCGTAAGTCGAGAGCACTAGCCGCAACTCGAGAAAATCCAGGAGGTTTTGCCCTCCAGGCGAGATGAGGCCCATTTCCGCTGAGGCTTCTCGAGGCTAATTACATCTAACCACTGGAACTTCCAAAGGGTCCTTCACACCCTTGCTGCAACTCAAGAAGTTCCACGACATACCCGTCTATACGCGAGAGGAAGCACGAGGGTCCCGAACACATCAAGGGTAGCCCCGTTTCCGCCTCCTAGCTCGAGATGAGGGATCCTTTCCCTGTTTCGTAGGGAAAGAATTCCCGGCGTTCCCGTCACATCTCAAGAGGAGGCGCTCTCCACAGGAAATGCGATAGGAACTCCAGGGTCGTGCCGCCATTCCAAGAGTCTCCCAGATGTGTCAGTCCATTCCAGAGGAACCTGTTTTCCCTGCACTGCCTCGACGTTCATGCCGGGTATCGACTTCCACCACGGTGGCACGTGGGACAGCCCTGAGGGAAAGCCTCGTGAGAAAGCCTCGAGGGAATGCCATAGATCCGGTGATCCACGCGGAGGAATGCATGACACTGCTGCTACCGCTCTGGAGGAAAACGGAATTGCATGCCCGCATTCGAGACGAGGACTGACTCCCCTTGGGAGACTCCAGAAGTACCCCACGATCCATGTCATCACTGGAGAGGAATCGTCAGGTTCCGGCCCCGACTCCACACAAGGTCTTAGGCCCCGGCATCGACGGGAGAGGAATCCCGAGAAGCCCCCGAGGAACTCGCATGGATTCTGGCCTTTCCTGAGGCCACCAGAGCGGGTCCCTGAGGTCCCCGTCGTAAGTCGAGAGCACCTGCCGCAACTCGAGAAAATCCAGGAGGTTTTGCCCTCCAGGCGAGATGAGGCCCATTTCCGCTGAGGCTTCTCGAGGCTAATCACATCTAACCACTGGAACTTCCAAAGGGTCCTTCACACCTTTGCTGCAACTAAAGAAGTTCCCTGACATACCCGTCCCCACTCGAGAGGAATCACGAGGGTCCCGCACAGATCCAGGGGAGCCCCGTTTCCGCCTCCTAGCTCGAGATGAGGGATCCTTTCCCTGTTTCGTAGGGAAAGAATTCCCGGCGTTCACGTCGAATCTCAAGAGGAGGCGCTCTCCACAGGAATGGCGATAGGAACTCCAGGGTCGTGCCACCATTCCAAGAGTCCCCCAGATGTGTCAGTCCATTCCAGAGGAACCTTTTTTCCCTGCACTGCCTTGACGTTGAAGCCGAGGATCGACTCCCACCACGTGCGCACGTGGGACAGCCCTGTGGGAAAGCCTCATGGGAAAGCCTCGTGGGAAAGACTCGAGGGAAAACCATAGATCCTTTGATTCACGCGGCGGACTGCGTGACACTGCTGCTACCGCTCTGGAGGAAAGCGGAAGTGCACGCCAGCATTCGAGACGAGGACTGACTCCCCTCGGGAGACTCCAGGAATACCCCAAGATCCATGTCAGCACTGGGGAGGAATCCTCAGGTTCCGGCCCCGACCCCACACAAGGTCTTAGGCCCCGTCATCGACGGGAGAGGAATCCCGAGAGGCCCCCGAGGAACTCGCATGGGGACTGGCCTTTCCTGAGGCCACCAGAGCGGGTCCCTGAGTTCCCCGTCATAAGTCGAGAGCACCTGCCGCAACTCGAGAAAATCCAGGAGGTTTTGCCCTCCAGGCGAGATGAGGCCCATTTCCGCTGAGGCTACTCGAGGCTAATCACATCTAACAACTGGAAATTCCAAAGGGTCCTTCACACCCTTGCTGCAACTCAAGAAGTTCCCCGACATAGACATAGCCGTCTCCACTCGAGAGGAAGCACGAGGGTCCCACAAACATCCAGGGGGGCCACGCCTCCGCCTCCTAGCTCGAGATGAGGGATCCTTTCCCTGTTTCGTAGGGAAAGAATTCCCGGCGTTCCCGTCGCATCTCAAGAGGAGGCGCTCTCCACAGGAAAGGCGAGAGGAACTCCAGGGTCGCGCCACCATTCCAAGAGTCCCCCAGATGTGTCAGTCCATTCCAGAGGAACCTGTTTTCCCTGCACTGCCTTGACGTTCAAGCCGAGGATCGACTGCCCCCACGGTGGCACGTGGGACAGCCCTGTGGGAAAACCTCGTGGGAAAGCCTCGAGGGAAAGCCATAGATCCCTTGATCCACGCTGCGGAATTCGTGACACTGCTGCTACCGCTCTGGAGGAAAGCGCAAGTGCATGCCCGCATTCGAGACGAGGACTGACTCCCCTCGGGAGCTTCCAGAAGTACCCCAAGATCCATGTCAGAACTGGAGAGGAATCCTCAGGTTCCGGCCCCGACTCCACACAAGGTCTTAGGCCCCGGCATCGACGGGAGAGGAATCCCGAGAGGCCCCCGAGGAACTCGCATGGGAACTGGCCTTTTCTGAGGCCACCAGAGCGTGTCCGTCTTGTCCCCGTCGTAAGTCGAGAGCACCAGCCGCAACTAGAGAAAATCCAGGAGGTTTTGCCCTCCAGGCGAGATGAGGCCCTTTTTCGCTGAGGCTTCTCGAGGCTAATCACATCTAACCACTGGAAATTCCAAAGGGTCCTTCACACCCTTGCTGCAACTCAAGAAGTTCCTCGACATACCCGTCTCCACTCGAGAGGAAGCACGAGGGTCCCGCACACATCCAGGGGAGACCAGTTTCCGCCTGCTAGCGCGAGATGAGGGATCATTTCCCTGTTTGGTAGGGAAATAATTCCCGGCGTTCCCGTCGCATCTCAAGAGGAGGCGCTCTCCACAGGAAAGGAGAGAGGAACTCCAGGGTAGTGTCACCATTGCAAGAGTCCCCCAGATGTCTCAGTCCATTCCAGAGGAAACTGTTTTCCCTGCACTGCCTTGACGATCAAGCCGAGGATCGAATCCCACCACCTGTGCACGTGGAACAGCCCTGTGGGAAAGCCTCGTGGGAAAGCCTCGTGGGAAAGACTCGAGGGAAAATCATAGATCCTTTGCTCTACGCAGCGGAGTGCGTGACACTGCTTCTACCGCTCTGGAGAAAAGCGCAAGTGCATACCCGCATTCGAGACGAGGACTGACTCCCCTGGGGAGACTCCAGAAGTACCCCAAGATCCATGTTAGCACTGGAGAGGAATCCTCAGGTTCCGGCCCCGACTCCACACAAGGTCTTAGGCCCCGGCATCGACGGGAGAGGAAACCCCAGAGGCCCCCGAGGAACTTGCATGGGGACTGGCCTTTCCTGAGACCACCACAGCGGGTCACTGAGGTCCCCGTCGTAAGTCGAGACCACCTGCCGCAACTCGAGAAAATCCAGGAGGTTTTGCCCTTCAGGCGAGATGAGGCCCATTTTCGCTGAGTCTTCTAGAGGCTAATCACATCTAACCACTGGAACTTCCAAAGGGTCCTTCACACCCTTGCTGCAACACAAGAAGTTCCCCGACACAGCCGTCTCCACTCGAGAGGAAGCACGAGGGTGCCGCACACATCCAGCGGAGACCCGTTTCCGCCTCCTAGCTCGAGATGAGGGATCCTTTCCCTGTTTCGTAGGGAAAGAATTCCCGGCGTTCCCGTCGCATCTCAAGAGGAGGCGCTCTCCACAGGAAAGGCGAGAGGAACTCCAGGGTCGTGACACCATTCCAAGAGTCCCCAGATGTGTCAGTCCATTCCAGAGGAACCTGTTTTCCCTGCACTGCCTTGACGTTCAAGCCGAGGATCGACTACCATCACGTGTGCTCGTGGGACAGCCCTGTGGGAAAGCCTCGTGGGAAAGCCTCGTGGGAAAGACTAGAGGGAAAACCATAGATCCTTTGATCCACGCGGCGGACTGCGTGACACTGCTGCTACCGCACTGGAGGAAAGCGCAAGTGCATTCCCGCATTCGAGACGAGGACTGACTCCCCTGGGGAGACTCCAAAAGTACCCCAAGATCCATGTCAGCACTGGAGAGGAATCCTCAGGTTCCGGCCCCGACTCCACACAAGGTCTTAAGCCCCGGCATCGACGGGAGAGGAATCCCGAGAGGCCCCCGAGGAACTCGCATGGGGACTGGCCTTTCCTGAGGCCACCAGAGCGGGTCCCTGAGGTCCCCGTCGTAAGTCGAGAGCACCTGCCGCAACTCGAGAAAATCCAGGAGGTTTTGCCCTCCAGGCGAGATGAGGCCCGTTTCCGCTGAGGCTTCTCGAGGCCAATCACATCTAACCACTGGAACTTCCAAAGGGTCCTTCACACCCTTGCTGCAACTCAAGAAGTTCCCCGACATACCCGTCTCCACTCGAGAGGAAGCACGTGGGTCCCGCACACATCCAGGGGAGCCCCGTTTCCGCCTCCTAGCTCGAGATGAGGGATCCTTTCCCTGTTTCGTAGGGAAAGAATTCCCGGCGTTCCCGTCGCATCTCAAGAGGAGGCGCTCTCCACAGGAAAGGCGAGAGGAACTCCAGGGTCATGCCACCATTCCAAGAGTCCCCCAGATGTGTCAGTCCATTCCAGAGGAACCTGTTTTCCCTGCACTGCCTTGACGTTCAAGCCGAGGATCGACTCCCACCACGTGTGCACGTGGGACAGCCCTGTGGGAAAGCCTCGTGGGAAAGCCTCGTGGGAAAGACTCGAGGGAAAACCATAGATCCTTTGATCCACGCGGCGGACTGCGTGACACTGCTGCTACCGCTCTGGAGGAAAGCGCAAGTGCATGCCCGCATTCGAGACGAGGACTGACTCCCCTGGGGAGACTCCAGAAGTACCCCAAGATCCATGTCAGCACTGGAGAGGAATCCTCAGGTTCCGGCCCCGACTCCACACAAGGTCTTAGGCCCCGGCATCGACGGGAGAGGAATCCCGAGAGGCCCCCGAGGAACTCGCATGGGGACTGGCCTTTCCTGAGGCCACCAGAGCGGGTCCTGAGGTCCCCGTCGTAAGTCGAGAGCACCTGCCGCAACTCGAGAAAATCCAGGAGGTTTTGCCCTCCAGGCGAGATGAGGCCCATTTCCGCTGAGGCTTCTCGAGGCCAATCACATCTAACCACTGGAACTTCCAAAGGGTCCTTCACACCCTTGCTGCAACTCAAGAAATTCCCCGACATACCCTTCTCCACTCGAGAGGAAGCACGTGGTTTCCCGCACACATCCAGGGGAGCCCCGTTTCCGCCTCCTAGCTCGAGATGAGGGATCCTTTCCCTGTTTCGTAGGGAAAGAATTCCCGGCTTTCCCGTCGCATCTCAAGAGGAGGCGCTCTCCAGAGGAAAGGCGATAGGAACTCCAGGGTGTTACCACCATTCCAAGAGTCCCCCAGATGTGTCAGTCCATTCCAGAGGAACCTGTTTTCCCTGCACTGCCTTGACGTTCAAGCCGAGGATCGACTCCCACCACGTGTGCACGTGGGACAGCCCTGTGGGAAAGCCTCGTGGGAAAGCCTCGTGGGAAAGACTCGAGGGAAAACCATAGATCCTTTGATCCACGCGGCGGACTGCGTGACACTGCTGCTACCGCTCTGGAGGAAAGCGCAAGTGCATGCCCGCATTCGAGACGAGGACTGACTCCCCTGGGGAGACTCCAGAAGTACCCCAAGATCCATGTCAGCACTGGAGAGGAATCCTCAGGTTCCGACCCCGACTCCACACAAGGTCTTAGGCCCCGGCATCGACGGGAGAGGAATCCCGAGAGGCCCCCGAGGAACTCGCATGGGGACTGGCATTTCCTGAGGCCACCAGAGCGGGTCCCTGAGGTCCCCGTCGTAAGTCGAGAGCACCTGCCGCATCTCGAGAAAATCCATTAGGTTTTGCCCTCCAGGCGAGATGAGGCCCATTTCCACTGAGGCTTCTCGAGGCCAATCACATCTAACCACTGGAACTTCCAAAGATTCCTTCACACCCTTGCTGCAACTCAAGAAGTTCCCCGACATACCCGTCTCCACTCGAGAGGAAGCACGTGGGTCCCGCACATATCCAGGGGAGCCCCGTTTACGCCTCCTAGCTCGAGATGAGGGATCCTTTCCCTGTTTCGTAGGGAAAGAATTCCCGGTGTTCCCGTCGCATCTCAGGAGGAGGCGCTCTCCACAGGAAAGGCGAGAGGAACTCCAGGGTCGTGACACCATTCCAAGAGTCCCCCAGATGTGTCAGTCCATTCCAGAGGAACCTGTTTTCCCTGCACTGCCTTGACGTTCAAGCCGAGGATCGACTCCCACCACGTGTGCACGTGGGACAGCCCTGTGGGAAAGCCTCGTGGGAAAGCCTCGTGGGAAAGACTCGAGGGAAAACCATAGATCCTTTGATCCACGCGGCGGACTGGGTGACACTGCTGCTACCGCTCTGGAGGAAAGCGCAAGTGCATGCCCACATTCGAGACGAGGACTGACTCCCCTGGGGAGACTCCAGAAGTACCACAAGATCCATGTCAGCACTGGAGAGGAAACCTCAGGTTCCGGCCCCGACTCCACACAAGGTCTTAGGCCCCGGCATCGACGGGAGAGGAATCCCGAGAGGCCCCCGAGGAACTCGCATGGGGACTGGCCTTTCCTGAGGCCACCAGAGCGGGTCCCTGAGGTCCCCGTCGTAAGTCGAGAGCACCTGCCGCAACTCGAGAAAATCCAGGAGGTTTTGCCCTCCAGGCGAGATGAGGCCCATTTCCGCTGAGGCTTCTCGAGGCCAATCACATCTAACCACTGGAACTTACAAAGGGTCCTTCACACCATTGCTGCAACTCCAGAAGTTCCCCGACATACCCGTCTCCACTCGAGAGGAAGCACGTGGGGTCCCGCACACATCCAGGGGAGCCCCGTTTCCGCCTCCTAGCTCGAGATGAGGGATCCTTTCCCTGTTTCGTAGGGAAAGAATTTGCGGCGTTCCCGTCGCATCTCAAGAGGAGGCGCTCTCCACAGGAAAGGCGAGAGGAACTCCAGGGTCGTGCCACCATTCCAAGAGTCCCCCAGATGTGTCAGTCCATTCCAGAGGAACCTGTTTTCCCTGCACTGCCTTGACGTTCAAGCCGAGGATCGACTCCCACCACGTGTGCACGTGGGACAGCCCTGTGGGAAAGCCTCGTGGGAAAGCCTCGTGGGAAAGACTCGAGGGAAAACCATAGATCCTTTGATCCACGCGGCTGACTGCGTGACACTGCTGCTACCGCTATGGAGGAAAGCGCAAGTGCATGCCCGCATTCGAGACGAGGACTGACTCCCCTGGGGAGACTCCAGAAGTACCCCAAGATCCATGTCAGCACTGGAGAGGAATCCTCAGGTTCCGGCCCCGACTCCACACAAGGTCTTAGGCCCGGCATCGACGGGAGAGGAATCCCGAGAGGCCCCCGAGGAACTCGCATGGGGACTGGCCTTTCCTGAGGCCACCAGAGCGGGTCCCTGAGGTCCCCGTCGTAAGTCGAGAGCACCTGCCGCAACTCGAGAAAATCTAGGAGGTTTTGCCCTCCAGGCGAGACGAGGCCCATTTCCGCTGAGGCTTCTCGAGGCCAATACGTCTAACCACTGGAACTTCCAAAGGGTCCTTCACACCATTGCTGCAACTCAAGAAGTTCCCCGACATACCCGTCTCCACTCGAGAGGAAGCACGTGGGGTCCCGCACACATCCAGGGGAGCCCCGTTTCCGCCTCCAAGCTCGAGATGAGGGATCCTTTCCCTGTTTCGTAGGGAAAGAATTCCCGGCGTTCCCGTCGCATCTCAAGAGGAGGCGCTCTCCACAGGAAAGGCGAGAGGAACTCCAGGGTCGTGCCACCATTCCAAGAGTCCCCCAGATGTGTCAGTCCATTCCAGAGGAACCTGTTTTCCCTGCACTGCCTTGACGTTCAAGCCGAGGATCGACTCCCACCACGTGTGCACGTGAGACAGCCCTGTGGGAAAGCCTCGTGGGAAAGCCTCGTGGGAAAGACTCAAGGGAAAACCATAGATCCTTTGATCCACGCGGCGGACTGCGTGACACTGCTGCTACCGCTCTGGAGGAAAGCGCAAGTGCATGCCCGCATTCGAGACGAGGACTGACTCCCCTGGGGAGACTCCAGAAGTACCCCAAGATCCATGTCAGCACTGGAGAGGAATCCTCAGGTTCCGGCCCCGACTCCACACAAGGTCTTAGGCCCCGCCATCGACAGGAGAGGAATCCCGAGAGGCCCCCGAGGAACTCGCATGGGGACTGGCCTTTCCTGAGGCCACCATAGCGGGTCCCTGAGGTCCCGGTCGTAAGTGGAGAGCACATGCCACAACTCGAGAAAATCCAGGAGGTTTTGCCCTCCAGGCGAGACGAGGCCCATTTCCGCTGAGGCTTCTCGAGGCCAATCACATCTAACCACTGGAACTTCCAAAGGGTCCTTCACACCCTTGCTGCAACTCAAGAAGTTCCCCGACATACCCGTCTCCACTCGAAAGGAAGCACGTGGGGTCACGCACACATCCAGGGCAGCCCCGTTTCCGCCTCCTAGCTCGAGATGAGGGATCCTTTCCCTGTTTCGTAGGGAAAGAATTCCCGGCGTTCCCGTCGCATCTCAAGAGGAGGCGCTCTCCTCAGGAAAGGCGAGAGGAACTCCAGGGTCGTGACACCATTCCAAGAGTCCCCCAGATGTGTCAGTCCATTCCAGAGGAACCTGTTTTCCCTGCACTGCCTTGACGTTCAAGCCGAGGATCGACTCCCACCACGTGTGCACGTGGGACAGCCCTGTGGGAAAGCCTCGTGGGAAAGACTCGTGGGAAAGACTCGAGGGAAAACCATAGATCCTTTGATCCACGCGGCGGACTGCGTGACACTGCTGCTACCGCTCTGGAGGAAAGCGCAAGTGCATGCCCGCATTCGAGACGAGGACTGATTCCCCTGGGGAGACTCCAGAAGTACCCCAAGATCCATGTCAGCACTGGAGAGGAATCCTCAGGTTCCGGCCCCAACTCCACACAAGGTCTTAGGCGCCGGCATCTACGGGAAAGGAATCCCGAGAGGCCCCCGAGGAACTCGCATGGGGACTGGCCTTTCCTGAGGCCACCAGAGCGGGTCCCTGAGGTCCCCGTCGTAAGTCGAGAGCACCTGCCGCAACTCGAGAAAATCCAGGAGGTTTTGCCCTCCAGGCGTGATGAGGCCCATTTCCGCTGAGGCTTCTCGAGGCCAATCACGTCTAACCACTGGAACTTCCAAAGGGTCCTTCACACCCTTGCTGCAACTCAAGAAGTTCCCCGACATACCCGTCTCCAATCGAGAGGAAGCACGTGGGGTCCGCACACATCCAGAGGAGCCCCGTTTCCGCCTCCTAGCTCGAGATGAGGGATCCTTTCCCTGTTTCGTAGGGAAAGAATTCCCGGCGTTCCCATCGCATCTCAAGAGGAGGCGCTCTCCACAGGAAAGGCGAGAGGAACTCCAGGGTCGTGCCACCATTCCAAGAGTCCCCCAGATGTGTCAGTCCAATCCAGAGGAACCTGTTTTCCCTGCACTGCCTTGACGTTCAAGCCGAGGATCGACTCCCACCACGTGTGCACGTGGGACAGCCCTGTGGGAAAGCCTCGTGGGAAAGCCTCGTGGGAAAGACTCGAGGGAAAACCATAGATACTTTGATCCACGCGGCGGACTGCGTGACACTGCTGCTACCGCTCTGGAGGAAAGCGCAAGTGCATGCCCGCATTCGAGACGAGGACTGACTCCCCTGGGGAGACTCCAGAAGTACCCCAAGATCCATGTCAGCACTGGAGAGGAATCCTCAGTTTCCGGCCCCGACTCCACACAAGGTCTTAGGCCCCGGCATCGATGGGAGAGGAATCCCGAGAGGCCCCCGAGGAACTCGCATGGGGACTGGCCTTTCCTGAGGCCACCAGAGCGGGTCCCTGAGGTCCCCGTCGTAAGTCGAGAGCACCTGCCGCAACTCGAGAAAATCCAGGAGGTTTTGCCCTCCAGGCGAGATGAGGCCCATTTCCGCTGAGGCTTCTCGAGGCCAATCACATCTAACCACTGGAACTTCCAAAGGGTCCTTCACACCCTTGCTGCAACTCAAGAAGTTCATCGACATACACGTCTCCACTCGAGAGGAAGCACGTGGGTCCCGCACACATCCAGGGGAGCCCCGTTTCCGCCTCCTAGCTCGAGATGAGGGATCCTTTCCCTGTTTCGTAGGGAAAGAATTCCCGGCGTTCCCGTCGCATCTCAAGAGGAGGCGCTCTCCACAGGAAAGGCGAGAGGAACTCCAGGGTCGTGCCACCATTCCAAGAGTCCCCCAGATGTGTCAGTCCATTCCAGAGGAACCTGTTTTCCCTGCACTGCCTTGACGTTCAAGCCGAGGATCGACTCCCACCACGTGTGCACGTGGGACAGCCCTGTGGGAAAGCCTCGTGGGAAAGCCTCGTGGGAAAGACTCGAGGGAAAACCATAGATCCTTTGCTCTACGCAGCGGAGTGCGTGACACTGCTTCTACCGCTCTGGAGAAAAGCGCAAGTGCATACCCGCATTCGAGACGAGGACTGACTCCCCTGGGGAGACTCCAGAAGTACCCCAAGATCCATGTTAGCACTGGAGAGGAATCCTCAGGTTCCGGCCCCGACTCCACACAAGGTCTTAGGCCCCGGCATCGACGGGAGAGGAAACCCCAGAGGCCCCCGAGGAACTTGCATGGGGACTGGCCTTTCCTGAGACCACCACAGCGGGTCCCTGAGGTCCCCGTCGTAAGTCGAGACCACCTGCCGCAACTCGAGAAAATCCAGGAGGTTTTGCCCTTCAGGCGAGATGAGGCCCATTTTCGCTGAGTCTTCTAGAGGCTAATCACATCTAACCACTGGAACTTCCAAAGGGTCCTTCACACCCTTGCTGCAACACAAGAAGTTCCCCGACACAGCCGTCTCCACTCGAGAGGAAGCACGAGGGTCCCGCACACATCCAGCGGAGACCCGTTTCCGCCTCCTAGCTCGAGATGAGGGATCCTTTCCCTGTTTCGTAGGGAAAGAATTCCCGGCGTTCCCGTCGCATCTCAAGAGGAGGCGCTCTCCACAGGAAAGGCGAGAGGAACTCCAGGGTCGTGACACCATTCCAAGAGTCCCCAGATGTGTCAGTCCATTCCAGAGGAACCTGTTTTCCCTGCACTGCCTTGACGTTCAAGCCGAGGATCGACTACCATCACGTGTGCTCGTGGGACAGCCCTGTGGGAAAGCCTCGTGGGAAAGCCTCGTGGGAAAGACTCGAGGGAAAACCATAGATCCTTTGATCCACGCGGCGGACTGCGTGACACTGCTGCTACCGCACTGTAGGAAAGCGCAAGTGCATTCCCGCATTCGAGACGAGGACTGACTCCCCTGGGGAGACTCCAGAAGTACCCCAAGATCCATGTCAGCACTGGAGAGGAAACCTCAGGTTCCGGCCCCGACTCCACACAAGGTCTTAGGCCCCGGCATCGACGGGAGAGGAATCCCGAGAGGCCCCCGAGGAACTCGCATGGGGACTGGCCTTTCCTGAGGCCACCAGAGCGGGTCCTGAGGTCCCCGTCGTAAGTCGAGAGCACCTGCCGCAACTCGAGAAAATCCAGGAGGTTTTGCCCTCCAGGCGAGATGAGGCCCATTTCCGCTGAGGCTTCTCGAGGCCAATCACATCTAACCACTGGAACTTCCAAAGGGTCCTTCACACCCTTGCTGCAACTCAAGAAATTCCCCGACATACCCTTCTCCACTCGAGAGGAAGCACGTGGTTTCCCGCACACATCCAGGGGAGCCCCGTTTCCGCCTCCTAGCTCGAGATGAGGGATCCTTTCCCTGTTTCGTAGGGAAAGAATTCCCGGCGTTCCCGTCGCATCTCAAGAGGAGGCGCTCTCCTCAGGAAAGGCGAGAGGAACTCCAGGGTCGTGACACCATTCCAAGAGTCCCCCAGATGTGTCAGTCCATTCCAGAGGAACCTGTTTTCCCTGCACTGCCTTGACGTTCAAGCCGAGGATCGACTCCCACCACGTGTGCACGTGGGACAGCCCTGTGGGAAAGCCTCGTGGGAAAGACTCGTGGGAAAGACTCGAGGGAAAACCATAGATCCTTTGATCCACGCGGCGGACTGCGTGACACTGCTGCTACCGCTCTGGAGGAAAGCGCAAGTGCATGCCCGCATTCGAGACGAGGACTGATTCCCCTGGGGAGACTCCAGAAGTACCCCAAGATCCATGTCAGCACTGGAGAGGAATCCTCAGGTTCCGGCCCCAACTCCACACAAGGTCTTAGGCGCCGGCATCTACGGGAAAGGAATCCCGAGAGGCCCCCGAGGAACTCGCATGGGGACTGGCCTTTCCTGAGGCCACCAGAGCGGGTCCCTGAGGTCCCCGTCGTAAGTCGAGAGCACCTGCCGCAACTCGAGAAAATCCAGGAGGTTTTGCCCTCCAGGCGAGATGAGGCCCATGAGGACTGACTCCCCTGGGGAGACTCCAGAAGTACCCCAAGATCCATGTCAGCACTGGAGAGGAATCCTCAGGTTCCGGCCCCGACTCCACACAAGGTCTTAGGCCCCGGCATCGACGGGAGAGGAATCCCGAGACGCCCCCGAGGAACTCGCATGGGGACTGGCCTTTCCTCAGGCCACCAGAGCGGGTCCCTGAGGTCCCCGTCGTAAGTCGAGAGCACCTGCCGCAACTCGAGAAAATCCAGGAGGTTTTACCCTCCAGGCGAGATGAGGCCCATTTCCGCTGTGGCTTCTCGAGGCCAATCACATCTAACCACTGGAACTTCCAAAGGGTCCTTCACACCATTACTGCAACTCAAGAAGTTCCCCGACATACCCATCTCCACTCGAGAGGAAGCACGTGGGGTCCCGCACACATCCAGGGGAGCCCCGTTTCCGCCTCCTAGCTCGAGATGAGGGATCCTTTCCCTGTTTCGTAGGGAAAGAATTCCCGGTGTTCCCGTCACATCTCAAGAGGAGGCGCTCTCCACAGGAAAGGCGAGAGGAACTCCAGGGTCGTGACACCATTCCAAGAGTCCCCCAGATGTGTCAGTCCATTCCAGAGGAACCTGTTTTCCCTGCACTGCCTTGACGTTCAAGCCGAGGATCGACTCCCACCACGTGTGCACGTGGGACAGCCCTGTGGGAAAGCCTCGTGGGAAAGCCTCGTGGGAAAGACTCGAGGGAAAACCATAGATCCTTTGATCCACGCGGTGGACTGCGTGACACTGCTGCTACCGCTCTGGAGGAAAGCGCAAATGCATGCCCGCATTCGAGACGAGGACTGACTCCCCTGGGGAGACTCCAGAATTACCCCAAGATCCATGTCAGCACTGGAGAGGAATCCTCAGGTTCCGGCCCCGACTCCACACAAGGTCTTAGGCCCCGGCATCGACGGGAGAGGAATCCCGAGAGGCCCCCGAGGAACTCGCATGGGGACTGGCCTTTCCTGAGGCCACCAGAGCGGGTCCCTGAGGTCCCCGTCGTAAGTCGAGAGCACCTGCCGCAACTCGAGAAAATCCAGGAGGTTTTGCCCTCCAAGGGAGATGAGGCCCATTTCCGCTGAGGCTTCTCGAGGCCAATCACATCTAACCACTGGAACTTCCAAAGGGTCCTTCACACCCTTGCTGCAACTCAAGAAGTTCATCGACATACACGTCTCCACTCGAGAGGAAGCACGTGGGTCCCGCACACATCCAGGGGAGCCCCGTTTCCGCCTCCTAGCTCGAGATGAGGGATCCTTTCCCTGTTTCGTAGGGAAAGAATTCCCGGCGTTCCCGTCGCATCTCAAGAGGAGGCGCTCTCCACAGGAAAGGCGAGAGGAACTCCAGGGTCGTGCCACCATTCCAAGAGTCCCCCAGATGTGTCAGTCCATTCCAGAGGAACCTGTTTTCCCTGCACTGCCTTGACGTTCAAGCCGAGGATCGACTCCCACCACGTGTGCACGTGGGACAGCCCTGTGGGAAAGCCTCGTGGGAAAGCCTCGTGGGAAAGACTCGAGGGAAAACCATAGATCCTTTGATCCACGCGGCGGACTGCGTGACACTGCTGCTACCGCTCTGGAGGAAAGCGCAAGTGCATGCCCGCATTCGAGACGAGGACTGACTCCCCTGGGGAGACTCCAGAAGTACCCCAAGATCCATGTCAGCACTGGAGAGGAATCCTCAGGTTCCGGCCCCGACTCCACACAAGGTCTTAGGCCCCGGCATCGACGGGAGAGGAATCCCGAGAGGCCCCCGAGGAACTCGCATGGGGACTGGCCTTTCCTGAGGCCACCAGAGCGGGTCCCTGAGGTCCCCGTCGTAAGTCGAGAGCACCTGCCGCAACTCGAGAAAATCCAGGAGGTTTTGCCCTCCAAGGGAGATGAGGCCCATTTCCGCTGAGGCTTCTCGAGGCCAATCACATCTAACCACTGGAACTTCCAAAGGGTCCTTCACACCCTTGCTGCAACTCAAGAAGTTCCCCGACATACCCGTCTCCACTCGAGAGGAAGCACGTGGTGTCCCGCACACATCCAGGGGAGCCCCGTTTCCGCCTCCTAGCTCGAGATGAGGGATCCTTTCCCTGTTTCGTAGGGAAAGAATTCCCGGCGTTCCCGTCGCATCTCAAGAGGAGGCGCTCTCCACAGGAAAGGTGAGAGGAACTCCAGGGTCGTGCCACAATTCCAAGAGTCCCCCAGATGTGTCAGTCCATTCCAGAGGAACCTGTTTTCCCTGCACTGCCTTGACGTTCAAGCCGAGGATCGACTCCCACCACGTGTGCACGTGGGACAGCCCTGTGGGAAAGCCTCGTGGGAAAGCCTCGTGGGAAAGACTCGAGGGAAAATCATAGATCCTTTGATCCACGCGGCGGACTGCGTGACACTGCTGCTACCGCTCTGGAGGAAAGCGCAAGTGCATGCCCGAATTCGAGACGAGGACTGACTCCCCTGGGGAGACTCCAGAAGTACCCCAAGATCCATGTCAGCACTGGAGAGGAATCCTCAGGTTCCGGCCCCGACTCCACACAAGGTCTTAGGCCCCGGCATCGACGGGAGAGGAATCCCGAGAGGCCCCCGAGGAACTCGCATGGGGACTGGCCTTTCCTGAGGCCACCAGAGCGGGTCCCTGAGGTCCCCGTCGTAAGTCGAGAGCACCTGCCGCAACTCGAGAAAATCCAGGAGGTTTTGCCCTCCAGGCGAGATGAGGCCCATTTCCGCTGAGGCTTCTCGAGGCCAATACGTCTAACCACTGGAACGTCCAAAGGGTCCTTCACACCCTTGCTGCAACTCAAGAAGTTCCCCGACATACCCGTCTCCACTCGAGAGGAAGCACGTGGGGTCCCGCACACATCCAGGGGAGCCCCGTTTCCGCCTCCTAGCTCGAGATGAGGGATCCTTTCCCTGTTTCTTAGGGAAAGAATTCCCGGCGTTCCCGTCGCATCTCAAGAGGAGGCGCTCTCCACAGGAAAGGCGAGAGGAACTCCAGGGTCGTGCCACCATTCCAAGAGTCCCCCAGATGTGTCAGTCTATTTCAGAGGAACCTGTTTTCCCTGCACTGCCTTGACGTTCAAGCCGAGGATAGAATCCCACCACGTGTGCACGTGGGACAGCCCTGTGGGAAAGCCTCGTGGGAAAGCCTCGTGGGAAAGACTCGAGGGAAAACCATAGATCCTTTGATCCACGCGGCGGACTGCGTGACACTGCTGCTACCACTCTGGAGGAAAGCGCAAGTGCATGCCCGCATTCGAGACGAGGACTGACTCCCCTTGGGAGACTCCAGAATTACCCCAAGATCCATGTCAGCACTGGAGAGGAATCCTCAGGTACGGCCCCGACTCCACACAAGGTCTTAGGCCCCGGCATCGACGGGAGAGGAATCCCGAGAGGTCCCCGAGGAACTCGCATGGGGACTGGCCTTTCCTGAGGAGACCAGAGCGGGTCCCTGAGGTCCCCATCGTAAGTCGAGAGCACCTGCCGCAACTCGAGAAAATCCAAGAGGTTTTGCCATCCAGTCGAGATGAGGCCCATTTCCGCTGAGGCTTCTCGAGGCCAATCACATCTAACCACTGGAACTTCCAAAGGGTCCTTCACACCCTTGCTGCAACTCAAGAAGTTCATCGACATGCCCGTCTCCACTCGAGAGGAAGCACGTGGGTCCCGCACACATCCAGGGGAGCCCCGTTTCCGCCTCCTAGCACGAGATGAGGGATCCTTTCCCTGTTTCGTAGGGAAAGAATTCCCCGCGTTCCCGTCGCACCTCAAGAGGAGGCGCTCTCCACAGGAAAGGCGAGAGGAACTCCAGGGTCGTGCCACCATTCCAAGAGTCCCCCAGATGTGTCAGTCCATTCCCGAGGAACCTGTTTTCCCTGCACTGCCTTGACGTTCAAGCCGAGGATCTACTCCCACCACGTGTGCACGTGGGACAGCCCTGTGGGAAAGCCTCGTGGGAAAGCCTCGTGGGAAAGACTCGAGGGAAAACCATACATCCTTTGATCCACGCAGCGGACTGCATGACACTGCTGCTACCGCTCTGGAGGAAAGCGCAAGTGCATGCCCGAATTCGAGACGAGGACTGACTCCCCTGGGGAGACTCCAGAAGTACCCCAAGATCCATGTCAGCACTGGAGAGGAATCCTCAGGTTCCGGCCCCGAATCCACACAAGGTCTTAGGCCCCGGCATCGACGGGAGAGGAATCCCGAGAGGCCCCCGAGGAACTCGCATGGGGACTGGCCTTTCCTGAGGCCACCAGAGCGGGTCCCTGAGGTCCCCGTCGTAAGTCGAGAGCAACTGCCGCAACTCGAGAAAATCCAGGAGGTTTTGCCCTCCAGGCGAGATGAGGCCCATTTCCGCTGAGGCTTCTAGAGGCCAATCACATCTAACCACTGGAACTTCCAAAGGGTCCTTCACACCATTGCTGCAACTTAAGAAGTTCCCCGACATACCCGTCTCCACTCGAGAGGAAGCACGTGGGGTCCCGAACACATCCAGGGGAGCCCCGTTTCCGCCTCCTAGCTCGAGATGAGGGATCCTTTCCCTGTTTCGTAGGGAAAGAATTCCCGGCGTTCCCGTCGCATCTCAAGAGGAGGCGCTCTCCACAGGAAAGGCGAGAGGAACTCCAGGGTCGTGCCACCATTCCAAGAGTCCCCCAGATGTGTCAGTCCATTCCAGAGGAACCTGTTTTCCCTGCACTGCCTTGACGTTCAAGCCGAGGATCGACTCCCACCACGTGTGCACGTGGGACAGCCCTGTGGGAAAGCCTCGTGGGAAAGCCTCGTGGGAAAGACTCGAGGGAAAACCATAGATCCTTTCATCCACGCGGCGGACTGCGTGACACTGCTGCTACCGCTCTGGAGGAAAGCGCAAGTGCATGCCCGAATTCGAGACGAGGACTGACTCCCCTGGGGAGACTCCAGAAGTACCCCAAGATCCATGTCAGCACTGGAGAGGAATCCTCAGGTTCCGGCCCCGACTCCACACAAGGTCTTAGGCCCCGGCATCGACGGTAGAGGAATCCCGAGAGGCCCCCGAGGAACTCGCATGGGGACTGGCCTTTCCTGAGGCCACCAGAGCGGGTCCCTGAGGTCCCCGTCGTAAGTCGAGAGCACCTGCCGCAACTCGAGAAAATCCAGGAGGTTTTGCCCTCCAGGCGAGATGAGGCCCATTTCCGCTGAGGCTTCTCGAGGCCAATCACATCTAACCACTGGAAATTCCAAAGGATCCTTCACACCCTTGCTGCAACTCACGAAGTTCCCCGACATACCCGTCTCCACTCGAGAGGAAGCACGTGGTGTCCCGCACACATCCAGGGGAGCCCCGTTTCCGCCTCCTAGCTCGAGATGAGGGATCCGTTCCCTGTTTCGTAGGGAAAGAATTCCCGGCGTTCCCGTCGCATCTCAAGAGGAGGCGCTCTCCACAGGAAAGGTGAGAGGAACTCCAGGGTCGTGCCACCATTCCAAGAGTCCCCCAGATGTGTCAGTCCATTCCAGAGGAACCTGTTTTCCCTGCACTGCCTTGACGTTCAAGCCGAGGATCGACTCCCACCACGTGTGCACGTGGGACAGCCCTGTGGGAAAGCCTCGTGGGAAAGCCTCGTGGGAAAGACTCGAGGGAAAACCATAGATCCTTTGATCCACGCGGCGGACTGCGTGACACTGCTGCTACCGCTCTGGAGGAAAGCGCAAGTGCATGCCCGCATTCGAGACGAGGACTGACTCCCCTGGGGAGACTCCAGAAGTACCCCAAGATCCATGTCAGCACTGGAGAGGAATCCTCAGGTTCCGGCCCCGACTCCACACAAGGTCTTAGGCCCCGGCATCGACGGGAGAGGAATCCCGAGAGGCCCCCGAGGAACTCGCATGGGGACTGGCCTTTCCTGAGGCCACCAGAGCGGGTCCCTGAGGTCCCCGTCGTAAGTCAAGAGCACCTGCCGCAACTCGAGAAAATCCAGGAGGTTTTGCCCTCCAGGCGAGATGAGGCCCATTTACGCTGAGGCTTCTCGAGGCCAATCACATCTAACCACTGGAACTTCCAAAGGGTCTTTCACACCATTGCTGCAACTCAAGTAGTTCCCCGACATGCCCTTCTCCACTCGAGAGGAAGCACGTGGGGTCCCGCACACATCCAGGGGAGCCCCGTTTCCGCCTCCTAGCTCGAGATGAGGGATCCTTTCCTTGTTTCGTAGGGAAAGAATTCCCGGCGTTCCCGTCGCATCTCAAGAGGAGGCGCTCTCCACAGGAAAGGCGAGAGGAACTCCAGGGTCGTGCCACCATTCCAAGAGTCCCCCAGATGTGTCAGTCCATTCCAGAGGAACCTGTTTTCCCTGCACTGCCTTGACGTTCAAGCCGAGGATCGACTCCCACCACGTGTGCACGTGGGACAGCCCTGTGGGAAAGCCTCGTGGGAAAGCCTCGTGGGAAAGACTCGAGGGAAAACCATAGATCCTTTGATCCACGCGGCGGACTGCGTGACACTGCTGCTACCGCTCTGGAGGAAAGCGCAAGTGCATGCCTGCATTCGAGTCGAGGACTGACTCCCCTGGGGAGACTCCAGAATTACCCCAAGATCCATGTCAGCACTGGAGAGGAATCCTCAGGTTCCGGCCCCGACACCACACAAGGTCTTAGACCCCGGCATCGACGGGAGAGGAATCCCGAGAGGCCCCCGAGGAACTCGCATGGGGACTGGCCTTTCCTGAGGCCACCAGAGCGGGTCCCTGAGGTCCCCGTCGTAAGTCGAGAGCACCTGCCGCAACTCGAGAAAATCCAGGAGGTTTTGCCCTCCAGGCGAGATGAGGCCCATTTCCGCTGAGGCTTCTCGAGGCCAATCACGTCTAACCACTGGAACTTCCAAAGGGTCCTTCACACCATTGCTGCAACTCAAGAAGTTCCCCGACATACCCGTCTCCACTCGAGAGGAAGCACGTGGTGTCCCGCACACATCCAGGGGAGCCCCGTTTCCGCCTCCTAGCTCGAGATGAGGGATCCGTTCCCTGTTTCGTAGGGAAAGAATTCCCGGCGTTCCCGTCGCATCTCAAGAGGAGGCGCTCTCCACAGGAAAGGTGAGAGGAACTCCAGGGTCGTGCCACCATTCCAAGAGTCCCCCAGATGTGTCAGTCCATTCCAGAGGAACCTGTTTTCCCTGCACTGCCTTGACGTTCAAGCCGAGGATCGACTCCCACCACGTGTGCACGTGGGACAGCCCTGTGGGAAAGCCTCGTGGGAAAGCCTCGTGGGAAAGACTCGAGGGAAAACCATAGATCCTTTGATCCACGCGGCGGACTGCGTGACACTGCTGCTACCGCTCTGGAGGAAAGCGCAAGTGCATGCCCGCATTCGAGACGAGGACTGACTCCCCTGGGGAGACTCCAGAAGTACCCCAAGATCCATGTCAGCACTGGAGAGGAATCCTCAGGTTCCGGCCCCGACTCCACACAAGGTCTTAGGCCCCGGCATCGACGGGAGAGGAATCCCGAGAGGCCCCCGAGGAACTCGCATGGGGACTGGCCTTTCCTGAGGCCACCAGAGCGGGTCCCTGAGGTCCCCGTCGTAAGTCAAGAGCACCTGCCGCAACTCGAGAAAATCCAGGAGGTTTTGCCCTCCAGGCGAGATGAGGCCCATTTACGCTGAGGCTTCTCGAGGCCAATCACATCTAACCACTGGAACTTCCAAAGGGTCTTTCACACCATTGCTGCAACTCAAGTAGTTCCCCGACATGCCCTTCTCCACTCGAGAGGAAGCACGTGGGGTCCCGCACACATCCAGGGGAGCCCCGTTTCCGCCTCCTAGCTCGAGATGAGGGATCCTTTCCTTGTTTCGTAGGGAAAGAATTCCCGGCGTTCCCGTCGCATCTCAAGAGGAGGCGCTCTCCACAGGAAAGGCGAGAGGAACTCCAGGGTCGTGCCACCATTCCAAGAGTCCCCCAGATGTGTCAGTCCATTCCAGAGGAACCTGTTTTCCCTGCACTGCCTTGACGTTCAAGCCGAGGATCGACTCCCACCACGTGTGCACGTGGGACAGCCCTGTGGGAAAGCCTCGTGGGAAAGCCTCGTGGGAAAGACTCGAGGGAAAACCATAGATCCTTTGATCCACGCGGCGGACTGCGTGACACTGCTGCTACCGCTCTGGAGGAAAGCGCAAGTGCATGCCTGCATTCGAGTCGAGGACTGACTCCCCTGGGGAGACTCCAGAATTACCCCAAGATCCATGTCAGCACTGGAGAGGAATCCTCAGGTTCCGGCCCCGACACCACACAAGGTCTTAGACCCCGGCATCGACGGGAGAGGAATCCCGAGAGGCCCCCGAGGAACTCGCATGGGGACTGGCCTTTCCTGAGGCCACCAGAGCGGGTCCCTGAGGTCCCCGTCGTAAGTCGAGAGCACCTGCCGCAACTCGAGAAAATCCAGGAGGTTTTGCCCTCCAGGCGAGATGAGGCCCATTTCCGCTGAGGCTTCTCGAGGCCAATCACGTCTAACCACTGGAACTTCCAAAGGGTCCTTCACACCATTGCTGCAACTCAAGAAGTTCCCCGACATACCCGTCTCCACTCGAGAGGAAGCACGTGGTGTCCCGCACACATCCAGGGGAGCCCCGTTTCCGCCTCCTAGCTCGAGATGAGGGATCCTTTCCCTGTTTCGCAGGGAAAGAATTCCCGGCGTTCCCGTCGCATCTCAAGAGGAGGCGCTCTCCACAGGAAAGGCGAGAGGAACTCCAGGGTCGTGCCACCATTCCAAGAGTCCCCCAGATGTGTCAGTCCATTCGAGAGGAACCTGTTTTCCCTGCAGTGCCTTGACGTTGAAGCCGAGGATCGACTCCCACCACGTGTGCACGTGGGACAGCCCTGTGGGAAAGCCTCGTGGGAAAGCCTCGTGGGAAAGACTCATGGGAAAACCATAGATACTTTGATCCACGCGGCGGACTGGGTGACACTGCTGCTACCGCTCTGGAGGAAAGCGCAAGTGATGCCCGCATTCGAGCCGAGGACTGACTCCCCTGGGGAGACTCCAGAAGTACCCCAAGATCCATGTCAGCACTGGAGAGGAATCCTCAGGTTCCGGCCCCGACTCCACACAAGGTCTTAGGCCCCGGCATCGACGGGAGAGGAATCCCGAGAGGCCCCCGAGGAACTCGCATGGGGACTGGCCTTTCCTGAGGCCACCAGAGCGGGTCCCTGAGGTCCCCGTCGTAAGTCGAGAGCACCTGCCGCAACTCGAGAAAACCCAGGAGGTTTTGCCCTCCAGGCGAGATGAGGCCCATTTCCGCTGAGGCTTCTCGAGGCCAATCACGTCTAACCACTGGAACTTCCAAAGGGTCCTTCACACAATTGCTGCAACTCAAGAAGTTCCCCGACATACCCGTCTCCACTCGAGAGGAAGCACGTGGGGTCCCGCACACATCCAGGGGAGCCCCGTTTCCGTCTCCTAGCTCGAGATGAGGGATCCTTTCCCTGTTTCGTAGGGAAAGAATTCCCGGCGTTGCCATCGCATCTCAAGAGGAGGCGCTCTCCTCAGGAAAGGCGAGAGGAACTCCAGGGTCGTGACACCATTCCAAGAGTCCCCCAGATGTGTCAGTCCATTCCAGAGGAACCTGTTTTCCCTGCACTGCCTTGACGTTCAAGCCGAGGATCGACTCCCACCACGTGTGCACGTGGGACAGCCCTGTGGGAAAGCCTCGTGGGAAAGCCTCGTGGGAAAGACTCGAGGGAAAACCATAGATCCTTTGATCCACGCGGCGGACTGCGTGACACTGCTGCTACCGCTCTGGAGGAAAGCGCAAGTGCATGCCCGCATTCGAGACGAGGACTGACTCCCCTGGGGAGACTCCAGAAGTACCCCAAGATCCATGTCAGCACTGGAGAGGAATCCTCAGGTTCCGGCCCCGACTCCACACAAGGTCTTAGGCCCCGGCATCGACGGGAGAGGAATCCCGAGAGGCCCCCGTGGAACTCGCATGGGGACTGGCCTTTCCTGAGGCCACCAGAGCGGGACCCTGAGGTCCCCGTCGTAAGTCAAGAGCACCTGCCGCAACTCGAGAAAATCCACGAGGTTTTGCCCTCCAGGCGAGAGGAGGCCCATTTCCGCTGAGGCTTCTCGGGGCCAATCACATCTAACCAATGGAACTTCCAAAGGGTCCTTCACACCATTGCTGCAACTCAAGAAGTTCCCCGACATACCCGTCTCCACTCGAGAGGAAGCACGTGGGGTCCCGCACACATCCAGGGGAGCCCCGTTTCCGCCTCCTAGCTCGAGATGAGGGATCCTATCCTGTTTCATAGGGAAAGAATTCCCGGCGTTCCCGTTCCACCTCAAGAGGAGGCGCTCTCCAAAGGAAAGGCGAAAGGAACTCCAGGGTCGTGCCACCATTTCAAGAGTCCCCCAGATGTGTCAGTCCATTCCAGAGGAACCTGTTTTCCCTGCACTGCCTTGACGTTCAAGCCGAGGATCGACTCCCACCACGTGTGCACGTGGGACAGCCCTGTGGGAAAGCCTCGTGGGAAAGCCTCGTGGGAAAGACTCGAGGGAAAACCATAGATCCTTTGATCCACGCGGCGAACTGCGTGACACTGCTGCTACCGCTCTGGAGGAAAGCGCATGTGCATGCCCGCATTCGAAACGAGGACTGACTCCCCTGGGGAGACTCCAGAAGTACCCCAAGATCCATGTCAGCACTGGAGAGGAATCCTCAGGTTCCGGCCCCGACTCCACACAAGGTCTTAGGCCCCGGCATCGACGGGAGAGGAATCCCGAGACGCCCCCGAGGAACTCGCATGGGGACTGGCCTTTCCTGAGGCCACCAGAGCGGGTCCCTGAGGTCCCCGTCGTAAGTCGAGAGCACCTGCCGCAACTCGAGAAAATCCAGGAGGTTTTGCCCTCCAGGCGAGATGAGGCCCATTTCCGCTGAGGCTTCTCGAGGCCAATCACATCTAACCACTGGAACTTCCAAAGGGTCCTTCACACCCTTGCTGCAACTCAAGAAGTTCCCCGACATACCCGTCTCCACTCGAGAGGAAGCACGTGGGGTCCCGCACACATCCAGGGGAGCCCCGTTTCCGCCTCCTAGCTCGAGATGAGGGATCCTTTCCCTGTTTCGTAGGGAAAGAATTCCCGGCGTTCCCGTCGCATCTCAAGAGGAGGCGCTCTCCACAGGAAAGGCGAGAGGAACTCCAGGGTCGTGCCACCATTCCAAGAGTCCCCCAGATGTGTCAGTCCATTCCAGAGGACCCTGTTTTCCCTGCACTGCCTTGACGTTCAAGCCGAGGATCGACTCCCACCACGTGTGCACGTGGGACAGCCCTGTGGGAAAGCCTCGTGGGAAAGCCTCGTGGGAAAGACTCGAGGGAAAACCATAGATCCTTTGATCTACGCGGCGGACTGAGTGACACTGCTGCTACCGCTCTGGAGGAAAGCGCAAGTGCATGCCCGCATTCGAGACGAGGACTGACTCCCCTGGGGAGACTCCAGAAGTACCCCAAGATCCATGTCAGCACTGGAGAGGATTCCTCAGGTTCCGGCCCCGACTCCACACAAGGTCTTAGACCCCGGCATCGACGGGAGAGGAATCCCGAGAGGCCCCCGAGGAACTCGCATGGGGACTGGCCTTTCCTGAGGCCACCAGAGCGGGTCCCTGAGGTCCCCGTCGTAAGTCGAGAGCACCTGCCGCAACTCGAGAAAATCCAGGAGGTTTTGCCCTCCAGGCGAGATGAGGCCCATTTCCGCTGAGGTTCTCGAGGCCAATCACATCTAACCACTGGAACTTCCAAAGGGTCCTTCACACCATTGCTGCAACTCAAGAAGTTCCCCGAAATACCCATCTCCACTCGAGAGGAAGCACGTGGGTCCCGCACACATCCAGGGGAGCCCCGTTTCCGACTCCTAGCTCGAGATGAGGGATCCTTTCCCTGTTTCGTAGGGAAAGAATTCCCGGCGTTCCCGTCGCATCTCAAGAGGAGGCGCTCTCCACAGGAAAGGCGAGAGGAACTCCAGGGTCGTGCCACCATTCCAAGAGTCCCCCAGATGTGTCAGTCCATTCCAGAGGAACCTGTTTTCCCTGCACTGCCTTGACGTTCAAGCCGAGGATCGACTCCCACCACGTGTGCACGTGGGACAGCCCTGTGGGAAAGCCTCGTGGGAAAGCCTCGTGGGAAAGACTCGAGGGAAAACCATAGATCCTTTGATTCACGCGGCGGACTGCGTGACACTGCTGCTACCGCTCTGGAGGAAAGCGCAAGTGCATGCCCGCATTCGAGACGAGGACTGACTCCCCTGGGGAGACTCCAGAAGTACCCCAAGATCCATGTCAGCACTGGAGAGGAATCCTCAGGTTCCGGCCCCGACTCCACACAAGGTCTTAGGCCCCGGCATCGACGGGAGAGGAATCCCGAGAGGCCCCCGTGGAACTCGCATGGGGACTGGCCTTTCCTGAGGCCACCAGAGCGGGACCCTGAGGTCCCCGTCGTAAGTCAAGAGCACCTGCCGCAACTCGAGAAAATCCACGAGGTTTTGCCCTCCAGGCGAGAGGAGGCCCATTTCCGCTGAGGCTTCTCGGGGCCAATCACATCTAACCAATGGAACTTCCAAAGGGTCCTTCACACCATTGCTGCAACTCAAGAAGTTCCCCGACATACCCGTCTCCAATCGAGAGGAAGCACGTGGGGTCCCGCACACATCCAGGGGAGCCCCGTTTCCGCCTCCTAGCTCGAGATGAGGGATCCTATCCCTGTTTCATAGGGAAAGAATTCCCGGCGTTCCCGTTCCACCTCAAGAGGAGGCGCTCTCCAAAGGAAAGGCGAAAGGAACTCCAGGGTCGTGCCACCATTTCAAGAGTCCCCCAGATGTGTCAGTCCATTCCAGAGGAACCTGTTTTCCCTGCACTGCCTTGACATTCAAGCCGAGGATCGACTCCCAACACGTGTGCACGTGGGACAGCCCTGTGGGAAAGCCTCGTGCGAAAGCCTCCTGGGAAAAACTCGAGGGAAAACCATAGATCCTTTGATCCACGCGGCGGACTGCGTGACACGGCTGCTACCGCTCTGGAGGAAAGCGCATGTGCATGCCCGCATTCGAGACGAGGACTGACTCCCCTGGGGAGACTCCAGAAGTACCCCAAGATCCATGTCAGCACTGGAGAGGAATCCTCAGGTTCCGGCCCCGACTCCACACAAGGTCTTAGGCCCCGGCATCGACGGGAGAGGAATCCCGAGAGGCCCCCGAGGAACTCGCATGGGGACTGGCCTTTCCTGAGGCCACCAGAGCGGGTCCCTGAGGTCCCCGTCGTAAGTCGAGAGCACCTGCCGCAACTCGAGAAAATCCAGGAGGTTTTGCCCTCCAGGCGAGATGAGGCCCATTTCCGCTGAGGCTTCTCGAGGCCAATCACATCTAACCACTGGAACTTCCAAAGGGTCTTTCACACCCTTGCTGCGACTCAAGAAGTTCCCCGACATACCCGTCTCCACTCGAGAGGAAGCACGTGGGGTCCCGCACACATCCAGGGGAGCCCCGTTTCCGCCTCCTAGCTCGAGATGAGGGATCCTTTCCCTGTTTCGTAGGGAAAGAATTCCCGGCGTTCCCGTCGCATCTCAAGAGGAGGCGCTCTCCACAGGAAAGGCGAGAGGAACTCCAGGGTCGTGCCACCATTCCAAGAGTCCCCCAGATGTGTTAGTCCATTCCAGAGGAACCTGTTTTCCCTGCACTGCCTTGACGTTCAAGCCGAGGATCGACTCCCACCACGTGTGCACGTGGGACAGCCCTGTGGGAAAGCCTCGTGGGAAAGCCTCGTGGGAAAGACTCGAGGGAAAACCATAGATCCTTTGATCCACGCGGCGGACTGCGTGACACTGCTGCTACCGCTCTGGAGGAAAGCGCAAGTGCATGCCCGCATTCGAGACGAGGACTGACTCCCCTGGGGAGACTCCAGAAGTACCCCAAGATCCATGTCAGCACTGGAGAGGAATCCTCAGGTTCCGGCCCCGACTCCACACAAGGTCTTAGGCCCCGGCATCGACGGGAGAGGAATCCCGAGGGGCCCCCGAGGAACTCGTATGGGGACTGGCCTTTCCTGAGGCCACCAGAGCGGGTCCCTGAGGTCCCCGTCGTAAGTCGAGAGCACCTGCCGCAACTCGAGAAAATCCAGGAGGTTTTGCCCTCCATGCGAGATGAGGCCCATTTCCGCTGAGGCTTCTCGAGGCCAATCACGTCTAACCACTGGAACTTCCAAAGGGTCCTTCACACCATTGCTGCAACTCAAGAAGTTCCCCGACATACCCGTCTCTACTCGAGAGGAATACGTGGGGTCCCGCACACATCCAGGGGAGACCCGTTTCCGCCTCCTAGCTCGAGATGAGGGATCCTTTCCCTGTTTCGTAGGGAAAGAATTCCCTGCGTTGCCGTCGCATCTCAAGAGGAGGCGCTCTCCTCAGGAAAGGCGAGAGGAACTCCAGGGTCGTGACACCATTCCAAGAGTCCCCCAGATGTGTCAGTCCATTCCAGAGGAACCTGTTTTCCCTGCACTGCCTTGACGTTGAAGCCGAGGATCGACTCCCTCCACGTGTGCACGTGGGACAGCCCTGTGGGAAAGCCTCGTGGGAAAGCCTCGTGGGAAAGACTCGAGGGAAAACCATAGATCCTTTGATCCACGCGGCGGACTGTGTGACACTGCTGCTACCGCTCTGGAGGAAAGCGCAAGTGCATGCCCGCATTCGAGACGAGGACTGACTCCCCTGGGGAGACTCCAGAAGTACCCCAAGATCCATGTCAGCACTGGAGAGGAATCCTCAGGTTCCGGCCCCGACTCCACACAAGGTCTTAGGCCCCGGCATCGACGGGAGAGGAATCCCGAGAGGCCCCCGAGGAACTCGCATGGGGACTGGCCTTTCCTGAGGCCACCAGAGCGGGTCCCTGAGGTCCCCGTCGTAAGTCGAGAGCACCTGCCGCAACTCGAGAAAATCCAGGAGGTTTTGCCCTCCAGGCGAGATGAGGCCCATTTCCGCTGAGGCTTCTCGAGGCCAATCACATCTAACCACTGGAACTTCCAAAGGGTCCTTCACACCATTGCTGCAACTCAAGAAGTTCCCCGACATACCCGTCTCCACTCGAGAGGAAGCACGTGGGGTCCCGCACACATCCAGGGGAGCCCCGTTTCCGCCTCCTAGCTCGAGATGAGGGATCCTTTCCCTGTTTCGTAGGGAAAGAATTCCCGGCGTTCCCGTCGCATCTCAAGAGGAGGCGCTCTCCACAGGAAAGGCGAGAGGAACTCCAGGGTCGTGCCACCATTCCAAGAGTCCCCCAGATGTGTCAGTCCATTCCAGAGGACCCTGTTTTCCCTGCACTGCCTTGACGTTCAAGCCGAGGATCGACTCCCACCACGTGTGCACGTGGGACAGCCCTGTGGGAAAGCCTCGTGGGAAAGCCTCGTGGGAAAGACTCGAGGGAAAACCATAGATCCTTTGATCTACGCGGCGGACTGAGTGACACTGCTGCTACCGCTCTGGAGGAAAGCGCAAGTGCATGCCCGCATTCGAGACGAGGACTGACTCCCCTGGGGAGACTCCAGAAGTACCCCAAGATCCATGTCAGCACTGGAGAGGATTCCTCAGGTTCCGGCCCCGACTCCACACAAGGTCTTAGACCCCGGCATCGACGGGAGAGGAATCCCGAGAGGCCCCCGAGGAACTCGCATGGGGACTGGCCTTTCCTGAGGCCACCAGAGCGGGTCCCTGAGGTCCCCGTCGTAAGTCGAGAGCACCTGCCGCAACTCGAGAAAATCCAGGAGGTTTTGCCCTCCAGGCGAGATGAGGCCCATTTCCGCTGAGGTTCTCGAGGCCAATCACATCTAACCACTGGAACTTCCAAAGGGTCCTTCACACCATTGCTGCAACTCAAGAAGTTCCCCGAAATACCCATCTCCACTCGAGAGGAAGCACGTGGGGTCCCGCACACATCCAGGGGAGCCCCGTTTCCGACTCCTAGCTCGAGATGAGGGATCCTTTCCCTGTTTCGTAGGGAAAGAATTCCCGGCGTTCCCGTCGCATCTCAAGAGGAGGCGCTCTCCACAGGAAAGGCGAGAGGAACTCCAGGGTCGTGCCACCATTCCAAGAGTCCCCCAGATGTGTCAGTCCATTCCAGAGGAACCTGTTTTCCCTGCACTGCCTTGACGTTCAAGCCGAGGATCGACTCCCACCACGTGTGCACGTGGGACAGCCCTGTGGGAAAGCCTCGTGGGAAAGCCTCGTGGGAAAGACTCGAGGGAAAACCATAGATCCTTTGATTCACGCGGCGGACTGCGTGACACTGCTGCTACCGCTCTGGAGGAAAGCGCAAGTGCATGCCCGCATTCGAGACGAGGACTGACTCCCCTGGGGAGACTCCAGAAGTACCCCAAGATCCATGTCAGCACTGGAGAGGAATCCTCAGGTTCCGGCCCCGACTCCACACAAGGTCTTAGGCCCCGGCATCGACGGGAGAGGAATCCCGAGAGGCCCCCGAGGAACTCGCATGGGGACTGGCCTTTCCTGAGGCCACCAGAGCGGGTCCCTGAGGTCCCCGTCGTAAGTCGAGAGCACCTGCCGCAACTCGAGAAAATCCAGGAGGTTTTGCCCTCCAGGCGAGATGAGGCCCATTTCCGCTGAGGCTTCTCGAGGCCAATCACATCTAACCACTGGAACTTCCAAAGGGTCCTTCACACCCGTGCTGCAACTCAAGAAGTTCCCCGACATACCCGTCTCTACTCGAGAGGAAGCACGTGGGGTCCCGCACACATCCAGGGGAGCCCCGTTTCCGCCTCCTAGTTCGAGATGAGGGATTCTGTCCCTGTTTCGTAGGGAAAGAATTCCCGGCGTTCCCGTCGCATCTCAAGAGGAGGCGCTCTCCACAGGAAAGGCGAGAGGAACTCCAGGGTCGTGCCACCATTCCAAGAGTCCCCCAGATGTGTCAGTCCATTCCAGAGGAACCTGCTTTCCCTGCACTGCCTTGACGTTCAAGCCGAGGATCGACTCCCACCACGTGTGCACGTGGGACAGCCCTGTGGGAAAGCCTCGTGGGAAAGCCTCGTGGGAAAGACTCGAGGGAAAACCATAGATCCTTTGATCCACGCGGCGGACTGTGTGACACTGCTGCTACCGCTCTGGAGGAAAGCGCAAGTGCATGCCCGCATTCGAGACGAGGACTGACTCCCCTGGGGAGACTCCAGAAGTACCCCAAGATCCATGTCAGCACTGGAGAGGAATCCTCAGGTTCCGGCCCCGACTCCACACAAGGTCTTAGACCCCGGCATCGACGGGAGAGGAATCCCGAGAGGCCCCCGAGGAACTCGCATGGGGACTGGCCTTTCCTCAGGCCACCAGAGCGGGTCCCTGAAGTCCCCGTCGTAAGTCGAGAGCACCTGCCGCAACTCGAGAAAACCCAGGAGGTTTTGCCCTCCAGGCGAGATGAGGCCCATTTCCGCTGAGGCTTCTCGAGGCCAATCACGTCTAACCACTGGAACTTCCAAAGGGTCCTTCACACAATTGCTGCAACTCAAGAAGTTCCCCGACATACCCGTCTCCACTCGAGAGGAAGCACGTGGGGTCCCGCACACATCCAGGGGAGCCCCGTTTCCGCCTCCTAGCTCGAGATGAGGGATCCTTTCCCTGTTTCGTAGGGAAAGAATTCCCGGCGTTGCCATCGCATCTCAAGAGGAGGCGCTCTCCTCAGGAAAGGCGAGAGGAACTCCAGGGTCGTGCCACCATTCCAAGAGTCCCCCAGATGTGTCAGTCCATTCCAGAGGAACCTGTTTTCCCTGCACTGCCTTGACGTTCAAGCCGAGGATCGACTCCCACCACGTGTGCACGTGGGACAGCCCTGTGGGAAAGCCTCGTGGGAAAGCCTCGTGGGAAAGACTCGAGGGAAAACCATAGATCCTTTGATCCACGCGGCGGACTGCGTGACACTGCTGCTACCGCTCTGGAGGAAAGCGCAAGTGCATGCCCGCATTCGAGACGAGGACTGACTCCCCTGGGGAGACTCCAGAAGTACCCCAAGATCCATGTCAGCACTGGAGAGGAATCCTCAGGTTCCGGCCCCGACTCCACACAAGGTCTTAGGCCCCGGCATCGACGGGAGAGGAATCCCGAGAGGCCCCCGAGGAACTCGCATGGGGACTGGCCTTTCCTGAGGCCACCAGAGCGGGTCCCTGAGGTCCCCGTCGTAAGTCGAGAGCACCTGCCGCAACTCGAGAAAATCCAGGAGGTTTTGCCCTCCAGGCGAGATGAGGCCCATTTCCGCTGAGGCTTCTCGAGGCCAATCACATCTAACCACTGGAACTTCCAAAGGGTCCTTCACACCCGTGCTGCAACTCAAGAAGTTCCCCGACATACCCGTCTCTACTCGAGAGGAAGCACGTGGGGTCCCGCACACATCCAGGGGAGCCCCGTTTCCGCCTCCTAGTTCGAGATGAGGGATTCTGTCCCTGTTTCGTAGGGAAAGAATTCCCGGCGTTCCCGTCGCATCTCAAGAGGAGGCGCTCTCCACAGGAAAGGCGAGAGGAACTCCAGGGTCGTGCCACCATTCCAAGAGTCCCCCAGATGTGTCAGTCCATTCCAGAGGAACCTGCTTTCCCTGCACTGCCTTGACGTTCAAGCCGAGGATCGACTCCCACCACGTGTGCACGTGGGACAGCCCTGTGGGAAAGCCTCGTGGGAAAGCCTCGTGGGAAAGACTCGAGGGAAAACCATAGATCCTTTGATCCACGCGGCGGACTGTGTGACACTGCTGCTACCGCTCTGGAGGAAAGCGCAAGTGCATGCCCGCATTCGAGACGAGGACTGACTCCCCTGGGGAGACTCCAGAAGTACCCCAAGATCCATGTCAGCACTGGAGAGGAATCCTCAGGTTCCGGCCCCGACTCCACACAAGGTCTTAGACCCCGGCATCGACGGGAGAGGAATCCCGAGAGGCCCACGAGGAACTCGCATGGGGACTGGCCTTTCCTCAGGCCACCAGAGCGGGTCCCTGAAGTCCCCGTCGTAAGTCGAGAGCACCTGCCGCAACTCGAGAAAACCCAGGAGGTTTTGCCCTCCAGGCGAGATGAGGCCCATTTCCGCTGAGGCTTCTCGAGGCCAATCACGTCTAACCACTGGAACTTCCAAAGGGTCCTTCACACAATTGCTGCAACTCAAGAAGTTCCCCGACATACCCGTCTCCACTCGAGAGGAAGCACGTGGGGTCCCGCACACATCCAGGGGAGCCCCGTTTCCGCCTCCTAGCTCGAGATGAGGGATCCTTTCCCTGTTTCGTAGGGAAAGAATTCCCGGCGTTGCCATCGCATCTCAAGAGGAGGCGCTCTCCTCAGGAAAGGCGAGAGGAACTCCAGGGTCGTGACACCATTCCAAGAGTCCCCCAGATGTGTCAGTCCATTCCAGAGGAACCTGTTTTCCCTGCACTGCCTTGACGTTCAAGCCGAGGATCTACTCCCACCACGTGTGCACGTGGGACAGCCCTGTGGGAAAGCCTCGTGGGAAAGCCTCGTGGGAAAGACTCGAGGGAAAACCATAGATCCTTTGATCCACGCGGCGGACTGCGTGACACTGCTGCTACCGCTCTGGAGGAAAGCGTAAGTGCATGCCCGCATTCGAGACGAGGACTGACTCCCCTGGGGAGACTCCAGAAGTACCCCAAGATCCATGTCAGCACTGGAGAGGAATCCTCAGGTTCCGGCCCCGACTCCACACAAGGTCTTAGGCCCCGGCATCGACGGGAGAGGAATCCCGAGAGGCCCCCGTGGAACTCGCATGGGGACTGGCCTTTCCTGAGGCCACCAGAGCGGGACCCTGAGGTCCCCGTCGTAAGTCAAGAGCACCTGCCGCAACTCGAGAAAATCCACGAGGTTTTGCCCTCCAGGCGAGAGGAGGCCCATTTCCGCTGAGGCTTCTCGGGGCCAATCACATCTAACCAATGGAACTTCCAAAGGGTCCTTCACACCATTGCTGCAACTCAAGAAGTTCCCCGACATACCCGTCTCCACTCGAGAGGAAGCACGTGGGGTCCCGCACACATCCAGGGGAGCCCCGTTTCCGCCTCCTAGCTCGAGATGAGGGATCCTATCCCTGATTCATAGGGAAAGAATTCCCGGCGTTCCCGTTCCACCTCAAGAGGAGGCGCTCTCCAAAGGAAAGGCGAAAAGAACTCCAGGGTCGTGCCACCATTTCAAGAGTCCCCCAGATGTGTCAGTCCATTCCAGAGGAACCTGTTTTCCCTGCACTGCCTTGACATTCAAGCCGAGGATCGACTCCCAACACGTGTGCACGTGGGACAGCCCTGTGGGAAAGCCTCGTGCGAAAGCCTCCTGGGAAAAACTCGAGGGAAAACCATAGATCCTTTGATCCACGCGGCGGACTGCGTGACACGGCTGCTACCGCTCTGGAGGAAAGCGCATGTGCATGCCCGCATTCGAGACGAGGACTGACTCCCCTGGGGAGACTCCAGAAGTACCCCAAGATCCATGTCAGCACTGGAGAGGAATCCTCAGGTTCCGGCCCCGACTCCACACAAGGTCTTAGGCCCCGGCATCGACGGGAGAGGAATCCCGAGAGGCCCCCGAGGAACTCGCATGGGGACTGGCCTTTCCTGAGGCAACCAGAGCGGGTCCCTGAGGTCCCCGTCGTAAGTCGAGAGCACCTGCCGCAACTCGAGAAAATCCAGGAGGTTTTGCCCTCCAGGCGAGATGAGGCCCATTTCCGCTGAAGCTTCTCGAGGCCAATCACATCTAACCACTGGAACTTCCAAAGGGTCTTTCACACCCTTGCTGCGACTCAAGAAGTTCCCCGACATACCCGTCTCCACTCGAGAGGAAGCACGTGGGGTCCCGCACACATCCAGGGGAGCCCCGTTTCCGCCTCCTAGCTCGAGATGAGGGATCCTTTCCCTGTTTCGTAGGGAAAGAATTCCCGGCGTTCCCGTCGCATCTCAAGAGGAGGCGCTCTCCACAGGAAAGGCGAGAGGAACTCCAGGGTCGTGCCACCATTCCAAGAGTCCCCCAGATGTGTCAGTCCATTCCAGAGGAACCTGTTTTCCCTGCACTGCCTTGACGTTCAAGCCGAGGATCGACTCCCACCACGTGTGCACGTGGGACAGCCCTGTGGGAAAGCCTCGTGGGAAAGCCTCGTGGGAAAGACTCGAGGGAAAACCATAGATCCTTTGATCCACGCGGCGGACTGCGTGACACTGCTGCTACCGCTCTGGAGGAAAGCGCAAGTGCATGCCCGCATTCGAGACGAGGACTGACTCCCCTGGGGAGACTCCAGAAGTACCCCAAGAACCATGTCAGCACTGGAGAGGAATCCTCAGGTTCCGGCCCCGACTCCACACAAGGTCTTAGACCCCGGCATCGACGGGAGAGGAATCCCGAGAGGCCCCCGAGGAACTCGCATGGGGAATGGCCTTTCCTGAGGCCACCAGAGCGGGTCCCTGAGGTCCCCATCGTAAGTCGAGAGCACCTGCCGCAACTCGAGAAAATCCAGGAGGTTTTGCCCTCCAGGCGAGATGAGGCCCATTTCCGCTGTGGCTACTCGAGGCCAATCACATCTAACCACTGGAACTGCCAAAGGGTCCTTCACACCATTGCTGCAACTCAAGAAGTTCCCCGACATACCCATCTCCACTCGAGAGGAAGCACGTGGGATCCCGCACACATCCAGGGGAGCCCCGTTTCCGCCTCCTAGCTCGAGATGAGGGATCCTTTCCCTGTTTCGTAGGGAAAGAATTCCCGGCGTTCCCGTCGCATCTCAAGAGGAGGCGCTCTCCACAGGAAAGGCGAGAGGAACTCCAGGGTAGTGACACCATTCCAAGAGTCCCCCAGATGTGTCAGTCCATTCCAGAGGAACCTGTTTTCCCTGCACTGCCTTGACGTTCAAGCCGTGGATCGAGTCCCACCACGTGTGCACGTGGGACAGCCCTGTGGGAAAGCCTCGTGGGAAAGCCTCGTGGGAAAGACTCGAGGGAAAACCATAGATCCTTTGATCCACGCGGCGGACTGCGTGACACTGCTGCTACCGCTCTGGAGGAAAGCGCAAGTGCATGCCCGCATTCGAGACGAGGACTGACTCCCCTGGGGAGACTCCAGAAGTACGGCAAGATCCATGTCAGCACTGGAGAAGAATCCTCAGGTTCCGGCCCCGACTCCACACAAGGTCTTAGGCCCCGGCATCGACGGTAGAGGAATCCCGAGAGGCCCCCGAGGAACTCGCATGGGGACTGGCCTTTCCTGAGGCCACCAGAGCGGGTCCCTGAGGTCCCCGTCGTAAGTCCAGAGCACCTGCCGCAACTCGAGAAAATCCAGGAGGTTTTGCCCTCCAGGCGAGATGAGGCCCATTTCCGCTGAGGCTTCTCGAGGCCAATCACATCTAACCACTGGAACTTCCAAAGGGTCCTTCACACCATTGCTGCAACTCAAGAAGTTCCCCGACATACCAGTCTCCACTCGAGAGGAAGCACGTGGTATCCCGCACACATCCAGGGGAGCCCCGTTTCCGCCTCCTAGCTCGAGATGAGGGATCCTTTCCCTGTTTCGTAGGGAAAGAATTCCCGGCGTTCCCGTCGCATCTCAAGAGGAGGCGCTCTCCACAGGAAAGGCGAGAGGAACTCCAGGGTCGTGCCACCATTCCAAGAGTCCCCCAGATGTGTCAGTCCATTCCAGAGGAACCTGTTTTCCCTGCACTGCCTTGACGTTCAAGCCGAGGATCGACTCCCACCACGTGTGCACGTGGGATAGCCCTGTGGGAAAGCCTCGTGGGAAAGCCTCGTGGGAAAGATTCGAGGGAAAAACATAGATCCTTTGATCCACGCGGCGGACTGCGTGGCACTGCTGCTACCGCTCTGGAGGAAAGCGCAAGTGCATGCCCGCATTCGAGACGAGGACTGACTTCCCTTGGGAGACTCCAGAAGTACCCCAAGATCCATGTCAGCACTGGAGAGGAATCCTCAGGTTCAGGCCCCGACTCCACACAAGGTCTTAGGCCCCGGCATCGATGGGAGAGGAATCCCGAGAGGCCCCCGAGGAACTCGCATGGGGACTGGCCTTTCCTGAGGCCACCAGAGCGGGTCCCTGATGTTTCCGTCGTAAGTCGAGAGCACCTGCCGCAACTCGAGAAAATCCAGGAGGTTTTGCCCTCCAGGCGAGATGAGGCCCATTTCCGCTGAGGCTTCTCGAGGCCAATCACATCTAACCACTGGAACTTCCAAAGGGTCCTTCACACCATTGCTGCAACTCAAGAAGTTCCCCGACATACCCGTCTCCACTCGAGAGGAAGCACGTGGGGTCCCGCACACATCCAGGGGAGCCCCGCTTCCGCCTCCTAGCTCGAGATGAGGGATCATTTCCCTGTTTCGTAGGGAAAGAATTCCCGGCGTTCCCGTCGCATCTCAAGAGGAGGCGCTCTCCACAGGAAAGGCGAGAGGAACTCCAGGGTCGTGACACCATTCCAAGAGTCCCTCAGATGTGTCAGTCCATTCCAGAGGAACCTGTTTTCCCTGCACTGCCTTGACGTTCAAGCCGAGGATCGACGCCCACCACGTGTGCACGTGGGACAGCCCTGTGGGAAAGCCTCGTGGGAAAGCCTCGTGGGAAAGACTCGAGGGAAAACCATAGATCCTTTGATCCACGCGGCAGACTGCGTGACACTGCTGCTACTGCTCTGGAGGAAAGCGCAAGTGCATGCCCGCATTCGAGACGAGGACTGACTCCCCTGGGGAGACTCCAGAAGTACCCCAAGATCCATGTCAGCACTGGAGAGGAATCCTCAGGTTCCGGCCCCGACTCCACACAAGGTCTTAGGCCCCGGCATCGACGGGAGAGGAATCCCCAGAGGCCCCCGAGGAACTCGCATGGGGACTGGCCTTTCCTGAGGCCACCAGAGCGGGTCCCTGAGGTCCCCGTCGTAAGTCGAGAGCACCTGCCGCAACTCGAGAAAATCCAGGAGGTTTTGCCCTCCAGGCGAGATGAGGCCCATTTCCGCTGAGGCTTCTCGAGGCCAATCACATCTAACCACTGGAACTTCCAAAGGGTCGTTCACACCATTGCTGCAACTGAAGCAGTTCCTCGACATACCCGTCTTCACTCGAGAGGAAGCACGTGGTGTCCCGCACACATCCAGGGGAGCCCTGTTTCCGCCTCCTAGCTCGAGATGAGGGATCCTTTCCCTGTTTCGTAGGGAAAGAATTCCCGGCGTTCCCGTCGCATCTCAAGAGGAGGCGCTCTCCACAGGAAAGGCGAGAGGAACTCCAGGGTCGTGCCACCATTCCAAGAGTCCCCCAGATGTGTCAGTCCATTCCAGAGGAACCTGTTTTCCCTGCACTGCCTTGACGTTCAAGCCGAGGATCGACTCCCACCACGTGTGCACGTGGGACAGCCCTGTGGGAAAGCGTCGTGGGAAAGCCTCGTGGGAAAGACTCGAGGGAAAACCATAGATCCTTTGATCCACGCGGCAGACTGCGTGATACTGCTGCTACCGCTCTGGAGGAAAGCCCAAGTGCATGCCCGCATTCGAGACGAGGACTGACTCCCCTGGGGAGACTCCAGAAGTACCCCAAGATCCATGTCAGCACTGGAGAGGAATCCTCAGGTTCCGGCCCTGACTCCACACAAGGTCTTAGGCCCCGGCATCGACGGGAGAGGAATCCCGAGAGGCACCCGAGGAACTCGCATGGGGACTGGCCTTTCCTGAGGCCACCAGAGCGGGTCCCTGAGGTCCCCGTCGTAAGTCGAGAGCACCTGCCGCAACTCGAGAAAATCCAGGAGGTTTTGCCCTCAAGGCGAGATGAGGCCCATTTCCGCTGAGGCTTCTCGAGGCCAATCACGTCTAACCACTGGAACTTCCAAAGGGTCCTTCACACCCTTGCTGCAACTCAAGAAGTTCCCTGACATACCCGTCTCCACTCGAGAGGAAGCACGTGGGGTCCCGCACTCATCCAGGGGAGCCACGTTTTCGCCTCCTAGCTCGAGATGAGGGATCCTTTCCCTGTTTCGTAGGGAAAGAATTCCCGGCGTTCCCGTCGCATCTCAAGAGGAGGCGCTCTCCACAGGAAAGGCGAGAGGAACTCCAGGGTCGTGCCACCATTCCAAGAGTCCCCCAGATGTGTCAGTCCATTCCAGAGGAACCTGTTTTCCCTACACTGCCTTGACGTTCAAGCCAAGGATCGACTCCCACCACGTGTGCACGTGGGACAGCCCTGTGGGAAAGCCTCGTGGGAAAGCCTCGTGGGAAAGACTCGAGGGAAAAACATAGATCCTTTGATCCACGCGGCGGACTGAGTGACACTGCTGCTTACGCTCTGGAGGAAAGCGCAAGTGCATGCCCGCATTAGAGACGAGGACTGACTCCCCTGGGGAGACTCCAGAAGTACCCCAAGATCCATGTCGGCACTGGAGAGGAATCCTCAGGTTCCGGCCCCGACTCCACACAAGTTCTTAGGCCCCGGCATCGACGAGAGATGAATCCCGAGGGGTCCCCGAGGAACTCGCATGGGGACTGGCCTTTCCTGAGGCCACCAGAGCGGGTCCCTGAGTTCCCCGTCGTAAGTCGAGAGCACCTGCCGCAACTCGAGAAAATCCAGGAGGTTTTGCCCTCCAGGCGAGATGAGGCCCATTTCCGCTGAGGATTTTCGAGGCCAATCACGTCTAACCACTGGAACTTCCAAAGGGTCCTTCACACCCTTGCTGCAACTCAAGAAGTTCCCCGACATACCCGTCTCCACTCGAGAGGAAGCACGTGGGGTCCCGCACACATCCAGGGGAGCCCCGTTTCCGCCTCTTGCTCGAGATGAGGGATCCTTTCCCTGTTTCGTAGGGAAAGAATTCCCGGCGTTCCCATCGCATCTCAAGAGGAGGCGCTCTCCACAGGAAAGGCGAGAGGAACTCCAGGGTCGTGCCACCATTCCAAGAGTCCCCCAGATGTGTCAGTCCATTCCAGAGGAACCTGTTTGCCCTGCACTGCCTTGACGTTCAAGCCGAGGATCGACTCCCACCACGTGTGCACGTGGGACAGCCCTGTGGGAAAGCCTCGTGGGAAAGCCTCGTGGGAAAGACTCGATGGAAAACCATAGATCCTTTGATCCACGCGGCGGACTGCGTGACACTGCTGCTACCGCTCTGGAGGAAAGCGCAAGTGCATTCCCGCATTCGAGACGAGGACTGACTCCCCTGGGGAGACTCCAGAAGTACCCCAAGATCCATGTCAGCACTGGAGAGGAATCCTCAGGTTCCGGCCCCGACTCCACACAAGGTCTTAGGCCCCGGCATCGACGGGAGAGGAATCCCGAGAGGCCCCCAAGGAACTCGCATGGGGACTGGCCTTTCCTGAGGCCACCAGAGCGGGTCCCTGAGGTCCCCGTCGTAAGTCGAGAGCACCTGCCGCAACTCGAGAAAATCCAGGAGGTTTTGCCCTCCAGGCGAGATGAGGCCCATTTCCGCTGAGGCTTCTCGAGACCAATCACATCTAACCACTGGAACTTCCAAAGGGTCCTTCACACCCTTGCTGCAACTCAAGAAGATCCCCGACATACCAGTCTCCACTCGAGAGGAAGCACGTGGTGTCCCGCACACATCCAGGGGAGCCCCGTTTCCGCCTCCTAGCTCGAGATGAGGGATCCTTTCCCTGTTTCGTAGGGAAAGAATTCCCGGCGTTCCCGTCGCATCTCAAGAGGAGGCGGTCTCCACAGGAAAGGCGAGAGGAACTCCAGGGTCGTGCCACCATTCCAAGAGTCCCCCAGATGTGTCAGTCCATTCCAGAGGAACCTGTTTTCCCTGCACTGCCTTGACGTTCAAGCCGAGGATCGACTCCCACCACGTGTGCACGTGGGACACCCCTGTGGGAAAGCCTCGTGGGAAAGCCTCGTGGGAAAGACTCGAGGGAAAACCATACATCCTTTGATTCACGCGGCGGACTGTGTGACACTGCTGCTACCGCTCTGGAGGAAAGCGCAAGTGCATGCCCGCATTCGAGACGAGGACTGACCACCCTGGGGAGACTCCAGAAGTACCCCAAGATCCATGTCAGCACTGGAGAGGAATCCTCAGGTTCCGGCCCTGACTCCACACAAGGTCTTAGGCCCCGGCATCGACGGGAGAGGAATCCCCAGAGGACCCGAGGAACTCGCATGGGGACTGGCCTTTCCTGAGGCCACCAGAGCGGGTCTCTGAGGTCCCCGTCGTAAGTCGAGAGCACCTGCCGCAACTCGAGAAAATCCAGGAGGTTTTGCTCTCCAGGCGAGATGAGGCCCATTTCCGCTGAGGCTTCTCGAGGCTAATCACTTCTAACCACTGGAACTTCCAAAGGGTCCTTCACACCCTTGCAGCAACTCAAGAAGTTCCCCGACATACCTGTCTCCACTCGAGAGGAAGCACGTGGGGTCCCGCACACATCCAGGGGAGCCCCGTTTCCGCCTCCTACCTCGAGATGAGGGATCCGTTCCCTGTTTCATAGGGAAAGAATTCCCGGCGTTCCCGTCGCATCTCAAGAGGAGGCGCTCTCCACAGGAAAGGCGAGAGGAACTCCAGGGTCGTGCCACCATTCCAAGAGTCCCCCGGATGTGTCAGTCCATTCCAGAGGAACATGTTTTCCCTGCACTGCCTTGATGTTCAAGCCGAGGATCCACTCCCACCACGTGTGCACGTGGGACAGCCCTGTGGGAAAGCCTCGTGGGAAAGCCTCGTGGGAAAGACACGAGGGAAAACCATAGATCCTTTGATCCACGCGGCGGACTGCGTGACACTGCTGCTACCGCTCTGGAGGAAAGCGCAAGTGCATGCCCGCATTCGAGACAAGGACTGACTCCCCTGGGGAGACTCCAGAAGTACCCCAAGATCCATGTCAGCACTGGACAGGAATCCTCAGGTTCCGGCCCCGACTCCGCACAAGGTCTTAGGCCCTGGCATCGACGGGAGAGGAATCCCGAGAGGCCCCCGAGGAACTCGCATGGGGACTGGCCTTTCCTGAGGCCACCAGAGCGGGTCCCCGAGGTCCCCGTCGTAAGTCGAGAGCACCTGCTGCAACTCGAGAAAATCCAGGAGGTTTTGCCCTCCAGGCGAGATGAGGCCCATTTCCGCTGAGGCTTCTCGAGGCTAATCACGTCTAACCACTGGAACTTCCAAAGGGTCCTTCACACCCTTGCTGCAACTCAAGAAGTTCCCCGACATACCCGTCTCCACTCGAGAGGAAGCACGTGGGGTCCGGCACATATCCAGGGGAGCCCCGTTTCCGCCTCCTAGCTCGAGATGAGGGATCCTTTACCTGTTTCGTAGGGAAAGAATTCCCGGCGTTCCCGTCGCATCTCAAGAGGAGGCGCTCTCCACAGGAAAGGCGAGAGGAACTCCAGGGTCGTGCCACCATTCCAAGAGTCCCCCAGATGTGTCAGTCCATTCCAGAGGAACCTGTTTTCCCTGCACTGCTTGACGTTCAAGCCGAGGATCGACTCCCACCACGTGTGCACGTGGGGCAGCCCTGTGGGAAAGCCTCGTGGGAAAGCCTCGTGGGAAAGACTCGAGGGAAAAGCATAGATCCTTTGATCCACGCGGCGGACTGCGTGACACTGCTGCTACCGCTTTGGAGGAAAGCGCAAGTGCATGCCCGCATTCGAGACGAGGACTGACTCCCCTGGGGAGACTCCAGAAGTACCCCAAGATCCATGTCAGCACTGGAGAGGAATCCTCAGGTTCCGGCCCCGACTCCACACAAGGTCTTAGGCCCCGGCATCGACGGGAGAGGAATCCCCAGAGGCCCCCGAGGAACTCGCATGGGGACTGGCCTTTCCTGAGGCCACCAGAGCGGGTCCCTGAGGTCCCCGTCGTACGTCGAGAGCACCTGCCGCAACTCGAGAAAATCCAGGAGGTTTTGCCCTCCAGGCGAGATGAGACCAATTTCCGCTGAGGCTTCTCGAGGCTAATCACGTCTAACCACTGGAACTTCCAAAGTGTCCTTCACACTCTTGCTGCAACTCAAGAAGTTCCCCGAAATACCCGTCTCCACTCGAGAGGAAGGACGTGGTTTCCCGCCCACATCCAGGGGAGCCCCGTTTCCGCCTCCTAGCTCGAGATGAGGGATCCTTTCCCTGTTTCGAAGGGAAAGAATTCCCGGCGTTCCCGTCGCATCTCAAGAGGAGGCGCTCTCCACAGGAAAGGCGAGAGGAACTCCAGGGTCGTGCCACCATTCCAAGAGTCCCCCAGATGTGTCAGTCCATTCCAGAGGAACCTGTTTGCCCTGCACTGCCTTGACGTTCAAGCCGAGGATCGACTCCCACCACGTGTGCACGTGGGACAGCCCTGTGGGAAAGCCTCGTGGGAAAGCCTCGTGGGAAAGACTCGATGGAAAACCATAGATCCTTTGATCCACGCGGCGGACTGCGTGACACTGCTGCTACCGCTCTGGAGGAAAGCGCAAGTGCATTCCCGCATTCGAGACGAGGACTGACTCCCCTGGGGAGACTCCAGAAGTACCCCAAGATCCATGTCAGCACTGGAGAGGAATCCTCAGGTTCCGGCCCCGACTCCACACAAGGTCTTAGGCCCCGGCATCGACGGGAGAGGAATCCCGAGAGGCCCCCGAGGAACTCGCATGGGGACTGGCCTTTCCTGAGGCCACCAGAGCGGGTCCCTGAGGTCCCCGTCGTAAGTCGAGAGCACCTGCCGCAACTCGAGAAAATCCAGGAGGTTTTGCCCTCCAGGCGAGATGAGGCCCATTTCCGCTGAGGCTTCTCGAGACCAATCACATCTAACCACTGGAACTTCCAAAGGCTCTTCACACCCTTGCTGCAACTCAAGAAGATCCCCGACATACCAGTCTCCACTCGAGAGGAAGCACGTGGTGTCCCGCACACATCCAGGGGAGCCCCGTTTCCGCCTCCTAGCTCGAGATGAGGGATCCTTTCCCTGTTTCGTAGGGAAAGAATTCCCGGCGTTCCCGTCGCATCTCAAGAGGAGGCGCTCTCCACAGGAAAGGCGAGAGGAACTCCAGGGTCGTGCCACCATTCCAAGAGTCCCCCAGATGTGTCAGTCCATTCCAGAGGAACCTGTTTTCCCTGCACTGCCTTGACGTTCAAGCCGAGGATCGACTCCCACCACGTGTGCACGTGGGACAGCCCTGTGGGAAAGCCTCGTGGGAAAGCCTCGTGGGAAAGACTCGAGGGAAAACCATACATCCTTTGATCCACGCGGCGGACTGTGTGACACTGCTGCTACCGCTCTGGAGGAAAGCGCAAGTGCATGCCCGCATTCGAGACGAGGACTGACCACCCTGGGGAGACTCCAGAAGTACCCCAAGATCCATGTCAGCACTGGAGAGGAATCCTCAGGTTCCGGCCCCGACTCCACACAAGGTCTTAGGCCCCGGCATCGACGGGAGAGGAATCCCCAGAGGACCCGAGGAACTCGCATGGGGACTGGCCTTTCCTGAGGCCACCAGAGCGGGTCTCTGAGGTCCCCGTCGTAAGTCGAGAGCACCTGCCGCAACTCGAGAAAATCCAGGAGGTTTTGCTCTCCAGGCGAGATGAGGCCCATTTCCGCTGAGGCTACTCGAGGCTAATCACTTCTAACCACTGGAACTTCCAAAGGGTCCTTCACACCCTTGCAGCAACTCAAGAAGTTCCCCGACATACCTGTCTCCACTCGAGAGGAAGCACGTGGGGTCCCGCACACATCCAGGGGAGCCCCGTTTCCGCCTCCTACCTCGAGATGAGGGATCCGTTCCCTGTTTCATAGGGAAAGAATTCCCGGCGTTCCCGTCGCATCTCAAGAGGAGGCGCTCTCCACAGGAAAGGCGAGAGGAACTCCAGGGTCGTGCCACCATTCCAAGAGTCCCCCAGATGTGTCAGTCCATTCCAGAGGAACATGTTTTCCCTGCACTGCCTTGATGTTCAAGCCGAGGATCCACTCCCACCACGTGTGCACGTGGGACAGCCCTGTGGGAAAGCCTCGTGGGAAAGCCTCGTGGGAAAGACACGAGGGAAAACCATAGATCCTTTGATCCACGCGGCGGACTGCGTGACACTGCTGCTACCGCTCTGGAGGAAAGCGCAAGTGCATGCCCGCATTCGAGACAAGGACTGACTCCCCTGGGGAGACTCCAGAAGTACCCCAAGATCCATGTCAGCACTGGACAGGAATCCTCAGGTTCCGGCCCCGACTCCACACAAGGTCTTAGGCCCTGGCATCGACGGGAGAGGAATCCCGAGAGGCCCCCGAGGAACTCGCATGGGGACTATCCTTTCCTGAGGCCACCAGAGCGGGTCCCCGAGGTCCCCGTCGTAAGTCGAGAGCACCTGCTGCAACTCGAGAAAATCCAGGAGGTTTTGCCCTCCAGGCGAGATGAGGCCCATTTCCGCTGAGGCTTCTCGAGGCTAATCACGTCTAACCACTGGAACTTCCAAAGGGTCCTTCACACCCTTGCTGCAACTCAAGAAGTTCCCCGACATACCCGTCTCCACTCGAGAGGAAGCACGTGGGGTCCGGCACATATCCAGGGGAGCCCCGTTTCCGCCTCCTAGCTCGAGATGAGGGATCCTTTACCTGTTTCGTAGGGAAAGAATTCCCGGCGTTCCCGTCGCATCTCAAGAGGAGGCGCTCTCCACAGGAAAGGCGAGAGGAACTCCAGGGTCGTGCCACCATTCCAAGAGTCCCCCAGATGTGTCAGTCCATTCCAGAGGAACCTGTTTTCCCTGCACTGCTAGACGTTCAAGCCGAGGATCGACTCCCACCACGTGTGCACGTGGGGCAGCCCTGTGGGAAAGCCTCGTGGGAAAGCCTCGTGGGAAAGACTCGAGGGAAAAGCATAGATCCTTTGATCCACGCGGCGGACTGCGTGACACTGCTGCTACCGCTTTGGAGGAAAGCGCAAGTGCATGCCCGCATTCGAGACGAGGACTGACTCCCCTGGGGAGACTCCAGAAGTACCCCAAGATCCATGTCAGCACTGGAGAGGAATCCTCAGGTTCCGGGCCCGACTCCACACAAGGTCTTAGGCCCCGGCATCGACGGGAGAGGAATCCCCAGAGGCCCCCGAGGAACTCGCATGGGGACTGGCCTTTCCTGAGGCCACCAGAGCGGGTCCCTGAGGTCCCCGTCGTACGTCGAGAGCACCTGCCGCAACTCGAGAAAATCCAGGAGGTTTTGCCCTCCAGGCGAGATGAGACCAATTTCCGCTGAGGCTTCTCGAGGCTAATCACGTCTAACCACTGGAACTTCCAAAGTGTCCTTCACACTCTTGCTGCAACTCAAGAAGTTCCCCGACATACCCGTCTCCACTCGAGAGGAAGGACGTGGTTTCCCGCCCACATCCAGGGGAGCTCCGTTTCCGCCTCCTAGCTCGAGATGAGGGATCCTTTCCCTGTTTCGAAGGGAAAGAATTCCCGGCGTTCCCGTCGCATCTCAAGAGGAGGCGCTCTCCACAGGAAAGGCGAGAGGAACTCCAGGGTCGTGCCACCATTCCAAGAGTCCCCCAGATGTGTCAGTCCATTCCAGAGGAACCTGTTTTCCCTGCACTGCCTTGACGTTCAAGCCGAGGATCGACTCCCACCGCGTGTGCACGTGGGACAGCCCTGTGGGAAAGCCTCGTAGGAAAGCCTCGTGGGAAAGACTCGAGGGAAAACCATAGATCCTTTGATCCATTGGGCGGACTGTGTGACACTGCTGCTACCGCTCTGGAGGAAAGCGCAAGTGCATGCCCGCATTCAAGACGAGGACTGACTCCCCTGGGGAGACTCCAGAAGTACCCCAAGATCCATGTCAGCACTGGAGAGGAATCCTCAGGTTCCGGCCCCGACTTCACACAAGGTCTTAGGCCCCGGCATCGACGGGAGAGGAATCCCCAGAGGAACTCGCATGGGGACTGGCCTTTCCTGAGGCCACCAGAGCGGGTCCCTGAGGTCCTCGTCGTAAGTCGAGAGCACCTGCCGCAACTCGAGAAAATCCAGGCGGTTTTGCCCTCCAGGCAAGATGAGGCCCATTTCCGCTGAGGCTTCTCGAGGCCAATCACATCTAACCACTGGAACTTCCAAAGGGTCCTTCACACCCTTGCTGCAACTCAAGAAGGTCCCCGACATACCCGTCTCCACTCGAGAGGAAGCACGTGGGGTCCCGCACACATTCAGGGGAGCCCCGTTTCCGCCTCCTAGCTCGAGATGAGGGATCCTTTCCCTGTTTCGTAGGGAAAGAATTCCCGGCGTTCCCGTCGCATCTCAAGAGGAGGCGCTCTCCACAGGAAAGGCGAGAGGAACTCCAGGGTCGTGCCACCATTCCAAGAGTCCCCCAGATGTGTCAGTCCATTCCAGAGGAACCTGTTTTCCCTGCACTGCCTTGACGTTCAAGCCGAGGATCGACTCCCACCACGTGTGCACGTGGGACAGCCCTGTGGGAAAGCCTCGTGGGAAAGCCTCGTGGGAAAGACTCGAGGGAAAACCATAGATCCTTTGATCCACGCGGCGGACTGCGTGACACTGCTGCTACCGCTCTGGAGGAAAGCGCAAGTGCATGCCCACATTCAAGACGAGGACTGACTCCCCTGGGGAGACTCCAGAAGTACCCCAAGATCCATGTCAGCACTGGAGAGGAATCCTCAGGTTCCGGCCCCGACTCCACACAAGGTCTTAGGCCCCGGCATCGAAGGGAGAGGAATCCCGAGACGCCCCCGAGGAACTCGCATGGGGACTGGCCTTTCCTGAGGCCACCAGAGCGGTTCCCTGAGGTTCCCGTCGTAAGTCGAGAGCACCTGCCGCAACTCGAGAAAATCCAGGAGGTTTTGCCCTCCAGGCGAGATGAGGCCCATTTCCGCTGAGGCTTCTCGAGGCCAATCACATCTAACCACTGGAACTTCCAAAGGGTCCTTCACACCATTGCTGCAACTCAAAAAGTTCCCCGACATACCCATCTCCACTCGAGAGGAAGGACGTGGGGTCCCGCACACATCCAGGGGATCCCCTTTTCCGCCTCCTAGCTCGAGATGAGGGATCCTTTCCCTGTTTCGTAGGGAAAGAATTCCCGGCGTTCCCGTCGCATCTCAAGAGGAGGCGCTCTCCACAGGAAAGCGAGAGGAACTCCAGGGTCGTGCCACCATTCCAAGAGTCCCCCAGATGTGTCAGTCCATTCCAGAGGAACCTGTTTTCCCTGCACTGCCTTGACGTTCAAGCCGAGGATCCACTCCCACCACGTGTGCACGTGGGACAGCCCTGTGGGAAAGCCTCGTGGGAAAGCATCGTGGGAAAGACTCGAGGGAAAACCATAGATCCTTTGATCCACGCGGCGGACTGCGTGACACTGCTGCTACCGCTCTGGAGGAAAGCGCAAGTGCATGCCCGCATTCGAGACGAGGACTGATTCCTCTGGGGAGACTCCAGAAGTACCCCAAGATCCATGTCAGCACTGGAGAGGAATCCTCAGGTTCCGGCCCCGACTCCACACAAGGTCTTAGGCCCCGGCATCGATGGGAGAGGAATCCCCAGAGGCCCCCGAGGAACTCGCATAGGGACTGGCCTTTCCTAAGGCCACCAGAGCGGGTCCCTGAGGTCCCCGTCGTAAGTCGAGAGCACCTGCCGCAACTTGAGAAAATCCAGGAGGTTTTGCCCTCCAGGCGAGATGAGGCCCATTTCGGCTGAGGCTTCTCGAGGCCAATCACATCTAACCACTGGAACTTCCAAAGGGTCCTTCACACCATTGCTGCAACTCAAGAAGTTCCCCGAACTACCCGTCTCCACTCGAGAGGAAGCACGTGGGTCCGGCACACATCCAGGGGAGCGCCGTTTCCGCCTCCTAGCTCGAGATGAGGGATCCATTACCTGTTTCGTAGGGAAAGAATTCCCGGCGTTCCCGTCGCATCTCAAGAGGAGGCGCTCTCCATAGGAAAGGCGAGAGGAACTCCAGGGTCGTGCCACCATTCCAAGAGTCCCCCAGATGTGTCAGTCCATTCCAGAGGAACCTGTTTTCCCTGCACTGCCTTGACCTTCAAGCCGAGGATCGACTCCCACCACGTGTGCACGTGGGACAGCCCTGTGGGAAAGCCTCGTGGGAAAACCTCGTGGAAAAGACTCGAGGGAAAAACATAGATCCTTTGATCCCCGCGGCGGACTGCGTGACACTGCTGCTACCGCTCTGGAGGAAAGCGCAAGTGCATGCCCGCATTCGAGACGAGGACTGACTCCCCTGGGGAGACTCCAGAAGTACCCCAAGATCCATGTCAGCACTGGAGAGGAATCCTCAGGTTCCGGCCCCGACTCCACACAAGGTCTTAGGCCCCGGCATCGACGGGAGAGGAATCCCCAGAGGCCCCCGAGGAACTCGCATGGGGACTGGCCTTTCCTGAGGCCACCAGAGCGGGTCCCTGATGTCCCCGTCGTAAGTCGAGAGCACCTGCCGCAACTCGAGAAAATCCAGGAGGTTTTGCCCTCCAGGCGAGAGGAGGCCCATTTCCGCTGAGGCTTCTCTAGGCCAATCACATCTAACCACTGGAACTTCCAAAGGGTCCTTCACACCCTTGCTGCAACTCAAGAAGTTCCCCGACATACCCGTCTCCACTCGAGAGGAAGCAGGTGGGGTCCCTCACACATCCAGGAGAGCCCCGTTTCCGCCTCCTAGCTCGAGATGAGGGATCCTTCCCTTTTTCGTAGGGAAAGAATTCCCGGCGTTCCAGTCGCATCTCAAGAGGAGGCGCTCTCCACAGAAAGGCGAGAGGAACTCCAGGGTCGTGCCACCATTCCAAGAGTCCCCCAGATGTGTCAGTCCATTCCAGAGGAATCTGTTTTCCATGCACTGCCTTGACGTTCAAGCCGAGGATGGACTCCCACCACGTGTGCACGTGGGACAGCCCTGTGGGAAAGCCTCGTGGGAAAGCCTCGTGGGAAAGACTCGAGGGAAAACCATAGATCCTTTGATCCACGCGGCGGACTGCGTGACACTGCTGCTACCGCTCTGGAGGAAAGCGCAAGTGCATGCCCGCATTCGAGACGAGGACTGACTCCCCTGGGGAGACTCCAGAAGTACCCCAAGATCCATGTCAGCACTGGAGAGGAATCCTCAGGTTCCGGCCCCGACTCCACACAAGGTCTTAGGCCCCGGCATTGACGGGAGAGGAATCCCGAGAGGCCCCCGAGGAACTCGCATGGGGACTGGCCTTTCCTGAGGCCACCAGAGCGGGTCCCTGAGATCCCCGTCATAAGTCGAGAGCACCTGCCGCAACTCGAGAAAATCCAGGAGGTTTTGCCCTCCAGGCGAGATGAGGCCCATTTCCGCTGAGGCTTCTCGAGGCCAATCACATCTAACCACTGGAACTTCCAAAGGGTCCTTCACACCCTTGCTGCAACTCAAGAACTTACCCGACATACCCGTCTCCATTCTGATGAAGCACGTGGGGTCCCGCACACATCCAGGGGAGCCCCGTTTCCGCCTCCTAGCTCGAGATGAGGGATCCTTTCCCTGTTTCGTAGGGAAAGATTTCCCGGCGTTCCCGTCGCATCTCAAGAGGAGGCGCTCTCCACAGGAAAGGGGAGAGGAACTCCAGGGTCGTGCCACCATTCCAAGAGTCCCCCAGATGTGTCAGTCCATTACAGGGGAACCTGTTTTCCCTGCACTGCCTTGACGTTCAAGCCGAGGATCGAGTCCCACCACGTGTGCACGTGGGACAGCCCTGAGGGAAAGCCTCGTGGGAAAGCCTCGTGGGAAAGACTCGAGGGAAAACCATAGATCCTTTGATCCATTGGGCGGACTGTGTGACACTGCTGCTACCGCTCTGGAGGAAAGCGCAAGTGCATGCCCGCATTCGAAACGAGAACTGACTCCCCTGGGGAGACTCCAGAAGTACCCCAAGATCCATGTCAGCACTGGAGAGGAATCCTCAGGCTCCGGCCCCGACTTCACACAAGGTCTTAGGCCCCAGCATCGACGGGAGAGGAATCCCCAGAGGAACTCGCATGGGGACTGGCCTTTCTTGAGGCCATCAGAGCGGGTCCCTGAGGTCCTCGTCGTAAGTCGAGAGCACCTGCCGCAACTCGAGAAAATCCAGGCGGTTTTGCCCTCCAGGCAAGATGAGGCCCATTTCCGCTGAGGCTTCTCGAGTCCAATCTTATCTAACCACTGGAACTTCCAAAGGGTCCTTCACACCCTTGCTGCAACTCAAGAAGTTCCCCGAAATAGCCGTCTCCACTCGAGATGAAGAACGTGGGGTCCCGCACACATCCAGGGGAGCCCCGTTTCCGCCTCCTAGCTCGAGATGAGGGATCCTTTCCCTGTTTCTTAGGGAAAGAATTCCCGGCGTTCCCGTCGCATCTCAAGAGGAGGCGCTCTCCACAGAAGAGGCGAGAGGAACTCCAGGGTCGTGCCACCATTCCAAGAGACGCCCAGATGTGTCAGTCCATTATAGAGGAACCTGTTTTTCCTGCACTGCCTTGACGTTCAAGCCGAGGATCGACTCCCACCACCTGTGCACGTGGGAGAGCCCTGTGGGAAAGCCTCGTGGGAAAGCCTCGTGGGAAAGACTCGAGGGAAAACCATAGATCCTTTGATCCACGCAGTGGACTGCGTGACACTGCTGCTACCGCTCTGGAGGAAAGCGCAAGTGCATGCCCGCATTCGAGACGAGGACTGACTCCCCTGGGGAGACTCCAGAAGTACCCCAAGATCCATGTCAGCACTGGAGAGGAATCCTCAGGTTCCGGCCCCGACTCCACACAAGGTCTTCGGCGCTGGCATCGACGGGAGAGGAATCCCGAGAGGCCCCCGAGGAACTCACATGGGGACTGGCCTTTCCTGAGGCCACCAGAGCCGGTCCCTGAGGTCCCCGTCGTAAGTCGAGAGCACCTGCCGCAACTCGAGAAAATCCAGGAGGTTTTGCCCTCCAGGCGACATGAGGCCCATTTCCTCTGAGGCTTCTCGAGGCCAATCACATCTAACCACTGGAACTTCCAAAGGGTCCTTCACACCCTTGCTGCAACTCAAGAAGTTCCCCGACATACCCGTCTCCACTCGAGAGGAAGCACGTGGGGTCCCGCAAACATCCAGGGGAGCCCCATTTCCGCCTCCTAGCTCGAGATGAGGGATCCTTTCCCTGTTTCGTAGGGAATGAATTCCCGGCGTTCCCGTCGCATCTCAAGAGGAGGCGCTCTCCACAGGAAAGGCGAGAGGAACTCCAGGGTCGTGACACCATTCCAAGAGTCCCCCAGATATGTCAGTCCATTCCAGAGGAACCTGTTTTCCCTTCACTGCCTTGACGTTCAAGCCGAGGATCGACTCCCACCACGTGTGCACGTGGGACAGCCCTGTGGGAAAGCCTCGTGGGAAAGCCTCGTGGGAAAGACTCGAGGGAAAACCATAGATCCTTTGATCCACGAAGCGGACTGCGTGACACTGCTGCTACCGCTCTGGAGGAAAGCGCAAGTGCATGCCCGCATTCGAGACGAAGACTGACTCCCCTGGGGAGACTCCAGAAGTACCCCAAGATTCATGTCAGCACTGGAGAGGAATCCTCAGGTTCCGGCCCCGACTCCAAACAAGGACTTAGGCCCCGGCATCGACGGGAGAGGAATCTCCAGAGGCCCCCGAGGAACTCGCATGGGGACTGGCCTTTCCTGAGGCCACCAGAGCGGGTCCCTGAGGTCCCCGTCGTAAGTCGAGAGCACCTGCCGCAACTCGAATAAATCCAGGAGGTTTTGCCCTCCAGGCGAGATGAGGCCCATTTTCGCTGAGGATTCTCGAGGCCAATCACATCTAACCACTGGAACTTCCAAAGGGTCCTTCACACCCTTGCTGCAACTCAAGAAGTTCCCCGACATACCCGTCTCCACTCGAGAGGAAGCACGTGGGGTCCGGCACACATCCAGGGGAGCGCCGTTTCCGCCTCCTAGCTCGAGATGAGGGATCCTTTCCCTGTTTCGTAGGGAAAGAATTTCCGGCGTTCCCGTCGCATCTCAAGAGGAGGCGCTCTCCATAGGAAAGGCGAGAGGAACTCCAGGGTCGTGCCACCATTCCAAGAGTCCCCCAGATTTGTCAGTCCATTCCAGAGGAACCTCTTTTCTCTGCACTGCCTTGACGTTCAAGCCGAGGATCCACTCCCACCACGTGTGCACGTGGGACAGCCCTGTGGGAAAGCCTCGTGGGAAAACCTCGTGGGAAAGACTCGAGGGAGAACCATAGATCCTTTGATCCACGCGGCGGACTGCGTGACACTGCTGCTACCGCTCTGGAGGAAAGCGCAAGTGCATGCCCGCATTCGAGACGAGGTCTGACTCCCCTGGGGAGACTCCAGAAGTACCCCAAGATCCATGTCAGCACTGGACAGGAATCCTCAGGTTCCGGCCCCGACTCCACACAAGGTCTTAGGCCCCGGCATCGACGGGAGAGGAATCCCCAGAGGCCCCCGAGGAACTCGCATGGGGACTGGCCTTTCCTGAGGCCACCAGAGCGGGTCCCTGAGGTCCCCGTCGGAAGTCGAGAGCACCTGCCGCAACTCGAGAAAATCCAGGAGGTTTTGCCCTCCAGGCGAGATGAGGCCCATTTCCGCTGAGGCTTCTCGAGGCTAATCACGTCTAACCACTGGAACTTCCAAAGGGTCCTTCACACCCTTGCTGCAACTCAAGAACTTCCCCGACAGACCCGTCTCCACTCGAGAGGAAGCACGTGGGATCACGCACACATCCAGGGGAGCCCCGTTTCCGCCTCCTAGCTCGAGATGAGGGATCCTTTCCCTGTTTCGTAGGGAAAGAATTCCCGGCGTTCCCGTCGCATCTCAATAGTAGGCGCTCTCCACAGGAAAGGGGAGAGGAACTCCAGGGTCGTGCCACCATTCCAAGAGACCCCCAGATGTGTCAGTCCATTACAGAGGAACCTGTATTCCCTGCACTGCCTTGACGTTCAAGCCGAGGATCGACTCCCACCACGTGTGCACGTGGGACAGCCCTGTGGGAAAGCCTCGTGGGAAAGCCTCGTGGGAAAGACTCGAGGGAAAACCATAGATCCTTTGATCCATTGGGCGGACTGTGTGACACTGCTGCTACCGCTCTGGAGGAAAGCGCAAGTGCATGCCCGCATTCGAGACGAGGACTGACTCCCCTGGGGAGACTCCAGAAGTACCCCAAGATCCATGTCAGCACTGGAGAGGAATCCTCAGGCTCCGGCCCCGACTTCACACAAGGTCTTAGGCCCCGGCATCGACGGGAGAGGAATCCCCAGAGGAACTCGCATGGGGACTGGCCTTTCCTGAGGCCACCAGAGCGGGTCCCTGAGGTCCCCGTCGTAAGTCGAGAGCACCTGCCGCAACTCGAGAAAATCCAGGAGGTTTTGCCCTCCAGGCGAGATGAGGCCCATTTCCGCTGAGGCTTGTCGAGGCTAATCACGTCTAACCACTGGAACTTCCAAAGGGTCCTTCACACCCTTGCTGCAACTCAAGAAGTTCCCCGACATACCCGTCTCCACTCGAGAGGAAGCACGTGGGGTCCCGCACACATCCAGGGGAGCCCCGTTTCCGCCTCCTAGCTCGAGATGAGGGATCCTTTCCCTGTTTCGTAGGGAAAGAATTCCCGGCGTTCCCGTCGCATCTCAAGAGGAGGCGCTCTCCACAGGAAAGGGGAGAGGAACTCCAGGGTCGTGCCACCATTCCAAGAGTCCCCCAGATGTGTCAGTCCATTCCAGAGGAACCTGTTTTCCCTGCACTGCCTTGACGTTCAAGCCGAGGATCGACTCCCACCACGTGTGCACGTGGTACAGCCCTGTGGGAAAGCCTCGTGGGAAAGCCTCGTGGGAAAGACTCGAGGGAAAACAATAGATCCTTTGATCCACGCGGCCGACTGCGTGACACTGCTGCTACCGCTCTGGAGGAAAGCGCAAGTGCATGCCCGCATTCGAGACGAGGACTGACTCCCCTGGGGAGACTCCAGAAGTACCCCAAGATCCATGTCAGCACTGGAGAGGAATCCTCAGGTTCCGGCCCCGACTCCACACAAGGTCTTAGGCCCCGGCATCGACGGGAGAGGAATGCAGAGAGGCCCCCGAGGAACTCGCATGGGGACTGGCCTTTCCTGAGGCCACCAGAGCGGGTCCCTGAGGTCCCCGTCGTAAGTCGAGAGCACCTGCCGCAACTCGAGAAAATCCAGGAGGTTTTGCCCTCCAGGCGAGATGAGGCCCATTTCCGCTGAGGCTTCTCGAGGCTAATCACGTCTAACCACTGGAACTTCCAAAGGGTCCTTCACACCCTTGCTGCAACTCAAGAAGTTCCCCGACATACCCGTCTCCACTCGAGAGGAAGCACGTGGGGTCCCGCACACATCCAGGGGAGCCCCGTTTCCGCCTCCTAGCTCGAGATGAGGGATCCTTTCCCTCTTTCTTGGGGAAAGAATTCCCGGCGTTGCCGTCGCATCTCAAGAGGAGGCGCTCTCCACAGGAAAGGCTAGAGGAACTCCAGTGTCGTGCCACCATTGCAAGAGTCCCCCAGATGTGTCAGTTCATTCCAGAGGAACCTGTTTTCCCTGCACTGCCTTGACGTTCAAGCCGAGGATCGACTCCCACCACGTGTGCACGTGGGACAGCCCTGTGGGAAAGCCTCGTGGGAAAGCCTCGTGGGAAAGACTCGAGGGAAAACCATAGATCCTTTGATCCACGCGGCGGACTGCGTGACACTGCTGCTACCGCTCTGGAGGAAATCGCAAGTGCATGCTCGCATTCGAGACGAGGACTTACTCCCCTGGGGAGACTCCAGAAGTACCCCAAGATCCATGTCAGCACTGGAGAGGAATCCTCAGGTTCCGGCCCCGACTCCACACAAGGTCTTCGGCCCCGGCATCGACGGGAGAGGAATCCCGAGAGGCCCCCGAGGAACTCGCATGGGGTCTGGCCTTTCCTGAGGCCACCAGAGCGGGTCCCTGAGGTCCCCGTCGTAAGTCGAGAGCACCTGCCGCAACTAGAGAAAATACAGGAGGTTTTGCCCTCCAGGCGAGATGAGGCCCATTTCCGCTGAGGCTTCTCGAGGCTAATCGCGTCTAACCACTGGAACTTCCAAAGTGTCCTTCACACCCTTGCTGCAACTCAAGAAGTTCCCCGACATACCCGTCTCCACTCGAGAGGAAGCACGTGGGGTCCCGCAACATCCAGGGGAGCCCCGTTTCCGCCTCCTAGCTCGAGATGAGGGATCCTTTCCCTGTTTCGTAGGGAAAGAATTCCCGGCGTTCCCGTCGCATCTCAAGAGGAGGCGCTCTCCACAGGAAAGGCGAGAGGAACTCCAGGGTCGTGCCACCATTCCAAGAGTCCCCCAGATGTGTCAGTCCATTCCAGAGGAACCTGTTTTCCCTGCACTGCCTTGACGTTCAAGCCGAGGATCGAGTCCCACCACGTGTGCACGTGGGACAGCCCTGTGGAAAGCCTCGTGGGAAAGCCTCGTGGGAAAGACTCGAGGGAAAACCATAGATCCTTTGATCCACGCGGCGGACTGCGTGACACTGCTGCTACCGCTCTGGAGGAAAGCGCAAGTGCATGCCCGCATTCGAGACGAGGACTGACTCCCCTGGGGAGACTCCAGAAGTACCCCAAGATCCATGTCAGCACTGGAGAGGAATCCTCAGGTTCCGGCCCCGACTCCACACAAGGTCTTAGGCCCCGGCATCGACGGTAGAGGAATCCCGAGAGGCCCCCGAGGAACTCGCATGGGGACTGGCCTTTCCTGAGGCCACCAGAGCGGGTCCCTGAGGTCCCCGTCGTAAGTCGAGAGCACCTGCCGCAACTCGAGAAAATCCAGGAGGTTTTGCCCTCCAGGCGAGATGAGGCCCATTTCCGCTGAGGCTTCTCGAGGCTAATCACGTCTAACCACTGGAACTTCCAAAGGGTCCTTCACACCCTTGCTGCAACTCAAGAAGTTCCCCGACATACCCGTCTCCACTCGAGAGGAAGCACGTGGGGTCCCGCACACATCCAGGGGAGCCCCGTTTCCGCCTCCTAGCTCGAGATGAGGGATCCTTTCCCTGTTTCGTAGGGAAAGAATTCCCGGCGTTCCCGTCGCATCTCAAGAGGAGGCGCTCTCCACAGGAAAGGCGAGAGGAACTCCAGGGTCGTGCCACCATTCCAAGAGTCCCCCAGATGTGTCAGTCCATTCCAGAGGAACCTGTTTTCCCTGCACTGCCTTGACGTTCAAGCCGAGGATCGACTCCCACCACGTGTGCACGTGGGACAGCCCTGTGGGAAAGCCTCGTGGGAAAGACTCGAGGGAAAACCATAGATCCTTTGATCCACGCGACGGACTGGGTGACACTGCTGCTACCGCTCTGGAGGAAAGCGCAAGTGCATGCCCGCATTCGAGACGAGGACTGACTTCCCTGGGGAGACTCCAGAAGTACCCCATGATAAATGTCAGCACTGGAGAGGAATCCTCAGGTTCCGGCCCCGACTCCACACAAGGTCTTAGGCCCCGGCATCGAAGGGAGTGGAATGCCGAGTGGCCCCCGAGGAATTCGCATGGGGACTGGCCTTTCCTGAGGCCACCAGAGCGGGTCCCTGAGGTCCCCGTCGTAAGTCGAGAGCACCTGCCGCAACTCGAGAAAATCCAGGAGGTTTTGCCCTCCAGGCGAGATGAGGCCCATTTCCGCTGAGGCTTCTCGAGGCTAATCACGTCTAACCACTGGAACTTCCAAAGGGTCCTTCACACCCTTGCTGCAACTCAAGAAGTTCCCCGACATACCCGTCTCCACTCGAGAGGAAGCACGTGGGTTCCCGCACACATCCAGGGGAGCCCCGTTTCCGCCTCCTAGCTCGAGATGAGGGATCCTTTCCCTGTTTCGTAGGGAAAGAATTCCCGGCGTTCCCGTCGCATCTCAAGAGGAGGCGCTCTCCACAGGAAAGGGGAGAGGAACTCCAGGGTCGTGCCACCATTCCAAGAGTCCCCCAGATGTGTCAGTCCATTCCAGAGGAACCTGTTTTCCCTGCACTGCCTTGACGTTCAAGCCGAGGATCGACTCCCACCACGTGTGCACGTGGGACAGCCCTGTGGGAAAGCCTCGTGGGAAAACCTCGTGGGAAAGACTCGAGGGAAAACCATAGATCCTTTGATCCACGCGGCCGACTGCGTGACACTGCTGCTACCGCTCTGGAGGAAAGCGCAAGTGCATGCCCGCATTCGAGACGACGACTGACTCCCCTGGGGAGACTCCAGAAGTACCCCAAGATCCATGTCAGCACTGGAGAGGAATCCTCAGGTTCCGGCCCCGACTCCACACAAGGTCTTCGGCCCCGGCATCGACGGGAGAGGAATCCCGAGAGGCCCCCGAGGAACTCGCATGGGGACTGGCCTTTACTGAGGCCACCAGATCGGGTCCCTGAGGTCCCCGTCGTAAGTCGAGAGCACCTGCCGCAACTCGGGAAAATCCAGGAGGTTTTGCCCTCCAGGCGAGATGAGGCCCATTTCCGCTGAGGCTTCTCGAGGCCAATCACATCTAACCACTGGAACTTCCAAAGGGTGCTTCACACCCTTGCTGCAACTCAAGAAGTTCCCCGACATACCCGTCTCCACTCGAGAGGAAGCACGTGGTGTCCCGCACACATCCAGGGGAGCCCCGTTTCCGCCTCCTAGCTCGAGATGAGGGATCCTTTCCCTGTTTCGTAGGGAAAGAATTCCCGGCGTTCCCGTCGCATCTCAAGAGGAGGCGCTCTCCACAGGAAAGGCGAGAGGAACTCCAGGGTCGTGCCACCATTCCAAGTGTCCCCCAGATGTGTCAGTCCATTCCAGAGGAACCTGTTTTCCCTGCACTGCCTTGACGTTCAAGCCGAGGATCGACTCCCACCACGTGTGCACGTGGGACAGCCCTGTGGGAAAGCCTCGTGGGAAAGCCTCGTGGGAAAGACTCGAGGGAAAACCATAGATCCTTTGATCCACGCGGCGGACTGCGTGACACTGCTGCTATCGCTCTGGAGGAAAGCGCAAGTGCATGCCCGCATTCGAGACGAGGACTGACTCCCCTGGGGAGACTCCAGAAGTACCCCAAGATCCATGTCAGCACTGGAGAGGAATCCTCAGGTTCCGGCCCCGACTCCACACAAGGTCTTAGGCCCCGGCATCGACGGGAGAGGAATGCCGAGAGGCCCCCGAGGAACTCGCATGGGGAGTGGCCTTTCCTGAGGCCACCAGAGCGGGTCCCTGAGGTCCCCGTCGTAAGTCGAGAGCACCTGCCGAAACTCGAGAAAATCCAGGAGGTTTTGCCCTCCAGGCGAGATGAGGCCCATTTCCGCTGAGGCTTCTCGAGGCCAATCACATCTAACCACTGGAACTTCCAAAGGGTCCTTCACACCCTTGCTGCAACTCAAGAAGTTCCCCGACATACCCGTCTCCACTCGAGAGGAAGCACGTGGGGTCCAGCACACATCCAGGGGAACCCCGTTTCCGCCTCCTAGCTCGAGATGAGGGATCCTTTCCCTGTTTCTTAGGGAAAGAATTCCCGGCGTTCCCGTCGCATCTCAAGAGGAGGCGCTCTCCACAGGAGAGGCGAGAGGAACTCCAGGGTCGTGCCACCATTCCAAGAGACGCCCAGATGTTTCAGTCCATTCCAGAGGAACCTGTTTTCCCTGCACTGCCTTGATGTTCAAGCCGAGGATCGACTCCCACCAAGTGTGCACGTGGGACAGCCCTGTGGGAAAGCCTCTGGGGAAAGCCTCGTGGGAAAGACTCGAGGGAAAACCATAGATCCTTTGATGCACGAGGCGGACTGCGTGACACTGCTGCTACCGCTCTGGAGGAAAGCGCAAGTGCATGCCCGCATTCGAGACGAGGACTGACTCCCCTGGGGAGACTCCAGAAGTACCCCAAGATCCATGTCAACACTGGAGAGGAATCCTCAGGTTCCGGCCCCGACTCCACACAAGGTCTTAGGCCCCGGCATCGACGGGAGAGGAATGCCGAGAGGCCCCCGAGGAACTGGCATGGGGACTGGCCTTTCCTGAGGCCACCAGAGCGGGTCCCTGAGGTCCCTGTCGTAAGTCGAGAGCACCTGCCGCAACTCGAGAAAATCCAGGAGGTTTTGCCCTCCAGGCGAGATGAGGCCCATTTCCGCTGAGGCTTCTCGAGGCTAATCACGTCTAACCACTGGAACTTCCAAAGGGTCCTTCACACCCTTGCTGCAACTCAAGAAGTTCCCCGACATACCCGTCTCCACTCGAGAGGAAGCACGTGGGGTCCCGCACACATCCAGGGGAGCCCCGTTTCCGCCTCCTAGCTCGAGATGAGGGATCCTTTCCCTGTTTCGTAGGGAAAGAATTCCCGGCGTTCCCGTCGCATCTCAAGAGGAGGCGCTCTCCACAGGAAAGGCGAGAGGAACTCCAGGGTCGTGCCACCATTCCAAGAGTCCCCCAGATGTGTCAGTCCATTCCAGAGGAACCTGTTTTCCCTGCACTGCCTTGACGTTCAAGCCGAGGATCCACTCCCACCACGTGTGCACGTGGGACAGCCCTGTGGGAAAGCCTCGTGGGAAAACCTCGTGGGAAAGATACGAGGGAAAACAATAGATCCTTTGATCCACTCGGCGGACTGGGTGACACTGCTGCTACCGCTCTGGAGGAAAGCGCAAGTGCATGCCCGCATTCGAGACGAGGACTGACTCCCCTGGGGAGACTCCAGAAGTACCCCAAGATCCATGTCAGCACTGGAGAGGAATCCTCAGGTTCCGGCCCCGACTCCACACAAAGTCTTAGGCCCCGGCATCGACGGGAGAGGAATCCCGAGAGGCCCCCGAGGAACTCGCATGGGGACTGGCCTTTCCTGAGGCCAACAGAGCGGGTCCCTGAGGTCCCCATCGTAAGTCGAGAGCACCTGCCGCAACTCGAGAAAATCCAGGAGGTTTTGCCCTCCAGGCGAGATGAGGCCCATTTCCGCTGAGGCTTCTCGAGGCTAATCATGTCTAACCACTGGAACTTCCAAAGGGTCCTTCACACCCTTGCTGCAACTCAAGAAGGTCCCCGACATACCCGTCTCCACTCGAGAGGAAGCACGAGGGTCCCGCACACATCCAGGGGAGCCCCGTTTCCGCCTCCTAGCTCGAGATGAGGGATCATTTCCCTGTTTCGTAGGGAAAGAATTCCCGGCGTTCCCGTCGCATATCAAGAGGAGGCGCTCTCCACAGGAATGGCGAGAGGAACTCCAGGGTCGTGGCACCATTCCAAAAGACCCCCAGATGTGTCAGTCCATTACAGAGGAACCTGTTTTCCCTGCACTGCCTTGACGTTCAAGCCGAGGATCGACTCCCACCACCTGTGCACGTGGGACAGCCCTGTGGGAAAGCCTCGTGGGAAAGCCTCGTGGGAAAGACTCGAGGGAAAACCATAGATCCTTTGATCCACGCGGCGGACTGCGTGACACTGCTGCTACCGCTCTGGAGGAAAGCGCAAGTGCATGCCCGCATTCGAGACGAGGACTGACTCCCCTGGGGAGACTCCAGAAGTACCCCAAGATCCATGTCAGCACTGGAGAGGAATCCTCAGGTTCCGGCCCCGACTCCACACAAGGTCTTAGGCCCCGGCATCGACGGGAGAGGAATCCCCAGAGGCCCCCGAGGAACTCGCATGGGGACTGGCCTTTCCTGAGGCCACCAGAGCGGGTCCCTGAGGTCCCCGTCGTAAGTCGAGAGCACCTGCCGCAACTCGAGAAAATCCAGGAGGTTTTGCCCTCCAAGCGAGATGAGGCCCATTTCCGCTGAGGCTTCTCGAGGCTAATCACGTCTAACCACTGGAACTTCCAAAGGGTCCTTCACACCCTTGCTGCAACTCAAGAAGTTCCCCAACATACCCGTCTCCACTCGAGAGGAAGCACGTGGGTCCCGCACACATCCAGGGGAGCCCCGTTTCCGCCTCCTAGCTCGAGATGAGGGATCCTTTCCCTGTTTCGTAGGGAAAGAATTCCCAGCGTTCCCGTCGCATCTCAAGAGGAGGCGCTCTCCACAGGAGAGGCGAGAGGAACTCCAGGGTCGTGCCACCATTCCAAGAGACGCCCAGATGTGTCAGTCCATTATAGAGGAACCTGTTTTCCCTGCACTGCCTTGACGTTCAAGCCGAGGATCGACTCCCACCACCTGTGCACGTGGGACAGCCCTGTGGGAAAGCCTCGTGGGAAAGCCTCGTGGGAAAGACTCGAGGGAAAACCATAGATCCTTTGATCCACGCGGCGGACTGCGTGACACTGCTGCGACCGCTCTGGAGGAAAGCGCAAGTGCATGCCCGCATTCGAGACGAGGACTGACTCCCATGGGGAGACTCCAGAAGTACCCCAAGATCCATGTCAGCACTGGAGAGGAATCCTCAGGTTCCGGCCCCGACTCCACACAAGGTCTTCGGCGCCGGCATCGACGGGAGAGGAATCCCGAGAGGCCCCCGAGGAACTCGCATGGGGACTGGCCTTTCCTGAGGCCACCAGAGCGGGTCCCTGAGGTCCCCGTCGTAAGTCGAGAGCACCTGCCGCACCTCGAGAATATCCAGGAGGTTTTGCCCTCCAGGAGAGATGAGGCCCATTTCCGCTGAGGCTTCTCGAGGCTAATCACATCTAACCACTGGAACTTCCAAAGGGTCCTTCACACCCTTTCTGCAACTCAAGAATTTCCCCTACATAGCCGTCTCCACTCGAGAGGAAGCACGTGGGGTCCCGCAAACAACCAGGGGAGCCCCATTTCCGCCTCCTAGCTCGAGATGAGGGATCCTTTCCCTGTTTCGTAGGGAATGAATTCCCGGCGTTCCCGTCGCATCTCAAGAGGAGGCGCTCTCCACAGGAAAGGCGAGAGGAACTCCAGGGTCGTGCCACCATTCCAAGAGTCCCCCAGATGTGTCAGTCCATTCCAGAGGAACGTGTTTTCCCTGCACTACCTTGACGTTCAAGCCGAGGATCGAGTCCCACCACTTGTGCACGTGGGACAGCCCTGAGGAAAGCCTCGTGGGAAAGCCTCGTGGGAAAGACTCGAGGGAAAACTATAGATCCTTTGATCCACGCGCGGACTGCGTGACACTGCTGCTACCGCTCTGGAGGAAAGCGCAAGTGCATGCCCGCATTCGAGACGAGGACTGACTCCCCTGGGGAGACTCCAGAAGTACCCCAAGATCCATGTCAGAACTGGAGAGGAATCCTCAGTTTCCGGCCCCGACTCCACACAAGGTCTTAGGCCCCAGCATCGACGGGAGAGGAATCCCGAGAGACCCCCGAGGAACTCGCATGGGGACTGACCTTTCCTGAGGTCACCAGAGCGGGCCCCTGAGGTCCCCATCGTAAGTCGAGAGCACATGCCCCAACTGGCGAAAATCCAGGAGGTTTTGCCCTCCAGGCGAGACGAGGCCCATTTCCGCTGAGGCTTCTCGAGACTAATCACATCTAACCACTGGAACTTCCAAAGGGTCCTTCACACCCTTGCTGCAACTCTAGAAGTTCCCCGACATACCCGTCTCCACTCAAGAGGAAGCACGAGGGTCCCTCACACATCCAGGGGAGCCCCGTTTCGGCCTCCTAGCTCGAGATGAGGGATCCTTTCCCTGTTTCGTAGGGAAAGAATTGCCGGCGTTCCCGTCGCATCTCAAGGGGAGGCGCTCCCACAGAAAAGGCGAGAGGAACTCCAGGGTCGTGCGACCATTCCAAGAGACCCCAGATGTGTCTGTCCATTACAGAGGAACCTGTTTTCCCTGCACAACCTTGACGTTCAAGCCGAGGATCGACTCCCACCACGTGTGCTCGTGGGACAGCCCTGTGGGAAAGCCTCGTGGGAAAGCCTCGTGGGAAAGACTCGAGGGAAAACCATAGATCATTTGATCCACGCGGCGGTCTGCGTGACACTGCTGATACCGCTCTGGAGGAAAGCGCAAGTGCATGCCCGCATTCGAGACGAGGACTGACTCCCCTGGGGAGACTCTAGAAGTACCCCAAGATCCATGTCAGCACTGGAGAGGAATACTCAGGTTCCGGCCCTGACTCCACACAAGGTCTTAGGCCCCGGCATCGACGGGAGAGGAATCCTGAGAGGCCCCCGAGGAACTCGCATGGGGACTGGCCTTTCCTGAGGCCACCAGAGCGGGTCCCTGAGGTCCCCGTCGTAAGTCGAGAGCACCTGCCCCAACTGGCGAAAATCCAGGAGGTTTTGCCCTCCAGGCGAGATGAGGCCCATTTCCGCTGAGGCTTCTCGAGGCCAATCACATCTAACCACTGGAAATTCCAAAGGATCCCTCACACCCTTGCTGCAACTCAAGAAGTTCCCCGACATACCCGTCTCCACTCGAGAGGAAGCACGTGGGGTCCCGCACACATCCAGGTGAGCCCCGTTTCCGCCTCCTACCTCGAGATGAGGGATCCTTTCCCTGTTTCATAGGAAAAGAAATCCGGAGTTCCCGTCGCATCTCAAGAGGAGGCGCTCTCCACAGGAAAGGCGAGAAGAACTCCAGGGTCGTGCCACCATTCCAAGAGTCCCGCAGATGTGTCAGTCCATTCCAGAGGAACCTGTTTTCCCTGCACTGCCTTGACGTTCAAGCCAAGGATCGACTTCCACCACGTGTGCACGTGGGACAGCCCTGTGAGAAAGCCTCGTGGGAAGGCCTCGTGGGAAAGACTCGAGGGAAAACCATAGATCCTTTGATCCACGCGGCGGACTGTGGACACTGCTGCTACCGCTCTGGAGGAAAGCGCAAGTGCATGCCCGCATTCGAGACGAGGACTGACTCCCCTGGGGAGACTCCAGAAGTACCCCAAGATCCATGTCAGCACTGGAGAGGAATCCTCAGGTTCCGGCCCCGACTCCACACAAGGTCTTAGGCCCCTCATCGACGGGAGAGGAATCACGAGAGGCCCCCGAGGAACTCGCATGGGGACTGGCCTTTCCTGAGGCCACCAGAGCGGGTCCCTGAGGTCCCCATCGTAAGTCGAGAGCACCTGCCACAACTCGAGAAAATCCAGGAGGATTTGCCCTCCAGGCGAGATGAGGCCCATTTCCGCTGAGGCTTCTCGAGGCTAATCACATCTAACCACTGGAACTTCCAAAGGGTGCTTCACACCCTTGCTGCAACTCAAGCAGTTCCGCGACATACCCGTCTCCACTCGAGAGGAAGCACGTGGGGTCCCGCACACATCCAGGGGAGCCCCGTTTCCGCCTCCTAGCTCGAGATGAGGGATCCTTTCCCTGTTTCGTAGGGAAAGAATTCCCGGCGTTCCCGTCGCATCTCAAGAGGAGGCGCTCTCCACAGGAAAGGCGAGAGGAACTTCAGGGTCGTGCCACCATTCCAAGAGTCCCCCAGATGTGTCAGTCCATTCGAGAGGAACCTGTTTTCCCTGCACTCCCTTGACGTTCAAGTTGAGGATCGACTCCCACCACGTGTGCTCGTGGGACAGCCCTGTGGGAAAGCCTCGTGGGAAAGCCTCGTGGGAAAGACTCGAGGGAAAAACATAGATCCTTTGATCCACGCGGCGGACTGCGTGACACTGCTGCTACCGCTCTGGAGGAAAGCGCAAGTGCATGCCCGCATTCGAGACGAGGACTGACTCCCCTGGGGAGACTCCAGAAGTACCCCAAGATCCATGTCAGCACTGGAGAGGAATCCTCAGGTTCCGGCCCCGACTCCAGACAAGGTCTTAGGCCCCGGCATCGACGGGAGAGGAATCCCGAGAGGCCCCCGAGGAACTCGCATGGGGACTGGCCTTTCCTGAGGCCACCAGAGGGGGTCCCTGAGGTCCCCATCGTAAGTCGAGAGCACCTGCCGCAACTCGAGCAAATCCAGGAGGTTTTGCCCTCCAGGCGAGATGAGGCCCATTTTCGCTGAGGCTTCTCGAGGCTAATCACATCTAACCACTGGAACTTCCAAAGGGTCCTTCACACCCTTGCTGCAACTGAAGCAGTTCCGCGACATACCCGTCTCCACTCGAGAGGAATCACGTGGGGTCCCGCACACATCCAGGGGAGCCCTGTTTCCGCCTCCTAGCTCGAGATGAGGGATCCTTTCCCTGTTTCGTAGGGAAAGAATTCCCGGCGTTCCCGTCGCATCTCAAGAGGAGGCGCTCTCCGCAGGAAAGGCGAGAGGAACTCCAGGGTCGTGGCACCATTCCAAGAGACCCCCAGATGTGTCAGTCCATTCCAGAGGAACCTGTTTTCCCTGCACTGCTTTGACGTTCAAGCCGAGGATCGACTCCCACCACGTGTGCACGTGGGACAGCCCTGTGGGAAAGCCTCGTGGGAAAGCCTCGTGGGAAAGACTCGAGGGAAAACCATAGATCCTTTGATCCACGCGGTGGTCTGCGTGACACTGCTGCTACCGCTCTGGAGGAAAGCGCAAGTGCATGCCCGCACTCGAGACGAGGACTGACTCCCCTGGGGAGACTCCAGAAGTACCCCAAGATCCATGTCAGCACTGGAGAGGAATCCTCAGGTTCCGTCCCCGACTCCACACAAGGTCTTAGGCCCCAGCATCGACGGGAGAGGAATGCCGAGAGGCCCCTGAGGAACTCGCATGGGGACTGGCCTTTCCTGAGGCCACCAGAGCGGCTCCCTGAGGTTCCCATCGTAAGTCGAGAGCACCTGCCACAACTCGAGAAAATCCAGGAGGTTTTGCCCTCCAGGCGAGATGAGGCCCATTTCCGCTGAGGCTTCTCGAGGCTAATCACATCTAACCACTGGAACTTCCAAAGGGTCCTTCACACCCTTGCTGCAACTGAAGCAGTTCCCCGACATACCCGTCTCCACTCGAGAGGAAGCACGTGGGGTCCCGCACACATCCAGGGGAGCCCTGTTTCCGCCTCCTAGCTCTAGGTGAGGGATCCTTTCCCTGTTTCGTAGGGAAAGAATTCCCGGAGTTCCCGTCGCATCTCAAGAGGAGGCGGTCTCCGCAGGAAAGGCGAGAGGAACTCCAGGGTCGTGGCACCATTCCAAGAGACCCCCAGATGTGTCAGTCCATTCCAGAGGAACCTGTTTTCCCTGCACTGCCTTGACGTTCAAGCCGAGGATCCACTCCCACCACGTGTGCACGTGGGACAGCCCTGTGGGAAAGCCTCGTGGGAAAGCCTCGTGGGAAAGACTCGAGGGAAAACCATAGATCCTTTGATCCACGCGGCGGACTGCGTGACACTGCTGCTACCGCTCTGGAGGAAAGCGCAAGTGCATGCCTGCATTCGGACGAGGACTGACTCCCCTGGGGAGACTCCAGAAGTACCCCAAGATCCATGTCAGCACTGGAGAGGAATCCTCAGGTTCCGGCCCCGACTCCACACAAGGTCTTAGGCCCCGGCATCGACGGGAGAGGAATCCCGAGAGGCCCCCGAGGAACTCGCATGGGGACTGGCCTTTCCTGAGGCCACCAGAGCGGGTCCCTGAGGTCCCCGTCGTAAGTCGAGAGCACCTGCCACAACTCGAGAAAATCCAGGAGGTTTTGCCCTCCAGGCGAGATGAGGCCCATTTCCGCTGAAGCTTCTCCAGGCTAATCACGTCTAACCACTGGAACTTCCAAAGGGTCCTTCACACCCTTGCTGCAAATCAAGAAGTTCCCCGACATACCCGTCTCCACTCGAGAGGAAGCACGTGGAGTCCCGCACACATCCAGGGGAGCCCCGTTTCCGCCTCCTAGCTCGAGATGAGGGATCCTTTCCCTGTTTCGTAGGGAAAGCATTCCCGGCGTTCCCGTCGCATCTCAAGAGGAGGCGCTCTCCACAGGAAAGGCGAGAGGAACTCCAGGGTCGTGCCAACATTCCAAGAGTCCCCCAGATGTGTCAGTCCATTCCAGAGGAACCTGTTTTCCCTGCACTGCCTTGACGTTCAAGCCGAGGATCCACTCCCACCACGTGTACACGTGGGACAGCTCTGTGGGAAAGCCTCGTGGGAAAGCCTCGTGGGAAAGACTCGAGGGAAAACCATAGATCCTTTGATACACGCGGAGGACTGCGTGACACTGCTGCTACCGCTCTGGAGGAAAGCGCAAGTGCATGCCCGCATTCGAGACGAGGACTGACTCCCCTGGGGAGACTCCAGAAGTACCCCAAGATCCATGTCAGCACTGGAGAGGAATCCTCAGGTTCCGGCCCCGACTCCACACAAGGTCTTAGGCCCCGGCATCGACGGGAGAGGAATGCCGAGAGGCCCCCGAGGAACTCGCATGGGGACTGGCCTTTCCTGAGGCCACCAGAGCGGGTCCCTGAGGTCCCCATCGTAAGTCGAGAGCACCTGCCGCAACTCGAGAAAATCCAGGAGGTTTTGCCCTCCAGGCGAGATGAGGCCCATTTCCACTGGGGCTTCTCGAGGCTAATCACATCTAACCACTTGAACTTCCAAAGGGTTCTTCACACCCTTGCTGCAACTGAAGCAGTTCTGCAACATACCCGTCTCCACTCGAGAGGAAGCACATGGGGTCCCGCACACATCCAGGGGAGCCCCGTTTCCGCCTCCTAGCTCGAGATGAGGGATCCTTTCCCTGTTTCGTAGGGAAAGAATTCCCGGCGTTCCCATCGCATCTCAAGAGGAGGCGCTCTCCACAGGAAAGGCGAGAGGAACTCCAGGGTCGTGCCACCATTCCAAGAGTCCCCCAGATGTGTCAGTCCATTCCAGAGGAACCTGTTTTCCCTGCACTGCCTTGACGTTCAAGCCGAGGATCCACTCCCACCACGTGTGCACGTGGGACAGCCCTGTGGGAAAGCCTCGTGGGAAAGCCTCGTGGGAAAGACTCGAGGGAAAACCATAGATCCTTTGATCCACGCGGCGGACTGCGTGACACTGCTGCTACCGCTCTGGAGGAAAGCGCAAGTGCATGCCCGCATTCGAGACGAGGACTGACTCCTCTGGGGAGACTCCAGAGGTACCCCAATATACATGTCAGCACTGGAGAGGAATCCTCAGGTTCCGGCCCCGACTCCACACAAGGTCTTAGGACCCGGCATCGACGGGAGAGGAATCCCGAGAGGCCCCCGAGGAACTCGCATGGGGACTGGCCTTTCCTGAGGCCACCAGAGCGGGTCCCAGAGGTCCCCGTCGGAAGTCGAGAGCACCTGCCGCAACTCGAGAAAATCCAGGAGGTTTTGCCCTCCAGGGGAGATGAGGCCCATTTCCGCTGAGGCTTCTCGAGGCTAATCACGTCTAACCACTGGAACTTCCAAAGGGTCCTTCACACCCTTGCTGCAACTCAAGAAGTTCCCCGACATACCCGTCTCCACTCGAGAGGAAGCACGTGGGGTCCCGCACACATCCAGGGGAGCCCCGTTTCCGCCTCCTAGCTCGAGATGAGGGATCCTTTCCCTGTTTCGTAGGGAAAGAATTCCCGGCGTTCCCGTCGCATCTCAAGAGGAGGCGCTCTCCACAGGAAAGGGGAGAGGAACTCCAGGGTCGTGCCACCATTCCAAGAGTCCCCCAGATGTGTCAGTCCATTACAGAGGAACCTGTTTTCCCTGCACTGCCTTGACGTTCAAGCCGAGGATCGACTCCCACCACGTGTGCACGTGGGTCAGCCCTGTGGGAAAGCTTCATGGGAAAGCCTCGTTGGAAAGACTCGAGGGAAAAACATAGATCCTTTGATCCACGCGGCGGACTGCGTGACACAGCTGCTACCGCTCTAGAGGAAAGCGCAAGTGCATGCCCGCATTCGAGACGAGGACTGACTCCCCTGGGGAGACTCCAGAAGTACCCCAAGATCCATGTCAGCACTGGAGAGGAATCCTCAGGTTACGGCCCCGACTCCACACAAGGTCTTAGGCCCCGGCATCGACGGGAGAGTAATCCCGAGAGGCCCCCGAGGAATTCGCATGGGGACTGGCCTTTCCTGAGGCCACCAGAGCGGGTCCCTGAGGTCCCCGTCGTAAGTCGAGAGCACCTGCCGCAACTCGAGAAAATCCAGGAGGTTTTGCCCTCCAGGGGAGATGAGGCACATTTCCGCTGAGGCTTCTCGAGGCGAATCACGTCTAACCACTGGAACTTCCAAAGGGTCCTTCACACCCTTGCTGCAACTCAAGAAGTTCCCCGACATACCCGTCTCCACTCGAGAGGAAGTACGTGGGGTCCCGCAAACATCCAGGGGAGCCCCGTTTCCGCCTCCTAGCTCGAGATGAGGGATCCTTTCCCTGTTTCGTAGGGAAAGAATTCCCGGCGTTCCCGTCGCATCTCAAAAGGAGGCGCTCTCCACAGGAAAGGCGAGAGGAACTCCAAGGTCGTGCCACCATTCCAAGAGTCCCCCAGATGTGTCAGTCCATTCCAGAGGAACCTGTTTTCCCTGCACTGCCTTGACGTTCAAGACGAGGATCCACTCCCACCACGTGTGCACGTGGGACAGCCCTGTGGGTAAGCCTCGTGGGAAAGCCTCGTGGGAAAGACTCGAGGGAAAACCATAGATCCTTTGATCCACGCGGCGGACTGCGTGACACTGCTGCTACCGCTCTGGAGGAAAGCGCAAGTGCATGCCCGCATTCGAGACGAGGACTGACTCCCCTGGGGAGACTCCAGAAGTACCCCAAGATCCATGTCAGCACTGGAGAGGAATCCTCAGGTTCCGGCCCCGACTCCACACAAGGTCTTAGGCCCCGGCATCGACGGGAGAGGAATCCCGAGAGGCCCCCGAGGAACTCGCATGGGGACTGGCCTTTCCTGAGGCCACCAGAGCGGGTCCCTGAGGTCCCCGTCGTAAGTCGAGAGCACCTGCCGCAACTCGAGAAAATCCAGGAGGTTTTGCCCTCCAGGCGAGATGAGGCCCATTTCCGCTGAGGCTTCTCGAGGCTAATAACGTCTAACCACTGGAACTTCCAAAGGGTCCTTCACACCCTTGCTGCAACTCAAGCAGTTCCGCGACATACCCGTCTCCACTCGAGAGGAAGCACGTGGGGTCCCGCACACATCCAGGGGAGCCCCGTTTCCGCCTCCTAGCTCGAGATGAGGGATCCTTTCCCTGTTTCGTAGGGAAAGAATTCCCGGCGTTCCCGTCGCATCTCAAGAGGAGGCGCTCTCCACAGGAAAGGCGAGAGGAACTCCAGGGTCGTGCCACCATTCCAAGAGTCCCCCAGATGTGTCAGTCCATTCCAGAGGAACCTGTTTTCCCTGCACTGCCTTGACGTTCAAGCCGAGGATCCACTCCCACCACGTGTGCACGTGGGACAGCCCTGTGGGAAAGCCTCGTCGGAAAAACTCGAGGGAAAACCTTAAATCCTTTGATCCACGCGGCTGACTGCGTGACACTGCTGCTACCGCTCTGGAGGAAAGCGCAAGTGCATGCCCGCATTCGAGACGAGGACTGACTCCCCTGGGGAGACTCCAGAATTACCCCAAGATCCATGTCAGCACTGGAGAGGAATCCTCAGGTTCCGGCCCCGACTCCACACAAGGTCTTAGGCCCCGGCATCGACGGGAGAGGAATCCCGAGAGGCCCCCGAGGAACTCGCATGGGGACTGGCCTTTCCTGAGGCCACCAGAGCGGGTCCCTGAGGTCCCCGTCGTAAGTCGAGAGCACCTGCCGCAACTCGAGAAAATCCAGGAGGTTTTGCCCTCCAGGCGAGATGAGGCCCATTTCCGCTGAGGCTTCTCGAGGCTAATCACGTCTAACCACTGGAACTTCCAAAGGGTCCTTCACACCCTTGCTGCAACTCAAGAAGTTCCCCGACATACCCGTCTCCACTGGAGAGGAAGCACGTGGGGTCCCGCACACATCCAGGGGAGCCCCGTTTCCGCCTCCTAGCTCGAGATGAGGGATCCTTTCCCTGTTTCGTAGGGAAAGAATTCCCGGCGTTCCCGTCGCATCTCAAGAGGAGGCGCTCTCCACAGGAAAGGCGAGAGGAACTCCAGGGTCGTGCCACCATTCCAAGAGTCCCCCAGATGTGTCAGTCCATTCCAGAGGAACCTGTTTTCCCTGCACTGCCTTGACGTTCAAGCCGAGGATCGACTCCCACCACGTGTGCACGTGGGACAGCCCTGTGGGAAAGCCTCGTGGGAAAGCCTCGTGGGAAAGACTCGAGGGAAAACCATAGATCCTTTGATCCACGCGGCGGACTGCGTGACACTGCTGCTACCGCTCTGGAGGAAGGCGCAAGTGCATGCCCGCATTCGAGACGAGGACTGTCTCCCCTGGGGAGACACCAGAAGTACCCCAAGATCCATGTCAGCACTGGAGAGGAATCCTCAGGTTCCGGCCCCGAATCCACACAATGTATTAGGCCCCGGCATCGACGGGAGAGGAATGCTGAGAGGCCCCCGAGGAACTCGCATGGGGACTGGCCTTTCCTGAGGCCACCATAGCGGGTCCCTGAGGTCCCCGTCGTAAGTCGAGAGCACCTGCCGCAACTCGAGAAAATCCAGGAGGTTTTGCCCTCCAGGCGAGATGAGGCCCATTTCCGCTGAGGCTTCTCGAGGCCAATCACATCTAACCACTGGAACTTCCAAAGGGTCCTTCACACCCTTGCTGCAACTCAAGAAGTTCCCCGACATACCCGTCTCCACTCGAGAGGAAGCACGTGGGGTCCAGCACACATCCAGGGGAACCCCGTTTCCGCCTCCTAGCTCGAGATGAGGGATCCTTTCCCTGTTTCGTAGGGAAAGAATTCCCGGCGTTCCCGTCGCATCTCAAGAGGAGGCGCTCTCCACAGGAGAGGCGAGAGGAACTCCAGGGTCGTGCCACCATTCCAAGAGACGCCCAGATGTGTCAGTCCATTCCAGAGGAACCTGTTTTCCCTGCACTGCCTTTACGTTCAAGCCGAGGATCGACTCCCACCAAGTGTGCACGTGGGACAGCCCTGTGGGAAAGCCTCGGGGGAAAGCCTCGTGGGAAAGACTCGAGGGAAAACCATAGATCCTTTGATGCACGCGGAGGACTGCGTGACACTGCTGCTACCGCTCTGGAGGAAAGCGCAAGTGCATGCCCGCATTCGAGACGAGGACTGACTCCCCTGGGCAGACTCCAGAAGTACCCCAAGATCCATGTCAGCACTGGAGAGGAATCCTCAGGTTCCGGCCCCGACTCCACACAAGGTCTTAGGCCCCGGCATCGACGGGAGAGGAATCACCAGAGGAACTCGCATGGGGACTGGCCTTTCCTGAGGCCACCAGAGCGGGTCCCTGAGGTCCTCGTCGTAAGTCGAGAGCACCTGCCGCAACTCGAGAAAATCCAGGCGGTTTTGCCCTCCAGGCGAGATGAGGCCCATTTCCGCTGAGGCTTCTCGAGGCCAATCACATCTAACCACTGGAACTTCCAAAGGGTTCTTCACACCCTTGCTGCAACTCAAGAAGTTCCCCGACATAGCCGTCTCCACTCGAGAGGAAGCACGTGGGGTCCCGCACACATCCAGGGGAGCCCCTTTTCCGCCTCCTAGCTCGAGATGAGGGATCCTTTCCCTGTTTCGTAGGGAAAGAATTCCCGGCGTTCCCGTCGCATCTCAAGAGGAGGCGCTCTCCACAGGAAAGGCGAGAGGAACTCCAGGGTCGTGCCACCATTCCAAGAGTCCCCCAGATGTGTCAGTCCATTCCAGAGGAACCTGTATTCCCTGCACTGCCTTGACGTTTAAGCCGAGGATCGACTCCCACCACGTGTGCACGTGGGACAGCCCTGTGGGAAAGCCTCGTGGGAAAGCCTCGTGGGAAAGACTCGAGGGAAAACCATAGATCCTTTTATCCATTGGGCGGACTGTGTGACACTGCTGCTACCGCTTGGAGGAAAGCGCAAGTGCATGCCCGCATTCGAGACGAGGACTGACTCCCCTGGGGAGACTCCAGAAGTACCCCAAGATCCATGTCAGCACTGGAGAGGAATCCTCAGGTTCCGGCCCCGACTCCACACAAGGTCTTAGGCCCCGGCATCGACGGGAGAGGAATCCCGAGACGCCCCCGAGGAACTCGCATGGTGACTGGCCTTTCCTGAGGCCACCAGAGCGGTTCCCTGAGGTCCCCGTCGTAAGTCGAGAGCACATGCCGCAACTCGAGAAAATCCAGGAGGTTTTGCCCTCCAGGCGAGATGAGGCCCATTTCCGCTGAGGCTTCTCGAGGCTAATCACGTCTAACCACTGGAACTTCCAAAGGGTCCTTCACACCCTTGCTGCAACTCAAGAACTTCCCCGACATACCCGTCTCCACTCGAGAGGAAGCACGTGGTTTCCCGCCCACATCCAGGGGAGCTCCGTTTCCGACTCCTAGCTCGAGATGAGGGATCCTTTCCCTGTTTCGTAGGGAAAGAATTCCCGGCGTTCCCGTCGCATCTCAAGAGGAGGCGCTCTCCACAGGAAAGGCGAGAGGACTCCAGCGTCGTGCCACCATCCAAAGTGTCCCCCAGATATTTCAGTCCATTCCAGAGGAACCTGTTTTCCCTGCACTGCCTTGACGTTCAAGCCGAGGATCGACTCCCACCACGTGTGCACGTGGGACAGCCCTGTGGGAAGGCCTCGTGGAAAAGCCTCGTCGAAAAAACTCGAGGGAAAACCATAGATCCTTTGATGCACGCGGCGGACTGCTTGACACTGCTGCTACCGCTCTGGAGGATAGCGCAAGTGCATGCCCGCATTCCAGACGAGGACTGACTCCCCTGGGGAGACTCCAGAAGTACCCCAAGATCCATGTCAGCACTGGAGAGGAATCCTCAGGTTCCGGCCTCGACTCCACACAAGGTCTTCGGCCCCGGCATCGACGGGAGAGGAATCCCGAGAGGCACCCGAGGAAGTCGCATGGGGACTGGCCTTTCCTGAGGCCACCAGAGCGGGTCCCTGAGGTCCTCGTCGTAAGTCGAGAGCACCTGCCGCAACTCGAGAAAATCCAGGAGGTTTTGCCCTCCAGGCGAGATGAGGCCCATTTCCGCTGAGGCTTCTCGAGGCGAATCACATCTAGCCACTGGAACTTCCAAAGGGTCCTTCACACCCTTGCTGCAACTCAAGAAGGTCCCCGACATACCCGTCTCCACTCGAGAGGAAGCACGTGGGGTCCTGCACACATCCAGGGGAGCCCCGTTTCCGCCTCCTAGCTCGAGATGAGGGATCCTTTCCCTGTTTCGTAGGGAAAGAATTCCCGGCGTTCCCGTCGCATCTCAAGAGGAGGCGCTCTCCACAGGAAAGGCGAGAGGAACTCCAGGGTCGTGCCAACATTCCAAGAGTCCCCCAGATGTGTCAGTCCATTCCAGAGGAACCTGTTTTCCCTGCACTGCCTTGACGTTCAAGCCGAGGATCGACTCCCACCACGTGTGCACGTGGGACAGCCCTGTGGGAAAGCCTCGTGGGAAAGCCTCGTGGGAAAGACTCGAGGGAAAACCATAGATCCTTTGATCCACGCGGCGGACTGCGTGACACTGCTGCTACCGCTCTGGAGGAAAGCGCAAGTGCATGCCCGCATTCGAGACGAGGACTGACTCCCCTGGGGAGACTCCAGAAGTACCCCAAGATCCATGTCAGCACTGGAGAGGAATCCTCAGGTTCCGGCCCCGACTCCACACAAGGTCTTAGGCCCCGGCATCGACGGGAGAGGAATGCCGAGAGGCCCCCGAGGAACTCGCATGGGGACTGGCCTTTCCTGAGGCCACCAGAGCGGGTCCCTGAGGTCCCCGTCGTAAGTCGAGAGCACCTGCCGCAACTCGAGAAAATCCAGGAGGTTTTGCCCTCCATGCGAGATGAGGCCGATTTCCGCTGAGGCTTCTCGAGGCCAATCACATCTAACCACTGGAACTTCCAAAGGGTCCTTCACACCCTTGCTGCAACTCAAGAAGTTCCCCGACATAGCCGTCTCCACTCGAGAGGAAGCACGTGGGGTCCCGCACACATCCAGGGGAGCCCCTTTTCCGCCTCCTAGCTCGAGATGAGGGATCCTTTCCCTGTTTCGTAGGGAAAGAATTCCCGGCGTTCCCGTCGCATCTCAAGAGGAGGCGCTCTCCACAGGAAAGGCGAGAGGAACTCCAGGGTCATGCCACCATTCCAAGAGTCCCCCAGATGTGTCAGTCCATTCCAGAGGAACCTGTATTCCTTGCACTGCCTTGACGTTTAAGCCGAGGATCGACTCCCACCACGTGTGCACGTGGGACAGCCCTGTGGGAAAGCCTCGTGGGAAAGCCTCGTGGGAAAGACTCGAGGGAAAACCATAGATCCTTTTATCCATTGGGCGGACTGTGTTACACTGCTGCTACCGCTTGGAGGAAAGCGCAAGTGCATGCCCGCATTCGAGACGAGGACTGACTCCCCAGGGGAGACTCCAGAAGTACCCCAAGATCCATGTCAGCACTGGAGAGGAATCCTCAGGTTCCGGCCCCGACTTCACACAAGGTCTTAGGCCCCGGCATCGACGGGAGAGGAATCCCGAGACGCCCCCGAGGAACTCGCATGGTGACTGGCCTTTCCTGAGGCCACCAGAGCGGTTCCCTGAGGTCCCCGTCGTAAGTCGAGAGCACCTGCAGCAACTCGAGAAAATCCAGGAGGTTTTGCCCTCCAGGCGAGATGAGGCCCATTTCCGCTGAGGCTTCTCGAGGCTAATCACGTCTAACCACTGGAACTTCCAAAGGGTCCTTCACACCCTTGCTGCAACTCAAGAAGTTCCCCGACATACCCGTCTCCACTCGAGAGGAAGCACGTGGGGTCCCGCCCACATCCAGGGGAGCTCCGTTTCCGACTCCTAGCTCGAGATGAGGGATCCTTTCCCTGTTTTGTAGGGAAAGAATTCCCGGCGTTCCCGTCGCATCTAAAGAGGAGGCGCTCTCCACAGGAAAGGCGAGAGGAACTCCAGGGTCGTGCCACCATTCCAAGAGTCCCCCAGATGTGTCAGTCCATTCCAGAGGAACCTATTTTCCCTGCACTGCCTTGACGTTCAAGCCGAGGATCGACTCCCACCACGTGTGCACGTGGGACAGCCCTGTGGGAAAGCCTCGTGGGAAAGCCTCGTGGAAAAGACTCGAGGGAAAACCATAGATCCTTTGATCCACGAAGCGGACTGCGTGACACTGCTGCTACCGCTCTGGAGGAAAGCGCAAGTGCATGCCCGCATTCGAGACGAAGACTGACTCCCCTGGGGAGACTCCAGAAGTACCCCAAGATCCATGTCAGCACTGGAGAGGAATCCTCAGGTTCCGGCCCCGACTCCACACAAGGACTTAGGCCGCGGCATCGACGGGAGAGGAATCCCCAGAGGCCTCCGAGGAACTCGCATGGGGACTGGCCTTTCCTGAGGCCACCAGAGTGGGTCCCTGAGGTCCCCGTCGTAAGTCGAGAGCACCTGCCGCAACTCGAGAAAATCCAGGAGGTTTTGCCCTCCAGGCGAGATGAGGCCCATTTCCGCTGAGGCTTCTCGAGGCTAATAACGTCTAACCACTGGAACTTCCAAAGGGTGCTTCACACCCTTGCTGCAACTCAAGAACTTCCCCGACATACCCGTCTCCACTCGAGAGGAAGCACGTGGGGTCCCGCACACATCCAGGGGAGCCCCGTTTCCGCCTCCTAGCTCGAGATGAGGGATCCTTTCCCTGTTTCGTAGGGAAAGAATTCCCGGCGTTCCCGTCGCATCTCAAGAGGAGGCGCTCTCCACAGGAAAGGCGAGAGGAACTCCAGGGTCGTGCCACCATTCCAAGAGTCCCCCAGATGTGTCAGTCCATTCCAGAGGAACCTGTTTTCCCTGCACTGCCTTGACGTTCAAGCCGAGGATCGACTCCCACCACGTGTGCACGTGGGACAGCCCTGTGGAAAGCCTCGTGGGAAAGCCTCGTGGGAAAGACTCGAGGGAAAACCATAGATCCTTTGATCCCCGCGGCGGACTGCGTGACACTGCTGCTACCGCTCTGGAGGAAAGCGCAAGTGCATGCCCGCATTCGAGACGAGGACTGACTCCCCTGGGGAGACTCCAGAAGTACCCCAAGATCCATGTCAGCACTGGAGAGGAATCCTCAGGTTCCGGCCCCGACTCCACACAAGGTCTTAGGCCCCGGCATCGACGGGAGAGGAATCCCGAGAGGCCCCCGAGGAACTCGCATGGGGACTGGCCTTTCCTGAGGCCACCAGAGCGGGTCCCTGAGGTCCCCGTCGTGAGTCGAGAGCACCTGCCGCAACTCGAGAAAATCCAGGAGGTTTTGCCCTCCAGGCGAGATGAGGCCCATTTCTGCTGAGGCTTCTCGAGGCCAATCACATCTAAACATTGGAACTGCCAAAGGGTCCTTCACACCCTTGCTGCAACTCAAGAAGTTCCCCGACATACCCGTCTCCACTCGAGAGGAAGCACGAGGTTCCCGCACACATCCAGGGGAGCCCCGTTTCCGCCTCCTAGCTCGAGATGAGGGATCCTTTCCCTGTTTCGTAGGGAAAGAATTCCCGGCGTTCCCGTCGCATCTCAAGAGGAGGCGCTCTCCACAGGAAAGGCGAGAGGACTCCAGCGTCGTGCCACCATCCAAAGTGTCCCCCAGATATTTCAGTCCATTCCAGAGGAACCTGTTTTCCCTGCACTGCCTTGACGTTCAAGCCGAGGATCGACTCCCACCACGTGTGCACGTGGGACAGCCCTGTGGGAAGGCCTCGTGGGAAAGCCTCGTCGGAAAGACTCGAGGGAAAACCATAGATCCTTTGATGCACGCGGCGGACTGCTTGACACTGCTGCTACCCCTCTGGAGGATAGCGCAAGTGCATGCCCGCATTCCAGACGAGGACTGACTCCCCTGGGGAGACTCCAGAAGTACCCCAAGATCCATGTCAGCACTGGAGAGGAATCCTCAGGTTCCGGCCCCGACTCCACACAAGGTCTTCGGCCCCGGCATCGACGGGAGAGGAATCCCGAGATGCCCCCGAGGAAGTCGCATGGGGACTGGCCTTTCCTGAGGCCACCAGAGCGGGTCCCTGAGGTCCTCGTCGTAAGTCGAGAGCACCTGCCGCAACTCGAGAAAATCCAGGAGGTTTTGCCCTCCAGGCGAGATGAGGCCCATTTCCGCTGAGGCTTCTCGAGGCGAATCACATCTAACCACTGGAACTTCCAAAGGGTCCTTCACACCCTTGCTGCAACTCAAGAAGGTCCCCGACATACCCGTCTCCACTCGAGAGGAAGCACGTGGGGTCCTGCACACATCCAGGGGAGCCCCGTTTCTGCCTCCTAGCTCGAGATGAGGGATCCTTTCCCTGTTTCGTAGGGAAAGAATTCCCGGCGTTCCCGTCGCATCTAAAGAGGAGGCGCTCTCCACAGGAAAGGCGAGAGGAACTCCAGGGTCGTGCCACCATTCCAAGAGTCCCCCAGATGTGTCAGTCCATTCCAGAGGAACCTGTTTTCCCTGCACTGCCTTGACGTTCAAGCCGAGGATCGACTCCCACCACGTGTGCACGTGGGACAGCCCTGTGGGAAAGCCTCGTGGGAAAGCCTCGTGGGAAAGACTCGAGGGAAAACCATAGATCCTTTGATCCACGCGGCGGACTGCGTGACACTGCTGCTACCGCTCTGGAGGAAAGCGCAAGTGCATGCGCGCATTCGAGTCGAGGACTGACTCCCCTGGGGAGACTCCAGAAGAACCCCAAGATCCATGTCAGCACTGGAGAGGAATCCTCAGGTTCCGGCCCCGACTCCACACAAGGTCTTAGGCCCCGGCATCGACGGGAGAGGAATGCCGAGAGGCCCCCGAGGAACTCGCATGGGGACTGGCCTTTCCTGAGGCCACCAGAGCGGGTCCCTGAGGTCCCCGTCGTAAGTCGAGAGCACCTGCCGCAACTCGAGAAAATCCAGGAGGTTTTGCCCTCCAGGCGAGATGAGGCCCATTTCCGCTGAGGCTTCTCGAGGCCAATCACATCTAACCACTGGAACTTCCAAAGGGTCCTTCACACCCTTGCTGCAAGTCAAGAAGTTCCCCGACATACCCGTCTCCACTCGAGAGGAAGCACGTGGGGTCCCTCACACATCCAGGGGAGCCCCGTTTCCGCCTCCTAGCTCGAGATGAGGGATCCTTCCCTTTTTCGTAGGGAAAGAATTCCCGGCGTTCCCGTCGCATCTCAAGAGGAGGCGCTCTCCACAGGAAAGGCGAGAGGAACTCCAGGGTCGTGCCACCATTCCAAGAGTCCCCCAGATGTGTCAGTCCATTCCAGAGGAACCTGTTTTCCCTGCACTGCCTTGACGTTCAAGCCGAGGATCGACTCCCACCACGTGTGCACGTGGGACAGCCCTGTGGGAAAGCCTCGTGGGAAAGCCTTGTGGGAAAGACTCGAGGGAAAACCATAGATCCTTTGATCCACGCGGCGGACTGCGTGACACTGCTGCTACCGCTCTGGAGGAAAGCGCAAGTGCATGCCCGCATTCGAGACGAGGACTGATTCCCCTGGGGAGACTCCAGAAGTACCCCAAGATCCATGTCAGCACTGGAGAGGAATCCTCAGGTTCCGGCCCCGACTCTACATAAGGTCTTAGGCCCCGGCATCGACGGGAGAGGAATCCCTAGAGGCCCCCGAGGAACTCGCATGGGGACTGGCCTTTCCTGAGGCCACCAGAGCGGGTCCCTGAGGTCCCCTTCGTAAGTCGAGAGCACCTGCCGCAACTCGAGAAAATCCAGGAGGTTTTGCCCTCCAGGCGAGATGAGGCCCATTTCCGCTGAGGCTTCTCGAGGCTAATCACGTCTAACCACTGGAACTTCCAAAGGGTCCTTCACACCCTTGCTGCAACTCAAGAAGTTCCCCGACATACCCGTCTCCACTCGAGAGGAAGCACGTGGGTCCCGCACACATCCAGGGGAGCCCCGTTTCCGCCTCCTAGCTCGAGATGAGGGATCCTTTCCCTGTTTCGAAGGGAAAGAATTCCCGGCGTTCCCGTCGCATCTCAAGAGGAGGCGCTCTCCACAGGAAAGGCGAGAGGAACTCCAGGGTCGTGCCACCATTCCAAGAGTCCCCCAGATGTGTCAGTCCATTCCAGAGGAACCTGTTTTCCCTGCACTGACTTGACGTTCAAGCCGAGGATCGACTCCCACCACGTGTGCACGTGGGACAGCCCTGTGGGAAAGCCTCGTGGGAAAGCCTCGTGGGAAAGACTCGAGGGAAAACCATAGATCCTTTGATCCACGTGGCGGACTGCGTGACAATGCTGCTACCGCTCTGGAGGAAAGCGCAAGTGCATGCCCGCATTCGAGACGAGGACTGACTCCCCTGGGGAGACTCCAGAAGTACCCCAAGATCCATGTCAGCACTGGAGAGGAATCCTCAGGTTCCGGCCCCGACTCCACACAAGGTCTTAGGCCCCGGCATCGACGGGAGAGGAATCCCGAGAGGCCCCCGAGGAACTCGCATGGGGACTGGACTTTCCTGAGGCCACCAGAGCGGGTCCCTGAGGTCCCCATCGTAAGTCGAGAGCACCTGCCGCAACTCGAGAAAATCCAGGAGGTTTTGCCCTCCAGGCGAGATGAGGCCCATTTCCGCTGAGGCTTCTCGAGGCTAATCACGTCTAACCACTGGAACTTCCAAAGGGTCCTTCACACCCTTGCTGCAACTCAAGAAGTTCCCCGACATACCCGTCTGCACTCGAGAGGAAGCACGTGGTGTCCGCACACATTCAGGGGAGCCCCGTTTCCGCGTCCAGCTCGAGATGAGGGATCCTTTCCCTGTTTCGTAGGGAAAGAATTCCCGGTGTTCCCGTCGCATCTCAAGAGGAGGCGCTCTCCACAGGAAAGGCGAGAGGAACTCCAGGGTCGTGCCACCATTCCAAGAGTCCCCCAGATGTGTCAGCCCATTCCAGAGGAACCTGTTTTCCCTGCACTGCCTTGACGTTCAAGCCGAGGATCGACTCCCACCACGTGTGCACGTGGGACAGCCCTGTGGGAAAGCCTCGTGGGAAAGCCTCGTGGGAAAGACTCGAGGGAAAACCATAGATCCTTTGATCGACGCGGCGGACTGCGTGACACTGCTGCTACCGCTCTGGAGGAAAGCGCAAGTGCATGCCCGCATTCGAGACGAGGACTGACTCCCCTGGGGAGACTCCAGAAGTACCCCAAGATCCAGTTCAGCACTGGAGAGGAATCCTCAGGTTCCGGCCCCGACTCCACACAAGGTCTTAGGCCCCGGCATCGACGGGAGAGGAATCCCCAGAGGAACTCGCATGGGGAATGGCCTTTCCTGAGGCCACAAGAGCGGGTCCCTGAGGTCCTCGTCGTAAGTCGAGAGCACCTGCCGCAACTCGAGAAAATCCAGGAGGTTTTGCCCTCCAGGCGAGATGAGGCCCATTTCCGCTGAGGCTTCTCGAGGCTAATCACATCTAACCACTGGAACTTCCAAAGGGTCCTTCACACCCTTGCTGCAACTCAAGAAGGTCCGCGACATACCCGTCTCCACTCGAGAGGAAGCACGTGGGGTCCCGCACACATCCAGGGGAGCCCCGTTTCCGCCTCCTAGCTCGAGATGAGGGATCCTTTCCCTGTTTCGTAGGGAAAGAATTCCCGGCGTTCCCATCGCATCTCAAGAGGAGGCGCTCTCCACAGGAAAGGCGAGAGGAACTCCAGGGTCGTGACACCATTCCACGAGTCCCCCAGATGTGTCAGTCCATTCCAGAGGAACCTGTTTTCCCTGCACTGCATTGACGTTCAAGCCGAGGATCGACTCCCACCTCGTGTGCACGTGGGACAGCCCTGTGGGAAAGCCTCGTGGGAAAGCCTCGTGGGAAAGACTCGAGGGAAAAAAATAGATCCTTTGATCCACGCGGCGGACTGCGTGACACTGCTGCTACCGCTCTGGAGGAAAGCGCAAGTGCATGCCCGCATTCGAGACGAGGACTGACTCCCCTGGGGAGACTCCAGAAGTACCCCAAGATCCATGTCAGCACTGGAGAGGAATCCTCAGGTTCCGGCCCCGACTCCACACAAGGTCTTAGGCCCCGGCATCGACGGGAGAGGAATCCCGAGAGGCCCCCGAGGAACTCGCATGGGGACTGGCCTTTCCTGAGGCCACCAGAGCGGGTCCCTGAGGTCCCCGTCGTAAGTCGAGAGCACCTGCCGCAACTCGAGAAAATCCAGGAGGTTTTGCCCTCCAGGCGAGATGAGGCCCATTTCCGCTGAGGCTTCTAGAGGCCAATCACGTCTAACCACTGGAACTTCCAAAGGGTCCTTCACACCCTTGCTGCAACTCAAGAAGTTCCCCGACATACCCGTCTCCACTCGAGAGGAAGCACGTGGGGTCCCGCCCACATCCAGGGGAGCTCCGTTTCCGACTCCTAGCTCGAGATGAGGGATCCTTTCCCTGTTTTGTAGGGAAAGAATTCCCGGCGTTCCCGTCGCATCTAAAGAGGAGGCGCTCTCCACAGGAAAGGCGAGAGGAACTATAGGGTCGTGCCACCATTCCAAGAGTCCCCCAGATGTGTCAGTCCATTCCAGAGGAACCTATTTTCCCTGCACTGCCTTGACGTTCAAGCCAAGAGATCGACTCCCACCACGTGTGCACGTGGGACAGCCCTGTGGGAAAGCCTCGTGGGAAAGCCTCGTGGAAAAGACTCGAGGGAAAACCATAGATCCTTTGATCCACGAAGCGGACTGCGTGACACTGCTGCTACCGCTCTGGAGGAAAGCGCAAGTGCATGCCCGCATTCGAGACGAAGACTGACTCCCCTGGGGAGACTCCAGAAGTACCCCAAGATCCATGTCAGCACTGGAGAGGAATCCTCAGGTTCCGGCCCCGACTCCACACAAGGACTTAGGCCGCGGCATCGACGGGAGAGGAATCCCCAGAGGCCCCCGAGGAACTCGCATGGGGACTGGCCTTTCCTGAGGCCACCAGAGTGGGTCCCTGAGGTCCCCGTCGAAAGTCGAGAGCACCTGCCGCAACTCGAGAAAATCCAGGAGGTTTTGCCCTCCAGGCGAGATGAGGCCCATTTCCGCTGAGGCTTCTCGAGGCTAATCACGTCTAACCACTGGAACTTCCAAAGGGTCCTTCACACCCTTGCTGCAACTCAAGAACTTCCCCGACATACCCGTCTCCACTCGAGAGGAAGCACGTGGTGTCCCGCACACATCCAGGGGAGCCCCGTTTCCGCCTCCTAGCTCGAGATGAGGGATCCTTTCCCTGTTTCGTAGGGAAAGAATTCCCGGCGTTCCCGTCGCATCTCAAGAGGAGGCGCTCTCCACAGGAAAGGCGAGAGGAACTCCAGGGTCGTGCCACCATTCCAAGAGTCCCCCAGATGTGTCAGTCCATTCCAGAGGAACCTGTTTTCCCTGCACTGCCTTGACGTTCAAGCCGAGGATCGACTCCCACCACGTGTGCACGTGGGACAGCCCTGTGGAAAGCCTCGTGGGAAAGCCTCGTGGGAAAGACTCGAGGGAAAACCATAGATCCTTTGATCCCCGCGGCGGACTGCGTGACACTGCTGCTACCGCTCTGGAGGAAAGCGCAAGTGCATGCCCGCATTCGAGACGAGGACTGACTCCCCTGGGGAGACTCCAGAAGTACCCCAAGATCCATGTCAGCACTGGAGAGGAATCCTCAGGTTCCGGCCCCGACTCCACACAAGGTCTTAGGCCCCGGCATCGACGGGAGAGGAATCCCGAGAGGCCCCCGAGGAACTCGCATGGGGACTGGCCTTTCCTGAGGCCACCAGAGCGGGTCCCTGAGGTCCCCGTCGTGAGTCGAGAGCACCTGCCGCAACTCGAGAAAATCCAGGAGGTTTTGCCCTCCAGGCGAGATGAGGCCCATTTCTGCTGAGGCTTCTCGAGGCCAATCACATCTAAACATTGGAACTGCCAAAGGGTCCTTCACACCCTTGCTGCAACTCAAGAAGTTCCCCGACATACCCGTCTCCACTCGAGAGGAAGCACGAGGTTCCCGCACACATCCAGGGGAGCCCCGTTTCCGCCTCCTAGCTCGAGATGAGGGATCCTTTCCCTGTTTCGTAGGGAAAGAATTCCCGGCGTTCCCGTCGCATCTCAAGAGGAGGCGCTCTCCACAGGAAAGGCGAGAGGACTCCAGCGTCGTGCCACCATCCAAAGTGTCCCCCAGATATTTCAGTCCATTCCAGAGGAACCTGTTTTCCCTGCACTGCCTTGACGTTCAAGCCGAGGATCGACTCCCACCACGTGTGCACGTGGGACAGCCCTGTGGGAAGGCCTCGTGGGAAAGCCTCGTCGGAAAGACTCGAGGGAAAACCATAGATCCTTTGATGCACGCGGCGGACTGCTTGACACTGCTGCTACCCCTCTGGAGGATAGCGCAAGTGCATGCCCGCATTCCAGACGAGGACTGACTCCCCTGGGGAGACTCCAGAAGTACCCCAAGATCCATGTCAGCACTGGAGAGGAATCCTCAGGTTCCGGCCCCGACTCCACACAAGGTCTTCGGCCCCGGCATCGACGGGAGAGGAATCCCGAGAGGCCCCCGAGGAAGTCGCATGGGGACTGGCCTTTCCTGAGGCCACCAGAGCGGGTCCCTGAGGTCCTCGTCGTAAGTCGAGAGCACCTGCCGCAACTCGAGAAAATCCAGGAGGTTTTGCCCTCCAGGCGAGATGAGGCCCATTTCCGCTGAGGCTTCTCGAGGCGAATCACATCTAACCACTGGAACTTCCAAAGGGTCCTTCACACCCTTGCTGCAACTCAAGAAGGTCCCCGACATACCCGTCTCCACTCGAGAGGAAGCACGTGGGGTCCTGCACACATCCAGGGGAGCCCCGTTTCCGCCTCCTAGCTCGAGATGAGGGATCCTTTCCCTGTTTCGTAGGGAAAGAATTCCCGGCGTTCCCGTCGCATCTAAAGAGGAGGCGCTCTCCACAGGAAAGGCGAGAGGAACTCCAGGGTCGTGCCACCATTCCAAGAGTCCCCCAGATGTGTCAGTCCATTCCAGAGGAACCTGTTTTCCCTGCACTGCCTTGACGTTCAAGCCGAGGATCGACTCCCACCACGTGTGCACGTGGGACAGCCCTGTGGGAAAGCCTCGTGGGAAAGCCTCGTGGGAAAGACTCGAGGGAAAACCATAGATCCTTTGATCCACGCGGCGGACTGCGTGACACTGCTGCTACCGCTCTGGAGGAAAGCGCAAGTGCATGCGCGCATTCGAGTCGAGGACTGACTCCCCTGGGGAGACTCCAGAAGAACCCCAAGATCCATGTCAGCACTGGAGAGGAATCCTCAGGTTCCGGCCCCGACTCCACACAAGGTCTTAGGCCCCGGCATCGACGGGAGAGGAATGCCGAGAGGCCCCCGAGGAACTCGCATGGGGACTGGCCTTTCCTGAGGCCACCAGAGCGGGTCCCTGAGGTCCCCGTCGTAAGTCGAGAGCACCTGCCGCAACTCGAGAAAATCCAGGAGGTTTTGCCCTCCAGGCGAGATGAGGCCCATTTCCGCTGAGGCTTCTCGAGGCCAATCACATCTAACCACTGGAACTTCCAAAGGGTCCTTCACACCCTTGCTGCAACTCAAGAAGTTCCCCGACATACCCGTCTCCACTCGAGAGGAAGCACGTGGGGTCCCTCACACATCCAGGGGAGCCCCGTTTCCGCCTCCTAGCTCGAGATGAGGGATCCTTCCCTTTTTCGTAGGGAAAGAATTCCCGGCGTTCCCGTCGCATCTCAAGAGGAGGCGCTCTCCACAGGAAAGGCGAGAGGAACTCCAGGGTCGTGCCACCATTCCAAGAGTCCCCCAGATGTGTCAGTCCATTCCAGAGGAACCTGTTTTGCCTGCACTGCCTTGACGTTCAAGCCGAGGATCGACTCCCACCACGTGTGCACGTGGGACAGCCCTGTGGGAAAGCCTCGTGGGAAAGCCTCGTGGGAAAGACTCGAGGGAAAACCATAGATCCTTTGATCCACGCGGCGGACTGCGTGACACTGCTGCTACCGCTCTGGAGGAAAGCGCAAGTGCATGCCCGCATTCGAGACGAGGACTGATTCCCCTGGGGAGACTCCAGAAGTACCCCAAGATCCATGTCAGCACTGGAGAGGAATCCTCAGGTTCCGGCCCCGACTCTACATAAGGTCTTAGGCCCCGGCATCGACGGGAGAGGAATCCCTAGAGGCCCCCGAGGAACTCGCATGGGGACTGGCCTTTCCTGAGGCCACCAGAGCGGGTCCCTGAGGTCCCCTTCGTAAGTCGAGAGCACCTGCCGCAACTCGAGAAAATCCAGGAGGTTTTGCCCTCCAGGCGAGATGAGGCCCATTTCCGCTGAGGCTTCTCTAGGCTAATCACGTCTAACCACTGGAACTTCCAAAGGGTCCTTCACACCCTTGCTGCAACTCAAGAAGTTCCCCGACATACCCGTCTCCACTCGAGAGGAAGCACGTGGATCCCGCACACATCCAGGGGAGCCCCGTTTCCGCCTCCTAGCTCGAGATGAGGGATCCTTTCCCTGTTTCGAAGGGAAAGAATTCCCGGCGTTCCCGTCGCATCTCAAGAGGAGGCGCTCTCCACAGGAAAGGCGAGAGGAACTCCAGTGTCGTGCCACCATTCCAAGAGTCCCCCAGATGTGTCAGTCCATTCCAGAGGAACCTGTTTTCCCTGCACTGACTTGACGTTCAAGCCGAGGATCGACTCCCACCACGTGTGCACGTGGGACAGCCCTGTGGGAAAGCCTCGTGGGAAAGCCTCGTGGGAAAGACTCGAGGGAAAACCATAGATCCTTTGATCCACGTGGCGGACTGCGTGACAATGCTGCTACCGCTCTGGAGGAAAGCGCAAGTGCATGCCCGCATTCGAGACGAGGACTGACTCCCCTGGGGAGACTTCAGAAGTACCCCAAGATCCATGTCAGCACTGGAGAGGAATCCTCAGGTTCCGGCCCCGACTCCACACAAGGTCTTAGGCCCCGGCATCGACGGGAGAGGAATCCCGAGAGGCCCCCGAGGAACTCGCATGGGGACTGGCCTTTCCTGAGGCCACCAGAGCGGGTCCCTGAGGTCCCCATCGTAAGTCGAGAGCACCTGCCGCAACTCGAGAAAATCCAGGAGGTTTTGCCCTCCAGGCGAGATGAGGCCCATTTCCGCTGAGGCTTCTCGAGGCTAATCACGTCTAACCACTGGAACTTCCAAAGGGTCCTTCACACCGTTGCTGCAACTCAAGAATTTCCCCGACATACCCGTCTGCACTCGAGAGGAAGCACGTGGTGTCCGCACACATTCAGGGGAGCCCCGTTTCCGCGTCCAGCTCGAGATGAGGGATCCTTTCCCTGTTTCGTAGGGAAAGAATTCCCGGTGTTCCCGTCGCATCTCAAGAGGAGGCGCTCTCCACAGGAAAGGCGAGAGGAACTCCAGGGTCGTGCCACCATTCCAAGAGTCCCCCAGATGTGTCAGCCCATTCCAGAGGAACCTGTTTTCCCTGCACTGCCTTGACGTTCAAGCCGAGGATCGACTCCCACCACGTGTGCACGTGGGACAGCCCTGTGGGAAAGCCTCGTGGGAAAGCCTCGTGGGAAAGACTCGAGGGAAAACCATAGATCCTTTGATCGACGCGGCGGACTGCGGGACACTGCTGCTACCGCTCTGGAGGAAAGCGCAAGTGCATGCCCGCATTCGAGACGAGGACTGACTCCCCTGGGGAGACTCCAGAAGTACCCCAAGATCCAGTTCAGCACTGGAGAGGAATCCTCAGGTTCCGGCCCCGACTCCACACAAGGTCTTAGGCCCCGGCATCGACGGGAGAGGAATCCCCAGAGGAACTCGCATGGGGAATGGCCTTTCCTGAGGCCACAAGAGCGGGTCCCTGAGGTCCTCGTCGTAAGTCGAGAGCACCTGCCGCAACTCGAGAAAATCCAGGAGGTTTTGCCCTCCAGGCGAGATGAGGCCCATTTCCGCTGAGGCTTCTCGAGGCTAATCACATCTAACCACTGGAACTTCCAAAGGGTCCTTCACACCCTTGCTGCAACTCAAGAAGGTCCGCGACATACCCGTCTCCACTCGAGAGGAAGCACGTGGGGTCCCGCACACATCCAGGGGAGCCCCGTTTCCGCCTCCTAGCTCGAGATGAGGGATCCTTTCCCTGTTTCGTAGGGAAAGAATTCCCGGCGTTCCCATCGCATCTCAAGAGGAGGCGCTCTCCACAGGAAAGGCGAGAGGAACTCCAGGGTCGTGACACCATTCCACGAGTCCCCCAGATGTGTCAGTCCATTCCAGAGGAACCTGTTTTCCCTGCACTGCATTGACATTCAAGCCGAGGATCGACTCCCACCTCGTGTGCACGTGGGACAGCCCTGTGGGAAAGCCTCGTGGGAAAGCCTCGTGGGAAAGACTCGAGGGAAAAAAATAGATCCTTTGATCCACGCGGTGGACTGCGTGACACTGCTGCTACCGCTCTGGAGGAAAGCGCAAGTGCATGCCCGCATTCGAGACGAGGACTGACTCCCCTGGGGAGACTCCAGAAGTACCCCAAGATCCATGTCAGCACTGGAGAGGAATCCTCAGGTTCCGGCCCCGACTCCACACAAGGTCTTAGGCCCCGGCATCGACGGGAGAGGAATCCCGTGAGGCCCCCGAGGAACTCGCATGGGGACTGGCCTTTCCTGAGGCCACCAGAGCGGGTCCCTGAGGTCCCCGTCGTAAGTCGAGAGCACCTGCCGCAACTCGAGAAAATCCAGGAGGTTTTGCCCTCCAGGCGAGATGAGGCCCATTTCCGCTGAGGCTTCTAGAGGCCAATCACGTCTAACCACTGGAAATTCCAAAGGGTCCTTCACACCCTTGCTGCAACTCAAGAAGTTCCCCGACATACCCGTCTCCACTCGAGAGGAAGCATGTGGTGTAACGCACACATCCAGGGGAGACCCGTCTCCGCCTCCTAGCTCGAGATGAGGGATCCTTTCCCTGTTTCGTAGGGAAAGAATTCCCGGCGTTCCCGTCGCATCTCAAGAGGAGGCGCTCTCCACAGGAAAGGCGAGAGGAACTCCAGGGTCGTGCCACCATTCCAAGAGTCCCCCAGATGTGTCAGTCCATTCCAGAGGAACCTATTTTCCCTGCACTGCCTTGACGTTCAAGCCGAGGATCGACTCCCACCACGTGTGCACGTGGGACAGCCCTGTGGGAAAGCCTCGTGGGAAAGCCTCGTGGAAAAGACTCGAGGGAAAACCATAGATCCTTTGATCCACGAAGCGGACTTTGTGACACTGCTGCTACCGCTCTGGAGGAAAGCGCAAGTGCATGCCCGCATTCGAGACGAAGACTGACTCCCCTGGGGAGACTCCAGAATTACCCCAAGATCCATGTCAGCACTGGAGAGGAATCCTCAGGTTCCGGCCCCGACTCCACAAAAGGACTTAGGCCGCGGCATCGACGGGAGAGGAATCCCCAGAGGCCCCCGAGGAACTCGCATGGGGACTGGCCTTTCCTGAGGCCACCAGAGTGGGTCCCTGTGGTCCCCGTCGTAAGTCGAGAGCACCTGCCGCAACTCGAGAAAATCCAGGAGGTTTTGCCCTCCAGGCGAGACGAGGCCCATTTCCGCTGAGGCTTCTCGAGGCTAATCACGTCTAACCACTGGAACTTCCAAAGGGTCCTTCACACCCTTGCTGCAACTCAAGAACTTCCCCGACATACCCGTCTCCACTCGAGAGGAAGCACGTGGGGTCCCGCACACATCCAGGGGAGCCCCGTTTCCGCCTCCTAGCTCGAGATGAGGGATCCTTTCCCTGTTTCGTAGGGAAAGAATTCCCGGCGTTCCCGTCGCATCTCAAGAGGAGGCGCTCTCCACAGGAAAGGCGAGAGGAACTCCAGGGTCGTGCCACCATTCCAAGAGTCCCCCAGATGTGTCAGTCCATTCCAGAGGAACCTGTTTTCCCTGCACTGCCTTGACGTTCAAGCCGAGGATCGACTCCCACCACGTGTGCACGTGGGACAGCCCTGTGGAAAGCCTCGTGGGAAAGCCTCGTGGGAAAGACTCGAGGGAAAACCATAGATCCTTTGATCCCCGCGGCGGACTGCGTGACACTGCTGCTACCGCTCTGGAGGAAAGCGCAAGTGCATGCCCGCATTCGAGACGAGGACTGACTCCCCTGGGGAGACTCCAGAAGTACCCCAAGATCCATGTCAGCACTGGAGAGGAATCCTCAGGTTCCGGCCCCGACTCCACACAAGGTCTTAGGCCCCGGCATCGACGGGAGAGGAATCCCGAGAGGCCCCCGAGGAACTCGCATGGGGACTGGCCTTTCCTGAGGCCACCAGAGCGGGTCCCTGAGGTCCCCGTCGTGAGTCGAGAGCACCTGCCGCAACTCGAGAAAATCCAGGAGGTTTTGCCCTCCAGGCGAGATGAGGCCCATTTCCGCTGAGGCTTCTCGAGGCCAATCACATCTAAACATTGGAACTGCCAAAGGGTCCTTCACACCCTTGCTGCAACTCAAGAAGTTCCCCGACATACCCGTCTCCACTCGAGAGGAAGCACGAGGTTCCCGCACACATCCAGGGGAGCCCCGTTTCCGCCTCCTAGGTCGAGATGAGGGATCCTTTCCCTGTTTCGTAGGGAAAGAATTCCCGGCGTTCCCGTCGCATCTCAAGAGGAGTCGCTCTCCACAGGAAAGGCGAGAGGAACTCCAGGGTCATGCCACCATTCCAAGAGTCCCCAAGAAGTGTCAGTCCATTCCAGAGGAACCTGTTTTCCCTGCACTGCCTTGACGTTCAAGCCGAGGATCGACTCCCACCACGTGTGCACGTGGGACAGCCTTGTGGGAAAGCCTCGTGGGAAAGCCTCGTGGGAAAGACTCGAGGGAAAACCATAGATCCTTTGATCCACGCGGTGGACTGCGTGAAACTGCTGCTACCGCTCTGGAGGAAAGCACAAGTGCATGCCCGCATTCGAGACGAGGACTGACTCCCCTGGGGAGACTCCAGAAGTACCCCAAGATCCATGGCAGCCCTGGAGAGGAATCCTCAGGTTCCGGCCCCGACTCCACACAAGGTCTTAGGCCCCGGCATCGACGGGAGAGGAATGCCGAGAGGCCCCCGAGGAACTCGCATGGGGACTGGCCTTTCCTGAGGCCACCAGAGCGTGTCCCTGAGGTCCCCGTCGTAAGTCGAGAGCACCTGCCGCAACTCGAGAAAATCCAGGAGGTTTTGCCCTCCAGGCGAGATGAGGCCCATTTCCGCTGAGGCTTCTAGAGGCCAATCACGTCAAACCACTGGAACTTCCAAAGGGTCCTTCACACCCTTGCTGCAACTCAAGAAGTTCCCCGACATACCCGTCTCCACTCGAGAGGAAGCATGTGGTGTAACGCACACATCCAGGGGAGACCCGTCTCCGCCTCCTAGCTCGAGATGAGGGATCCTTTCCCTGTTTCGTAGGGAAAGAATTCCCGGCGTTCCCGTCGCATCTCAAGAGGAGGCGCTCTCCACAGGAAAGGCGAGAGGAACTATAGGGTCGTGCCACCATTCCAAGAGTCCCCCAGATGTGTCAGTCCATTCCAGAGGAACCTGTTTTCCCTGCACTGACTTGACGTTCAAGCCGAGGATCGACTCCCACCACGTGTGCACGTGGGACAGCCCTGTGGGAAAGCCTCGTGGGAAAGCCTCGTGGGAAAGACTCGAGGGAAAACCATAGATCCTTTGATCCACGCGCCGGACTGCGTGACACTGCTGCTACCGCTCTGGAGGAAAGCGCAAGTCCATGCCCGCATTCGAGACGAGGAGTGACTCCCCTGGGGAGACTCCAGAAGTACCGCAAGATCCATGTCAGCACTGGAGAGGAATCCTCAGGTTCCGGCCCCGACTCCACACAAGGTCTTAGGCCCCGGCATCGACGGGAGAGGAATCCCCAGAGGCCCCCGAGGAACTCGCATGGGGACTGGCCTTTCCTGAGGCCACCAGAGCGGGTCCCTGAGGTCCCCGTCGTAAGTCGAGAGCACCTGCCGCAACTCGAGAAAATCGAGGAGGTTTTGCCCTCCAGGCGAGATGAGGCCCATTTCCGCTGAGGCTTCTCGAGGCCAATCACATCTAACCACTGGAACTTCCAAAGGGTCCTTCACACCCTTGCTGCAACTCAAGAAGTTCCCCGACATACCCGTCTCCACTCGAGAGGAAGCACGAGGTTCCCGCACACATCCAGGGGAGCCCCGTTTCCGCCTCCTAGCTCGAGATGAGGGATCCTTTCCCTGTTTCGAAGGGAAAGAATTCCCGGCGTTCCCGTCGCATCTCAAGAGGAGGCGCTCTCCACAGGAAAGGCGAGAGGAACTCCAGGGTCGTGCCACCATTCCAAGAGTCCCCCAGATGTGTCAGTCCATTCCAGAGGAACCTGTTTTCCCTGCACTGACTTGACGTTCAAGCCGAGGATCGACTCCCACCACGTGTGCACGTGGGACAGCCCTGTGGGAAAGCCTCGTGGGAAAGCCTCGTGGGAAAGACTCGAGGGAAAACCATAGATCCTTTGATCCACGTGGCGGACTGCGTGACAATGCTGCTACCGCTCTGGAGGAAAGCGCAAGTGCATGCCCGCATTCGAGACGAGGACTGACTCCCCTGGGGAGACTCCAGAAGTACCCCAAGATCCATGTCAGCACTGGAGAGGAATCCTCAGGTTCCGGCCCCGACTCCACACAAGGTCTTAGGCCCCGGCATCGACGGGAGAGGAATGCCGAGAGGCCCCCAAGGAACTCGCATGGGGACTGGCCTTTCCTGAGGCCACCAGAGCGGGTCCCTGAGGTCCCCATCGTAAGTCGAGAGCACCTGCCGCAACTCGAGAAAATCCAGGAGGTTTTGCCCTCCAGGCGAGATGAGGCCCATTTCCGCTGAGGCTTCTCGAGGCTAATCACGTCTAACCACTGGAACTTCCAAAGGGTCCTTCACACCCTTGCTGCAACTCAAGAAGTTCCCCGACATACCCGTCTGCACTCGAGAGGAAGCACGTGGTGTCCGCACACATTCAGGGGAGCCCCGTTTCCGCGTCCAGTTCGAGATGAGGGATCCTTTCCCTGTTTCGTAGGGAAAGAATTCCCGGTGTTCCCGTCGCATCTCAAGAGGAGGCGCTCTCCACAGGAAAGGCGAGAGGAACTCCAGGGTCGTGCCACCATTCCAAGAGTCCCCCAGATGTGTCAGTCCATTCCAGAGGAACCTGTTTTCCCTGCACTGCCTTGACGTTCAAGCCGAGGATCGACTCCCACCACGTGTGCACGTGGGACAGCCCTGTGGGAAAGCCTCGTGGGAAAGCCTCGTGGGAAAGACTCGAGGGAAAACCATAGATCCTTTGATCCACGCGGCGGACTGCGTGACACTGCTGCTACCGCTCTAGAGGAAAGCGCAAGTGCATGCCCGCATTCGAGACGAGGACTGACTCCCCTGGGGAGACTCCAGAAGTACCCCAAGATCCATGTCAGCACTGGAGAGGAATCCTCAGGTTCCGGCCCCGACTCCACACAAGGTCTTAGGCCCCGGCATCGACGGGAGAGGAATCCCGAGAGGCCCCCGAGGAACTCGCATGGGGACTGGCCTTTCCTGAGGCCACCAGAGCGGTTCCCTGAGGTTCCCGTCGTAAGTCGAGAGCACCTGCCGCAACTCGAGAAAATCCAGGAGGTTTTGCGCTCCAGGCGAGATGAGGCCCATTTCAGCTGATGCTTCTCGAGGCCAATCACGTCTAACCACTGGAACTTCCAAAGGGTCCTTCACACCCTTGCTGCAACTCAGGAAGTTCCACGACATACCCGTCTCCACTCGAGAGGAAGCACGTGGGTCCCGCACACATCCAGGGGAGCCCCGTTTCCGCCTCCTAGCTCGAGATGAGGGATCCTTTCCCTGTTTCGTAGGGAAAGAATTCCCGGCGTTCCCGTCGCATCTCAAGAGGAGGCGCTCTCCACAGGAAAGGCGAGAGGAACTCCAGGGTCGTGCCACCATTCCAAGAGACGCCCAGATGTGTCAGTCCATTCCAGAGGAACCTGTTTTCCCTGCACTGCCTTGACGTTCAAGCCGAGGATCGACTCCCACCACGTGTGCACGTGGGACAGCCCTTTGGGAAAGCCTCGTGGGAAAGCCTCGTGGGAAAGACTCGAGGGAAAACCATAGATCCTTTGATCCACGCGCCGGACTGCGTGACACTGCTGCTACCGCTCTGGAGGAAAGCGCAAGTCCATGCCCGCATTCGAGACGAGGAGTGACTCCCCTGGGGAGACTCCAGAAGTACCCCAAGATCCATGTCAGCACTGGAGAGGAATCCTCAGGTTCCGGCCCCGACTCCACACAAGGTCTTAGGCCCCGGCATCGACGGGAGAGGAATCCCCAGAGGCCCCCGAGGAACTCGCATGGGGACTGGCCTTTCCTGAGGCCACCAGAGCGGGTCCCTGAGGTCCCCGTCGTAAGTCGAGAGCACCTGCCGCAACTCGAGAAAATCCAGGAGGTTTTGCCGTCCAGGCGAGATGAGGCCCATTTCCGCTGAGGCTTCTCGAGGCCAATCACATCTAACCACTGGAACTTCCAAAGGGTCCTTCACACCCTTGCTGCAACTCAAGAAGTTCCCCGACATACCCGTCTCCACTCGAGAGGAAGCACGAGGTTCCCGCACACATCCAGGGGAGCCCCGTTTCCGCCTCCTAGCTCGAGATGAGGGATCCTTTCCCTGTTTCGAAGGGAAAGAATTCCCGGCGTTCCCGTCGCATCTCAAGAGGAGGCGCTCTCCACAGGAAAGGCGAGAGGAACTCCAGGGTCGTGCCACCATTCCAAGAGTCCCCCAGATGTGTCAGTCCATTCCAGAGGAACCTGTTTTCCCTGCACTGACTTGACGTTCAAGCCGAGGATCGACTCCCACCACGTGTGCACGTGGGACAGCCCTGTGGGAAAGCCTCGTGGGAAAGCCTCGTGGGAAAGACTCGAGGGAAAACCATAGATCCTTTGATCCACGTGGCGGACTGCGTGACAATGCTGCTACCGCTCTGGAGGAAAGCGCAAGTGCATGCCCGCATTCGAGACGAGGACTGACTCCCCTGGGGAGACTCCAGAAGTACCCCAAGATCCATGTCAGCACTGGAGAGGAATCCTCAGGTTCCGGCCCCGACTCCACACAAGGTCTTAGGCCCCGGCATCGACGGGAGAGGAATCCCGAGAGGCCCCCGAGGAACTCGCATGGGGACTGGCCTTTCCTGAGGCCACCAGAGCGGGTCCCTGAGGTCCCCATCGTAAGTCGAGAGCACCTGCCGCAACTCGAGAAAATCCAGGAGGTTTTGCCCTCCAGGCGAGATGAGGCCCATTTCCGCTGAGGCTTCTCGAGGCTAATCACGTCTAACCACTGGAACTTCCAAAGGGTCTTTCACACCCTTGCTGCAACTCAAGAAGTTCCCCGACATACCCGTCTGCACTCGAGAGGAAGCACGTGGTGTCCGCACACATTCAGGGGAGCCCCGTTTCCGCGTCCAGCTCGAGATGAGGGATCCTTTCCCTGTTTCGTAGGGAAAGAATTCCCGGTGTTCCCGTCGCATCTCAAGAGGAGGCGCTCTCCACAGGAAAGGCGAGAGGAACTCCAGGGTCGTGCCACCATTCCAAGAGTCCCCCAGATGTGTCAGTCCATTCCAGAGGAACCTGTTTTCCCTGCACTGCCTTGACGTTCAAGCCGAGGATCGACTCCCACCACGTGTGCACGTGGGACAGCCCTGTGGGAAAGCCTCGTGGGAAAGCCTCGTGGGAAAGACTCGAGGGAAAACCATAGATCCTTTGATCCACGCGGCGGACTGCGTGACACTGCTGCTACCGCTCTAGAGGAAAGCGCAAGTGCATGCCCGCATTCGAGACGAGGACTGACTCCCCTGGGGAGACTCCAGAAGTACCCCAAGATCCATGTCAGCACTGGAGAGGAATCCTCAGGTTCCGGCCCCGACTCCACACAAGGTCTTAGGCCCCGGCATCGACGGGAGAGGAATCCCGAGAGGCCCCCGAGGAACTCGCATGGGGACTGGCCTTTCCTGAGGCCACCAGAGCGGTTCCCTGAGGTTCCCGTCGTAAGTCGAGAGCACCTGCCGCAACTCGAGAAAATCCAGGAGGTTTTGCGCTCCAGGCGAGATGAGGCCCATTTCAGCTGATGCTTCTCGAGGCCAATCACGTCTAACCACTGGAACTTCCAAAGGGTCCTTCACACCCTTGCTGCAACTCAGGAAGTTCCACGACATACCCGTCTCCACTCGAGAGGAAGCACGTGGGTCCCGCACACATCCAGGGGAGCCCCGTTTCCGCCTCCTTGCTCGAGATGAGGGATCCTTTCCCTGTTTCGTAGGGAAAGAATTCCCGGCGTTCCCGTCGCATCTCAAGAGGAGGCGCTCTCCACAGGAAAGGCGAGAGGAACTCCAGGGTCGTGCCACCATTCCAAGAGTCCCCCAGATGTGTCAGTCCATTCCAGAGGAACCTGTTTTCCCTGCACTGCCTTGACGTTCAAGCCGAGGATCGACTCCCACCACGTGTGCACGTGGGACAGCCCTGTGGGAAAGCCTCGTGGGAAAGCCTCGTGGGAAAGACTCGAGGGAAAACCATAGATCCTTTGATCGACGCGGCGGACTGCGTGACACTGCTGCTACCGCTCTGGAGGAAAGCGCAAGTGCATGCCCGCATTCGAGACGAGGACTGACTCCCCTGGGGAGACTCCAGAAGTACCCCAAGATCCAGTTCAGCACTGGAGAGGAATCCTCAGGTTCCGGCCCCGACTCCACACAAGGTCTTAGGCCCCGGCATCGACGGGAGAGGAATCCCGAGAGGCCCCCGAGGAACTCGCATGGGGACTGGCCTTTCCTGAGGCCACCAGAGCGGGTCCCTGAGGTCCCCGTCGTAAGTCGAGAGCACCTGCCGCAACTCGAGAAAATCCAGGAGGTTTTGCCCTCCAGGCGAGATGAGGCCCATTTCCGCTGAGGCTTCTAGAGGCCAATCACGTCTAACCACTGGAAATTCCAAAGGGTCCTTCACACCCTTGCTGCAACTCAAGAAGTTCCCCGACATACCCGTCTCCACTCGAGAGGAAGCATGTGGTGTAACGCACACATACAGGGGAGACCCGTCTCCGCCTCCTAGCTCGAGATGAGGGATCCTTTCCCTGTTTCGTAGGGAAAGAATTCCCGGCGTTCCCGTCGCATCTCAAGAGGAGGCGCTCTCCACAGGAAAGGCGAGAGGAACTCCAGGGTCGTGCCACCATTCCAAGAGTCCCCCAGATGTGTCAGTCCATTCCAGAGGAACCTATTTTCCCTGCACTGCCTTGACGTTCAAGCCGAGGATCGACTCCCACCACGTGTGCACGTGGGACAGCCCTGTGGGAAAGCCTCGTGGGAAAGCCTCGTGGAAAAGACTCGAGGGAAAACCATAGATCCTTTGATCCACGAAGCGGACTGCGTGACACTGCTGCTACCGCTCTGGAGGAAAGCGCAAGTGCATGCCCGCATTCGAGACGAAGACTGACTCCCCTGGGGAGACTCCAGAATTACCCCAAGATCCATGTCAGCACTGGAGAGGAATCCTCAGGTTCCGGCCCCGACTCCACACAAGGACTTAGGCCGCGGCATCGACGGGAGAGGAATCCCCAGAGGCCCCCGAGGAACTCGCATGGGGACTGGCCTTTCCTGAGGCCACCAGAGTGGGTCCCTGAGGTCCCCGTCGTAAGTCGAGAGCACCTGCCGCAACTCGAGAAAATCCAGGAGGTTTTGCCCTCCAGGCGAGATGAGGCCCATTTCCGCTGAGGCTTCTCGAGGCTAATCACGTCTAACCACTGGAACTTCCAAAGGGTCCTTCACACCCTTGCTGCAACTCAAGAACTTCCCCGACATACCCGTCTCCACTCGAGAGGAAGCACGTGGGGTCCCGCACACATCCAGGGGAGCCCCGTTTCCGCCTCCTAGCTCGAGATGAGGGATCCTTTCCCTGTTTCGTAGGGAAAGAATTCCCGGCGTTCCCGTCGCATCTCAAGAGGAGGCGCTCTCCACAGGAAAGGCGAGAGGAACTCCAGGGTCGTGCCACCATTCCAAGAGTCCCCCAGATGTGTCAGTCCATTCCAGAGGAACCTGTTTTCCCTGCACTGCCTTGACGTTCAAGCCGAGGATCGACTCCCACCACGTGTGCACGTGGGACAGCCCTGTGGAAAGCCTCGTGGGAAAGCCTCGTGGGAAAGACTCGAGGGAAAACCATAGATCCTTTGATCCCCGCGGTGGACTGCGTGACACTGCTGCTACCGCTCTGGAGGAATGCGCAAGTGCATGCCCGCATTCGAGACGAGGACTGATTCCCCTGGGGAGACTCCAGAAGTACCCCAAGATCCATGTCAGCACTGGAGAGGAATCCTCAGGTTCCGGCCCCGACTCCACATAAGGTCTTAGGCCCCGGCATCGACGGGAGAGGAATCCCTAGAGGCCCCCAAGGAACTCGCATGGGGACTGGCCTTTCCTGAGGCCACCAGAGCGGGTCCCTGAGGTCCCCTTCGTAAGTCGAGAGCACCTGCCGCAACTCGAGAAAATCCAGGAGGTTTTGCCCTCCAGGCGAGATGAGGCCCATTTCCGCTGAGGCTTCTCTAGGCTAATCACGTCTAACCACTGGAACTTCCAAAGGGTCCTTCACACCCTTGCTGCAACTCAAGAAGTTCCCCGACATACCCGTCTCCACTCGAGAGGAAGCACGTGGGTCCCGCACACATCCAGGGGAGCCCCGTTTCCGCCTCCTAGCTCGAGATGAGGGATCCTTTCCCTGTTTCGAAGGGAAAGAATTCCCGGCGTTCCCGTCGCATCTCAAGAGGAGGCGCTCTCCACAGGAAAGGCGAGAGGAACTCCAGGGTCGTTCCACCATTCCAAGAGTCCCCCAGATGTGTCAGTCCATTACAGAGGAACCTGTTTTCCCTGCACTGACTTGACGTTCAAGCCGAGGATCGACTCCCACCACGTGTGCACGTGGGACAGCCCTGTGGGAAAGCCTCGTGGGAAAGCCTCGTGGGAAAGACTCGAGGGAAAACCATAGATCCTTTGATCCACGTGGCGGACTGCGTGACAATGCTGCTACCGCTCTGGAGGAAAGCGCAAGTGCATGCCCGCATTCGAGACGAGGACTGACTCCCCTGGGGAGACTCCAGAAGTACCCCAAGATCCATGTCAGCACTGGAGAGGAATCCTCAGGTTCCGGCCCCGACTCCACACAAGGTCTTAGGCCCCGGCATCGACGGGAGAGGAATCCCGAGAGGCCCCCGAGGAACTCGCATGGGGACTGGCCTTTCCTGAGGCCACCAGAGCGGTTCCCTGAGGTTCCCGTCGTAAGTCGAGAGCACCTGCCGCAACTCGAGAAAATCCAGGAGGTTTTGCGCTCCAGGCGAGATGAGGCCCATTTCAGCTGATGCTTCTCGAGGCCAATCACGTCTAACCACTGGAACTTCCAAAGGGTCCTTCACACCCTTGCTGCAACTCCGGAAGTTCCCCGACATACCCGTCTCCACTCGAGAGGAAGCACGTGGGTCCCGCACACATCCAGGGGAGCCCCGTTTCCGCCTCCTTGCTCGAGATGAGGGATCCTTTCCCTGTTTCGTAGGGAAAGAATTCCCGGCGTTCCCGTCGCATCTCAAGAGGAGGCGCTCTCCACAGGAAAGGCGAGAGGAACTCCAGGGTCGTTCCACCATTCCAAGAGTCCCCCAGATGTGTCAGTCCATTACAGAGGAACCTGTTTTCCCTGCACTGACTTGACGTTCAAGCCGAGGATCGACTCCCACCACGTGTGCACGTGGGACAGCCCTGTGGGAAAGCCTCGTGGGAAAGCCTCGTGGGAAAGACTCGAGGGAAAACCATAGATCCTTTGATCGACGCGGCGGACTGCGTGACACTGCTGCTACCGCTCTGGAGGAAAGCGCAAGTGCATGCCCGCATTCGAGACGAGGACTGACTCCCCTGGGGAGACTCCAGAAGTACCCCAAGATCCAGTTCAGCACTGGAGAGGAATCCTCAGGTTCCGGCCCCGACTCCACACAAGGTCTTAGGCCCCGGCATCGACGGGAGAGGAATCCCCAGAGGAACTCGCATGGGGAATGGCCTTTCCTGAGGCCACAAGAGCGGGTCCCTGAGGTCCTCGTCGTAAGTCGAGAGCACCTGCCGCAACTCGAGAAAATCCAGGAGGTTTTGCCCTCCAGGCGAGATGAGGCCCATTTCCGCTGAGGCTTCTCGAGGCTAATCACATCTAACCACTGGAACTTCCAAAGGGTCCTTCACACCCTTGCTGCAACTCAAGAAGGTCCGCGACATACCCGTCTCCACTCGAGAGGAAGCACGTGGGGTCCCGCACACATCCAGGGGAGCCCCGTTTCCGCCTCCTAGCTCGAGATGAGGGATCCTTTCCCTGTTTCGTAGGGAAAGAATTCCCGGCGTTCCCATCGCATCTCAAGAGGAGGCGCTCTCCACAGGAAAGGCGAGAGGAACTCCAGGGTCGTGACACCATTCCACGAGTCCCCCAGATGTGTCAGTCCATTCCAGAGGAACCTGTTTTCCCTGCACTGCATTGACGTTCAAGCCGAGGATCGACTCCCACCTCGTGTGCACGTGGGACAGCCCTGTGGGAAAGCCTCGTGGGAAAGCCTCGTGGGAAAGACTCGAGGGAAAAAAATAGATCCTTTGATCCACGCGGCGGACTGCGTGACACTGCTGCTACCGCTCTGGAGGAAAGCGCAAGTGCATGCCCGCATTCGAGACGAGGACTGACTCCCCTGGGGAGACTCCAGAAGTACCCCAAGATCCATGTCAGCACTGGAGAGGAATCCTCAGATTCCGGCCCCGACTCCACACAAGGTCTTAGGCCCCGGCATCGACGGGAGAGGAATCCCGAGACGCCCCCGAGGAACTCGCATGGGGACTGGCCTTTCCTGAGGCCACCAGAGTGGGTCCCTGAGGTCCCCGTCGTAAGTCGAGAGCACCTGCCGCAACTCGAGAAAATCCAGGAGGTTTTGCCCTCCAGGCGAGATGAGGCCCATTTCCGCTGAGGCTTCTCGAGGCTAATCACGTCTAACCACTGGAACTTCCAAAGGGTCCTTCACACCCTTGCTGCAACTCAAGAACTTCCCCGACAAAGCCGTCTCCACTCGAGAGGAAGCACGTGGGGTCCCGCACACATCCAGGGGAGCCCCGTTTCCGCCTCCTAGCTCGAGATAAGGGATCCTTTCCCTGTTTCGTAGGGAAAGAATTCCCGGCGTTCCCGTCGCATCTCAAGAGGAGGCGCTCTCCACAGGAAAGGCGAGAGGAACTCCAGGGTCGTGCCACCATTCCAAGAGTCCCCCAGATGTGTCAGTCCATTCCAGAGGAACCTGTTTTCCCTGCACTGCCTTGACGTTGAAGCCGAGGATCGACTCCCACCACGTGTGCACGTGGGACAGCCCTGTGGAAAGCCTCGTGGGAAAGCCTCGTGGGAAAGACTCGAGGGAAAACCATAGATCCTTTGATCCCCGCGGCGGACTGCGTGACACTGCTGCTACCGCTCTGGAGGAAAGCGCAAGTGCATGCCCGCATTCGAGACGAGGACTGACTCCCCTGGGGAGACTCCAGAAGTACCCCAAGATCCATGTCAGCACTGGAGAGGAATCCTCAGGTTCCGGCCCCGACTCCACACAAGGTCTTAGGCCCCGGCATCGACGGGAGAGGAATCCCCAGAGGCCCCCGAGGAACTCGCATGGGGACTGGCCTTTCCTGAGGCCACCAGAGCGGGTCCCTGAGGTCCCCGTCGTGAGTCGAGAGCACCTGCCGCAACTCGAGAAAATCCAGGAGGTTTTGCCCTCCAGGCGAGATGAGGCCCATTTCCGCTGAGGCTTCTCGAGGCCAATCACATCTAAACATTGGAACAGCCAAAGGGTCCTTCACACCCTTGCTGCAACTCAAGAAGTTCCCCGACATACCCGTCTCCACTCGAGAGGAAGCACGAGGTTCCCGCACACATCCAGGGGAGCCCCGTTTCCGCCTCCTAGCTCGAGATGAGGGATCCTTTCCCTGTTTCGTAGGGAAAGAATTCCCGGCGTTCCCGTCGCATCTCAAGAGGAGTCGCTCTCCACAGGAAAGGCGAGAGGAACTCCAGGGTCATGCCACCATTCCAAGAGTCCCCAAGAAGTGTCAGTCCATTCCAGAGGAACCTGTTTTCCCTGCACTGCCTTGACGTTCAAGCCGAGGATCGACTCCCACCACGTGTGCACGTGGGACAGCCTTGTGGGAAAGCCTCGTGGGAAAGCCTCGTGGGAAAGACTCGAGGGAAAACCATAGATCCTTTGATCCACGCGGTGGACTGCGTGACACTGCTGCTACCGCTCTGGAGGAAAGCGCAAGTGCATGCCCGCATTCGAGACGAGGAGTGACTCCCCTGGGGAGACTCCAGAAGTACCCCAAGATCCATGGCAGCCCTGGAGAGGAATCCTCAGGTTCCGGCCCCGACTCCACACAAGGTCTTAGGCCCCGGCATCGACGGGAGAGGAATGCCGAGAAGCCCCCGAGGAACTCGCATGGGGACTGGCCTTTCCTGAGGCCACCAGAGCGGGTCCCTGAGGTCCCCGTCGTAAGTCGAGAGCACCTGCCGCAACTCGAGAAAATCCAGGAGGTTTTGCCCTCCAGGCGAGATGAGGCCCATTTCCGCTGAGGCTTCTAGAGGCCAATCACGTCAAACCACTGGAACTTCCAAAGGGTCCTTCACACCCTTGCTGCAACTCAAGAAGTTCCCCGACATACCCGTCTCCACTCGAGAGGAAGCATGTGGTGTAACGCACACATCCAGGGGAGACCCGTCTCCGCCTCCTAGCTCGAGATGAGGGATCCTTTCCCTGTTTCGTAGGGAAAGAATTCCCGGCGTTCCCGTCGCATCTAAAGAGGAGGCGCTCTCCACAGGAAAGGCGAGAGGAACTCCAGGGTCGTGCCACCATTCCAAGAGACGCCCAGATGTGTCAGTCCATTCCAGAGGAACCTGTTTTCCCTGCACTGCCTTGACGTTCAAGCCGAGGATCGACTCCCACCACGTGTGCACGTGGGACAGCCCTGTGGGAAAGCCTCGTGGGAAAGCCTCGTGGGAAAGACTCGAGGGAAAACCATAGATCCTTTGATCCACGCGCCGGACTGCGTGACACTGCTGCTACCGCTCTGGAGGAAAGCGCAAGTCCATGCCCGCATTCGAGACGAGGAGTGACTCCCCTGGGGAGACTCCAGAAGTACCCCAAGATCCATGTCAGCACTGGAGAGGAATCCTCAGGTTCCGGCCCCGACTCCACACAAGGTCTTAGGCCCCGGCATCGACGGGAGAGGAATCCCCAGAGGCCCCCGAGGAACTCGCATGGGGACTGGCCTTTCCTGAGGCCACCAGAGCGGGTCCCTGAGGTCCACGTCGTAAGTCGAGAGCACCTGCCGCAACTCGAGAAAATCCAGGAGGTTTTGCCCTCCAGGCGAGATGAGGCCCATTTCCGCTGAGGCTTCTCGAGGCCAATCACATCTAACCACTGGAACTTCCAAAGGGTCCTTCACACCCTTGCTGCAACTCAAGAAGTTCCCCGACATACCCGTCTCCACTCGAGAGGAAGCACGAGGTTCCCGCACACATCCAGGGGAGCCCCGTTTCCGCCTCCTAGCTCGAGATGAGGGATCCTTTCCCTGTTTCGAAGGGAAAGAATTCCCGGCGTTCCCGTCGCATCTCAAGAGGAGGCGCTCTCCACAGGAAAGGCGAGAGGAACTCCAGGGTCGTGCCACCATTCCAAGAGTCCCCCAGATGTGTCAGTCCATTCCAGAGGAACCTGTTTTCCCTGCACTGACTTGACGTTCAAGCCGAGGATCGACTCCCACCACGTGTGCACGTGGGACAGCCCTGTGGGAAAGCCTCGTGGGAAAGCCTCGTGGGAAAGACTCGAGGGAAAACCATAGATCCTTTGATCCACGTGGCGGGCTGCGTGACAATGCTGCTACCGCTCTGGAGGAAAGCGCAAGTGCATGCCCGCATTCGAGACGAGGACTGACTCCCCTGGGGAGACTCCAGAAGTACCCCAAGATCCATGTCAGCACTGGAGAGGAATCCTCAGGTTCCGGCCCCGACTCCACACAAGGTCTTAGGCCCCGGCATCGACGGGAGAGGAATCCCGAGAGGCCCCCGAGGAACTCGCATGGGGACTGGCCTTTCCTGAGGCCACCAGAGCGGGTCCCTGAGGTCCCCATCGTAAGTCGAGAGCACCTGCCGCAACTCGAGAAAATCCAGGAGGTTTTGCCCTCCAGGCGAGATGAGGCCCATTTCCGCTGAGGCTTCTCGAGGCTAATCACGTCTAACCACTGGAACTTCCAAAGGGTCCTTCACACCCTTGCTGCAACTCAAGAAGTTCCCCGACATACCCGTCTGCACTCGAGAGGAAGCACGTGGTGTCCGCACACATTCAGGGGAGCCCCGTTTCCGCGTCCAGCTCGAGATGAGGGATCCTTTCCCTGTTTCGTAAGGAAAGAATTCCCGGCGTTCCCGTCGCATCTCAAGAGGAGGCGCTCTCCACAGGAAAGGCGAGAGGAACTCCAGGGTCGTGCCACCATTCCAAGAGTCCCCCAGATGTGTCAGTCCATTCCAGTGGAACCTGTTTTCCCTGCACTGCCTTGACGTTCAAGCCGAGGATCGACTCCCACCACGTGTGCACGTGGGATAGCCCTGTGGGAAAGCCTCGTGGGAAAGCCTCGTGGGAAAGACTCGAGGGAAAACCATAGATCCTTTGATCGACGCGGCGGACTGCGTGACACTGCTGCTACCGCTCTAGAGGAAAGCGCAAGTGCATGCCGGCATTCGAGACGAGGACTGACTCCCCTGAGGAGACTCCAGAAGTACCCCAAGATCCATGTCAGCACTGGAGAGGAATCCTCAGGTTCCGGCCCCGACTCCACACAAGGTCTTAGGCCCCGGCATCGACGGGAGAGGAATCCCGAGAGGCCCCCGAGGAACTCGCATGGGGACTGGCCTTTCCTGAGGCCACCAGAGCGGTTCCCTGAGGTTCCCGTCGTAAGTCGAGAGCACCTGCCGCAACTCGAGAAAATCCAGGAGGTTTTGCGCTCCAGGCGAGATGAGGCCCATTTCAGCTGATGCTTCTCGAGGCCAATCACGTCTAACCACTGGAACTTCCAAAGGGTCCTTCACACCCTTGCTGCAACTCAGGAAGTTCCACGACATACCCGTCTCCACTCGAGAGGAAGCACGTGGGTCCCGCACACATCCAGGGGAGCCCCGTTTCCGCCTCCTAGCTCGAGATGAGGGATCCTTTCCCTGTTTCGTAGGGAAAGAATTCCCGGCGTTCCCGTCGCATCTCAAGAGGAGGCGCTCTCCACAGGAAAGGCGAGAGGAACTCCAGGGTCGTGCCACCATTCCAAGAGACGCCCAGATGTGTCAGTCCATTCCAGAGGAACCTGTTTTCCCTGCACTGCCTTGACGTTCAAGCCGAGGATCGACTCCCACCACGTGTGCACGTGGGACAGCCCTGTGGGAAAGCCTCGTGGGAAAGCCTCGTGGGAAAGACTCGAGGGAAAACCATAGATCCTTTGATCCACGCGCCGGACTGCGTGACACTGCTGCTACCGCTCTGGAGGAAAGCGCAAGTGCATGCCCGCATTCGAGACGAGGACTGACTCCCCTGGGGAGACTCCAGAAGTACCCCAAGATCCAGTTCAGCACTGGAGAGGAATCCTCAGGTTCCGGCCCCGACTCCACACAAGGTCTTAGGCCCCGGCATCGACGGGAGAGGAATCCCCAGAGGAACTCGCATGGGGAATGGCCTTTCCTGAGGCCACAAGAGCGGGTCCCTGAGGTCCTCGTCGTAAGTCGAGAGCACCTGCCGCAACTCGAGAAAATCCAGGAGGTTTTGCCCTCCAGGCGAGATGAGGCCCATTTCCGCTGAGGCTTCTCGAGGCTAATCACATCTAACCACTGGAACTTCCAAAGGGTCCTTCACACCCTTGCTGCAACTCAAGAAGGTCCGCGACATACCCGTCTCCACTCGAGAGGAAGCACGTGGGGTCCCGCACACATCCAGGGGAGCCCCGTTTCCGCCTCCTAGCTCGAGATGAGGGATCCTTTCCCTGTTTCGTAGGGAAAGAATTCCCGGCGTTCCCATCGCATCTCAAGAGGAGGCGCTCTCCACAGGAAAGGCGAGAGGAACTCCAGGGTCGTGACACCATTCCACGAGTCCCCCAGATGTGTCAGTCCATTCCAGAGGAACCTGTTTTCCCTGCACTGCCTTGACGTTCAAGCCGAGGATCGACTCCCACCACGTGTGCACGTGGGACAGCCCTGTGGGAAAGCCTCGTGGGAAAGCCTCGTGGGAAAGACTCGAGGGAAAACCATAGATCCTTTGATCCACGCGCCGGACTGCGTGACACTGCTGCTACCGCTCTGGAGGAAAGCGCAAGTGCATGCCCGCATTCGAGACGAGGACTGACTCCCCTGGGGAGACTCCAGAAGTACCCCAAGATCCAGTTCAGCACTGGAGAGGAATCCTCAGGTTCCGGCCCCGACTCCACACAAGGTCTTAGGCCCCGGCATCGACGGGAGAGGAATCCCCAGAGGAACTCGCATGGGGAATGGCCTTTCCTGAGGCCACAAGAGCGGGTCCCTGAGGTCCTCGTCGTAAGTCGAGAGCACCTGCCGCAACTCGAGAAAATCCAGGAGGTTTTGCCCTCCAGGCGAGATGAGGCCCATTTCCGCTGAGGCTTCTCGAGGCTAATCACATCTAACCACTGGAACTTCCAAAGGGTCCTTCACACCCTTGCTGCAACTCAAGAAGGTCCGCGACATACCCGTCTCCACTCGAGAGGAAGCACGTGGGGTCCCGCACACATCCAGGGGAGCCCCGTTTCCGCCTCCTAGCTCGAGATGAGGGATCCTTTCCCTGTTTCGTAGGGAAAGAATTCCCGGCGTTCCCATCGCATCTCAAGAGGAGGCGCTCTCCACAGGAAAGGCGAGAGGAACTCCAGGGTCGTGACACCATTCCACGAGTCCCCCAGATGTGTCAGTCCATTCCAGAGGAACCTGTTTTCCCTGCACTGCATTGACGTTCAAGCCGAGGATCGACTCCCACCTCGTGTGCACGTGGGACAGCCCTGTGGGAAAGCCTCGTGGGAAAGCCTCGTGGGAAAGACTCGAGGGAAAAAAATAGATCCTTTGATCCACGCGGCGGACTGCGTGACACTGCTGCTACCGCTCTGGAGAAAAGCGCAAGTGCATGCCCGCATTCGAGACGAGGACTGACTCCCCTGGGGAGACTCCAGAAGTACCCCAAGATCCATGTCAGCACTGGAGAGGAATCCTCAGGTTCCGGCCCCGACTCCACACAAGGTCTTAGGCCCCGGCATCGACGGGAGAGGAATCCCGAGATGCCCCCGAGGAACTCGCATGGGGACTGGCCTTTCCTGAGGCCACCAGAGCGGGTCCCTGAGGTCCCCGTCGTAAGTCGAGAGCACCTGCCGCAACTCGAGAAAATCCAGGAGGTTTTGCCCTCCAGGCGAGATGAGGCCCATTTCCGCTGAGGCTTCTAGAGGCCAATCACGTCTAACCACTGGAAATTCCAAAGGGTCCTTCACACCCTTGCTGCAACTCAAGAAGTTCCCCGACATACCCGTCTCCACTCGAGAGGAAGCATGTGGTGTAACGCACACATCCAGGGGAGACCCGTCTCCGCCTCCTAGCTCGAGATGAGGGATCCTTTCCCTGTTTCGTAGGGAAAGAATTCCCGGCGTTCCCGTCGCATCTCAAGAGGAGGCGCTCTCCACAGGAAAGGCGAGAGGAACTCCAGGGTGGTGCCACCATTCCAAGAGTCCCCCAGATGTGTCAGTCCATTCCAGAGGAACCTATTTTCCCTGCACTGCCTTGACGTTCAAGCCGAGGATCGACTCCCACCACGTGTGCACGTGGGACAGCCCTGTGGGAAAGCCTCGTGGGAAAGCTTCGTGGAAAAGACTCGAGGGAAAACCATAGATCCTTTGATCCACGAAGCGGACTGCGTGACACTGCTGCTACCGCTCTGGAGGAAAGCGCAAGTGCATGCCCGCATTCGAGACGAAGACTGACTCCCCTGGGGAGACTCCAGAAGTACCCCAAGATCCATGTCAGCACTGGAGAGGAATCCTCAGGTTCCGGCCCCGACTCCACACAAGGACTTAGGCCGCGGCATCGACGGGAGAGGAATCCCCAGAGGCCCCCGAGGAACTCGCATGGGGACTGGCCTTTCCTGAGGCCACCAGAGTGGGTCCCTGAGGTCCCCGTCGTAAGTCGAGAGCACCTGCCGCAACTCGAGAAAATCCAGGAGGTTTTGCCCTCCAGGCGAGATGAGGCCCATTTCCACTGAGGCTTCTCGAGGCTAATCACGTCTAACCACTGGAACTTCCAAAGGGTCCTTCACACCCTTGCTGCAACTCAAGAACTTCCCCGACATACCCGTCTCCACTCGAGAGGAAGCACGTGGGGTCCCGCACACATCCAGGGGAGCCCCGTTTCCGCCTCCTAGCTCGAGATGAGGGATCCTTTCCCTGTTTCGTAGGGAAAGAATTCCCGGCGTTCCCGTCGCATCTCAAGAGGAGGCGCTCTCCACAGGAAAGGCGAGAGGAACTCCAGGGTCGTGCCACCATTCCAAGAGTCCCCCAGATGTGTCAGTCCATTCCAGAGGAACCTGTTTTCCCTGCACTGCCTTGACGTTGAAGCCGAGGATCGACTCCCACCACGTGTGCACGTGGGACAGCCCTGTGGAAAGCCTCGTGGGAAAGCCTCGTGGGAAAGACTCGAGGGAAAACCATAGATCCTTTGATCCCCGCGGCGGACTGCGTGACACTGCTGCTACCGCTCTGGAGGAAAGCGCAAGTGCATGCCCGCATTCGAGACGAGGACTGACTCCCCTGGGGAGACTCCAGAAGTACCCCAAGATCCATGTCAGCACTGGAGAGGAATCCTCAGGTTCCGGCCCCGACTCCACACAAGGTCTTAGGCCCCGGCATCGACGGGAGAGGAATCCCCAGAGGCCCCCGAGGAACTCGCATGGGGACTGGCCTTTCCTGAGGCCACCAGAGCGGGTCCCTGAGGTCCCCGTCGTGAGTCGAGAGCACCTGCCGCAACTCGAGAAAATCCAGGAGGTTTTGCCCTCCAGGCGAGATGAGGCCCATTTCCGCTGAGGCTTCTCGAGGCCAATCACATCTAAACATTGGAACTGCCAAAGGGTCCTTCACACCCTTGCTGCAACTCAAGAAGTTCCCCGACATACCCGTCTCCACTCGAGAGGAAGCACGAGGTTCCCGCACACATCCAGGGGAGCCCCGTTTCCGCCTCCTAGCTCGAGATGAGGGATCCTTTCCCTGTTTCGTAGGGAAAGAATTCCCGGCGTTCCCGTCGCATCTCAAGAGGAGTCGCTCTCCACAGGAAAGGCGAGAGGAACTCCAGGGTCATGCCACCATTCCAAGAGTCCCCAAGAAGTGTCAGTCCATTCCAGAGGAACCTGTTTTCCCTGCACTGCCTTGACGTTCAAGCCGAGGATCGACTCCCACCACGTGTGCACGTGGGACAGCCTTGTGGGAAAGCCTCGTGGGAAAGCCTCGTGGGAAAGACTCGAGGGAAAACCATAGATCCTTTGATCCACGCGGTGGACTGCGTGACACTGCTGCTACCGCTCTGGAGGAAAGCGCAAGTGCATGCCCGCATTCGAGACGAGGACTGACTCCCCTGGGGAGACTCCAGAAGTACCCCAAGATCCATGGCAGCCCTGGAGAGGAATCCTCAGGTTCCGGCCCCGACTCCACACAAGGTCTTAGGCCCCGGCATCGACGGGAGAGGAATGCCGAGAGGCCCCCGAGGAACTCGCATGGGGACTGGCCTTTCCTGAGGCCACCAGAGCGGGTCCCTGAGGTCCCCGTCGTAAGTCGAGAGCACCTGCCGCAACTCGAGAAAATCCAGGAGGTTTTGCCCTCCAGGCGAGATGAGGCCCATTTCCGCTGAGGCTTCTAGAGGCCAATCACGTCAAACCACTGGAACTTCCAAAGGGTCCTTCACACCCTTGCTGCAACTCAAGAAGTTCCCCGACATACCCGTCTCCACTCGAGAGGAAGCATGTGGTGTAACGCACACATCCAGGGGAGACCCGTCTCCGCCTCCTAGCTCGAGATGAGGGATCCTTTCCCTGTTTCGTAGGGAAAGAATTCCCGGCGTTCCCGTCGCATCTCAAGAGGAGGCGCTCTCCACAGGAAAGGCGAGAGGAACTCCAGGGTCGTGCCACCATTCCAAGAGACGCCCAGATGTGTCAGTCCATTCCAGAGGAACCTGTTTTCCCTGCACTGCCTTGACGTTCAAGCCGAGGATCGACTCCCACCACGTGTGCACGTGGGACAGCCCTGTGGGAAAGCCTCGTGGGAAAGCCTCGTGGGAAAGACTCGAGGGAAAACCATAGATCCTTTGATCCACGCGCCGGACTGCGTGACACTGCTGCTACCGCTCTGGAGGAAAGCGCAAGTCCATGTCCGCATTCGAGACGAGGAGTGACTCCCCTGGGGAGACTCCAGAAGTACCCCAAGATCCATGTCAGCACTGGAGAGGAATCCTCAGGTTCCGGCCCCGACTCCACACAAGGTCTTAGGCCCCGGCATCGACGGGAGAGGAATCCCCAGAGGCCCCCGAGGAACTCGCATGGGGACTGGCCTTTCCTGAGGCCACCAGAGCGGGTCCCTGAGGTCCCCGTCGTAAGTCGAGAGCACCTGCCGCAACTCGAGAAAATCCAGGAGGTTTTGCCCTCCAGGCGAGATGAGGCCCATTTCCGCTGAGGCTTCTCGAGGCCAATCACATCTAACCACTGGAACTTCCAAAGGGTCCTTCACACCCTTGCTGCAACTCAAGAAGTTCCCCGACATACCCGTCTCCACTCGAGAGGAAGCACGAGGTTCCCGCACACATCCAGGGGAGCCCCGTTTCCGCCTCCTAGCTCGAGATGAGGGATCCTTTCCCTGTTTCGAAGGGAAAGAATTCCCGGCATTCCCGTCGCATCTCAAGAGGAGGCGCTCTCCACAGGAAAGGCGAGAGGAACTCCAGGGTCGTGCCACCATTCCAAGAGTCCCCCAGATGTGTCAGTCCATTCCAGAGGAACCTGTTTTCCCTGCACTGACTTGACGTTCAAGCCGAGGATCGACTCCCACCACGTGTGCACGTGGGACAGCCCTGTGGGAAAGCCTCGTGGGAAAGCCTCGTGGGAAAGACTCGAGGGAAAACCATAGATCCTTTGATCCACGCGGCGGACTGCCTGACACTGCTGCTACCGCTCTGGAGGAACTCGCAAGTGCATGCCCGCATTCGAGACGAGGACTGACTCCCCTGGGGAGACTCCAGAAGTACCCCAAGATCCATGTCAGCACTGGAGAGGAATCCTCAGGTTCCGGCCCCGACTCCACACAAGGTCTTAGGCCCCGGCATCGACGGGAGAGGAATCCCGAGAGGCCCCCGAGGAACTCGCAGGGGGACTGGCCTTTCCTGAGGCCACCAGAGCGGGTCCCTGAGGTCCCCATCGTAAGTCGAGAGAACCTGCCGCAACTCGAGAAAATCCAGGAGGTTTTGCCCTCCAGGCGAGATGAGGCCCATTTCCGCTGAGGCTTCTCGAGGCTAATCACGTCTAACCACTGGAACTTCCAAAGGGTCCTTCACACCCTTGCTGCAACTCAAGAAGTTCCCCGACATACCCGTCTGCACTCGAGAGGAAGCACGTGGTGTCCGCACACATTCAGGGGAGCCCCGTTTCCGCATCCAGCTCGAGATGAGGGATCCTTTCCCTGTTTCGTAGGGAAAGAATTCCCGGTGTTCCCGTCGCATCTCAAGAGGAGGCGCTCTCCACAGGAAAGGCGAGAGGAACTCCAGGGTCGTGCCACCATTCCAAGAGTCCCCCAGATGTGTCAGTCCATTCCAGAGGAACCTGTTTTCCCTGCACTGCCTTGACGTTCAAGCCGAGGATCGACTCCCACCACGTGTGCACGTGGGACAGCCCTGTGGGAAAGCCTCGTGGGAAAGCCTCGTGGGAAAGACTCGAGGGAAAACCATAGATCCTTTGATCCACGCGGCGGACTGCGTGACACTGCTGCTACTGCTCTAGAGGAAAGCGCAAGTGCATGCCCGCATTCGAGACGAGGACTGACTCCCCTGGGGAGACTCCAGAAGTACCCCAAGATCCATGTCAGCACTGGAGAGGAATCCTCAGGTTCCGGCCCCGACTCCACACAAGGTCTTAGGCCCCGGCATCGACGGGAGAGGAATCCCGAGAGGCCCCCGAGGAACTCGCATGGGGACTGGCCTTTCCTGAGGCCACCAGAGCGGTTCCCTGAGGTTCCCGTCGTAAGTCGAGAGCACCTGCCGCAACTCGAGAAAATCCAGGAGGTTTTGCGCTCCAGGCGAGATGAGGCCCATTTCAGCTGATGCTTCTCGAGGCCAATCACGTCTAACCACTGGAACTTCCAAAGGGTCCTTCACACCCTTGCTGCAACTCAGGAAGTTCCACGACATACCCGTCTCCACTCGAGAGGAAGCACGTGGGTCCCGCACACATCCAGGGGAGCCCCGTTTCCGCCTCCTTGCTCGAGATGAGGGATCCTTTCCCTGTTTCGTAGGGAAAGAATTCCCGGCGTTCCCATCGCATCTCAAGAGGAGGCGCTCTCCACAGGAAAGGCGAGAGGAACTCCAGGGTCGTGCCACCATTCCAAGAGTCCCCCAGATGTGTCAGTCCATTCCAGAGGAACCTGTTTTCCCTGCACTGCCTTGACGTTCAAGCCGAGGATCGACTCCCACCACGTGTGCACGTGGGACAGCCCTGTGGGAAAGCCTCGTGGGAAAGCCTCGTGGGAAAGACTCGAGGGAAAACCATAGATCCTTTGATCGACGCGGCGGACTGCGTGACACTGCTGCTACCGCTCTGGAGGAAAGCGCAAGTGCATGCCCGCATTCGAGACGAGGACTGACTCCCCTGGGGAGACTCCAGAAGTACCCCCAGATCCAGTTCAGCACTGGAGAGGAATCCTCAGGTTCCGGCCCCGACTCCACACAAGGTCTTAGGCCCCGGCATCGACGGGAGAGGAATCCCCAGAGGAACTCGCATGGGGAATGGTCTTTCCTGAGGCCACAAGAGCGGGTCCCTGAGGTCCTCGTCGTAAGTCGAGAGCACCTGCTGCAACTCGAGAAAATCCAGGAGGTTTTGCCCTCCAGGCGAGATGAGGCCCATTTCCGCTGAGGCTTCTCGAGGCCAATCACATCTAACCACTGGAACTTCCAAAGGGTCCTTCACACCCTTGCTGCAACTCAAGAAGTTCCCCGACATACCCGTCTCCACTCGAGAGGAAGCACGTGGTGTCCCGCACACATCCAGGGGAGCCCCGTTTCCGCCTCCTAGCTCGAGATGAGGGATCCTTTCCCTGTTTCGTAGGGAAAGAATTCCCGGCGTTCCCGTCGCATCTCAAGAGGAGGCGCTCTCCACAGGAAAGGCGAGAGGAACTCCAGGGTCATGCCACCATTCCAAGAGTCCCCAAGAAGTGTCAGTCCATTCCAGAGGAACCTGTTTTCCCTGCACTGCCTTGACGTTCAAGCCGAGGATCGACTCCCACCACGTGTGCACGTGGGACAGCCCTGTGGGAAAGCCTCGTGGGAAAGCCTCGTGGGAAAGACTCGAGGGAAAACCATAGATCCTTTGATCCACGCGGCGGACTGCGTGACACTGCTGCTACCGCTCTGGAGGAAAGCGCAAGTGCATGCCCGCATTCGAGACGAGGACTGACTCCCCTGGGGAGACTCCAGAAGTACCCCAAGATCCATGGCAGCCCTGGAGAGGAATCCTCAGGTTCCGGCCCCGACTCCACACAAGGTCTTAGGCCCCGGCATCGACGGGAGAGGAATGCCGAGAGGCCCCCGAGGAACTCGCATGGGGACTGGCCTTTCCTGAGGCCACCAGAGCGGGTCCCTGAGGTCCCCGTCGTAAGTCGAGAGCACCTGCCGCAACTCGAGAAAATCCAGGAGGTTTTGCCCTCCAGGCGAGATGAGTCCCATTTCCGCTGAGGCTTCTCGAGGCCAATCACATCTAACCACTGGAACTTCCAAAGGGTCCTTCACACCCTTGCTGCAACTCAAGAAGTTCCCCGACATACCCGTCTCCACTCGAGAGGAAGCACGTGGGGTCCCGCACACATTCAGGGGAGACCCGTTTCCGCCTCCTAGCTCGAGATGAGGGATCCTTTCCCTGTTTCGTAGGGAAAGAATTCCCGGCGTTCCCGTCGCATCTCAAGAGGAGGCGCTCTCCACAGGAAAGGCGAGAGGAACTCCAGGGTCATGCCACCATTCCAAGAGTCCCCAAGAAGTGTCAGTCCATTCCAGAGGAACCTGTTTTCCCTGCACTGCCTTGACGTTCAAGCCGAGGATCGACTCCCACCACGTGTGCACCTGGGACAGCCCTGTGGGAAAGCCTCGTGGGAAAGCCTCGTGGGAAAGACTCGAGGGAAAACCATAGATCTTTTGATCCACGCGGCGGACTGCCTGCCACCGCTGCTACCGCTCTGGAGGAAAGCGCAAGTGCATGCCCACATTCGAGACGAGGACTGACTCCCCTGGGGAGACTCCAGAAGTACCCCAAGATCCATGTCAGCACTGGAGAGGAATCCTCAGGTTCCGGCCCCGACTCCACACAAGGTCTTAGGCCCCGGCATCGACGGGAGAGGAATCCCGAGAGGCCCCCGAGGAACTCGCATGGGGACTGGCCTTTCCTGAGGCCACCAGAGCGGGTCCCTGAGGTCCCCGTCCAAAGTCGAGAGCACCTGCCGCAACTCGAGAAAATCCAGGAGGTTTTGCCCTCCAGGCGCGATGAGGCCCATTTCCGCTGAGGCTTCTCGAGGCTAATCACGTCTAACCACTGGAACTTCCAAAGGGTCCTTCACACCCTTGCTGCAACTCAAGAAGTTCCCCGACATACCCGTCTCCACTCGAGAGGAAGCACGTGGGTCCCGCACACATCCAGGGGAGCCCCGTTTCCGCCTCCTTGCTCGAGATGAGGGATCCTTTCCCTGTTTCGTAGGGAAAGAATTCCCGGCGTTCCCGTCGCATCTCAAGAGGAGGCGCTCTCCACAGGAAAGGCGAGAGGAACTCCAGGGTCGTGCCACCATTCCAAGAGTCCCCCAGATGTGTCAGTCCATTCCAGAGGAACCTGTTTTCCCTGCACTGCCTTGACGTTCAAGCCGAGGATCGACTCCCACCACGTGTGCACGTGGGACAGCCCTGTGGGAAAGCCTCGTGGGAAAGCCTCGTGGGAAATACTCGAGGGAAAACCATAGATCCTTTGATCCACGCGGCGGACTGCGTGACCTTGCTGCTACCGCTCTGGAGGAAAGCGCAAGTGCATGCCCGCATTCGAGACGAGGACTGACTCCCCTGGGGAGACTCCAGAAGTACCCCAAGATCCAGTTCAGCACTGGAGAGGAATCCTCAGGTTCCGGCCCCGACTCCACACAAGGTCTTAGGCCCAGGCATCGACGGGAGAGGAATCCCCAGAGGAACTCGCATGGGGACTGGCCTTTCCTGAGGCCACCAGAGCGGGTCCCTGAGGTCCCCGTCGTAAGTCGAGAGCACCTGCCGCAACTCAAGAAAATCCAGGAGGTTTTGCCCTCCAGGCGAGATGAGGCTCATTTCCGCTGAGGCTTCTCGAGGCTAATCACGTCTAAACACTGGAACTTCCAAAGAGTCCTTCACACCCTTGCTGCAACTCAAGAAGGTCCCCGACATACCCGTCTGCACTCGAGAGGAAGCACGTGGGGTCCCGCACACATCCAGGGGGCCCCGTTTCCGCTTCCTAGCTCGAGATGAGGGATCCTTTCCGTGTTTCGTAGGGAAAGAATTCCCGGCGTTCCCGTCGCATCTCAAGAGGAGGCTCTCTCCACAGGAAAGGCGAGAGGAACTCCAGGGTCGAGACACCATTCCAAGAGTCCCCCAGATGTGTCAGTCCATTCCAGAGGAACCTGTTTTCCCTGCACTGCCTTGACGTTAAAGCCGAGGATCGACTCCCACTACGTGTGCACGTGGGACAGCCCTGTGGGAAAGCCTCGTGGGAACGCCTCGTGGGAAAGACTCGAGGAAAAAACATAGATCCTTTGATCCATGCGGCGGACTGCGTGACACTGCTGCTACCGCTCTGGAGGAAAGCGCAAGTGCGTGCCCGCATTCGAGACGAGGACTGACTCCCCTGGGGAGACTCCAGAAGTACCCCAAGATCCATGTCAGCACTGGAGAGGAATCCTCAGGTTCCGGCCCCGACTCCACACAAGGTCTTAGGCCCCGGCATTGACGGGAGAGGAATCCCCAGAGGAACTCGCATGGGGAATGGCCTTTCCTGAGGCCACCAGAGCGGGTCCCTGAGGTCCTCGTCGTAAGTCGAGAGCACCAGCCGCAACTCGAGAAAATCCAGGAGGTTTTGCCCTCCAGGCGAGATGAGGCCCATTTCCGCTGAGGCTTCTCGAGGCTAATCACATCTAACTACTGGAACTTCCAAAGGGTCCTTCACACCCTTGCTGCAACTCAAGAAGTTCCCCGACATACCCGTCTCCACTCGAGAGGAAGCACGTGGGGTCCCGCACACATCCAGGGGAGCCCCGTTTCCGCCTCCTAGCTCGAGATGAGGGATCCTTTCCCTGTTTCGTAGGGAAAGAATTCCCGGCGTTCCCATCGCATCTCAAGAGGAGGCGCTCTCCACAGGAAAGGCGAGAGGAACTCCAGGGTCCTGAAACCATTCCACGAGTCCCCCAGATGTGTCAGTCCATTCCAGAGGAACCTGTTTTCCCTGCACTGCATTGACGTTCAAGCCGAGGATCGACTCCCACCACGTGTGCACGTGGGACAGCCCTGTGGGAAAGCCTCGTGGGAAAGCCTCGTGGGAAAGACTCGAGGGAAAACCATAGATCCTTTGATCCACGCGGCGGACTGCGTGACACTGCTGCTACCGCTCTGGAGGAAAGCGCAAGTGCATGCCCGCATTCGAGACGAGGACTGACTCCCCTGGGGAGACTCCAGAAGTACCCCAAGATCCATGTCAGCACTGGAGAGGAATCCTCAGGTTCCGGCCAAGAATCCACACAAGGTCTTAGGCCCCGGCATCGACGGGAGAGGAATCCCGAGAGGCCCCCGAGTAACTCGCATGGGGACTGGCCTTTCCTGAGGCCACCAGAGCGGGTCCCTGAGGTCCCCGTCGTAAGTCGAGAGCACCTGCCGCAACTCGAGAAAATCCAGGAGGTTTTGCCCTCGAGGCGAGATGAGGCCCATTTCCGCTGAGGCTTCTCGAGGCAAATCACGTCTAACCACTGGAACTTCCAAAGGGTCCTTCACACCCTTGCTGCAACTCAAGAAGTTCCCCGACATACCCGTCTCCACTCGAGAGGAAGCATGTGGTGTCCCGCACACATCCAGGGGAGACCCGTCTCCGCCTCCTAGCTCGAGATGAGGGATCCTTTCCCTTTTTCGTAGGGAAAGAATTCCCGGCGTTCCCGTCGCATCTCAAGAGGAGGCGCTCTCCACAGGAAAGGCGAGAGGAACTCCAGGGTCGTGCCACCATTCAAAGAGTCCCCCAGATGTGTCAGTCCATTCCAGAGGAACCTGTTTTCCCTGCACTGCCTTGACGTTCAAGCCGAGGATCGACTCCCACCACGTGTGCACGTGGGACAGCCCTGTGGGAAAGCCTCGTGGGAAAGCCTCGTGGGAAAGACTCGAGGGAAAACCATAAATCCTTTGATCCACGCGCCGGACTGCGTGACACTGCTGCTACCGCTCTGGAGGAAAGCGCAAGTGCATGCCCGCATTCGAGACGAGGACTGACTCCCCTGGGGAGACTCCAGAAGTACCCCAAGATCCATGTCAGCACTGGAGAGGAATCCTCAGGTTCCGGCCCCGACTCCACACAAGGTCTTAGGCCCCGGCATCGACGGAAGAGGAATCCCGAGAGGCCCCCGAGGAACTCGCATGGGGACTGGCCTTTCCTGAGGCCACCAGAGCGGGTCCCTGAGGTCCCCGTCGTAAGTCGAGAGCACCTGCCGCAACTCGAGAAAATCGAGGAGGTTTTGCCCTCCAGGCGAGATGAGGCCCATTTCCGCTGAGGCTTCTCGAGGCCAATCACATCAAACCATTGGAACTTCCAAAGGGTCCTTCACACCCTTGCTGCAACTCAAGAAGTTCCCCGACATACCCGTCTCCACTCGAGAGGAAGCACGTGGTGTCCCGCACACATCCAGGGGAGCCCCGTTTCCGCCTCCTAGCTCGAGATGAGGGATCCTTTCCCTGTTTCGTAGGGAAAGCATTCCCGGCGTTCCCGTCGCAACTCAAGAGGAGGCGCTCTCCACAGGAAAGGCGAGAGGAACTCCAGGGTCGTGCCACCATTCCAAGAGTCCCCCAGATGTGTCAGCCCATTCCAGAGGAACCTGTTTTCCCTGCACTGCCTTGACGTTCAAGCCGAGGATCGACTCCCACCACGTGTGCACGTGGGACAGCCCTGTGGGAAAGCCTCGTGGGAAAGCCTCGTGGGAAAGACTCGAGGGAAAACCATAGATCCTTTGATCCACGTGCGGACTGCGTGACACTGCTGCTACCGCTCTGGAGGAAAGCGCAAGTGCATGCCCGCATTCGAGACGAGGACTGACTCCCCTGGGGAGACTCCAGAAGTACCCCAAGATCCATGTCAGCACTGGAGAGGAATCCTCAGGTTCCGGCCCCGACTCCACACAAGGTCTTAGGCCCCCGCATCGACGGGAGAGGTATCCCGAGCGGCCCCCGAGGAACTCGCATGGGGACTGGCCTTTCCTGAGGCCACCAGAGCGGGTCCCTGAGGTTCCCGTCGTAAGTCGAGAGCACCTGCTGCAACTAGAGAAAATCCAGGAGGTTTTGCCCTCCAGGCGAGATGAGGCCCATTTCCGCTGTGGCTTCTCGAGGCCAATCACATTTAACTACTGGAACTTTCAAAGGGTCCTTCACACCCTTGCTGCAAATCAAGAAGTTCCCCGACATACCGGTCTCCACTCGAGAGGAAGCACGTGGTGTCCCGCACACATCCAGGGGAGCCCCGTTTCCGCCTCCTAGCTCGAGATGAGGGATCCTTTCCCTGTTTCGTAGGGAAAGAATTCCCGGCGTTCCCGTCGCATCTCAAGAGGAGGCGCTATCCACAGGAAAGGCGAGAGGAACTCCAGGGTCGTGCCACCATTCCAAGAGACGCCCAGATGTGTCAGTCCATTCCAGAGGAACCTGTTTTCCCTGCACTGCCTTGACGTTCAAGCCGAGGATCGACTCCCACCACGTGTGCACGTGGGACAGCCCTGTGGGAAAGCCTCGTGGGAAAGCCTCGTGGGAAAGACTCGAGGGAAAACCATAGATCCTTTGATCCACGCGCCGGACTGCGTGACACTGCTGCTACCGCTCTGGAGGAAAGCGCAAGTCCATGTCCGCATTCGAGACGAGGAGTGACTCCCCTGGGGAGACTCCAGAAGTACCCCAAGATCCATGTCAGCACTGGAGAGGAATCCTCAGGTTCCGGCCCCGACTCCACACAAGGTCTTAGGCCCCGGCATCGACGGGAGAGGAATCCCCAGAGGCCCCCGAGGAACTCGCATGGGGACTGGCCTTTCCTGAGGCCACCAGAGCGGGTCCCTGAGGTCCCCGTCGTAAGTCGAGAGCACCTGCCGCAACTCGAGAAAATCCAGGAGGTTTTGCCCTCCAGGCGAGATGAGGCCCATTTCCGCTGAGGCTTCTCGAGGCCAATCACATCTAACCACTGGAACTTCCAAAGGGTCCTTCACACCCTTGCTGCAACTCAAGAAGTTCCCCGACATACCCGTCTCCACTCGAGAGGAAGCACGAGGTTCCCGCACACATCCAGGGGAGCCCCGTTTCCGCCTCCTAGCTCGAGATGAGGGATCCTTTCCCTGTTTCGAAGGGAAAGAATTCCCGGCATTCCCGTCGCATCTCAAGAGGAGGCGCTCTCCACAGGAAAGGCGAGAGGAACTCCAGGGTCGTGCCACCATTCCAAGAGTCCCCCAGATGTGTCAGTCCATTCCAGAGGAACCTGTTTTCCCTGCACTGACTTGACGTTCAAGCCGAGGATCGACTCCCACCACGTGTGCACGTGGGACAGCCCTGTGGGAAAGCCTCGTGGGAAAGCCTCGTGGGAAAGACTCGAGGGAAAACCATAGATCCTTTGATCCACGCGGCGGACTGCCTGACACTGCTGCTACCGCTCTGGAGGAACTCGCAAGTGCATGCCCGCATTCGAGACGAGGACTGACTCCCCTGGGGAGACTCCAGAAGTACCCCAAGATCCATGTCAGCACTGGAGAGGAATCCTCAGGTTCCGGCCCCGACTCCACACAAGGTCTTAGGCCCCGGCATCGACGGGAGAGGAATCCCGAGAGGCCCCCGAGGAACTCGCAGGGGGACTGGCCTTTCCTGAGGCCACCAGAGCGGGTCCCTGAGGTCCCCATCGTAAGTCGAGAGAACCTGCCGCAACTCGAGAAAATCCAGGAGGTTTTGCCCTCCAGGCGAGATGAGGCCCATTTCCGCTGAGGCTTCTCGAGGCTAATCACGTCTAACCACTGGAACTTCCAAAGGGTCCTTCACACCCTTGCTGCAACTCAAGAAGTTCCCCGACATACCCGTCTGCACTCGAGAGGAAGCACGTGGTGTCCGCACACATTCAGGGGAGCCCCGTTTCCGCATCCAGCTCGAGATGAGGGATCCTTTCCCTGTTTCGTAGGGAAAGAATTCCCGGTGTTCCCGTCGCATCTCAAGAGGAGGCGCTCTCCACAGGAAAGGCGAGAGGAACTCCAGGGTCGTGCCACCATTCCAAGAGTCCCCCAGATGTGTCAGTCCATTCCAGAGGAACCTGTTTTCCCTGCACTGCCTTGACGTTCAAGCCGAGGATCGACTCCCACCACGTGTGCACGTGGGACAGCCCTGTGGGAAAGCCTCGTGGGAAAGCCTCGTGGGAAAGACTCGAGGGAAAACCATAGATCCTTTGATCCACGCGGCGGACTGCGTGACACTGCTGCTACTGCTCTAGAGGAAAGCGCAAGTGCATGCCCGCATTCGAGACGAGGACTGACTCCCCTGGGGAGACTCCAGAAGTACCCCAAGATCCATGTCAGCACTGGAGAGGAATCCTCAGGTTCCGGCCCCGACTCCACACAAGGTCTTAGGCCCCGGCATCGACGGGAGAGGAATCCCGAGAGGCCCCCGAGGAACTCGCATGGGGACTGGCCTTTCCTGAGGCCACCAGAGCGGTTCCCTGAGGTTCCCGTCGTAAGTCGAGAGCACCTGCCGCAACTCGAGAAAATCCAGGAGGTTTTGCGCTCCAGGCGAGATGAGGCCCATTTCAGCTGATGCTTCTCGAGGCCAATCACGTCTAACCACTGGAACTTCCAAAGGGTCCTTCACACCCTTGCTGCAACTCAGGAAGTTCCACGACATACCCGTCTCCACTCGAGAGGAAGCACGTGGGTCCCGCACACATCCAGGGGAGCCCCGTTTCCGCCTCCTTGCTCGAGATGAGGGATCCTTTCCCTGTTTCGTAGGGAAAGAATTCCCGGCGTTCCCATCGCATCTCAAGAGGAGGCGCTCTCCACAGGAAAGGCGAGAGGAACTCCAGGGTCGTGCCACCATTCCAAGAGTCCCCCAGATGTGTCAGTCCATTCCAGAGGAACCTGTTTTCCCTGCACTGCCTTGACGTTCAAGCCGAGGATCGACTCCCACCACGTGTGCACGTGGGACAGCCCTGTGGGAAAGCCTCGTGGGAAAGCCTCGTGGGAAAGACTCGAGGGAAAACCATAGATCCTTTGATCGACGCGGCGGACTGCGTGACACTGCTGCTACCGCTCTGGAGGAAAGCGCAAGTGCATGCCCGCATTCGAGACGAGGACTGACTCCCCTGGGGAGACTCCAGAAGTACCCCCAGATCCAGTTCAGCACTGGAGAGGAATCCTCAGGTTCCGGCCCCGACTCCACACAAGGTCTTAGGCCCCGGCATCGACGGGAGAGGAATCCCCAGAGGAACTCGCATGGGGAATGGTCTTTCCTGAGGCCACAAGAGCGGGTCCCTGAGGTCCTCGTCGTAAGTCGAGAGCACCTGCTGCAACTCGAGAAAATCCAGGAGGTTTTGCCCTCCAGGCGAGATGAGGCCCATTTCCGCTGAGGCTTCTCGAGGCCAATCACATCTAACCACTGGAACTTCCAAAGGGTCCTTCACACCCTTGCTGCAACTCAAGAAGTTCCCCGACATACCCGTCTCCACTCGAGAGGAAGCACGTGGTGTCCCGCACACATCCAGGGGAGCCCCGTTTCCGCCTCCTAGCTCGAGATGAGGGATCCTTTCCCTGTTTCGTAGGGAAAGAATTCCCGGCGTTCCCGTCGCATCTCAAGAGGAGGCGCTCTCCACAGGAAAGGCGAGAGGAACTCCAGGGTCATGCCACCATTCCAAGAGTCCCCAAGAAGTGTCAGTCCATTCCAGAGGAACCTGTTTTCCCTGCACTGCCTTGACGTTCAAGCCGAGGATCGACTCCCACCACGTGTGCACGTGGGACAGCCCTGTGGGAAAGCCTCGTGGGAAAGCCTCGTGGGAAAGACTCGAGGGAAAACCATAGATCCTTTGATCCACGCGGCGGACTGCGTGACACTGCTGCTACCGCTCTGGAGGAAAGCGCAAGTGCATGCCCGCATTCGAGACGAGGACTGACTCCCCTGGGGAGACTCCAGAAGTACCCCAAGATCCATGGCAGCCCTGGAGAGGAATCCTCAGGTTCCGGCCCCGACTCCACACAAGGTCTTAGGCCCCGGCATCGACGGGAGAGGAATGCCGAGAGGCCCCCGAGGAACTCGCATGGGGACTGGCCTTTCCTGAGGCCACCAGAGCGGGTCCCTGAGGTCCCCGTCGTAAGTCGAGAGCACCTGCCGCAACTCGAGAAAATCCAGGAGGTTTTGCCCTCCAGGCGAGATGAGTCCCATTTCCGCTGAGGCTTCTCGAGGCCAATCACATCTAACCACTGGAACTTCCAAAGGGTCCTTCACACCCTTGCTGCAACTCAAGAAGTTCCCCGACATACCCGTCTCCACTCGAGAGGAAGCACGTGGGGTCCCGCACACATTCAGGGGAGACCCGTTTCCGCCTCCTAGCTCGAGATGAGGGATCCTTTCCCTGTTTCGTAGGGAAAGAATTCCCGGCGTTCCCGTCGCATCTCAAGAGGAGGCGCTCTCCACAGGAAAGGCGAGAGGAACTCCAGGGTCATGCCACCATTCCAAGAGTCCCCAAGAAGTGTCAGTCCATTCCAGAGGAACCTGTTTTCCCTGCACTGCCTTGACGTTCAAGCCGAGGATCGACTCCCACCACGTGTGCACCTGGGACAGCCCTGTGGGAAAGCCTCGTGGGAAAGCCTCGTGGGAAAGACTCGAGGGAAAACCATAGATCTTTTGATCCACGCGGCGGACTGCCTGCCACCGCTGCTACCGCTCTGGAGGAAAGCGCAAGTGCATGCCCACATTCGAGACGAGGACTGACTCCCCTGGGGAGACTCCAGAAGTACCCCAAGATCCATGTCAGCACTGGAGAGGAATCCTCAGGTTCCGGCCCCGACTCCACACAAGGTCTTAGGCCCCGGCATCGACGGGAGAGGAATCCCGAGAGGCCCCCGAGGAACTCGCATGGGGACTGGCCTTTCCTGAGGCCACCAGAGCGGGTCCCTGAGGTCCCCGTCCAAAGTCGAGAGCACCTGCCGCAACTCGAGAAAATCCAGGAGGTTTTGCCCTCCAGGCGCGATGAGGCCCATTTCCGCTGAGGCTTCTCGAGGCTAATCACGTCTAACCACTGGAACTTCCAAAGGGTCCTTCACACCCTTGCTGCAACTCAAGAAGTTCCCCGACATACCCGTCTCCACTCGAGAGGAAGCACGTGGGTCCCGCACACATCCAGGGGAGCCCCGTTTCCGCCTCCTTGCTCGAGATGAGGGATCCTTTCCCTGTTTCGTAGGGAAAGAATTCCCGGCGTTCCCGTTGCATCTCAAGAGGAGGCGCTCTCCACAGGAAAGGCGAGAGGAACTCCAGGGTCGTGCCACCATTCCAAGAGTCCCCCAGATGTGTCAGTCCATTCCAGAGGAACCTGTTTTCCCTGCACTGCCTTGACGTTCAAGCCGAGGATCGACTCCCACCACGTGTGCACGTGGGACAGCCCTGTGGGAAAGCCTCGTGGGAAAGCCTCGTGGGAAATACTCGAGGGAAAACCATAGATCCTTTGATCCACGCGGCGGACTGCGTGACCTTGCTGCTACCGCTCTGGAGGAAAGCGCAAGTGCATGCCCGCATTCGAGACGAGGACTGACTCCCCTGGGGAGACTCCAGAAGTACCCCAAGATCCAGTTCAGCACTGGAGAGGAATCCTCAGGTTCCGGCCCCGACTCCACACAAGGTCTTAGGCCCAGGCATCGACGGGAGAGGAATCCCCAGAGGAACTCGCATGGGGACTGGCCTTTCCTGAGGCCACCAGAGCGGGTCCCTGAGGTCCCCGTCGTAAGTCGAGAGCACCTGCCGCAACTCAAGAAAATCCAGGAGGTTTTGCCCTCCAGGCGAGATGAGGCTCATTTCCGCTGAGGCTTCTCGAGGCTAATCACGTCTAAACACTGGAACTTCCAAAGAGTCCTTCACACCCTTGCTGCAACTCAAGAAGGTCCCCGACATACCCGTCTGCACTCGAGAGGAAGCACGTGGGGTCCCGCACACATCCAGGGGGCCCCGTTTCCGCCTCCTAGCTCGAGATGAGGGATCCTTTCCGTGTTTCGTAGGGAAAGAATTCCCGGCGTTCCCGTCGCATCTCAAGAGGAGGCTCTCTCCACAGGAAAGGCGAGAGGAACTCCAGGGTCGAGACACCATTCCAAGAGTCCCCCAGATGTGTCAGTCCATTCCAGAGGAACCTGTTTTCCCTGCACTGCCTTGACGTTAAAGCCGAGGATCGACTCCCACTACGTGTGCACGTGGGACAGCCCTGTGGGAAAGCCTCGTGGGAACGCCTCGTGGGAAAGACTCGAGGAAAAAACATAGATCCTTTGATCCATGCGGCGGACTGCGTGACACTGCTGCTACCGCTCTGGAGGAAAGCGCAAGTGCGTGCCCGCATTCGAGACGAGGACTGACTCCCCTGGGGAGACTCCAGAAGTACCCCAAGATCCATGTCAGCACTGGAGAGGAATCCTCAGGTTCCGGCCCCGACTCCACACAAGGTCTTAGGCCCCGGCATCGACGGGAGAGGAATCCCCAGAGGAACTCGCATGGGGAATGGCCTTTCCTGAGGCCACCAGAGCGGGTCCCTGAGGTCCTCGTCGTAAGTCGAGAGCACCTGCCGCAACTCGAGAAAATCCAGGAGGTTTTGCCCTCCAGGCGAGATGAGGCCCATTTCCGCTGAGGCTTCTCGAGGCTAATCACATCTAACTACTGGAACTTCCAAAGGGTCCTTCACACCCTTGCTGCAACTCAAGAAGTTCCCCGACATACCCGTCTCCACTCGAGAGGAAGCACGTGGGGTCCCGCACACATCCAGGGGAGCCCCGTTTCCGCCTCCTAGCTCGAGATGAGGGATCCTTTCCCTGTTTCGTAGGGAAAGAATTCCCGGCGTTCCCATCGCATCTCAAGAGGAGGCGCTCTCCACAGGAAAGGCGAGAGGAACTCCAGGGTCCTGAAACCATTCCACGAGTCCCCCAGATGTGTCAGTCCATTCCAGAGGAACCTGTTTTCCCTGCACTGCATTGACGTTCAAGCCGAGGATCGACTCCCACCACGTGTGCACGTGGGACAGCCCTGTGGGAAAGCCTCGTGGGAAAGCCTCGTGGGAAAGACTCGAGGGAAAACCATAGATCCTTTGATCCACGCGGCGGACTGCGTGACACTGCTGCTACCGCTCTGGAGGAAAGCGCAAGTGCATGCCCGCATTCGAGACGAGGACTGACTCCCCTGGGGAGACTCCAGAAGTACCCCAAGATCCATGTCAGCACTGGAGAGGAATCCTCAGGTTCCGGCCAAGAATCCACACAAGGTCTTAGGCCCCGGCATCGACGGGAGAGGAATCCCGAGAGGCCCCCGAGTAACTCGCATGGGGACTGGCCTTTCCTGAGGCCACCAGAGCGGGTCCCTGAGGTCCCCGTCGTAAGTCGAGAGCACCTGCCGCAACTCGAGAAAATCCAGGAGGTTTTGCCCTCGAGGCGAGATGAGGCCCATTTCCGCTGAGGCTTCTCGAGGCAAATCACGTCTAACCACTGGAACTTCCAAAGGGTCCTTCACACCCTTGCTGCAACTCAAGAAGTTCCCCGACATACCCGTCTCCACTCGAGAGGAAGCATGTGGTGTCCCGCACACATCCAGGGGAGACCCGTCTCCGCCTCCTAGCTCGAGATGAGGGATCCTTTCCCTTTTTCGTAGGGAAAGAATTCCCGGCGTTCCCGTCGCATCTCAAGAGGAGGCGCTCTCCACAGGAAAGGCGAGAGGAACTCCAGGGTCGTGCCACCATTCAAAGAGTCCCCCAGATGTGTCAGTCCATTCCAGAGGAACCTGTTTTCCCTGCACTGCCTTGACGTTCAAGCCGAGGATCGACTCCCACCACGTGTGCACGTGGGACAGCCCTGTGGGAAAGCCTCGTGGGAAAGCCTCGTGGGAAAGACTCGAGGGAAAACCATAAATCCTTTGATCCACGCGCCGGACTGCGTGACACTGCTGCTACCGCTCTGGAGGAAAGCGCAAGTGCATGCCCGCATTCGAGACGAGGACTGACTCCCCTGGGGAGACTCCAGAAGTACCCCAAGATCCATGTCAGCACTGGAGAGGAATCCTCAGGTTCCGGCCCCGACTCCACACAAGGTCTTAGGCCCCGGCATCGACGGAAGAGGAATCCCGAGAGGCCCCCGAGGAACTCGCATGGGGACTGGCCTTTCCTGAGGCCACCAGAGCGGGTCCCTGAGGTCCCCGTCGTAAGTCGAGAGCACCTGCCGCAACTCGAGAAAATCGAGGAGGTTTTGCCCTCCAGGCGAGATGAGGCCCATTTCCGCTGAGGCTTCTCGAGGCCAATCACATCAAACCATTGGAACTTCCAAAGGGTCCTTCACACCCTTGCTGCAACTCAAGAAGTTCCCCGACATACCCGTCTCCACTCGAGAGGAAGCACGTGGTGTCCCGCACACATCCAGGGGAGCCCCGTTTCCGCCTCCTAGCTCGAGATGAGGGATCCTTTCCCTGTTTCGTAGGGAAAGCATTCCCGGCGTTCCCGTCGCAACTCAAGAGGAGGCGCTCTCCACAGGAAAGGCGAGAGGAACTCCAGGGTCGTGCCACCATTCCAAGAGTCCCCCAGATGTGTCAGCCCATTCCAGAGGAACCTGTTTTCCCTGCACTGCCTTGACGTTCAAGCCGAGGATCGACTCCCACCACGTGTACACGTGGGACAGCCCTGTGGGAAAGCCTCGTGGGAAAGCCTCGTGGGAAAGACTCGAGGGAAAACCATAGATCCTTTGATCCACGTGCGGACTGCGTGACACTGCTGCTACCGCTCTGGAGGAAAGCGCAAGTGCATGCCCGCATTCGAGACGAGGACTGACTCCCCTGGGGAGACTCCAGAAGTACCCCAAGATCCATGTCAGCACTGGAGAGGAATCCTCAGGTTCCGGCCCCGACTCCACACAAGGTCTTAGGCCCCCGCATCGACGGGAGAGGTATCCCGAGCGGCCCCCGAGGAACTCGCATGGGGACTGGCCTTTCCTGAGGCCACCAGAGCGGGTCCCTGAGGTTCCCGTCGTAAGTCGAGAGCACCTGCTGCAACTAGAGAAAATCCAGGAGGTTTTGCCCTCCAGGCGAGATGAGGCCCATTTCCGCTGTTGCTTCTCGAGGCCAATCACATTTAACTACTGGAACTTTCAAAGGGTCCTTCACACCCTTGCTGCAAATCAAGAAGTTCCCCGACATACCGGTCTCCACTCGAGAGGAAGCACGTGGTGTCCCGCACACATCCAGGGGAGCCCCGTTTCCGCCTCCTAGCTCGAGATGAGGGATCCTTTCCCTGTTTCGTAGGGAAAGAATTCCCGGCGTTCCCGTCGCATCTCAAGAGGAGGCGCTATCCACAGGAAAGGCGAAAGGAACTCCAGGGTCATGCCACCATTCCAAGAGTCCCCCAGATGTGTCAGTCCATTCCAGAGGAACCTGTTTTCCCTGCACTGCCTTGACGTTCAAGCCGAGGATCGACTCCCACCACGTGTGCACGTGGGACAGCCCTGTGGGAAAGCCTTGTGGGAAAGCCTCGTGGGAAAGACTCGAGGGAAAACCATAGATCCTTTGATCCACGCGGCGGACTGCGTGACACTGCTGCTACCGCTCTGGAGGAAAGTGCAAGTGCATGCCCGCATTCGAGACGAGGCCTGACTCCCCTGGGGAGACTCCAGAAGTACCCCAAGATCCATGTCAGCACTGGAGAGGAATCCTCAGTTTCCGGCCCCGACTCCACACAAGGTCTTAGGCCCCGGCATCGACGGGAGAGGAATCCCCCGAGGAACTCGCATGGGGACTGGCCTTTCCTGAGGCCACCAGAGCGGGGCCCTGAGGTCCCCGTCGTAAGTCGAGAGCACCTGCCGCAACTCGAGAAAATCCAGGAGGTTTTGCCCTACAGGCGAGATGAGGCCCATTTCTGCTGAGGCTTCTCGAGGCTTATCACTTCTAAATACTGGAACTTCCAACGGGTCCTTCACACCCTTGCTGCGACTAAAGAAGTTCCTCAACATACCCGTCTCCACTCCAGAGGAAGCACGTGGGGTCCCGCACTCATCCAGGGGAGCACCGTTTCTGCCTCCTAGCTCGAGATGAGGGATCCTTTCCCTGTTTCATAGGGAAAGAATTTCCGGCGTTCCCGTCGCATCTTAAGTGGAGGTGCTCTCCACAGGAAAGGGGAGAGGAACTCCAGGGTCGTGCCACCATTCCAAGAGACCCCCAGATATGTCAGTCCATTACAGAGGAACCTGTTTTCCCTGCACTGCCTTGACGTTCAAACCGAGGATCGACTCCCACCACGTGTGAACGTGGGACAGCCCTGTGGGAAAGACTCGTGGGAAAGCCTCGTGGGAAAGACTTGAGGGAAAACCATAGATCCTTTGATCCACGCGGCGGACTGCGTGACACTGCTGCTACCGCTCTGGAGGAAAGCGCAAGTGCATGCCCGCATTCGAGACGAGGACTGACTCCCCTGGGGAGACTCCAGAAGTACCCCAAGATCCATGTCAGCACTGGAGAGGAATCCTCAGGTTCCGGCCCCGACTCCACACAAGGTCTTAGGCCCCGGCATCGAAGGGAGAGGAATCCCGAGAGGCCCCCGAGGAACTCGCATGGGGACTGGCCTTTCCTGAGGCCACCAGAGCGGGTCCCTGAGGTCCCCGTCCAAAGTTGAGAGCACCTGCCGCAACTCGAGAAAATCCAGGAGGTTTTGCCCTCCAGGCGAGATGAGGCCCATTTCCGCTGAGGCTTCTCGAGGCTAATCACATCTAACCACTGGAACTTCCAAAGGGTCCTTCACACCCTTGCTGCAACTCAAGAAGGTCCCCGACATACCCGTCTCCACTCGAGAGGAAGCACGTGGGGTCCCGCAAACATCCAGGGGAGCCCCGTTTCCGCCTCCTAGCTCGAGATGAGGGATCCTTTCCCTGTTTCGTAGGGAAAGAATTCCCGGCGTTCCCGTCGCATCTCAAGAGGAGGCGCTCTCCACAGGAAAGGCGAGAGGAACTCCAGGGTCATGCCACAATTCCACGAGTCCCCCAGATGTGTCAGTCCATTCCAGCGGAACCTGTTTTCCCTGCACTGCCTTGACGTTCAAGCCGAGGATCGACTCCCACCACGTGTGCACGTGGGACAGCCCTGTGGGAAAGCCTCGTGGGAAAGCCTCGTGGGAAAGACTCGAGGGAAAACCATAGATCCTTTGATCCACGCGGCGGACTGCGTGACACTGCTGCTACCGCTCTGGAGGAAAGCGCAGGTGCATGCCCGCATTCGAGACGAGGACTGACTCCCTTGGGGAGACTCCAGAAGTACCCCATGATCCATGTCAGCACTGGAGAGGAATCCTCAGGTTCCGGCCCCGACTCCACACAAGGTCTTAGGCCCCGGCATCGACGGGAGAGGAATCCCGAGAGGCCCCCGAGGAACTCGCATGGGGACTGGCCTTTCCTGAGGCCACCAGAGCGGGTCCCTGAGGTCCCCGTCGTAATTCGAGAGCACCTGCCGCAACTCGAGAAAATCCAGGAGGTTTTGCCCTCCAGGCGAGTTGAGGCCCATTTCCGCTGAGGCTTCTCGAGGCTAATCACGTCTAACCACTGGAACTTCCAAAGGGTCCTTCACACCCTTGCTGCAACTCAAGAAGTTCCCCGACATACCCGTCTCCACTCGAGAGGAAGCACGTGGGTCCCGCACACATCCAGGGGAGCCCCGTTTCCGCCTCCTAGCTCGAGATGAGGGATCCTTTCCCTGTTCCATAGGGAAAGAATTCCCGGCGTTCCCGTCGCATCTCAAGAGGAGGCGCTCTCCACAGGAAAGGCGAGAGGAACTCCAGGGTCGTGCCACCATTCCAAGAGTCCCCCAGATGTGTCAGTCCATTCCAGAGGAACCTGTTTTCCCCGCACTGCCTTGACGTTCAAGCCGAGGATCGACACCCACCACGTGTGCACGTGGGACAGCCCTGTGGGAAAGCCTCGTGGGAAAGCCTCGTGGGAAAGACTCGAGGGAAAACCATAGATCCTTTGATCCACGCGGCGGACTGCGTGACACTGCTGCTACCGCTCTGCAGGAAAGCGCAAGTGCATGCCCGCAATCGAGACGACGACTGACTCCCCTGGGGAGACTCCAGAAGTACCCCAAGATCCATGTCAGCACTGGAGAGGAATCCTCAGGTTCCGGCCCCGACTCCACACAAGGTCTTAGGCCCCGGCATCGACGGGAGAGGAATCCCCAGAGGCCCCCGAGGAACTCGCATGGGGACTGGCCTTTCCTGAGGCCACCAGAGCGGGTCCCTGAGGTCCCCGTCGTAAGTCGAGAGCACCTGCCGCAACTCGAGAAAATCCAGGAGGTTTTGCCCTCCAGGCGAGATGAGGCTCATTTCCGCTGAGGCTTCTCGAGGCTAATCACATCTAACCACTGGAACTTCCAAAGGGTCCTTCACACCCTTGCTGCAACTCAAGAAGTTCCCCGACATACCCGTCTCCACTCGAGAGGAAGCACGTGGTGTCCCGCCCACATCCAGGGGAGCTCCGTTTCCGACTCCTAGCTCGAGTGAGGGATCCTTTCCCTGTTTCGTAGGGAAAGAATTCCCGGCGTTCCCGTCGCATCTCAAGAGGAGGCGCTCTCCACAGGAAAGGCGAGAGGAACTCCAGGGTCGTGCCACCATTCCAAGAGTCCCCCAGATTTGTCAGTCCATTCCAGAGGAACCTGTTTTCCCTGCACTGCCTTGACGTTCAAGCCAAGGATCGACTCCCACCATGTGTGCACGTGGGACAGCCCTGTGGGAAATCCTCGTGGGAAAGCCTCGTGTAAAAGACTCGAGGGAAAACCATAGATCCTTTGATCCACGCGGCGGACTGCGTGACACTGCTGCTACCGCTCTGGAGGAAGGCGCAAGTGCATGCCCGCATTCGAGACGAAGACTGACTCCCTTGGGGAGACTCCAGAAGTACCCCAAGATCCATGTCAGCACTGGAGAGGAATCCTCAGGTTCCGGCCCCGACTCCACACAAGGACTTAGGCCCCGGCATCGACGGGAGAGGAATCCCGAGAGGCCCCCGAGGAACTCGCATGGGGACTGGCCTTTCCTGAGGCCACCAGAGCGGGTCCCTGAGGTCCCCGTCGTAAGTCGAGAGCACCTGCCGCAACTCGAGAAAATCCAGGAGGTTTTGCCCTCCAGGCGAGATGAGGCCCATTTCCGCTGAGGCTTCTCGAGGCTAATCACGTCTAACCACTGGAACTTCCAAAGGGTCCTTCACACCCTTGCTGCAACTCAAGAAGTTCCCCGACATACCCGTCTCCACTCGAGAGGATGCACGTGGGTCCCGCACACATCCAGGGGAGCCCCGTTTCCGCCTCCTAGCTCGAGATGAGGGATCCTTTCCCTGTTTCGTAGGGAAAGAATTCCCGGCGTTCCCGTCGCATCTCAAGAGGAGGCGCTCTCCACAGGAAAGGCGAGAGGAACTGAAGGGTCGTGGCACCATTCCAAGAGTCCCCCAGATGTGTCAGTCCATTCCAGAGGAACCTGTTTTCCCTGCACTGCCTTGACGTTCAAGCCGAGGATCGACTCCCACCACGTGTGCACGTGGGACAGCCCTGTGGGAAAGCCTCGTGGGAAAGCCTCGTGGGAAAGACTCGAGGGAAAACCATAGATCCTTTGATCCACGCGGCGGACTGCGTGACACTGCTGCTACCGCTCTGGAGGAAAGCGCAAGTGCATGCCCGCATTCGAGACGAGGACTGAATCCCCTGGGGAGACTCCAGAAGTACCCCAAGATCCATGTCAGCACTGGAGAGGAATCCTCAGTTTCCGGCCCCGACTCCACACAAGGTCTTAGGCCCCGGCATCGACGGGAGAGGAATCCCGAGAGGCCCCCGGGGAACTCGCATGGGGACTGGCCTTTCCTGAGGCCACCAGAGCGGGTCCCTGAGGTCCCCGTTGTAAGTCGAGAGCACCTGCCGCAACTCGAGAAAATCCAGGAGGTTTTGCCCTCCAGGCGAGATGAGGCCCATTTCCGCTGAGGCTTCTCGAGGCCAATCACATCTAACCACTGGAACTTCCAAGGGGTCCTTCACACCCTTGCTGCAACTCAAGAAGTTCCCCGACATACCCGTCTCCACTCGAGAGGAAGCACGTGGTGTCCCGCGCACATCCAGGGGAGCTCCGTTTCCGCCTCCTAGCTCGAGATGAGGGATCCTTTCCCTGTTTCGTAGGGAAAGAATTCCCGGCGTTCCCGTCGCATCTCAAGAGGAGGCGCTCTCCACAGGAAAGGCGAGAGGAACTCCAGGGTCCTGCCACCATTCCAAGAGTCCCCCAGATGTGTCAGTCCATTCCAGAGGAACCTGTTTTCCCTGCACTGCCTTGACGTTCAAGCCGAGGATCGACTCCCACCACGTGTGCACGTGGGACAGCCCTGTGGGAAAGCCTCGTGGGAAAGCCTCGTAGGAAAGACTCGAGGGAAAACCATAGATCCTTTGATCCACGCGGCGGACTGCGTGACACTGCTGCTACCGCTCTGGAGGAAAGCGCAAGTGCATGCCCGCATTCGAGACGAGGACTGACTCCCCTGGGGAGACTCCAGAAGTACCCCAAGATCCATGTCAGCACTGGAGAGGAATCCTCAGGTTCCGGCACCGACTCCACACAAGGTCTTAGGCCCCGGCATCGAAGGGAGAGGAATCCCGAGTGGCCCCCGAGGAGCTCGCATGGGGACTGGCCTTTCCTGAGGCCACCAGAGCGGGTCCCTGAGGTCCTCGTCGTAAGTCGAGAGCACCTGCCGCAACTCGAGAAAATCCAGGAGGTTTTGCCCTCCAGGCGAGATGAGACCCATTTCCGCTGAGGCTTCTCGAGGCCAATCACATCTAACCACTGGAACTTCCAAAGGGTCCTTCACACCATTGCTGCAACTCAAGAAGTTCCCCGACATACCCGTCTCCACTCGAGAGGAAGCACGTGGTGTCCCGCACACATCCAGGGGAGCCCCGTTTCCGCCTCCTAGCTCGAGATGAGGGATCCTTTCCATGTTTCGTAGGGAAAGAATTCCCGGCGTTCCCGTCGCATCTCAAGAGGAGGCGCTCTACACAGGAAAGGCGAGAGGAACTCCAGGGTCGTGACACCATTCCAAGAGTCCCCCAGATGAGTCAGTCCATTCCAGAGGAACCTGTTTTCCCTGCACTGCCTTGACGTTCAAGCCGTGGATCGACTCACACCACGTGTGCACGTTGGACAGCCCTGTGGGAAAGCCTCGTGGGAAAGCCTCGTGGGAAAGACTCGAGGGAAAATCATAGATCCTTTGATCCACGCGGCGGACTGCGTGACACTGCTGCTACCGCTCTGGAGGAAAGCGCAAGTGCATGCCCGCATTCGAGACGAGGACTGACTCCCCTGGGGAGACTCCAGAAGTACCCCAAGATCCATGTCAGCACTGGAGAGGAATCCTCAGGTTCCGGCCCCGACTCCACACAGGGTCTTAGGCCCCGGCATCGACGGGAGAGGAATCCCCAGAGGCCCCCGAGGAACTCCCATGGGGACTGGCCTTTCCTGAGGCCACCAGAGCGGGTCCCTGAGGTCCCCGTCGTAAGTCGAGAGCACCTGCCGCAACTCGAGAAAATCCAGGAGGTTTTGCCCTCCAGGCGAGATGAGGCCCATTTCCGCTGAGGCTTCTCGAGGCCAATCACATCTAACCACTGGAACTTCCAAAGGGTCCTTCACACCCTTGCTGCAACTCAAGAAGTTCCCCGACATACCCGTCTGCACTCGAGAGGAAGCACGTGGTGTCCCGCACACATCCAGGGGAGCCCCGTTTCCGCCTCCTAGCTCGAGATGAGGGATCCTTTCCCTGTTTCGTAGGGAAAGAATTCCCGGCGTTCCCGTCGCATCTCAAGAGGAGGCGCTCTCCACAGGAAAGGCGAGAGGAACTCCAGGGTCGTGCCACCATTCCAAGAGTCCCCCAGATGTGTCAGTCCATTCCAGGCGAACCTGTTTTCCCTGCACTGCCTTGACGTTCAAGCCGAGGATCGACTCCCACCACGTATGCACGTGGGACAGCCCTGTGGGAAAGCCTCGTGGGAAAGACTCGAGGGAAAACCATAGATCCTTTGATCTACGCGGCGGACTGCGTGACACTGCTGCTACCGCTCTGGAGGAAAGTGCAAGTGCATGCCCGCATTCGAGACGAGGACTGACTCCCCTGGGGAGACTCCAGAAGTACCCCAAGATCCATGTCAGCACTGGAGAGGAATCCTCAGGTTCCGGCCCCGACTCCACACAAGGTCTTAGGCCCCGGCATCGACGGGAGAGGAATCCCCAGAGGCCCCCGAGGAACTCGCATGGGGACTGGCCTTTCCTGAGGCCACCAGAGCGGGTCCCTGAGGTCCCCGTCGTAAGTCGAGAGCACCTGCTGCAACTCGAGAAAATCCAGGAGGTTTTGCCCTCCAGGCGAGATGAGGCTCATTTCCGCTGAGGCTTCTCGAGGCTAATCACATCTAACCACTGGAACTTCAAAAGGGTCCTTCACACCCTTGCTGCAACTCAAGAAGTTCCCCGACATACCCGTCTCCACTCGAGAGGAAGCACGTGGTGTCCCGGCCACATCCAGGGGAGCTCCGTTTCCGCCTCCTAGCTCGAGATGAGGGATCCTTTCCCTGTTTCGTAGGGAAAGAATTCCCGGCGTTCCCGTCGCATCTCAAGAGGAGGCGCTCTCCACAGGAAAGGCGAGAGGAACTCCAGGGTCGTGCCACCATTCCAAGAGTCCCCCAGATGTGTCAGTCCATTCCAGGCGAACCTGTTTTCCCTGCACTGCCTTGACGTTCAAGCCGAGGATCGACTCCCACCACGTATGCACGTGGGACAGCCCTGTGGGAAAGCCTCGTGGGAAAGACTCGAGGGAAAACCATAGATCCTTTGATCTACGCGGCGGACTGCGTGACACTGCTGCTACCGCTCTGGAGGAAAGTGCAAGTGCATGCCCGCATTCGAGACGAGGACTGACTCCCCTGGGGAGACTCCAGAAGTACCCCAAGATCCATGTCAGCACTGGAGAGGAATCCTCAGGTTCCGGCCCCGACTCCACACAAGGTCTTAGGCCCCGGCATCGACGGGAGAGGAATCCCCAGAGGCCCCCGAGGAACTCGCATGGGGACTGGCCTTTCCTGAGGCCACCAGAGCGGGTCCCTGAGGTCCCCGTCGTAAGTCGAGAGCACCTGCTGCAACTCGAGAAAATCCAGGAGGTTTTGCCCTCCAGGCGAGATGAGGCTCATTTCCGCTGAGGCTTCTCGAGGCTAATCACATCTAACCACTGGAACTTCAAAAGGGTCCTTCACACCCTTGCTGCAACTCAAGAAGTTCCCCGACATACCCGTCTCCACTCGAGAGGAAGCACGTGGTGTCCCGGCCACATCCAGGGGAGCTCCGTTTCCGCCTCCTAGCTCGAGATGAGGGATCCTTTCCCTGTTTCGTAGGGAAAGAATTCCCGGCGTTCCCGTCGCATCTCAAGAGGAGGCGCTCTCCACAGGAAAGGCGAGAGGAACTCCAGGGTCGTGCCACCATTCCAAGAGTCCCCCAGATGTGTCAGTCCATTCCAGAGGAACCTGTTTTCCCTGCACTGCCTTGACGTTCAAGCCGAGGATCGACTCCCACCACGTGCGCACGTGGGACAGCCCTGAGGGAAAGCCTCGTGGGAAATTTTCGTGAGAAAGACTCGAGGGAAAACCATAGATCCTTTGATCCATTGGGCGGACTGCGTGACACTGCTGCTACCGCTCTGGAGGAAAGCGCAAGTGCATGCCCGCATTCGAGACGAGGACTGACTCCCCTGGGGAGACTCCAGAAGTACCCCAAGATCCATGTCAGCACTGGAGAGGAATCCTCAGGTTCCGGCCCCGACTTCACACAAGGTCTAAGGCCCCGGCATCGACGGGAGAGGAATACCCAGAGGAACTCGCATGGGGACTGGCCTTTCCTGAGGCCACCAGAGCGGGTCCCTGAGGTCCTCGTCGTAAGTTGAGAGCACCTGCCGCAACTCGAGAAAATCCAGGAGGTTTTGCCCTCCAGGCGAGATGAGGCCCATTTCCGCTGAGGCTTCTCGAGGCCAATCACATCTAACCACTGGAACTTCCAAAGGGTCCTTCACACCCTTGCTGCAACTCAAGATGTTCCCCGACATACCCGTCTCCACTCGAGAGGAAGCACGTGGGGTCCCGCACACATCCAGGGGAGCCCCGTTTCCGCCTCCTAGCTCGAGATGAGGGATCCTTTCCCTGTTTCGTAGGGAAAGAATTCCCGGCGTTCCCGTCGCATCTCAAGAGGAGGCGCTCTCCACAGGAAAGGCGAGAGGAACTCCAGGGTCGTGCCACCATTCCAAGAGTCCCCCAGATGTGTCAGTCCATTCCAGAGGAACCTGTTTTCCCTGCACTGCCTTGACGTTCAAGCCGAGGATCGACTCCCACCACGTGTGCACGTGGGACAGCCCTGTGGGAAAGCCTCGTGGGAAAGCATCGTGGGCAAGACTGGAGGGAAAACCATAGATCCTTTGATCCACGCGGCGGACTGCGTGACACTGCTGCTACCGCTCTGGAGGAAAGCGCAAGTGCATGCCCGCATTCGAGACGAGGACTGACTCTCCTGGGGAGACTCCAGAAGTACCCCAAGATCCATGTCAGCACTGGAGAGGAATCCTCAGGTTCCGGCCCCGACTCCACACAAGGTCTTAGGCCCCGGCATCGACGGGAGAGGAATCCCCAGAGGCCCCCGAGGAACTCGCATGGGGACTGGCCTTTCCTATGGCCACCGGAGTGGGTCCCTGAGGTCCCCGTCGAAAGTCGAGAGCACCTGCCGCAACTCGAGAAAATCCAGGAGGTTTTGCCCTCCAGGCGAGATGAGGCCCAATTCCGCTGAGTCTTCTCGAGGCTAATCACATCTAACCACTGGAACTTCCAAAGGGTCCTTCACACCCTTGCTGCAACTCAAGAAGTTCCCCGACATACCCGTCTCCACTCGAGAGGAAGCACGAGGGTCCCGCACACATCCAGGGGAGCCCCGTTTCCGCCTCCTAGCTCGAGATGAGGGATCCTTTCCCTGTTTCGTAGGGAAAGAATTCCCGGCGTTCCCGTCGCATCTCAAGAGGAGGCGCTCTCCACAGGAAAGGCGAGAGGAACTCCAGGGTCGTGCCACCATTCCAAGAGTCCCCCAGATGTGTCAGTCCATTCCAGAGGAACCTGTTTTCCCTGCACTGCCTTGACGTTCAAACCGAGGATCGAGTCCCACCACGTGTGCACGTGGGACAGCCTTGTGGGAAAGCCTCGTGGGAAAGCCTCGTGGGAAAGACTCGAGGGAAAACCATAGATCCTTTGATCCACGCGGCGGACTGCGTGACACTGCTGCTACCGCTCTGGAGGAAAGCGCAAGTGCATGCCCGCATTCGAGACGAGGACTGACTCCCCTGGGGAGACTCCAGAAGTACCCCAAGATCCATGTCAGCACTGGAGAGGAATCCTCAGGTTCCGGCCCCGACTCCACACAAGGTCTTAGGCCCCGGCATCGACGGGAGAGGAATCCCCAGAGGCCCCCGAGGAACTCGCATGGGGACTGGCCTTTCCTGAGGCCACCAGAGCGGGTCCCTGAGGTCCCCGTCGTAAGTCGAGAGCACCTGCCGCAACTCGAGAAAATCCAGGAGGTTTTGCCCTCCAGGCGAGATGAGACCCATTTCCGCTGAGGCTTCTCGAGGCCAATCACATCTAACCACTGGAACTTCCAAAGGGTCCTTAACACCCTTGCTGCAACTCAAGAAGTTCCGCGACATACCCGTCTCCACTCGAGAGGAAGCACGTGGTGTCCCGCAAACATCCAGGGGAGCCCCGTTTCCGCCTCCTAGCTCGAGATGAGGGATCCTTTCCCTGTTTCGTAGGGAAAGAATTCCCGGCGTTCCCGTCGCATCTCAAGAGGAGGCGCTCTCCACAGGAAAGGCGAGAGGAACTCCAGGGTCGTGCCACCATTCCAAGAGTCCCCCAGATGTGTCAGTCCATTCCAGAGGAACCTGTTTTCCCTGCACTGCCTTGACGTTCAAGCCGAGGATCGACTCCCACCACGTGTGCACGTGGGACAGCCCTGTGGGAAAGCCTCGTGGGAAAGCCTCGTGGGAAAGACTCGAGGGAAAACCATAGATCCTTTTATCCACGCGGCGGACTGCGTGACACTGCTGCTACCGCTCTGGAGGAAAGCGCAAGTGCATGCCCGCATTCGAGACGAGGACTGACTCCCCTGGGGAGACTCCAGAAGTACCCCAAGATCCATGTCAGCACTGGAGAGGAATCCTCAGGTTCCGGCCCCGACTCCACACAAGGTCTTAGGCCCCGGCATCGACGGGAGAGGAATCCCGAGAGGCCCCCGAGGAACTCGCATGGGGACTGGCCTTTCCTGAGGCCACCAGAGCGGGTCCCTGAGGTCCCCGTCGTACGTCGAGAGCACCTGCCGCAACTCGAGAAAATCCACGAGGTTTTGCCCTCCAGGAGAAATGAGTCCCATTTCCGCTGAGGCTTCTGGAGGCTAATCACATCTAACCACTGGAACTTCCAAAGGGTCCTTCACACCCTTGCTGCAACTCAAGAAGTTCCCTGACATACTCGTCTCCACTCAAGAGGAAGGACGAGTGTCCCGCACACATCCAGGGGAGCCCCGTTTCCGCCTCCTAGCTAGAGATGAGGGATCCTTTCCCTGTTTCGTAGGGAAAGAATTCCCGGCGTTCCCGTCGCACCTCAAGAGGAGGCGCTCTCCACAGGAAAGGCGAGAGGAACTCCAGGGTCGTGCCACCATTCCAAGAGACGCCCAGATGTGTCAGTCCATTCCAGAGGAAACATTTTTCGCTGCACTGCCTTGACGTTCAAGCCGAGGATCGACTCCCACCACGTGTGCATTTGGGACAGCCCTGTGGGAAAGCCTCGTGGGAAAGCCTCGTGGGAAAGACTCGAGGGAAAACCATAGATCCTTTGATCCACGCGGCGGACTGCATGACACTGCTGCTACCGAACTGTAGGAAAGCACAAGTGCCTGCCCGCATTCGAGACGAGGACTGACTCCCCTGAGGAGACTCCAGAAGTACCCCAAGATCCATGTCAGCACTGGAGAGGAAACCTCAGGTTCCGGCCCCGACTCCACACAAGGTCTTAGGCCCCGGCATCGACGGGAGAGGAATCCCGAGAGGCCCCCGAGGAACTCGCATGGGGACTGGCCTTTCCTGAGGCCACCAGAGCGGGTCCCTGAGGTCCCCGTCGTAAGTCGAGAGCACCTGCCGCAACTCGAGGAAATCCAGGAGGTTTTGCCCTCCAGGCGAGATGAGGCCCATTTCCGCTGAGGCTTCTCGAGGCTAATCACATCTAACCACTGGAACTTCCAAAGGGTCCTTCACACCCTTGCTGCAACTCAAGAAGTTCCCCGACATACCCGTCTCCACTCGAGAGGAAGCACGAGGGTCCCGCACACATCCAGGGGAGCCCCGTTTCCGCCTCCTAGCTCGAGATGAGGGATCCTTTCCCTGTTTCGTAGGGAAAGAATTCCCGGCGTTCCCGTCGCATCTCAAGACGAGGCGCTCTCCACAGGAAAGGCGAGAGGAACTCCAGGGTCGTGCCACCGTTCCAAGAGTCCCCCAGATGTGTCAGTCCATTCCAGAGGAACCTGTTTTCCCTTCACTGCCTTGACGTTCAAGCCAAGGATCGACTCCCACCACGTGTGCACGTGGGACAGCCCTGTGGGAAAGCCTCGTGGGAAAGCCTCGTGGGAAAGACTCGATGGAAAGCCATAGATCCTTCGATCCACGCGGCGGACTGCGTGACACTGCTGCTACCGCTCTGGAGGAAAGCGCAAGTGCATGCCCGCATTCGAGACGAGGACTGACTCCCCTGGGGAGACTCCAGAAGTACCCCAAGATCCATGTCAGCACTGGAGAGGAATCCTCAGGTTCCGACCCCGACTCCACACAAGGTCTTATGCCCCGGCATCGAAGGGAGAGGAATCCCGAGAGGACCCCGAGGAACTCGCATGGCGACTGGCCTTTCCTGTGGCCACCAGAGCGGGTCCCTGAGGTCCCCGTCGTAAGTCGAGAGCACCTGCGGCAACTCGAGAAAATCCAGGAGGTTTGCCCTCCAGGCGAGATGAGGCCCATTTCCACTGAGGCTTCTCGAGGCTAATCACACCTAACCTCTGGAACTTCCAAGAGGTCCTTCACACCCTTGCTGCAACTCAAGAAGTTCCTCGACATCCTGGTCTCCACTGTAGAGGAAGCACGAGGGTCCCGCCCACATCCAGAGGAGCCCCGTTTCTGCTTCGTTGCTCGAGATGTGGGATCCTTTCCCTGCTTCGTCGGGCAAGAATTCCCGGCGTTCCCTTCGCATCTCAACAGGAGGCGCTCTCCATAGGGAAGGCGAGAGGAACTCCAGGGTCGTGCCACCGTTCCAAGAGTCCCCCAGATGTGTCAGTCCATTCCAGAGGAACCTGTTTTCCCTTCACTGCCTTGACGTTCAAGCCAAGGATCGACTCCCACCACGTGTGCACGTGGGACAGCCCTGTGGGAAAGCCTCGTGGGAAAGCCTCGTGGGAAAGACTCGATGGAAAGCCATAGATCCTTCGATCCACGCGGCGGACTGCGTGACACTGCTGCTACCGCTCTGGAGGAAAGCGCAAGTGCATGCCCGCATTCGAGACGAGGACTGACTCCCCTGGGGAGACTCCAGAAGTACCCCAAGATCCATGTCAGCACTGGAGAGGAATCCTCAGGTTCCGACCCCGACTCCACACAAGGTCTTATGCCCCGGCATCGAAGGGAGAGGAATCCCGAGAGGACCCCGAGGAACTCGCATGGCGACTGGCCTTTCCTGTGGCCACCAGAGCGGGTCCCTGAGGTCCCCGTCGTAAGTCGAGAGCACCTGCGGCAACTCGAGAAAATCCAGGAGGTTTGCCCTCCAGGCGAGATGAGGCCCATTTCCACTGAGGCTTCTCGAGGCTAATCACACCTAACCTCTGGAACTTCCAAAAGGTCCTTCACAACCTTGCTGCAACTCAAGAAGTTCCTCGACATCCTGGTCTCCACTGTAGAGGAAGCACGAGGGTCCCGCCCACATCCAGAGGAGCCCCGTTTCTGCTTCGTTGCTCCAGATGTGGGATCCTTTCCCTGCTTCGTCGGGCAAGAATTCCCGGCGTTCCCTTCGCATCTCAAGAGGAGGCACTCTCCATAGGGAAGGCGAGAGGAACTCCAGCGTCGTGCCACCATTCCAAGAGTCGGCTAGATGTCTTAGTCCATTCCAGAGGAATCTGTTTTCCCTGCACTGCCTCGACATTCAAGCCGAGGATCGACTCACAACTCGGTGGCACGTGGGACAGCCCTGTGGGAAGGACTGGTGGGAACACCTCGTGGGAAATCCTCAAGGGAAAGGCACAGATCACTTGATGTAGGCGATGGGAAGAATGACTCTGCTGCTACAGCTGTTGAGGAAAGCGCACGTGCATGCCCCCATTCGAGACGAGGACTTACTCCAATGGGGAGACTCCAGACGTACCCGAAAATCCATGTCAGCACTGCAGAGGAATCCTCAGGTTCTGGGCCCGACTCCACACAAGGACTTAGGCCCCGGCATCGACGGGAAAGTAATCCAGAGAGGCCCCCGAGCAACTCGATTGGGGACTGGCCAGTCCTGAGGCCACCAGAGCAGGTCCCTGATGTCCCCGCCTTAAGTCGAGAGCACCTGCCACAACTCGAGAAAATCCAAGCGGTTTTGCCCTCCAGGCGAGATGAGGCCCATTTCCGCTGAGGCTTCTCGAGGCTAATCACACCTAACCTCTGGAACTTCCAAAAGGTACTTCACACCCTTGCTGCAACTCAAGAAGTTCCCCGACATCTCCGTCTCCACTGTAGAGGAAGCACGAGGGTCCCGCCCACATCCAGAGGAGCCCCCGTTTACGCCTTGTAGCTCGAGATGAGGGATCCTTCCCATGCTTCCTCGGGAAAGAATTCCCGGGGTTCCCATCGCATCTCAAGAGGAGGCGCTCTCGACAGCAAAAGCGAGGGGAAATCGAGGGCCGTGCCGCTATCCCAAAGTCCCCCAGATATCTCAGTCCATTCAAGAGGAACATGTTTTCCTTGCACTGCCACGACTTTCACGCTGAGGATCTACTCACACAATGGTGGCACGTGGGACAGCCCTGTTGGATAGCCTCGTGAGAACACCTCGGGGGAAAGCCTCGAGGGAAAGATACAGATCCCTTGATCCAGGCGATGGGAAGCGTGACACTGCTGGTACAGTCTTGAGGAAAGCGCTCGTGCATGCCGCCATTCGAGACGAGGACTTACTCCCCTGGGGAGACTCCAGACATACTCGAAGATCCATGTCAGCACAGGAGAGGAATCCTAAGGTTCCGGGCCCGACACCACACAAGGACTTAGGCCGCGGCATCGAAAGGAGAGGAATCCCGAGAGGCCCCCGAGGAACTCGCATGGGGACTGGCCTTTCCTGAGGCCACCAGAGCGGGTCCCTGAGGTCCCCGTCGTAAGTCGAGAGCACCTGCCACAACTCGAGAAAATCTAGGAGGTTTTGCCCTCCAGGCGAGATGAGGCCCATTTCCACTGAGGCTTCTCGAGGCTAATCACACCTAACCTCTGGAACTTCCGAAAGGTCCTTCACACCCTTGCTGCAACTCAAGATGTTCCCTGACATACCCGTCTCCAATCTAGAGGAAGCACGAGGGTCCCGGCCACATTCAGAGAAGCCCGGTTTCCGCCTCGTACCTCGAGATGAGTGATCCTTTCGCGGCTTGGACGGGAAAGAATTCTTGGCATTCCCGTCGCTTCTCAAGAGGAGCCGCTCTCCACAGGAAAGGCGAGAGGAACTCCAGCGTCGTGCCACCATTCCAAGAGTCCCCCAGAATTCTAGGTCCATTCCAGAGGAACCTGTTTTCCCTGCACTGCCTCGACTTTCTCGCCGAGGTACGACTCCACCACGGTGGCACGTGGGACAGCCCTGTGGGAAAGCCTCGTGGGAAAGCCTCGTGGGAAAGCCTCGAGGGAAAGCCACAGATCCCTTGAACCACGCAACGGGAAGCGTGACATTGCTGCTACCGCTCGGGAGGAAAGGGCACGTGCATGCCCCCATTCGAGACGAGGACTTACTCCCCTGGGGAGACTCCAGAAGTACCCCAAGATCCATGTCAGCACTGGAGAGGAATCCTCAGGTTCCAGCCCCAACTCCACACAATGTCTTAGGCCCCGTTATAGAAGGTAGAGGAATCATGAGAGGTCCCCTTTCAACTCGCATGGGGACTGGCCTTTCCTGAGGCCACCAGAGTGTGTCCCTGAGGTCCCCGTCGTAAGTCGAGAGCACCTGCCGCAACTCGAGAAAATCCAGGAGGTTTTGCCCTCCAGGAGAGATGGGGCCGATTTCCTCGGAGGTTTCTCAAGGCTAATCACATCTAAGCTCTGGAACTTCCAAAAGTTCCTTCACACCCTTGCTGCAACTCAAGAAGTTCCCCGACATACCCGTCTCCCTTCGAGCGGAAGCACGAGGGTCCCGCCCACATCCAGAGGAGCCCCGTTTCCGCCTCGTAGCTCGAGATGAGGGATCCTTTCACTGCTTTGTCGGGAAAGAATTCTGGGCATTCCCGTCCAATCTCAAGAGGAGGCGGTCTCCACAGGAAACGCGGGAGGAACTACAGCATCGTTCCACCATTCCAAGAGTCCTCCAGAAGTCTCAGTCCATTCCAGAGGAACCTGTTTTCCCTGCACTGCCTCGACTTTCAAGCCGAGGTTCGACTCCCACCTCGGTGATACGTGGGAGAGCACTGTGGGAGAGCCTGTTGGGAAAGCCTCGTGGGAAATCCTCAAAGGAAAACCAGAGATCCCATGATCAACGCGACAGGAAACGTGACACTGCTGGTACAGCTCGGGAGGACAGCACAGGTGAATACCCCCTCTGGAGACAATGACTGACTCCCCTGGGGAGACTCCAGAAGTACCCCAAGATCCATGTCAGCACTGGGGAGGAATCCGCAGGTTCCGGCCCCAACTCCACACAAGGTCTTGAGTCCCGGCATCGATGGTACAGGAATCCCGAGAGGCCCCTGAGCAACTCGCATACGGACTGGCCTTTCCTGAGGCCACTAGAGAGGGTCCCTGAGGTCGCCGTGGTAAGTCGAGAGCAGCTGCCACAACTGGATAAAATCCAGGAAGTTTTGCCCTCCAGGCGAGGTGATGCCCATTTCCACTGAGGCTTCTCGAAGCTAATGACACCTAAACTCTGGAACTTCAAAAAGGTCCTTCACACCCTTGCTTCAACTCACGAGGTTCCCTGACATAACCGTTTACACTAGAGAGGAAGCACGAGGGTCCTGGCCACATCCAGAAGAGCCCCGTTTCCGCCTCGTAGCTCGAGATGAGGGATCCTTTCCCTGCTTGGTCGAGAAAGAATTCGGGGCATTCCCGTCGCATCTTAAGAGGAGAAGCTCTCCACAGGAAAGGAGAGAAGAACTCCAGTGTCGTGCGACCATTCCCAGAGTCCCCCAGATGTCTTCGTCCATTCCAGAGGAACCTGTTTTCCCTTCACTGCCTTGACTTTCACGCCGAGGATCGACTCCCACCACAGTGGCACTTGGGACCGCCCTGTGGGAAAGCCTCGTGGAAAATCCTCGTTGGAAAACCTCGAGGGAAAGCCACAGATCTCATGATCCATGCTCCTGGAACCAGACACTGCTGCTACCGTTCTGGAGGAAAGCGCACGTGCATGACCCCCTCTCGAGACGAGGACTTACTCCCCTGGGGAGACTCCAGAAGTTCCCCCAAGATCCACGTCAGCACTGAAGAGGAATCCTCATGTTCCGCCCCGACACCACACAAGGTCTCAGGCCCCGGCATCGAAGCGAGAGGAATCCCGAGAGGCACCCGAGCAACTCGCATGAGGACTGGCATTGCCTGAGGCCACCAGAGCGAGTCCCTGAGGTCCCCGTCGTAAATCGAGAGCACCTGCCGCAACTCGAAAAATCTAGGAGGTATTGCCCTCCAGGCGAGAAGAGCCCATTTCCGCTGAGGCTTCTCGAAGCTAATCAAACCTAACCTCTGTAACTTCCAAAAGTTCCTTCACACCCTTGCTGTAACTCAAGAAGTTGCCTGACATACCCGTCTCCACTCTATAGGAAGCACAAGGGTCCCGGCCACATCCAGAGGAGACCCGTTTCCGCCTCGAGATGAGGGACATTTCGCTGCTTTGTCGGGAAAGAATTCCCGGCGTTCCACTCTCACCTCAAGAGGAGGTGCTCTCCACAGGAAAGGCGAGAGGAACTCCAGCGTCGTGCCACCGTTCCAAGAGTTCCCCAGAAGTCTCAGTCCATTCCAGTGGAACCTGTTTTCCCTGCACTGCCTCGACTTTCACGCCGAGGATTGACTCCCACCACAGTGGCACGTGTGACAGCCTTGTGGGAAAGCCTCGTGGGAAAGCCTCGAGGGAAAGCCACAGATCCCTTGTTCCAGGCGATGGAAAGCATGACACTGCTGCTACTGCTCTGGAGGAAAGCACACGTGCATGCCCCCATTTGAGACGAGGACTTACTCCCCTGGGGAGACTCCAGAATTACCCCATTATCCATGTCAGCACTGGAGAGGAATCCTCCGATTCCGGCCCCGCCTCCACACAAGGTATTAGGCGCAGGCATCGAAGGGAGAGGTATCCCGAGAGGCCCACGTGCAACTCGCATGGGGACTGGCCTTTCCTGTGGCCACCGGAGTGGGTCCCTGAGGTCCCCGTCGTAAGTCGAGAGCACCTGCCGCAACTCGAGAAAATCCAGGAGGTTTTGCCCTCCAGGCGAGATGAGGCCCAATTCCGCTGAGTCTTCTCGAGGCTAATCACATCTAACCACTGGAACTTCCAAAGGGTCCTTCACACCCTTGCTGCAACTCAAGAAGTTCCCCGACATACCCGTCTCCACTCGAGAGGAAGCACGAGGGTCCCGCACACATCCAGGGGAGCCCCGTTTCCGCCTCCTAGCTCGAGATGAGGGATCCTTTCCCTGTTTCGTAGGGAAAGAATTCCCGGCGTTCCCGTCGCATCTCAAGAGGAGGCGCTCTCCACAGGAAAGGCGAGAGGAACTCCAGGGTCGTGCCACCATTCCAAGAGTCCCCCAGATGTGTCAGTCCATTCCAGAGGAACCTGTTTTCCCTGCACTGCCTTGACGTTCAAGCCGAGGATCGACTCCCACCACGTGTGCACGTGGGACAGCCCTGTGGGAAAGCCTCGTGGGAAAGCATCGTGGGAAAGACTGGAGGGAAAACCATAGATCCTTTGATCCACGCGGCGGACTGCGTGACACTGCTGCTACCGCTCTGGAGGAAAGCGCAAGTGCATGCCCGCATTCGAGACGAGGACTGACTCTCCTGGGGAGACTCCAGAAGTACCCCAAGATCCATGTCAGCACTGGAGAGGAATCCTCAGGTTCCGGCCCCGACTCCACACAAGGTCTTAGGCCCCGGCATCGACGGGAGAGGAATCCCCAGAGGCCCCCGAGGAACTCGCATGGGGACTGGCCTTTCCTATGGCCACCGGAGTGGGTCCCTGAGGTCCCCGTCGTAAGTCGAGAGCACCTGCCGCAACTCGAGAAAATCCAGGAGGTTTTGCCCTCCAGGCGAGATGAGGCCCAATTCCGCTGAGTCTTCTCGAGGCTAATCACATCTAACCACTGGAACTTCCAAAGGGTCCTTCACACCCTTGCTGCAACTCAAGAAGTTCCCCGACATACCCGTCTCCACTCGAGAGGAAGCACGAGGGTCCCGCACACATCCAGGGGAGCCCCGTTTCAGCCTCCTAGCTCGAGATGAGGGATCCTTTCCCTGTTTCGTAGGGAAAGAATTCCCGGCGTTCCACTCTCACCTCAAGAGGAGGTGCTCTCCACAGGAAAGGCGAGAGGAACTCCAGCGTCGTGCCACCGTTCCAAGAGTTCCCCAGAAGTCTCAGTCCATTCCAGTGGAACCTGTTTTCCCTGCACTGCCTCGACTTTCACGCCGAGGATTGACTCCCACCACAGTGGCACGTGTGACAGCCCTGTGGGAAAGCCTCGTGGGAAAGCCTCGAGGGAAAGCCACAGATCCCTTGTTCCAGGCGATGGAAAGCATGACACTGCTGCTACTGCTCTGGAGGAAAGCACACGTGCATGCCCCCATTTGAGACGAGGACTTACTCCCCTGGGGAGACTCCAGAATTACCCCATTATCCATGTCAGCACTGGAGAGGAATCCTCCGATTCCGGCCCCGCCTCCACACAAGGTATTAGGCGCAGGCATCGAAGGGAGAGGTATCCCGAGAGGCCCACGTGCAACTCGCATGGGGACTGGCCTTTCCTGAGGCCACCAGAGCGGGTCCCAGAGGTCCCCGTCGTATGTCGAGAGCACCTGCGGCAACTCGAGAAAATCCAGGAGGATTTGCCCTCCAGGCGAGATGAGGACCATTTCCGCTGAGGCTTCTCAAGGCTAATCACACCTAAGCTCTGGAACTTTCAAAGGGTCCTTGACACCCTTGCTGCAACTCAAGAAGTTCCCCGAGATACCCCTCTCCACTCGAGAGGAAGCACGTGGGTCCCACCCACATCCAGAAGAGCTCCATTTCCGCCTCGTAGGTCGAGATGAGGAATCCTTTCGCTGCTTGTTCAGGAGAGATTCCTGGGCGTTCCCGTCGCATCTCAAGAGTAGGGGCTCTCCACAGGAAAGCTGAGAGCAACTCCAGCGTAGTGCCACCATTCCAAGAGTCCCCCAGATGTCTCAGAACATTCCTGAGGCAACTGTTTTCCCTGCACTGCCTTGACTTTCACGAGGAGGATCGACTCCAACCACGGTCTCACGTGGGACAGCCCTGTGGGAAAGCCTCGTGGGAAAGCCTCGAGGGAAAGCCACAGATCCCTTGATCCACGCGACAGGAATCGTGACGCTGGTGCTACAGCTCGGAGGAAAGCGCACGTGCATGCCCCCATTCGAGACGAGGACTTACTCCCTTGGTGAGACTCCAAAAGTACTCCAAGATCCATGTCAGTACTGGAGAGGAATCCTCATGTTCCGGCCCCGACTCCACACAAGGACTTAGGCCCTGGCATCTACGGAAGAGGAAACCCGAGAGGACCCCGAGCAATTCGGATGGGGACGGGCCAGTCTTGAGGCCACCAGAGCTGGTCCCTAAAGTCCCCGTCGTAAGTCGAGAGCACCTGCGGCAACTCGGGAAAATCAAGGAGGTTTGGCACTCCAGGCGAGATGACGCCCATTTCCGCTGAGGCTTCTGGAAGGTAATCACATCTAACCTCTGGAACTTCTAAAAGGTCCTTCACACCCTTGCTGCAACTCAAGAAGTTCCCTAACATACCCATCTCCACTCGAGAGGAAGCACGACGGTCCCGCCCACATCCAGAGGAGCCCCGTGTCCGCCTCGTAGCTCAAGATGAGGGATCCTTTCGCAGCTTTTTCGGGAAATAATTCTGGGAGTTCCTGTTGCATCTCAAGAGGAGGCGCTCCCCACAGGAAAGGCGAGAGGAACTCCAGCGTCGTGCCACCATTCCCAGAGTCCCCCAGATTTCTCAGTCCATTCCAGAGGAACCTGTTTTCCCTGCATTGCCTCGAGTTTCACGCCGAGCATCGACTCACACCACGGTGGCACGTGGGACAGCCCTGTGGGAAATCCTCATGGGAAAGCCTCGTGGGTAAGCCACAGATCCCATGATCGGCGTGCCGGGAGGCGTGACACTGTTGTTACACCTCGGGATGAAAGCGAACGTGCATGCCCCCTCTAAAGACGAGTACTGCCTCCCCTCGGGGGACTTCAGAAGAACCCCAAGATCCATGTCAGCACTGGAGTGGAATCTTCACTTTCCGGCCCCGACTCCACACAAGGTCTTAGACCCCAGCAAGGACGGGAGAGGAATCCCGAGAGGCCCCCGAGCAACTCGCATGGGGACTGGCCTTTCCTGAAGTCACCAGAGCGGGTCCCTGAGGTCCCCATCGTAAGTCGAGAGCACCTGCCCCAACTGGAGAAAATCCAGGAGGTTTTGCACTCCAGGCGAGATGAGGCCCATTTCCTCTGAGGCTTCTCAAGGCTAATCACACCTAATTTGTGGAAATTCTAAAAGGTCCTTCACACACTTGCCGCAACTCAAGAAGGACCCCGACATACCTGTATCCACTCTAGAGGGAGCACGAGGCTCCCTCGCACATCCAGGGGAGCCCCGTTTCTGCCTCATAGCTCGAGATGAGGGATCCTTTCCCTGCTTGGTTGGGAAAGAATTCCCGTCGTTCCCGTTGCATCTCAAGAGGAGGCCGTCTCCACAGGAAAGGCAAGAGGAACTCCAGGGCCGCGCCACCATTCCGAGTCCCCCAGATTTCTCAGTTCATTTCAGAGGAACCTGTTTTCCCTGCACTGCCTCGACTTTCTCGCCGAGGATCGACAGCCACAACGGTGGCACGTGAAGCAGCCCTGTGGGAAAGCCTAGTGGAAAGACTCGTGGGAAAGCCTCGAGGGAAAGCCACAGATCCCTTGATCCACGGGACGGGAAGAGTGACACTGCAGCTACAGCTCTGGAGGAAAGCACACGTGCATGCACCCATTCGAGACGAAGACTTACTCCCCTGGGGAGACTCCAGAAGTACCCCACGATCCATGTCAGCACTGGAGAGGAAACCTCATGTTCCAGGCACGACTCCACACAAGGTCTTAGGCCCCGGCTTCGAAGGGAAAGTTATCCTGAGTGGCCCCCGTGCAACTCGCATAGGGACTGGCCTTTCCTGAGGCAACCAGAGCGGGTCCATGAGGTCCCTGTCGGAAGTTGAGAGCACCTGCCGCAACTCGACAGAATCCAAGAGGTTTTGCCCTCCAGGAGAGATGAGGCCCATTTCCACTGAGGCTTTCCGAAGCTAATCACACCTAACCTATGGAATTTCCAAAAGGTCTTTCGCACCCTTGATGCAGCTCAAGAAGTTGCCTGACATACCCGTCTCACATCTAGAGGAAACACGAGGGTCCCGGCCACATCCAGAGGAGCCCCGTTTCCGCTACGTAGCTCGAGATGAGGAATCCTTTCGCTGCGTGTTCGGGAAAGAATTCTGTGCATTCCTGTCGCATCTCAATTAGGAGGTGCTCTCCACAGGAAAGGCTAGAACTCCAGCGTCGTGCCACCATTCCCAGAAAACCCCAGATGTTTCATTCCATTCTAGAGGAACCTGTTTTCCCTGCACTGCCTCGACTTTCACGCCGAGGATCGACTCCCACCACGGTGGCACGTGTGACAGCCCTGTGGGAAAGCCTCGTGGGAATGCCTCATGTTAAATCCTCGAGGGAAAGCCACAGATCCCATGACTCACGCGATGGGAAGCGTGAAACTGCTGCTACAGCTCAGGAGGAAAGCGCACGTGCATGCCCCTTCTTGAGACGAGGACTGACTTCCCTGGGGAGACTCAAGAATTACCCCAATATCCATTTCAGCACTGGAGAGGAAGCCTCAGGTTCCGGCCCCGACTCCACACAACCTCTTAGGCCCCGGCATCAACGGCAGTGTAATCCCAGGAGGCCACCGAACAAGTCGTATGGGGACTGGCCAGTCCTGAGGTCACCAGAGCGGGTTCCTTAGGTCACCGTCGTAAGACGAGACCACCTGCCAAAACTCGAGAAAATCCAGGAAGTTCTCCCATCCAGGCTCGATGAGGCCCATTTTCGCTGAGGCGTCTCGAGGCTAATCACATCTAACCTCTGGAACTTCCAAAGGGTCCTTCACACCATTGCTGCATCTCAAGAAGTTCCCCGACATACCCCTCTCCACTCGAGAGGTAGCACGTGGGTCCCGCCCACATCCAGAAGAGCTCCGTTCCCGCCTCGTAGGTAGAGATGAGGGATCCTTTCACTGCTTGTTCGGGAGAGAATCCTGGGCGTTCCCGTCGCATCACAAGAGGCGGCGCTCTCCACAGGAAAGGCGAGAGGAACTCCAGGGTCGTGCCACCATTCCAAGAGCCCCCAGATGTCTCAGTCCATTCCGGAGGAACCTGTTTTCCCTGCACTGCCTTGACTTTCACGCCGAGGATCGACTCCCACCACTGTCTCACGTGGGACAGCCTTGCGGGAAAGCCTCGTGGGAAAGCCTCATGGGAAAGCATCGAAGGAAAGCCACAGATCCCTTGATCCACGCGACGGGAAGCATGGCACTACTTCTACTGCTCTGGAGGAAAGCGCACGTGCATGCCCCCATTCGAGACGAGGACTTACTCCACTGGGAGACTCCAGAAGTACCCCAAGATCCATGTCAGCACTGGAGAGGAATCCTCAGGTCCCGGTCTCGACACCACACAAGGTCTTAGGCCCCGGCATCGAAGGGAGAAGAATCCCGAGAGGGCCCCGAGCAACTCGCATGGGAACTAGCCTTTCCTGAGGCCACCAGAGAGGGTCCCTGAGGTCCCCGTCGTAAGTCGAGAGCACCTGCCCCAACTCGAGAAAATCCAGAAGGTTTTGCCCTCCAGGCGAGATGAGACCCATTTCCGCTGAGCCTTCTCAATGCTAATCACACCTAACTTCTCGAAATTCCAAAAGGTCCTTCACACACTTGCTTCAAATCAAGAAGTTTCCCGACATACAGGTCTCCATTCTAGAGGAAGAACGAGGGTCCCGCCCACATCCAGAGGAGCCCCGTTTCCGCCTCGTAGCTCGAGATGAGGGATCCTTTCCCTGCTTGGTCGGGAAAGCATTCCCAGCGTTCACGTCGCATCTGAAGAGGAGGCGCTCTCCACAGGAAAGGCGAGAGTAACTCCAGGGTCGTGTCCACATTCCAAGAGTCCCGCAGATGTCTCAGTCCATTCCAGAGGAAACTGTTTTGCTCCACTGCTTCGACTTTCATGCCGAGGATGGACTCCCACCACGGTGGCACGTGGGACAGCCCTGTGGGAAAGCCTCCTGGGAAAGCCTCGGGGGAAAGCCTCGAGGGAAAGCCACAGATCCCATGATCGAACCGACGGGAAGCGTGACATTTCTGCTCCAGCGCGGGAGGAAAGCCCATTTGCATGTCCCCTCTAGAGACGAGGACTGACTCCCCTGGGGAGACTCCAGAAGTACCCAAAGTTCCATGTCAGCACTGGAGAGGAATCCTTAGGATCCGGCCCTGACTCCACACAAGGTCTTAGGCCCGGCATCGACGGGAGAGGAATCCCGAGAGGCTCCCGAGCCACTGGAATGGGGACTGGCCAGTCCTGAGGCCACCAGAGCCGGTCCCTTAGGTCACCGTCGTAAGACGAGAGCACCTACCGCAACTCGAGTAAATCCAGGAGGTTTTTCCCTCCAGGCGAGATGAGGCCCATTTCCGCTGAGGCTTCTCCAGGCTAATCACTTCTAGCCTCTGGAACTTCCAAAAGGTCCTTCACACCCTTGCTGCAACTCAAGAAGTTGCCTGACATGCACGTCTCCACTCTAGAGGAAGCACGAGTCTCCCATCCACATCCAGAGGAGCCCCGTTTCTGCCTCGTAGCTCGAGATGAGGGACATTTCGCTGCTTTGTCCGGAAAGAATTCCCGGCGTTCCCCTCTCACTACAAGAGGAGGCGCTCTCCACAGGAAAGGCGAGAGGAACTCCAGCGTCGTGCCACCATTCCAAGAGTCCCCGAGATGTCTCAGTCCATTCCAGAGGAACCTGTTTGCCCTGCACTGCCTCGGCTTTCACGCAGAGGATCGACTCCCACGCAGAGGATCGACTCCCACCACGCTGTCACGTGTGACAGCCCAGTGGGAAAGCCACGTGGAAAAGCCTCGTGGGAAAGCCTCTAGGGAAAGCCACAGATATCTTGATCCAGGAGATGGGAAGCGTGACACTGCTGCTGCCGCTATGGAGGAAAGCGCACGTGCATGCCCCCATTTGAGACGAGGACTTACTCCCCTGGGGAGACTCCAGAAGTACCCCAAGATCCATGTCAGCACTGGAGAGGAATCTTCAGGTTCCAGCACCGCCTCCACACAAGGTCTTAGGCCCCGGCATCAAAGGGAGAGAAATCCCGAGAGGCCCCCGAGCAACTTGCATTGGGACTGGCCTTTCCTGAGGCCACAAGAGCGGGTTCCTGAGGTCCCCGTCGTAAGTCGAGAGTACCTGCCGCAACTCGAGAAAATCCAGGAGGTTTTGCCCTCCAGGCGAGATTAGGCCCATTTCCGCTGAAGCTTCTCAAGGCTAATCACATCTAAGCCCTGGAACTTCCAAAAGGTCCTTCACACCCTTGCTGCAAATCAAGACGTTCCCCGACTTCCCTGTCTCCACTCTAGAGGAAGCATGAGGGTCCCGCCCACATCCAGAGGAGCCCTGTTTCTTCCTCGTAGCTCAAGATGAGGGACACTTTCCCTGCTTGGTCGGGAAAGAATTCTGGGCATTCCCGTCCCATCTCAAGAGGATGCGTTCTCCACAGGAAACGCGAAAGGAACACCAGGGTCGTGCCACCAAACCAAGAGTCCCCCATTGTCTCAGTCCATTCCAGAGGACCTGTTTTCCCTGTGCTGCCTCTACTTTCACGCCGAGGATCGTCTCCGACCACGGTGGCACGTTGGACAGCTCTGTACGAAATCCTCGTGAGAAAGCTTCGAGGGAAATCCTCGAGGGAAAGCCACAGATCCCATGATCGACGCGATGGCAAGCGTCACACTGCTGCTACAGCTCGGGAGGAAAGCGCACGTGCATGTCCCTTACAGCGGAGGGCTGACTTCCCTGGGGAGACTCCAGAATTACCCCAATATCCATTTCAGCACTGGAGAGGAATTCTCAGGTTCCGGCCCCGACTCCACACAACAACTTAGGCCCTGGCATCGACGGGAGTGTAATCCCAGGAGGCCACCGAACAAGTCGTATGGGGACTGGCCAGTCCTGAGGTCACCAGAGCGGGTTCCTTAGGTCACCGTCGTAAGACGAGACCACCTGCCAAAACTCGAGAAAATCCAGGAAGTTCTCCCATCCAGGCTCGATGAGGCCCATTTCCGCTGAGGCGTCTCGAGGCTAATCACATCTAACCTCTGGAACTTCCAAAGGGTCCTTCACACCCTTGTTGCAACTCAAGAAGTTCCCCGACATACCCCTCTCCACTCGAGAGAAAGCACGTGGGTCCCGCCCACATCCAGAAGAGCTCCGTTTCCGCCTCGTAGCTGGAGATGAGGGATCCTTTCGCTGATTGTTCGGGAGAGAATCCTGGGCGTTCCCGTCGCATCGCAAGAGGAGGTGCTCTCCACAGGAAAGGTGAGAGCAACTCCAGTGTCGTGCCACCATTCCAAGAGTCCCCCAGATGTCTCAGTCCATTCCGGAGGAACCTGTTTTCCCTGCACTGCCTCGACTTTCACGCCGAGGATCGACTCCCACCACAGTCTCACGTGGGACAGCCCTGTGGGAAAGCCTCGTGGGAAAGCCTCGAGGGAAAGCGACAGATCCCTTGATCCACGCGACGGGAAGCGTGACACTGCTGCTACAGGTCGGAAGGAAAGCGCACGTGCATGCCCCCTCTCGAGACGAGGACTCACTCCCCTGGGGAGACTCCAGAAGTGACCCAAGATCCATTTCAACACTGGAGAGGAATCCTCATGTTCCGGGCCCAACTCCCCACACGGTCTTAGGCCCCGGCATCAAATTGAGAGGAATCCCAAGATGCCCACGAGAAACCTGCATGGGGACTGGCCTTTCCTGAGGCCACCAGATCGTGTCCCTGAGGTCCCCGTGGTAAGTCGAGAGCACCAGCCGCAACTCGAAAAAATCCAGGAGGTTTTGCCCTCCAGGCGAGAAGAGTCCCATTTCCACTGATGCTTCTCGAGGCTAATCACACCTAACCTCTGGAACTTCCAAAAGGTCCTTCACTCCCTTGCTGCCACTCGAGAAGTTCCCCGACTTACCCGTCTCCACTCTAGAGGAAGCACGAGGGTCCTGGGCACATCCAGAGGAGCCTCGTTTCCGCCTAGTGGCTCGAGATGAGGCATCCTTTCGCTTCTTGGTCGGGGAAGAATTCTCGGCGTTCCCGTTGCATTTCAAGAGGAGGCGGTCGCAATAGGAAAGGCGAGAGGAGCTCCAGCGTCGTGCCACCATCCCGAGAGCCCCCAGATGTCTCAGTCCATTCCAGAGGAACCTATTTTCCATGCACTGCCTCGACTTTCACGCCGAGGATCGACTCCCACCATGGTGGCAGGTGGGACAGCCCTGTGTTAAAGCCTCGTGGGAAAGCCACGTGGGAAAGTCTCGTGGGAAAGCCACGTGGGAAAACCTCGTGGGAAAGACTCGAGGGAAGCCACAGATCCCTTGATCCGCGCGATAGGAAGCGTGACACTGCTGCTACTGCTCTGGAGGAAAGCGCACGTGCATGCCTCCATTCGAGACGAGGACTTACTCTCCTGGGGAGACTCCAGAAGTACCCCAAGATCCATGTCAGCCCTGGAGAGGAATCCTCAGGTTCTGGCCCCGACTCCACACAAGGTCTTAGGCCCCGGCATCGAACGGAGAGGAATGCCGAGAGGCCCCCGAGGAACTCGCATGGGGACTGGCCTTTCCTAAGGCCACCGGAGAGTGTCCCTGAGGTCCCCGTCGTAAGTCGAGAGCACCTGCCGCAACTCGAGAAAATCCAGGAGGTTTTTCCCTCCAGGCGAGATGAGGCCCATTTCCGTTGAGGCTTCTCGAAGCTAATCAAACCTAAAGTCTGTAACTTCCAAAAGGTCCTTCACACCCTTGCTGCAACTCAAGAAGTTGCCTGACATACCTGTCTCCACTCGAGAGGAAGCACGAGGGTCCGGCCCACATCCAGAAGAGCCCCGTTTCCGCTCGTAGCTCATGATGAGGGATCCTTTCGCTGGTGGCCGGGAAAGAATTCCCGGCGTTCCCGTCGCATCTCAAGAGGAGGCGCTCTCCACAGGAAAGGCGAGAGGTATGCCAGCGTCGTTCCACCATTCCAAGAGTCCCCCAGATGTCTCAGTCCATTCCAGAGGAACCTGTTTTCCCTGCACTGCCTCGACTTTCACGCCGAGGATCGACTGCCACCAAGGTGGCACGTGAGACAGCCCTGTGGGAAAGCCTAGTGGGACAGCCCTGTGGGAAAGCCTCGTGGGAAAGCCTCGTGGAAAATCCTGGAGGGAAAGCCGCAGATCCCATGACTCACGAGATGGGAAGCGTGACACTGCTGCTACAGATCAGGAGGAAAGTGCACCTGCATGCCCCCTCTCGAGACGAGGACTGACTCCCCTGGGGAGACTCCATAATTACCCCATGATCCATGTCAGCATTGGTGAGGAATCCTCAGGTTCCGGCCCCGACTCCACACAACTTCTTAGGCCCCGGCACCGACGGGAGAGGAATCACGAGAGGCCCCCTAGCAACACGCATGATGACTGGCCTTTCCTGAGGCCGCCAGAGCGGGTCCCTGAAGTCCCCGTGGTAACTTGAGAGCACCTGCTGAAACTGGGGAATATCCAGAAGCCTCTCCATTCAGGCGACATGAGGCCCATTTCTGCTGAGGCATCTCGAGACTAACCACACCTAACCTCTGGAATTCGAAAGGGTCCTTCACACCTTTGCTGCAACTCAAGAAGTTCCCCGACATACGCGTTCCTCTTCCCATTCTGCCATAATGGTGGTGACATCTGCATATCTAAGTTTATTGCTATTTCTTCCGGCAATCTTGATTCCAGCTCAGGTATCTTCCATCGCAGCATTTTTCATGATGTAGTCTGCATATAAGCTAAATAAACAGGGTGACAATATACAGCCTTGACATACTCCTTTTCCTTTTTGGAACCAGTATGTTGTTCCATGTCCTGCTCTAACTGTTGCTTCCTGACCTTCATACAGATTTCTCAAGAGGCAGGTTAGGTGGTCTAGTATTCCCTTCTCTTTCAGAATTGTGGCTAAAACAACAGTATAAGGACCTTGCCGATGTCAGGCCAAGGAATTGTGTTTCCAGTCATAGAGCCACACCTGATCACTGAGCACAAATTCATGAATCTGTTCCTCAAGGGGGAATGATATTTTTTTTTACACAAACTTAGTTACCTGATTTATTACCTTACCTAATTGTTCCAGCTGCTGTGAAATCCCACCTCCTTACTTGTGGCAAATCTGCTAACACCTGCCTCATTTGGGGTGGGGGGTTCTCCCATAGAAAATTTCATAAGGACAACAACTATGGGAATGTGCAGTTACCCGTAATATGAGTAAGTCTGCCAGAAGCAAGCCCATCCATGTACAGTCAGTCTCTATGATCCATTTTGAAAGAGTCTCTTCAAGAGTTTGTTTGTTTCTTTCCACCATTCCAGAACACTGGGGCCTATATGCTGTATGTAATTTCCACTGATATTTAGAGCTTCACATACCTGTTAATTAACGCGGCTACAAAGACAGGGCCATTGTCGGATTCTATACTGGTTGGAAACCCAAGTCTGGGAATTATTTCTCAAATCAGCGAGCTACTTCATTTTCTTTTTCAGATCAGGTAGGGAAGGCCTCTGCCCAACCAGAGAAGGTACCTACTATTCTAGTAAGTAATGATAACAGGTGACTGCCTTTGCTTCCCCGAAGGGACACTCGCTTTCCCTGCATCCTGAGAACTCCACGTCTCAGCCAGTTGGAAAAGCGCTTCTTGGAGGTCATTATTCAGGGGCAATTTCCCCTGGAGCCCGGGGCCATAGGGAGTGGCTCCACACTCCCAGGGTAAGGCAGAGCCACAGCCACACATCTGTCCCATCCCCTTTGCTCTGTAGGAGAGCTCTAGTGAGCCTAGGTCTGTCAGGAAAATTCTTGGCTCCTATGGGGACACATTCTATGTGTGAAACTGCATACAGGACCGAGGGGCCACAGGGCGCCTGTTTCTCTCGGGGCCGGAGGGGTGGGGGGCCTGAAGCAGTGCGGCCCAGCAACAGCTTCCACATCCATCCAATTGCTCTTTTCTTACCTCTGATAGAACTAGCTTTGTTCCAGCCTTTGGCAATTTGGAGGCAAGCGGGCCCCACTTCCTCCCCAAGGAGGCATGGGACCTACTTTGAGTGGAAAGGCCCCTCACGGAGCTGAACCCAGGAAGGCACCCAGTCATGTCTGACACATTCCTGCATCCTGCTTCTTCATGAGCAATACCGCTATAAGCTAGGAATGTCTTTCCAAGGCTCAGAAAGGACAGGGGAGATGCATGGTGCTGCCTCTGGAATTTCGGTCCTCTGAGCAGACCTGGAGGTCTCCCCTTGAAGAAGCAAACCAGTTTCTTCCAAATACAGGCTTGCAAACACACACTGGGTGGCTGCCTCTTCTTCCCTGAAGGACGATCACTTTCCCCACATCCTGTGAACTCTGCATCCCAACCTGCTGGAAAAGCGCTTCTTGGAGGTCATTTTTCAGGGACAATTTTCCCTGGAGCCCGGGGCCGTAGGGAGGGCCCCATGCTCTCTGGGAAAGGCAGAGTCACATCCACAGTCTGTTCTATCCCTTTTGCCCTGTAGGAGAGCTCTAGTGAGCCTAGGTCTGTCAGGAAAATTCTTGGCTCCTATGGGGACACATCCTGTGTGTTAACCTGCATATAGGACCGAGGGGCCACAGGGCGCCTGCTCCTCTCGGGGGGTAACCTGAAGTGGTGCGGCCCAGCAACAGCCTGAACAACCATCTAATTGCTCTTTTCTTCCTTCTGATAGAGCTAGCTTTGCTTCTCGCTTTGGCATTTCGGAAGCCAGGGGGAGCCCCACCGCTGTTGTCCTGGGGTCTATTGGAGGTACCAGGTCTACTGGACCCCAGCATGGCACCCGACCCCCTCAGACACACTCCCGCAGCCTCCTTCCCCATGGGCAGGACTGTTCTGACCTAGGAATGTGTTCCCAAGGCTCAGAAAATGCAGGGAGACACACGGCCCTGACTCTGGAACTGAGGCCGTTGGAGCAGGCCTGGAGGTCTGACGTCTGAGACGGCAAACGCTTGCTGCGAGATACAGGTGTGAAAACACACTCTCTGGGGCTGCCTTTCCTTCCTCCAAGGAAGATAGCTTTTCCAGTCTCCTCCGTGCTGAGTCATACAAGGCTGGAAAGGTCTGGCTTAGAGGGCATTTCTCAGCGGCAATGGCCCCTGAGGCCCTGCACCCAGGGAGGGATCCTACCCTCCCAGGGGAAGTCAAAGCAACCTCCAAACAGCTGTTCTATCATGTTTCCTCTGCAGGAGGGAGCTAGTGAGCCCAGGTCTGTCTGGAACGTTCTTGGATCCTGCGGGGAAATCATCCTGGGAGCCCACCTGGATACCAGTCGTAGGGGCTAACATCTGCATTTTTCTTCCTTGGAGCCCTAACGCAGTATAGCCTAGCAACTGCTTGAAAATCCATCCTGTTGCTGTTTTCTTCCCTCTGACAGAGCGAGCTTTGCTCCCCACTTTGGGATTTCAGAAGCAAGGTGGTGGCCTGCAACTCCTTGCCTGGGGTCCATTGGAGGTGCAAGGTGCCCTCGACCAGGTGACCCCAGCATGGCACCTGGCCCCCTCAGACACACTCCCGCAGCCTGCTTCCCCATGGGCAGGACTGCTCTCCCCTAGGAATGTGTTTGCGAGGCCAGGAAACTGCAGGGAGACACAAGGCCCTGATTCTGGAATGGAGTCTGTTGGAGCAGGCCTGCAGGTCTTATGTCTAACAAGCCAAACACTTGCTGCAAGATACAGGCCTGAAAACACACTCTTGGGCTGCCTTTCCTTCCTCCAAGGAAGAGAGTTTTCTCAGCCTCCTGTGGGCTGAGAGTCACACAGGGCTGAAAAGCACTTACTGGGAGATTAGTTTTCATTGGCCATGGCCCCTGAGGCCCTGTGCTCAGGGAGGGCTCCCTCCCTCCCAGGGAAAGTCAAAGGAAGCTCCAAACGGCTGTTCAATCATGTTTCGGAGAGAGTCATTGCCAAGGCAGGTTTATAAGAAGTTCGAGGGTCCCCAAGGAGAGAGGGGTCTAGAATTCTCAAGGAGGAAGAAAGGGCACACTTTTTTCCCTCTACATTCCTTCGGATTACATAACAATCATGCATCCTTCTTGAGGACGGTCTCTGGAAAAACCTTCTGGCTAATCCTGTTATCTTAAAATGTAAATGATGGGAGTAGGTCTAGTGAGTCTTTACAACCTCCAGACATTCTTTTGTTCGTTGTAATAACTTATTGGAGAGTATATAACTCCATTACTAACACTAGCAAGGGGGTACACTCTCTGCCCCTTGTGATGTCTCTGTCAGAAGCTTTCTCTATCTCCTTTCTACTTGAATAAAACTCGATTGCACAAAAGCTCTGAGCAATCAAGCCTCGTCTTGGGCCCTGGATTGAATTCTTCTCCTCCATAAGCCAAGAATCCCAGCATCTTTTCGTGGTTCAGCAACAATATTTCATTTCCTCTGCAGGAGAGAGCTAGTGAGCTTAGGTCTGTCTGGAACATTCTTGGATCCTGTGGGGAAAATATCCTGTGCACACATCTGGATACTGGGCCTAGAGGCCAAAATTCGCATTTCTTTCCCGCGGAGCCCTCACGTGGTGTGACTTAGCAACTGCTTGAAAATCCATCCCATTGCTGTTTTCCTCCTTCTGACAGAGCTAGCTTTGTTCCCTGCTTTGGGATATCTCAACCGAGGGGCCGGTCCATAGCTACTCGCCTGGGGCCCATTGGATGTGCAAGGTGCCCTCGACTAGGTGACCCTAGCATGGCACTCAGCCCGCTCAGACACACTCCCGAGGCTTCTTTCTCATGGGAAGCACTGCTCCAACCTAGGAATGTGTCTGCAATGCTTGGAAAGTGCAGTGAGACACACAGCCCTGACTCTGGAATTGAGGCCCTCAGAGCAAGCCTGCAGCTCTGATGTCTGAGAAGCAAAACACTTGCTGCAAAGAGAGGCCTGAAAACACACTCTCTGTGGATGACTTTCCTTCCTCTAAGGAAGACAGATGTCCCAGTCTCCTGCTTCCTGCATGTCACACAGCTGGAATGCGCTTGCTTGGATGTCATGATTCAGTGGCAATGACCCCTGAGGCCCTTTGCCCAGGGAGGGCTCCCACACTCATAGGCAAATCAAAGCAACTTCCAAGTGAGTCAGCTCTTCACATCAAGTGGCCAAAGTATTGGAGTTTCAGGTTCAGTATTAGTCCTTCCAATGGATATTCAGACCTGATTTCCTTTAGGATGGAGTGGTTGCGTCTCCTTGTAGTCTAAGCGACCTACAAGCATCTTCTCCAACACCACAGTTCAAAAGCATCACATTTTCAGCTGTCACTTTCTTTACAGTGCATCTTTCATATCCATCCATGACATATGGAAAAACCATAGCCTTGACCGGATGGATCTTTGTTGGCAAAGCAACGTCTCGGCTTTTTAATATGCTGTCTAGTTTGGTCATCACTTTTCTTCCAAGTCATAAATATGTTTTAAGTTCATGGAGGCAGCCATCACCTGCAGTGATTCCCAAGCCCCCCAAAATAGTCTGCTGCTGTTTCCAATGTTTTCCCATCTATTTGCCATGAAGTGATGAGACTGGATGCAATGATTGTAGTTTTCTGAATGCTGAGCTTTAAGCTAACTTTTTCACTCTCCTCTTTCACTTTCATCAGGAGACTCTTTAGCTCTTCTTCACTTTCTGCCATAAGGGTGGTGTCATCTGAATATCTGAGATTATTGATGTTTCTCCCAGCAACCTTGATTCCAGCGTGTGCTTCCTCCAGCCCAGTGTTTCTCATGCTGTACTCTGCATATAAGTTAAATAAGCAGGGTGACAATATACAGCCTTGACATGTTCCTTTTCCTATGTAGAACCAGTCTGTTGTTCCATGTCCAGTTCGAACTGTTTCTTCCTGACCTGCATACAGGTTTCTCAAGAGACAGGTCAGGTGGTCTGGTATTCCCATCTCTTTCAGAATTTTTCCCAGTTTCTTGTGATCCACACAGTCAAAGGCTTTGGCATTGTCAATAAAGCAGAAATAGATGGGTTTTTTTTTTCCGGAACTCTCTTGCTTTTTCAATGATCCAGTGGATGTTGGCAATTTGATCTCTGGTTTCTCTGCATTTTTTAAATCCCTCTTGAACATCTGGAAGTTCACAGTTCATGTGAACTTGGAGAATTTTGAGCATTACTTTACTAGTGTGTGAGATGAGTGCAATTGTGCAGCAGCTTGAATAATCTTTGTCATTGCCTTTCTTTGGGATTGGAATGAAAACTGACCTAATGACTAGATGTTTTCAATTGCATATGCTGAAAGAACTGGGTGTGCAGTTTTGAAGGAAAAAAAAATCATTTTAACCCATTTTCTCTGAAGTGCAAGGCATATCATGGCCATCCCTGAATCATAAAGTCACCTTTTCTTTATGTAGTCATAGTTTCATGCCTAAATTATAGGCCAACTCGTGCTCAACTTGACTCTGATGTCAGGGGCAGATCAACTGATAAAAAGCTTGGATTGTCCCTCTGGAGGAAAGTGAGATCTTGGTCCCACGAGAAGAATCTGAAGGGTTAAGGGAACTTGCAAGAGTGGGGAAAGCTTAGTCCATCCTACATGTACCAAAATCTTAAATAAGGCTTATTTACTTTACTGAAGTAAAAAAACAGATGATGAAAACAATTATAAATCAATGAAAGGTAGAGAAACTCATAGTCTGTGATCAAAAATTGCATTCTAAGAAAACTTAGTTCTCTTAACCTAGAGAGGAGACTAAATTCCATCTGGTAGCAGCTTACCAGAAGACAAGCAAACAAACAAACAAATTATCAGTAAGCTTAAAAAAAGTATTTTCCATATATCTTGAAGTAGCAGTATTTCTGCAAAGGCATCAGTGTGAAACCACAGAGGACATGGTTAAAACCTGATGAAATAGAAATTGACAATGTCATCTGGTCACTGCTGCGACTTGAAATGCTTTAATATGATAACTAGAATGATAACTGACAGCATTTGACCAGGACATATCAGATTTTCACGGATGTCATATCATTTCTAGGATATCTATATTAGGAACTGAAGGAATCTTTGAACCTAGGAAAGAAAACAACAGTCTCAAAGGCCCTTGCTGAGTCATCTAGCAGCAAGGAATGTCTTTGCAAGGATCGCAAAGTGAAGGGAAGATACACCGACCTGCCTCTGCAACTTCGGTCCTCTGAGCAGATCTGGAGGTCTCCCTTTGTATAAGCTAACCTGTTCCTTCCAAATAGAGGTTTGCAACACAAAACAAGTGGCCGCCTATTCTTCCCCGAAGGAGGCTCTCTTTCCCCACATCCTGCAAACTCCCTTTCCCAGCCTCCTGGAAAAGTGCTTCTTGCAGTCCCTTTCAGAAAATCCTATGGACAGAGAAGCCTGGTAGGCTGCAGTCCATGGGGTCGCTGAGGGTCGGACACGACTGAGCGACTGCACTTTCATTTTCACTTTCATGCATTGGAGAAGGCAATGGCAACCCACTTACTGTTCTTGCCTGGAGAATCCCAGGGACGGGGGAGCCTAGTGGGCTACCGTCTATGGCGTCGCACAGAGTCGAACACGACTGAACCAACTTAGCAGCAGCAGCAGCAGCAGCAGCAGCAGCAGTTCCTTTCTTAGGGGCAGTTATCCCTGAGATTGGGACCTGGAAAGGCAGAGCCACCTCCACACACACATCTTTTCTGTCCCCTTTCCTCTGGAGGAGAGCTCTAGTGAGCCTAGGTCTGTCAGGAAAATTCTTGGCTTTGACGGGATCACACCCGGTGTGTGAACCTGCATACCCGACCTAGGGGCCACAGGGCACCTGTTTTGCTCGAGTGGGTCCTGGAGGGGTGCAGCATAGCAAGAGCTTAAAGATCCATCCAATTTGTCTTTCTTTTACCTCGGAGAGAACGAGTTTGCTCCACCTCCACCCTTTGGCAGTGTGGAGGGAAGAGGGCACAACCCTCTCCCAAAGGGGACATAGGGCCTACCAGGAGAGAAAGGCCCCTTGAGGAGCTGAGCCCAGATAGGCAGCCAGTGATGTCAAGCACACTCCCGCTGCTTGCTTCTTCATGGGCACTCCGACAATCTGCTAGGAATGTCTTGGCAAGGATCTCAAAGGGAAGGGGAGATACATGGCCCTGTCTCTGGAACTTCAGTCCTCTGAGCAGATCTGGAGGTCTTGAGTTGTATAAGCAAACGTGTTCCTTCCAAATAGAGGCTTGCGAACACACCCCCGGTGGTTGCCTCTTCTTCCCCGAAGAAGTCTTTCTTTCCCCACATGCTGCGAACTCCCTGTCCCAACCTCCAAGATTAGCGCTTCTTGCCATTCCTTTCTTAGAGGCAGTTATCCCTGAGCTTGGGGCCGTAGGGAGTAGCCCCACATTCACAGGGAAAGGCAAAGACTCCTCCATACATCTCCTCTATCCCCTTTGCTCTGGAGGAGAGCTTTAGTGAGCCTAGGTCTTTCAGGAAAATTGTTGGCTTGGACAGGATCTCACCCTGTTTGTGAACCTGCATACCCAACTGGGGGCCACAGAGCACCTGTTTCAGTAAAGTGGGCCCTGAAAGGGTGCAGCCTAGCAAGAGCTTGAAAATCCATTCAATTGCTGTTTTTGTACCTCTGACAGAGCGAGCTTTGCTCCACCCTTTGGCAGTGTGGAGAAAAGAGGCATGACACCCTCCCCAAGGGGACATGGGGCCTACTTCGAGAGGAAAGGCCCCTTGTGGAGTTGAGGCACACAGTCGTGTCAAACACACTCCCACTGCTTGCTTCTTCATGGGCACTCCCGCTATCAGCTAGGAATGTCTTTGCAATGATCACAAAGGGAAGGGGAGATACACGGCCCTGCCTCTGGACCTCCGGTGCTCTGAGCAAATCTGGTCTCCCGTTGTTGATCAAGTTCAAGTTCAAGGTCAAGGTCAAGTTCAAGGTCAAGGTCAAGTTCAAGTTCAAGGTCAAAGTCAAGGTCAAGGTCAAGTTCAAGGTCAAAGTCAAGGTCGAAGTCAAGGTCAAGTTCAAGGTCAAAGTCAAGGTCAAGTTCAAGTTCAAGGTCAAAGTCAAGGTCAAGTTCAAGGTCACGTTCAAGTTCAAGGTCAAAGTCAAGGTCAAGTTCAAGGTCAAAGTCAAGGTCAAGTTCAAGGTCAAGGTCAAGGTCAAGTTTAAGTTTAAGGGCAAGGACAAGGTAAGGGCAAAGAGAAGGTAAGGCCAAGGACAAGGCCTAGGGAAGGACAAGCCGAAGGCCAAGGGCAAGGGCAAGGGCAACACCAAGGGTAAGGCCAAGGCCCAGGCCAGGGCCAAGGCCAAGGCCGCCAAAGCGAAGCCCAAACCCCGTAACGACTGACAGAAGGCAGAAGGCACTAGGCCCCTGTGCAGAGGAAGCCACTGAAGGCGGCAAGGCCACAGAGCTCCCCGACTCCCGTTCCCACAGGAAGATGTGAGGATAAAGGGCCTCATCCCAGCACAGCACCCGCTCCCACCGGTCCCTGACCCCCGCAGCACGCCCCCTAAAACAACACTGTCTTCCCAGAAAAGAGAACGGAGAAGCCATGTGTGTGCCAAAGGAGCAAGATGAACGAACGATGCAACGCCCTCCAACTTTGGGCACACCTGACGCCTGGGAACCCCGGGCCCGGCCGATGGGTCCCCGCCGTTCTCGGGCGGGAGCGGGGGTCGACACGTGGGCCGAGAGCCCTTGCCCGGGCCACCCGCAAATCCCCTGAGACGTGATCCGACCCCAGGGACCGAGATCCTTTGATCCACGCGGCGGACTGCGTGACACTGCTGCTACCGCTCTGGAGGAAAGCGCAAGTGCATGCCCGCATTCGAGACGAGGACTGACTCCCCTGGGGAGACTCCAGAAGTACCCCAAGATCCATGTCAGCACTGGAGAGGAATCCTCAGGTTCCGGCCCCGACTCCACACAAGGTCTTAGGCCCCGGCATCGACGGGAGAGGAATCCCGAGAGGCCCCCGAGGAACTCGCATGGGGACTGGCCTTTCCTGAGGCCACTAGAGCGGGTCCCTGAGGTCCCCGTCGTAAGTCGAGAGCACCTGCCGCAACTCGAGAAAATCAAGGAGGTTTTGCCCTCCAAGCGAGATTAGGCCCATTTCCGCTGAGGCTTCTCGAGGCCAATCACATCTAACCACTGGAACTTCCAAAGGGTCCTTCACACCCTTGCTGCAACTCAAGAAGTTCCCCGACATACCCTTCTCCACTCGAGAGGAAGCACGTGGGGTCCTGCACACATCCAGGGGAGCCCCGTTTCCGCCTCCAAGCTCGAGATGAGGGATCCTTTCCCTGTTTCGTAGGGAAAGAATTCCCGGCGTTCCCGTCTCATCTCAAGAGGAGGCGCTCTCCACAGGAAAGGCGAGAGGAACTCCAGGGTCGTGCCACCATTCCAAGAGTCCCCCAGATGTGTCAGTCCATTCAGGAGGAACCTGTTTTCCCTTCACTGCCTTGACGTTCAAGCCGAGGATCGACTCCCACCACGTGTGCACGTGGGACAGCCCTGTGGGAAAGCCTCGTGGGAAAGCCTCGTGGGAAAGACTCGAGGGAAAACCATAGATCCTTTGATCCACGCGGCGGACTGCGTGACACTGCTGCTACCGCTCTGGAGGAAAGCGCAAGTGCATGCCCGCATTCGAGACGAGGACTGACTCCCCTTGGGAGACTCCAGAAGTACCCCAAGATCCATGTCAGCACTGGAGAGGAATCCTCAGGTTCCGGCCCCGACTCCACACAAGGTCTTAGGCCCCGGCATCGACGGGAGAGGAATCCCGAGAGGCCCCCGAGGAACTCGCATGGGGACTGGCCTTTCCTGAGGCCACCAGAGCGGGTCCCTGAGGTCCCCGTCGTAAGTCGAGAGCACCTGCCGCCACTCGAGAAAATCCAGGAGGTTTTGCCCTCCAGGCGAGATTAGGCCCATTTCCGCTGAGGCTTCTCGAGGCCAATCACATCTAACCACTGGAACTTCCAAAGGGTCCTTCACACCCTTGCTGCAATTCAAGAAGTTCCCGGACATACCCGTCTCCACTTGAGAGGAAGCACGTGGGGTCCCGCACACATACAGGGGAGCCCCGTTTCCGCCTCCAAGCTCGAGATGAGGGATCCTTTCCCTGTTTCGTAGGGAAAGAATTCCCAGCGTTCCCGTCGCATCTCAGGAGGAGGCGCTCTCCACAGGAAAGGCGAGAGGAACTCCAGGGTCGTGCCACCATTCCAAGAGTCCCCCAGATGTGTCAGTCCATTCAGGAGGAACCTGTTTTCCCTTCACTGCCTTGACGTTCAAGCCTAGGATCGACTCCCACCACGTGTGCACGTGGGACAGCCCTGTGGGAAAGCCTCGTGGGAAAGCCTCGTGGGAAAGACTCGAGGGAAAACCATAGATCCTTTGATCCACGCGGCGACTGCGTGACACTGCTGCTACCGCTCTGGAGGAAAGCGCAAGTGCATGCCCGCATTCGAGACGAGGACTGACTCCCCTGGGGAGACTCCAGAAGTACCCCAAGATCCATGTCAGCACTGGAGAGGAATCCTCAGATTCCGGCCCGGACTCCACACAAGGTCTTAGGCCCCGGCATCGACGGGAGAGGAATGCCGAGAGGCCCCCGAGGAACTCGCATGGGGACTGGCCTTTCCTGAGGCCACCAGAGCGGGTCCCTGAGGTCCCCGTCGTAAGTCGAGAGCACCTGCCGCAACTCGAGAAAATCCAGGAGGTTTTGCCCTCCAGGCGAGTTGAGGCCCATTTCCGCTGAGGCTTCTCGAGGCTAATCACGTCTAACCACTGGAACTTCCAAAGGGTCCTTCACACCCTTGCTGCAACTCAAGAAGTTCCACGACATACCCGTCTCCACTCGAGAGGAAGCACGTGGGGTCCCGCACACAACCAGGGGAGCCCCGTTTCCGCCACCTAGCTCGAGATGAGGGATCCTTTCCCTGTTTCGTAGGGAAAGAATTCCCGGCGTTCCCGTCGCATCTCAAGAGGAGGCGCTCTCCACAGGAAAGGCGAGAGGAACTCCAGGGTCGTGCCACCATTCCAAGAGTCCCCCAGATGTGTCAGTCCATTCCAGAGGAACCTGTTTTCCCTGCACTGCATTGACGTTCAAGCCGAGGATCGACTCCCACCACGTGTGCACGTGGGACAGCCCTGTGGGAAAGCCTCGTGGGAAAGCCTCGTGGGAAAGACTCGAGGGAAAACCATAGATCCTTTGATCCACGCGGCGGACTGCGTGACACTGCTGCTACCGCTCTGGAGGAAAGCGCAAGTGCATGCCCGCATTCGAGACGAGGACTGACTCCCCTGGGGAGACTCCAGAAGTACCCCAAGATCCATGTCAGCACTGGAGAGGAATCCTCAGGTTCCGGCCCCGACTCCACACAAGGTCTTAGGCCCTGGCATCGACGGGAGAGGAATCCCGAGAGGCCCCCGAGGAACTCGCATGGTGACTGGCCTTTCCTGAGGCCACCAGAGCGGGTCCCTGAGGTCCCCATCGTAAGTCGAGAGCACCTGCCGCAACTCGAGAAAATCCAGGAGGTTTTGCCCTCCAGGCGAGATTAGGCCCATTTCCGCTGAGGCTTCTCGAGGCCAATCACATCTAACCACTGGAACTTCCAAAGGGTCCTTCACACCCTTTCTGCAACTCAAGAAGTTCCCCGACATACCCGTCTCCACTCGAGAGGAAGCACGTGGGGTCCCGCACACATCCAGGGGAGCCCCGTTTCCGCCTCCAAGCTCGAGATGAGGGATCCTTTCCCTGTTTCGTAGGGAAAGAATTCCCGGCGTTCCCGTCGCATCTCAAGAGGAGGTGCTCTCCACAGGAAAGGCGAGAGGAACTCCAGGGTCGTGCCACCATTCCAAGAGTCCCCCAGATGTGTCAGTCCATTCCAGAGGAACCTGTTTTCCCTGCACTGCCTTGACATTCAAGCCGAGCATCGACTCCCACCACGTGTGCACGTGGGACAGCCCTGTGGGAAAGCCTCGTGGGAAAGCCTCGTGGGAAAGACTCGAGGGAAAACCATAGATCCTTTGATCCACGCGGCGGACTGCGTGACACTGCTGCTACCGCTCTGGAGTAAAGCGCAAGTGCATGCCCGCATTCGAGACGAGGACTGACTCCCCTGGGGAGACTCCAGAAGTACCCCAAGATCTATGTCAGCACTGGAGAGGAGTCCTCACGTTCGGGCCCCGAGTCCACACAAGGTCGAAGGCCACGGCATCGACGGGAGAGGAATCCCGAGAGGCCCCCAAGGAACTCGCAAGGGGACTGGCTTTTCCTGAGGCCACCAGAGCGGGTCCCTGAAGTCCCCGTCGTAAGTCGAGAACACCTGCCGCAACTCGAGAAAATCCAGGAGTTTTTGCCCTCCAGGCGAGATGAGGCCCATTTCCGCTGAGGCTTCTCGAGGCTAATCACATCTAACCACTGGAACTTCCAAAGGGTCCTTCAGACCATTTCTGCAAATCAAGAAGTTCCCGGACATACCCGTCTCCACTCGAGAGTAAGCACGAGGGTCCCGAACACATCCAGGGAAGCCCCGTTTCCGCCTCCTAGCTCGAGATGAGGGATCCTTTCCCTGTTTCGTAGGGAAAGAATTCCCGGCGTTCCCGTCGCATCTCAAGAGGAGGCGCTCTCCACAGGAAAGGCGAGAGGAACTCCAGGGTCGTGCCACCATTCCAAGAGTCCCCCAGATGCGTCAGTCCATTCCAGAAGAACCTGTTTTCCCTGCACTGCCTTGACGTTCAAGCCGAGGATCGACTCCCACCACGTGCGCACGTGGAACAGCCCTGTGGGAAAGCCTCGTGGGAAAGCTTCGTGGGAAAGACTCGAGGGAAAACCATAGATCCTTTGATCCACGCGGCGGACTGCGTGACACTGCTGCTACCGCTCTGGAGGAAAGCGCAAGTGCATGCCCGCATTCGAGACGAGGCCTGACTCCCCTGGGGAGGCTCCAGAAGTATCCCAAGATCCATGTCAGCACTGGAGAGGAATCCTCAGGTTCCGGCCCCGACTCCATACAAGGTCTTAGGCCCCGGCATCGACGGGAGAGGAATCCCGAGAGGCCCCCGAGGAACGCGCATGGGGATTGGCCTTTCCTGAGGCCACCAGAGCGGGTCCCCGAGGTCCCCGTCGTAAGTCGAGAGCACCTGCCGCAACACGAGAAAATCCAGGAGGTTTTGCCCTCCAGGCGAGATGAGGCCCATTTCCACTGAGGTTTCTCGAGGCTAATCACATTTAACCACTGGAACTTCCAAAGGGTCCTTCACACCCTTGCTGCAACTCAAGAAGTTCCCCGACATACCCGTCTCCAATCGAGAGGAAGCACGGGGGTCCCGCACACATCCAGGGAAGCCCCGTTTCCGCCTCCTAGCTCCAGATGACGGATCCTTTCCCTGTTTCGTAGGGAAAGAATTCCCGGCGTTCCCGTCGCATCTCAAGAGGAGGCGCTCTCCACAGGACAGGCGAGAGGAACTCCAGGGTCGTGCCACCATTCCAAGAGTCCCGCAGATGTGTCAGTCCATTCCAGAGGAACATGTTTGCCCTGCACTGCCTTGACGTTCAAGCCGAGGATCCACTCCCACCACGTTTGCACGTTAGACAGCCCTGTGGGAAAGCCTCGTGGGAAAGCCTCGTGGGAAAGACTCAAGGGAAAACCATAGATCCTTTGATGCACGCAGCGGACTGCGTGACACTGCTGCTACCGCTCTTTAGGAAAGCGCAAGTGCATGCCCGCATTCGAAACGAGGACTGACTCCCCTGGGGAGACTCCAGAAGTACCCCAAGATCCATGTCAGCACTGGAGAGGAATCCTCACGTTCGGGCCCCGACTCCACACAGGGTCGTAGGCCCCGGCATCGACGGGAGAGGAATCCCGAGAGGCGCCCTAGGAACTCGCATGGGGACTGGCCTTTCCTGAGGCCACAAGAGCGGGTCCCTGAGGTCCCCGTCGTAAGTCGAGAGCACCTACCGCAACTCGAGAAAATCCAGGAGTTTTTGCCCTCCAGGCGAGATGAGGCCCATTTCCGCTGAGGCTTCTCGAGGCTAATCACATCTAACCACTGGAACTTCCAAAGGGTCCTTCACACCCTTGCTGCAACTCAAGAAGTTCCCCGACATACACGTCTCCACTCGAGAGGAAGCACGAGGGTCCCGAACCCATCCAGGGAAGCCCCTTTTCCGCCTCCTAGCTCGAGATGAGTGATCCTATCCCTGTTTCGTAGGGAAAGAATTCCCGGCGTTCCCATCGCATCTCAAGAGGAGGCGCTCTCCACAGGAAAGGCGAGAGGAACTCCAGGGTCGTGCCACCATTCCAAGAGTCCGCCAGATGTGTCAGTCCATTCCAGAGCAACCTGTTTTACCTGCACTGCCTTGACGTTCAAGCCGAGGATCGACTCCCACCAGGTGTGCACGTGGGACAGCCCTGTGGGAAAGCCTCGTGGGAAAGCCTCGTGGGAAAGTCTCGAGAGAAAACCATAGATCCTTTGATCCACGCGGCGGACTGCGTGACACTGCTGCTACCGCTCTGGAGGAAAGTGCAAGTGCATGCGCGCATTCGAGACGAGGACTGACTCCCCTGGGGAGACTCCAGAAGTACCCCAAGATCCATGTCAGCACTGGACAGGAATCCTCAGGTTCCGGCCCCGACTCCACACAAGGTCTTAGGCCCCGGCATCGACGGGAGAGGAATCCCGAGAGGCCCCCGAGGAACTCGCATGGGGACTGGCCTTTCCTGAGGCCACCAGAGCGGGTCCCTGAGGTCCCCGTCGTAAGTCGAGAGCACTTGCCGCAACTCGAGAAAATCCAGGAGGTTTTGCCCTCCAGGCGAGATGAGGCCCATTTCCGCTGAGGCTGCTCGAGGCTAATCACGTCTAACCACTGGAACTTCCAAAGGGTCCTTCACACCCTTGCTGCAACTCAAGAAGTTCCCCGACATACTTGTCTACACTCGAGAGGAAGCACGGTGGTCCCGCACACATCCAGGGAAGCCCCGTTTCCGCCGCCTAGCTCGAGATGAGGGATCCTTTCCCTGTTTCGTAGGGAAAGAATTCCCGGCGTTCCCGTCGCATCTCAAGAGGAGGCGCTCTCCACAGGAAAGGCGAGAGGAACTCCAGGGTCGTGCCACCATTCCAAGAGTCCCTCAGATGTGTCAGTCCATTCCAGAGAAACCTGTTTTCCCTGCACTGCCTTGACGTTCAAGCCGAGGATCGACTCCCACCACGTGTGCACGTGGGACAGCCCTGTGGGAAAGCCTCGTGGGAAAGCCTCGTGGGAAAGTCTCGAGAGAAAACCATAGATCCTTTGATCCACGCGGCGGACTGCGTGACACTGCTGCTACCGCTCTGGAGGAAAGTGCAAGTGCATGGGCGCATTCGAGACGAGGACTGACTCCCCTGGGGAGACTCCAGAAGTACCCCAAGATCCATGTCAGCACTGGAGAGGAATCCTCAGGTTCCGGCCCCGACTCCACACAAGGTCTTAGGCCCCGGCATCGACGGGAGAGGAATCCCGAGAGGCCCCCGAGGAACTCGCATGGGGACTGGCCTTTCCTGAGGCCACCAGAGCGGGTCCCTGAGGTCCCCGTCGTAAGTCGAGAGCACCTGCCGCAACTCGAGAAAATCCAGGAGGTTTTGCCCTCCAGGCGAGATGAGGCCCATTTCCGCTGAGGCTGCTCGAGGCTAATCACATCTAACCACTGGAACTTCCAAAGGGTCCTTCACACCCTTGCTGCAACTCAAGAAGTTCCCCGACATACCCGTCTACACTCGAGAGGAAGCACGGTGGTCCCGCACACATCCAGGGAAGCCCCGTTTCCGCCGCCTAGCTCGAGATGAGGGATCCTTTCCCTGTTTCGTAGGGAAAGAATTCCCGGCGTTCCCATCGCATCTCAAGCGAAGGCGCTCTCCACAGGAAAGGCGAGAGGAACTCCAGGGTCGTGCCACAATTCCAAGAGTCCCCCAGATGTGTCAGTCCATTCCAGAGGAAACTGTTTTCCCTGCACTGTCTTGACGTTCAAGCCGAGGATCGACTCCCACCAAGTGTGCACGTGGGACAGCCCTGTGGGAAAGCCTCGTGGGAAAGCCTCGTGGGAAAGTCTCGAGAGAAAACCATAGATCCTTTGATCCACGCGGCGGACTGCGTGACACTGCTGCTACCGCTCTGGAGGAAAGTGTAAGTGCATGCGCGCATTCGAGACGAGGACTGACTCCCCTGGGGAGACTCCAGAAGTACCCCAAGATCCATGTCAGCACTGGAGAGGAATCCTCAGTTCCGGCCCCGACTCCACACAAGGTCTTAGGCCCCGGCATCGACGGGAGAGGAATCCCGAGAGGCCCCCGAGGAACTCGCATGGGGACTGGCCTTTCCTGAGGGCACCAGAGCGGGTCCCCGTGGTCCCCGTCTTAAGTCGAGAGCACCTGCCGCAACTCGAGAAAATCCAGGAGGTTTTGCCATCCAGGCGAGATGAGGCCCATTTCCGCTGAGGCTTCTCGAGGCTAATCACATCTAACCACTGGAACTTCCAAAGGGTCCTTCACACCCTTGCTGCAACTCAAGAAGTTCCCCGACATACCCGTCTCCACTCGAGAGGAAGCACGAGGGTCCCGCACACATCCAGGGGAGCCCCGTTTCCGCCTCCTAGCTCGAGATGAGGGATCCTTTCCCTGTTTCTTAGGGAAAGAATTCCCGGCGTTCCCGTCGCATCTCAAGAGAAGGCGCTCTCCACAGGAAAGGCGAGAGGAACTCCAGGGTCGTGCCACAATTCCAAGAGTCCCCCAGATGTGTCAGTCCATTCCAGAGGAAACTGTTTTCCCTGCACTGTCTTGACGGTCAAGCCGAGGATCCACTCCCACCAAGTGTGCACGTGGGACAGCCCTGTGGGAAAGCCTCGTGGGAAAGCCTCGTGGGAAAGACTCGAGGGAAAACCATAGATCCTTTGATGCACGCGGTGGACTGCGTGACACTGCTGCTACCGCTCTGGAGGAAAGCGCAAGTGCATGCCCGCATTCGAGACGAGGACTGACTCCCCTGGGGAGACTCCAGAAGTACCCCATGATCCATGTTAGCACTGGAGAGGAATCCTCAGGTTCCGGCCCCTACTCCACACAAGGTCTTAGGCCCCGGCATCGACGGGAGAGGAATCCCGAGAGGCCCCCGAGGAACTCGCATGGGGACTGGCCTTTCCTGAGGCCACCAGAGCGGGTCCCTGAGGTCCCCGTCGTAAGTCCAGAGCACCTGCCGCAACTCGAGAAAATCCAGGAGGTTTTGCCCTCCAGGCGCGATAAGGCCCATTTCCGCTGAGGCTTCTCGAGGCTAATCACATCTAACCACTGGAACTTACAAAGGGTCCTTCACACACTTGCTGCAACTCAAGAAGTTCCCCGACATACCCGTCTCCACTCGAGAGGAAGCACGAGGATCCCGCACACATCCAGGGTAGCCCCGTTTCCTCCTCCTAGCTCGAGATGAGGGATCCTTTCCCTGTTTCGTAGGGAAAGAATTCCCGTCGTTCCCGTCGCATCTCAAGAGGAGGCGCTCTGCACAGGAAAGGCGAGAGGAACTCCAGGTCGTGCCACCATTCCAAGAGTCCCCCAGATGTGTCAGTCCAATCCAGAGCAACCTGTTTTCCCTACACTGCCTTGACGTTCAAGAATAGGATCGACTCCCACCACGTGTGCACGTGGGACAGCCCTGTGGGAAAGCCTCGTGGGAAAGCCTCGTGGGAAAGTCTCGAGGGAAAACCATAGATCCTTTAATCCACGCGGCGGACTGCGTGACACTGCTGCTACCGCTCTGGAGGAAAGCGCAAGTGCATGCCCGCATTCGAGACGAGGACTGACTCCCCTGGGGAGACTAAAGAATTACCCCAAGATCCATGTCAGCACTGGAGAGGAATCCTCAGGTTCCGGCCCCGACTCCACACAAGGTCTTAGGCCCCGGCATCGACGGAAGAGGACACCCGAGAGGCCCCCGAGGAACTCGTATGTGGACTGGCCTTTCCTGAGGCCACCAGAGCGGGTCCCCGAGGTCCCCGTCGTAAGTCGAGAGCATCTGCCGCAACTCGAGAAAATCCAGGAGGTTTTGCCCTCCAGGCAAGATGAGGCCCATTTCCGTTGAGGCTCTCGAGGCTAATCACATCTAACCACTGGAACTTCCAAAGGGTCCTTCACACCCTTGCTGCAACTCAAGCAGTTCCCCGACATACCCGTCTCCACTCGAGAGGAAGCACGAGGGTCCCGCACACATCCAGGGGAGCCCCGTTTCCGCCTCCTAGCTCGAGATGAGGGATCCTTTCCCTGTTTCGTAGGGAAAGATTTCCCGGCGTTCGCGTCGCATCTCAAGAGGAGGCGCTCTCCACAGGAAAGGCGAGAGGAACTCCAGGGTCGTGCCACCATTCCAAGAGTCCCCCAGATGTGTCAGTCCATTCCAGAGGAACCTGTTTTCCCTGCACTGCCTTGACGTTCAAGCCGAGGATCGACTCCCACCACGTGTGCACGTGGGACAGCCCTGTGGGAAAGCCTCGTGGGAAAGCCTCCTGGGAAAGACTCGAGGGAAAACCATAGATCCTTTGATCCACGCGGCGGACTGCGTGACACTGCTGCTACCGCTCTGGAGGAAGGCGCATGTGCATGCCCGCATTCGAGACGAGGACTGACTCCCCTGGGGAGACTCCAGAAGTACCCCAAGATCCATGTCAGCACTGGAGAGGAATCCTCAGGTTCGGGCCCCGACTCCACACAAGGTCTTAGGCCCAGGCATCGACGGGAGAGGAATCCCGAGAGGACCCGAGGAACTCGCATGTGGACTGGCCTCTCCTGAGGCCACCAGAGCGGGTCCCCGAAGTCCCCGTCGTACGTCGAGAGCACCTGCCGCAACTCGAGAAAATCCAGGAGGTTTTGCTCTCCGGCGAGATGAGGCCCATTTCCGCTGAGGCTTCTCGAGGCTAATCACATCTAACCCCTGGGACTTCCAAAGGGTCCGTCACACCCTTGCTGCAACTCAAGAAGTTCCCCGACATACCCGTCTCCACTCGAGAGGAAGCACCAGGGTCCCGCACACATCCAGGGGAGCCCCGATTCCGCCTCCTAGCTCGAGATGAGGGATCCTTTAACTGTTTCGTAGGGAAAGAGTTCCCGGCGTTCCCGTCGCATCTCAAGAGGAGGCGCTCTCCACAGGAAAGGCGAGAGGAACTCCAGGGTCGTGCCACCATTCCAAGAGTCCCCCAGATGTGTCAGTCCATTCCAGAGGAACCTGTTTTCCCTGCACTGCATTGACGTTCAAGCCGAGGATCGACTCCCACCACGTGTGAACGTGGGACAGCCCTGTGGGAAAGCCTCGTGGGAAAGCCTCGTGGGAAAGTCTCGAGGGAAAACCACAGATCCTTTGATCCACGCGGCGGACTGCGTGACACTGCTGCTACCGCTCTGGAGGAAAGCGCAAGTGCATGCCCGCATTCGAGACGAGGACTGACTCCCCTGGGGAGACTCCAGAATTACCCCAAGATCCATGTCAGCACTGGAGAGGAATCCTCAGGTTCCGGCCCCGACTCCACACAAGGTCTTAGGCCCCGGCATCAACGGGAGAGGAATCCTGAGAGGCCCCCGAGGAACTCGCACGGGGACTGGCCTTTCCTGAGGCCACCAGAGCGGGTCCCTGAGGTCCCCGTCGTAAGTCGAGAGCAGCTGCCGCAACTCGAGAAAATCCAGGAGGTTTTGCCCTCCAGGCGAGATGAGGCCCATTTCCGCTGAGGCTTCTCGAGGCTAATCACATCTAACCAATGAAACTTCCAAAGGGTCCTTCACACCCTTGTTGCAACTCAAGAAGTTCCCCGACATACCCGTATCCACACGAGAGGAAGCACGAGGGTCCCGCACACATCCAGGGGAGCCCCGTTTCCGCCTCCTAGCTCGAGATGAGGGATCCTTTCCCTGTTTTGTAGGGAAAGAATTCCCGGCGTTCCCGTCGCATCTCAAGAGGAGGCGCTCTCCACAGGAAAGGCGAGAGGAACTCCAGGGTCGTGCCACCATTCCAAGAGTCCCCCAGATGTGTCAGTCCATTCCAGAGGAACCTGTTTTCCCTGCACTGCCTTGACGTTCAAGACGAGGATCGACTCCCAGCACGTGTGCACGTGGGACAGCCCTGTGGGAAAGCCTCGTGGGAAAGCCTCGTGGGAAAGACTCGAGGGAAAATCATAGATCCTTTGATCCACGCGGCGGACTGCGTGACACTGCTGCTACCGCTCTGGAGAAAAGAGCAAGTGCATTCCCGCATTCGAGACGAGGACTGACTCCCCTGGGGAGACTCCAGAAGTACCCCAAGATCCATGTCAACACTGGAGAGGAATCCTCAGGTTCCAGCCCCGACTCCACAAAAGGTCTTAGGCCCCGGCATCGCCGGGAGAGGAATCCCGAGAGGCCCCCGAGGAACTCGCATGTGGACTGGCCTTTCCTGAGGCCACCAGAGCGGGTCCCCGAGGTCCCCGTCGTAAGTCGAGAGCACCTACCGCAACTCGAGAAAATCCAGGAGGTTTTGCCCTCCAGGCGAGATGAGGCCCATTTCCGCTGAGGCTTCTCGAGGCTAATCACATCTAAACACTGAAACTTCCAGAGGGTCCTTCACACCCTTGCTGCAACTCAAGCAGTTCCCCGACATACCCGTCTCCACTCGAGAGGAAGCACGAGGGTCCCGCACACATGCAGGGGAGCCCCGTTTCCGCCTCCTAGCTCGAGATGAGGGATCCTTTCCCTGTTTCGTAGGGAAAGATTTTCCGGCGTTCGCGTCGCATCTCAAGAGGAGGCGCTCTCCACAGGAAAGGCGAGAGGAACTCCAGGGTCGTGTCACCATTCCAAGAGTCCCCCAGATGTGTCAGTCCATTCCAGAGGAACCTGTTTTCCCTGCACTGCCTTGACGTTCAAGCCGAGGATCGACTCCCACCACGTGTGCACGTGGGACAGCCCTGTGGGAAAGCCTCGTGGGAAAGCCTCCTGGGAAAGACTCGAGGGAAAACCATAAATCCTTTGATCCACGCGGCGGACTGCGTGACACTGCTGCTACCGCTCTGGAGGAAGGCGCAAGTGCATGCCCGCATTCGAGACGAGGACTGATTCCCCTGGGGAGACTCCAGAAGTAACCCAAGATCCATGTGACCACTGGAGAGGAATCCTCAGGTTCGGGCCCCGACTCCACACAAGGTCTTAGGCCCCGGCATCGACGGGAGAGGAATCCCGAGAGGCCCCCGAGGAACTCGCATGGGGACTGGCCTTTCCTGAGGCCACCAGAGCGGGTCCCCGAGGTCCCCGTCGTAAGTCGAGAGCACCTACCGCAACTCAAGAAAATCCAGTAGGTTTTGCCCTCCAGGCGAGATGAGGCCCATTTCCGCTGAGGTTTCTCGGGGCTAATCACATCTAACCACTGGAACTTCCAAAGGGTCCTTCACACCCTTGCTGCAACTCAAGAAGTTCCCCGACACACCCGTCTCCACTCCAGAGGAAGCACGATGGTCCCGCACACATCCAGGGGAGACCCGTTTCCGCCTCCTAGCTCGAGATGAGGGATCCTTTCCCTGTTTCGTCGGGAAAGAATTCCCGGCGTTCACGTCGCATCTCAAGAGGAGGCGCTCTCCACAGGAAAGGCGAGAGGAACTCCAGGGTCGTGCCACCATTCCAAGAGTCCCCCAGATGTGTCAGTCCATTCCAGAGGAACCTGTTTTCCCTGCACTGCCTTGACGTTCAAGCCGAGGATCCACTCCCACCAAGTGTGCACGTGGGACAGCCCTGTGGGAAAGCCTCGTGGGAAACCTCGTGGGAAAGACTCGAGGGAAAACCATAGATCCTTTGATGCACGCGGCGGACTGCGTGACACTGCTGCTACCGCTCTGGAGGAAAGCGCAAGTGCATGCCCGCATTCGAGACGAGGACTGACTCCCCTGGGGAGACTCCAGAAGTACCCCATGATCCATGTTAGCACTGGAGAGGAATCCTCAGGTTCCGGCCCCTACTCCACACAAGGTCTTAGGCCCCGGCATCGACGGGAGAGGAATCCCGAGAGGCCCCCGAGGAACTCGCATGGGGACTGGCCTTTCCTGAGGCCACCAGAACGGGTCCCTGAGGTCCCCGTCGTAAGTCCAGAGCACCTGCCGCAACTCGAGAAAATCCAGGAGGTTTTGCCCTCCAGGCGCGATGAGGCCCATTTCCGCTGAGGCTTCTCGAGGCTAATCACATCTAACCACTGGAACTTACAAAGGGTCCTTCACACACTTGCTGCAACTCAAGAAGTTCCCCGACATACCCGTCTCCACTCGAGAGGAAGCACGAGGATCCCGCACACATCCAGGGTAGCCCCGTTTCCTCCTCCTAGCTCGAGATGAGGGATCCTTTCCCTGTTTCGTAGGGAAAGAATTCCCGTCGTTCCCGTCGCATCTCAAGAGGAGGCGCTCTGCACAGGAAAGGCGAGAGGAACTCCAGGTCGTGCCACCATTCCAAGAGTCCCCCAGATGTGTCAGTCCAATCCAGAGCAACCTGTTTTCCCTACACTGCCTTGACGTTCAAGAATAGGATCGACTCCCACCACGTGTGCACGTGGGACAGCCCTGTGGGAAAGCCTCGTGGGAAAGCCTCGTGGGAAAGTCTCGAGGGAAAACCATAGATCCTTTAATCCACGCGGCGGACTGCGTGACACTGCTGCTACCGCTCTGGAGGAAAGCGCAAGTGCATGCCCGCATTCGAGACGAGGACTGACTCCCCTGGGGAGACTAAAGAATTACCCCAAGATCCATGTCAGCACTGGAGAGGAATCCTCAGGTTCCAGCCCCGACTCCACACAAGGTCTTAGGCCCCGGCATCGACGGGAGAGGACACCCGAGAGGCCCCCGAGGAACTCGCATGTGGACTGGCCTTTCCTGAGGCCACCAGAGCGGGTCCCCGAGGTCCCCGTCGTAAGTTGAGAGCATCTGCCGCAACTCGAGAAAATCCAGGAGGTTTTGCCCTCCAGGCAAGATGAGGCCCATTTCCGTTGAGGCTTCTCGAGGCTAATCACATCTAACCACTGGAACTTCAAAAGGGTCCTTCACACCCTTGCTGCAACTCAAGCAGTTCCCCGACATACCCGTCTCCACTCGAGAGGAAGCACGAGGGTCCCGCACACATCCAGGGGAGCCCCGTTTCCGCCTCCTAGCTCGAGATGAGGGATCCTTTCCCTGTTTCGTAGGGAAAGATTTCCCGGCGTTCGCGTCGCATCTCAAGAGGAGGCGCTCTCCACAGGAAAGGCGAGAGGAACTCCAGGGTCGTGCCACCATTCCAAGAGTCCCCCAGATGTGTCAGTCCATTCCAGAGGAACCTGTTTTCCCTGCACTGCCTTGACGTTCAAGCCGAGGATCGACTCCCACCACGTGTGCACGTGGGACAGCCCTGTGGGAAAGCCTCGTGGGAAAGCCTCCTGGGAAAGACTCGAGGGAAAACCATAGATCCTTTGATCCACGCGGCGGACTGCGTGACACTGCTGCTACCGCTCTGGAGGAAGGCGCAAGTGCATGCCCGCATTCGAGACGAGGACTGACTCCCCTGGGGAGACTCCAGAAGTACCCCAAGATCCATGTCAGCACTGGAGAGGAATCCTCAGGTTCGGGCCCCGACTCCACACAAGGTCTTAGGCCCAGGCATCGACGGGAGAGGAATCCCGAGAGGACCCCGAGGAACTCGCATGTGGACTGGCCTCTCCTGAGGCCACCAGAGCGGGTCCCCGAAGTCCCCGTCGTACGTCGAGAGCACCTGCCGCAACTCGAGAAAATCCAGGAGGTTTTGCTCTCCGGCGAGATGAGGCCCATTTCCGCTGAGGCTTCTCGAGGCTAATCACATCTAACCACTGGAACTTCCAAAGGGTCCTTCACACCCTTGCTGCAACTCAAGAAGTTCCCCGACATACCCGTCTCCACTCGAGAGGAAGCACGAGGGTCCCGCACACATCCAGGGGAGCCCCGTTTCCGCCTCGTAGCTCGAGATGAGGGATCCTTTCCCTGTTTCGTAGGGAAAGAATTCCCGGCGTTCCCGTCGCATCTCAAGAGGAGGCGCTCTCCACAGGAAAGGCGAGAGGAACTCCAGGGTCGTGCCACCATTCCAAGAGTCCCCCAGATGTGTCAGTCCATTCCAGAGGAACCTGTTTTCCCTGCACTGCCTTGACGTTCAAGCCGAGGATCCACTCCCACCACGTGTGCACGTGGGACAGCCCTGTGGGAAAGCCTCGTGGGAAAGCCTCGTGGGAAAGACTCGAGTGAAAACCATAGATCCTTTGCTCCACGCGGTGGACTGCGTGACACTGCTGCTACCGCTCTGGAGGAAAGCGCAAGTGCATGTGCGCATTCGAGACGAGGACTGACTCCCCTGGGGAGACTCCAGAAGTACCCCAAGATCCATGTCAGCACTGGAGAGGAATCCTCAGGTTCCGGCCCCGAGTCCACACAAGGTCTTAGGCCCCGGCATCGACGGGAGAGGAATCCCGAGAGGCCCCCGAGGAACTCGCATGTGGACTGGCCTTTCCTGAGGCCACCAGAGCGGGTCCCCGAGGTCCCCGTCGTAAGTCGAGAGCACCTACCGCAACTCGAGAAAATCCAGGAGGTTTTGCCCTCCAGGCGAGATGAGGCCCATTTCGGCTGAGGTTTCTCGAGGCTAATCACATCTAACCACTGGAACTTCCAAAGGGTCCTTCACACCCTTGCTGCAACTCAAGAAGTTCCCCGACACACCCGTCTCCACTCGAGAGGAAGCACGAGGGTCCCGCACACATCCAGGGGAGACCCGTTTCCGCCTCCTAGCTCGAGATGAGGGATCCTTTCCCTGTTTCTTAGGGAAAGAATTCCCGGCGTTCACGTCGCATCTCAAGAGGAGGCGCTCTCCACAGGAAAGGCGAGAGGAACTCCAGGGTCGTGCCACCATTTCAAGAGTCCCCCAGATGTGTCAGTCCATTCCAGAGGAACCTGTTTTCCCTGCACTGCCTTGACGTTCAAGCCGAGGATCCACTCCCACCAAGTGTGCACGTGGGACAGCCCTGTGGGAAAGCCTCGTGGGAAAGCCTCGTGGGAAAGACTCGAGGGAAAACCATAGATCCTTTGATCCACGCGGCGGACTGCGTGACACTGCTGCTACCGCTCTGGAGGAAAGCGCAAGTGCATGCGCGCATTCGAGACGAGGACTGACTCCCCTGGGAAGACTCCAGAAGTACCCCACGATCCATGTCAGCACTGGAGAGGAATCCTCAGGTTCCGTCCCCTACATTGCACAAGGTCTTAGGCCCCGGCATCGACGGGAGAGGAATCCCGAGAGGCCCCCGAGGAACTCGCATGGGGACTGGCCTTTCCTGAGGCCACCAGAGCGGGTCCCCGAGGTCCCCGTCGTAAGTCGAGAGCACCTACCGCAACTCGAGAAAATCCAGGAGGTTTTGCCCTCCAGGCGAGATGAGGCCCATTTCCGCTGAGGCTTCTCGAGGCTAATCACATCTAAACACTGAAACTTCCAGAGGGTCCTTCACACCCTTGCTGCAACTCAAGCAGTTCCCCGACATACCCGTCTCCACTCGAGAGGAAGCATGAGGGTCCCCCACACATGCAGGGGAGCCCCGTTTCCGCCTCCTAGCTCGAGATGAGGGATCCTTTCCCTGTTTCGTAGGGAAAGATTTCCCGGCGTTCGCGTCGCATCTCAAGAGGAGGCGCTCTCCACAGGAAAGGCGAGAGGAACTCCAGGGTCGTGCCACCATTCCAAGAGTCCCCCAGATGTGTCAGTCCATTCCAGAGGAACCTGTTTTCCCTGCACTGCCTTGACGTTCAAGCCGAGGATCGACTCCCACCACGTGTGCACGTGGGACAGCCCTGTGGGAAAGCCTCGTGGGAAAGCCTCTTGGGAAAGACTCTAGGGAAAACCATAAATCCTTTGATGCACGCGGCGGACTGCGTGACACTGCTGCTACCGCTCTGGAGGAAGGCGCAAGTGCATGCCCGCATTCGAGACGAGGACTGATTCCCCTGGGGAGACTCCAGAAGTAACCCAAGATCCATGTGACCACTGGAGAGGAATCCTCAGGTTCGGGCCCCGACTCCACACAAGGTCTTAGGCCCCGGCATCGACGGGAGAGGAATCCCGAGAGGCCCCCGAGGAACTCGCATGGGGACTGGCCTTTCCTGAGCCACCAGAGCGGGTCCCCGAGGTCCCCGTCGTAAGTCGAGAGCACCTACCGCAACTCGAGAAAATCCAGGAGGTTTTGCCCTCCAGGCGAGATGAGGCCCATTTCCGCTGAGGTTTCTCGGGGCTAATCACATCTAACCACTGGAACTTCCAAAGGGTCCTTCACACCCTTGCTGCAACTCAAGAAGTTCCCCGACACACCCGTCTCCACTCCAGAGGAAGCACGAGGGTCCCGCACACATCCAGGGGAGACCCGTTTCCGCCTCCTAGCTCGAGATGAGGGATCCTTTCCCTGTTTCGTCGGGAAAGAATTCCCGGCGTTCACGTCGCATCTCAAGAGAAGGCGCTCTTCACAGGAAAGGCGAGAGGAACTCCAGGGTCGTGCCACAATTCCAAGAGTCCCCCAGATGTGTCAGTCCAATCCAGAGCAACCTGTTTTCCCTACACTGCCTTGACGTTCAAGAATAGGATCGACTCCCACCACGTGTGCACGTGGGACAGCCCTGTGGGAAAGCCTCGTGGGAAAGCCTCGTGGGAAAGTCTCGAGGGAAAACCATAGATCCTTTAATCCACGCGGCGGACTGCGTGACACTGCTGCTACCGCTCTGGAGGAAAGCGCAAGTGCATGCCCGCATTCGAGACGAGGACTGACTCCCCTGGGGAGACTAAAGAATTACCCCAAGATCCATGTCAGCACTGGAGAGGAATCCTCAGGTTCCGGCCCCGAGTCCACACAAGGTCTTAGGCCCCGGCATCGACGGGAGAGGAATCCCGAGAGGCCCCCGAGGAACTCGCATGTGGACTGGCCTTTCCTGAGGCCACCAGAGCGGGTCCCCGAGGTCCCCGTCGTAAGTCGACAGCACCTACCGCAACTCGAGAAAATCCAGGAGGTTTTGCCCTCCAGGCGAGATGAGGCCCATTTCCGCTGAGGTTTCTCGAGGCTAATCACATCTAACCACTGGAAATTTCAAAGGGTCCTTCACACCCTTGCTGCAACTCAAGAAGTTCCCCGACACACCCGTCTCCACTCGAGAGGAAGCACGAGGGTCCCGCACACATCCAGGGGAGACCCGTTTCCGCCTCCTAACTCGAGATGAGGGATCCTTTCCCTGTTTCGTAGGGAAAGAATTCCCGGCGTTCACGTCGCATCTCAAGAGGAGGCGCTCTGCACAGGAAAGGCGAGAGGAACTCCAGGGTCGTGCCACCATTCCAAGAGTCCCCCAGATGTGTCAGTCCATTCCAGAGGAACCTGTTTTCCCTGCACTGCCTTGACGTTCAAGCCGAGGATCCACTCCCACCAAGTGTGCACGTGGGACAGCCCTGTGGGAAAGCCTCGTGGGAAAGCCTCGTGGGAAAGACTCGAGGGAAAACCATAGATCCTTTGATGCACGCGGCGGACTGCGTGACACTGCTGCTACCGCTCTCGAGGAAAGCGCAAGTGCATGCCGGCATTCGAGACGAGGACTGACTCCCCTGGGGAGACTCCAGAAGTACCCCATGATCCATGTTAGCACTGGAGAGGAATCCTCAAGTTCCGGCCCCTACTCCACACAAGGTCTTAGGCCCCGGCATCGAAGTGAGAGGAATCCCGAGAGGCCCCCGAGGAACTCGCATGGGGACTGGCCTTTCCTGAGGCCACCAGAGCGGGTCCCTGAGGTCCCCGTCGTAAGTCCAGAGCACCTGCCGCAACTCGAGAAAATCCAGGAGGTTTTGCCCTCCAGGCGCGATGAGGCCCATTTCCGCTGAGGCTGCTCGAGGCTAATCACATCTAACCACTGGAACTTACTAAGGGTCCTTCACACACTTGCTGCAACTCAAGAAGTTCCCCGACATACCCGTCTCCACTCGAGAGGAAGCACGAGGATCCCGCACACATCCAGGGTAGCCCCGTTTCCTCCTCCTAGCTCCAGATGAGGGATCCTTTCCCTGTTTCGTAGGGAAAGAATTCCCGTCGTTCCCGTCGCATCTCAAGAGGAGGCGCTCTGCACAGGAAAGGCGAGAGGAACTCCAGGTCGTGCCACCTTTCCAAGAGTCCCCCAGATGTGTCAGTCCAATCCAGAGCAACCTGTTTTCCCTACACTGCCTTGACGTTCAAGAATAGGATCGACTCCCACCACGTGTGCACGTGGGACAGCCCTGTGGGAAAGCCTCGTGGGAAAGCCTCGTGGGAAAGTCTCGAGGGAAAACCATAGATCCTTTAATCCACGCGGCGGACTGCGTGACACTGCTGCTACCGCTCTGGAGGAAAGCGCAAGTGCATGCCCGCATTCGAGACGAGGACTGACTCCCCTGGGGAGACTAAAGAATTACCCCAAGATCCATGTCAGCACTGGAGAGGAATCCTCAGGTTCCAGCCCCGACTCCACACAAGGTCTTAGGCCCCCGCATCGACGGGAGAGGACACCCGAGAGGCCCCCGAGGAACTCGCATGTGGACTGGCCTTTCCTGAGGCCACCAGAGCGGGTCCCCGAGGTCCCCGTCGTAAGTCGAGAGCATCTGCCGCAACTCGAGAAAATCCAGGAGGTTTTGCCCTCCAGGCAAGATGAGGCCCATTTCCGTTGAGGCTTCTCGAGGCTAATCACTTCTAACCACTGGAACTTCCAAAGGGTCCTTCAACCCTTGCTGCAACTCAAGAAGTTCCCCGACATACCCGTCTCCACTCGAGAGGAAGCACGAGGGTCCCGCACACATCTAGGGGAGCCCCGTTTCCGCCTCGTAGCTCGAGATGAGGGATCCTTTCCCTGTTTCGTAGGGAAAGAATTCCCGGCGTTCCCGTCGCATCTCAAGAGGAGGCGCTCTCCACAGGAAAGGCGAGAGGAACTCCAGGGTCGTGCCAACATTCCAAGAGTCCCCCAGATGTGTCAGTCCATTCCAGAGGAACCTGTTTTCCCTGCACTGCCTTGACGTTCAAGCCGAGGATCGACTCCCACCACGTGTGCACGTGGGACAGCCCTGTGGGAAAGCCTCGTGGGAAAGCCTCCTGGGAAAGACTCGAGGGAAAACCATAGATCCTTTGATCCACGCGGCGGACTGCGTGACACTGCTGCTACCGCTCTGGAGGAAGGCGCAAGTGCATGCCCGCATTCGAGACGAGGACTGACTCCCCTGGGGAGACTCCAGAAGTACCCCAAGATCCATGTCAGCACTGGAGAGGAATCCTCAGGTTCGGGCCCCGACTCCACACAAGGTCTTAGGCCCAGGCATCGACGGGAGAGGAATCCCGAGTGGCCCCCGTGGAACTCGCATGTGGACTGGCCTTTCCTGAGGCCACCAGAGCGGGTCCCCGAGGTCCCCGTCGTAAGTCGAGAGCACCTGCCGCAACTCGAGAAAATCCAGGAGGTTTTGCTCTCCGGCGAGATGAGGCCCATTTCCGCTGAGGCTTCTCGAGGCTAATCACATCTAACCACTGGAACTTCCAAAGGGTCCTTCACACCCTTGCTGCAACTCAAGAAGTTCCCCGACATACCCGTCTCCACTCGAGAGGAGGCACGAGGGTCCCGCACACATCCAGGGGAGCCCCGTTTCCGCCTCCTAGCTAGAGATGAGGGATCCTTTCCCTGTTTCGTAGGGAAAGAATTCCCGGCGTTCCCGTCGCATCTCAAGAGGAGGCGCTCTCCACAGGAAAGGCGAGAGGAACTCCAGGGTCGTGCCACCATTCCAAGAGTCCCCCAGATGTGTCAGTCCATTCCAGAGGAACCTGTTTTCCCTGCACTGCCTTGACGTTCAAGCCGAGGATCCACTCCCACCAAGTGTGCACGTGGGACAGCCCTGTGGGAAAGCCTCGTGGGAAAGCCTCGTGGGAAAGACTCCAGTGAAAACCATAGATCCTTTGCTCCACGCGGTGGACTGCGTGACACTGCTGCTACCGCTCTGGAGGAAAGCGCAAGTGCATGTGCGCATTCGAGACGAGGACTGACTCCCCTGGGGAGACTCCAGAAGTACCCCAAGATCCATGTCAGCACTGGAGAGGAATCCTCAGGTTCTGGCCCCGAGTCCACACAAGGTCTTAGGCCCCGGCATCGACGGGAGAGGAATCCCGAGAGGCCCCCGAGGAACTCGCATGTGGACTGGCCTTTCCTGAGGCCACCAGAGCGGGTCCCCGAGGTCCCCGTCGTAAGTCGAGAGCACCTACCGCAACTCGAGAAAATCCAGGAGGTTTTGCCCTCCAGGCGAGATGAGGCCCATTTCCGCTGAGGTTTCTCGAGGCTAATCACATCTAACCACTGGAACTTCCAAAGGGTCCTTCACACCCTTGCTGCAACTCAAGAAGTTCCCCGACACACCCGTCTCCACTCGAGAGGAAGCACGAGGGTCCCGCACACATCCAGGGGAGACCCGTTTCCGCCTCCTAACTCGAGATGAGGGATCCTTTCCCTGTTTCGTAGGGAAAGAATTCCCGGCGTTCACGTCGCATCGCAAGAGGAGGCGCTCTGCACAGGAAAGGCGAGAGGAACTCCAGGGTCGTGCCACCATTCCAAGAGTCCCCCAGATGTGTCAGTCCATTCCAGAGGAACCTGTTTTCCCTGCACTGCCTTGACGTTCAAGCCGAGGATCCACTCCCACCAAGTGTGCACGTGGGACAGCCCTGTGGGAAAGCCTCGTGGGAAAGCCTCGTGGGAAAGACTCGAGGGAAAACCATAGATCCTTTGATGCACGCGGCGGACTGCGTGACACTGCTGCTACCCCTCTGGAGGAAAGCCCAAGTGCATGCCCGCATTCGAGAGGAGGACTGACTCCCCTGGGGAGACTAAAGAATTACCCCAAGATCCATGTCAGCACTGGAGAGGAATCCTCAGGTTCCAGCCCCGACTCCATACAAGGTCTTAGGCCCCGGCATCGACGGGAGAGGACACCCGAGAGGCCCCCGAAGAACTCGCATGTGGACTGGCCTTTCCTGAGGCCACCAGAGCGGGTCCCCGAGGTCCCCGTCGTAAGTCGAGAGCATCTGCCGCAACTCGAGAAAATCCAGGAGGTTTTGCCCTCCAGGCAAGATGAGGCCCATTTCCGTTGAGGCTTCTCGAGGCTAATCACTTCTAACCACTGGAACTTCCAAAGGGTCCTTCAACCCTTGCTGCAACTCAAGAAGTTCCCCGACATACCCGTCTCCACTCGAGAGGAAGCACGTGGGGTCCCGCACACATCCAGGGGAGCCCCGTTTCCGCCTCCAAGTTCGAGATGAGGGATCCCTTCCCTGTTTCCTAGGGAAAGAATTCCCGGCGTTCCCGTCGCATCTCAAGAGGAGGCGCTCTCCACAGGAAAGGCGAGAGAAACTCCAGAGTCATGCCACCATTCCAAGAGTCCCCCAGATGTGTCAGTCCATTCCAGAGGAACCTGTTTTCCCTGCACTGCCTTGACGTTCAAGCCGAGAATCCACTCCCACCACGTGTGCTCGTGGGACAGCCCTGTGGGAAAGCCTCGTGGGAAAGCCTCGTGGGAAAGACTCGAGGGAAAACCATAGATCCTTTGATCCACGCGGCGGACTGCGTGACACTGCTGCTACCGCTCTGGAGGAAAGCGCAAGTGCATACCCGCATTCGAGACGAGGACTGACTCCCCTGGGGAGACTCCAGAAGTACCCCAAGATCCATGTCAGCACTGGAGAGGAATCCTCAGGTTCCGGCCCCGACTCCACACAAGGCCCTAGTGCCCGGCATCGACGGGAGAGGAATGCCGAGAGGCCCCCGAGGAACTCACATGGGGACTGGCCTTTCCTGAGGCCACCAGAGCGGGTCCCTGAGGTCACAATCGTAAGTCGAGAGCACCTGCCGCAACTCGAGAAAATCCAGGAGGTTTTGCCCTCCAGGCGAGATGAGGCCCATTTCCGCTGAGGCTTCTCGAGGCTAATCACATCTAACCACTGGAACTTCCAAAGGGTCCTTCACACCCTTGCTGCAACTCAAGCCGTTCCACGACATACCCGTCTCCACTGGAGAGGAAGCACGTGGGGTCCCGCACACATCCAGGGGAGCCCCGTTTCCGCCTCCTAGCTCGAGATGAGGGATCCTTTCCCTGTTTCGTAGGGAAAGAATTCCCGGCGTTCCCGTCGCATCTCAAGAGGTGGCGCTCTCCACAGGATAGGCGAGAGGAACTCTAGGTTCGTGGCACCATTCCAAGAGACCCCCAGATGTGTCAGTCCATTCCAGAGGAGCCTGTTTTCCCTGCACTGCCTTGACGTTCAAGCCGAGGATCGACTCCCACCAAGTGTGCACGTGGGACAACCCTGTGGGAAAGCCTCGTGGGAAAGCCTCGTGGGAAAGACTAGAGGGAAAACCATAGATCCTTTGATCCACGCGGCGGACTGCGTGAAACTGCTGCTACCGCTCTGGAGGAAAGCGCAAGTGCATGCCCGCAGTCGAGATGACGAATGACACCCCTGGGGAGACTCCAGACGTACCCCAAGATTCATGTCAGCACTGGAGAGGAATCCTCAGGTTCCGACCCCGACTCCACACAAGGTCTTAGGCCCCGGCATCGACGGGAGAGGAATCCCGAGAGGCCCTCGAGGAACTCGCATGTGGACTGGCCTTTCCTGAGGCCAACAGAGCGGGTCCCTGAGGTCCTCGTCGTAAGTCGAGAGCACCTGCCGCAACTCGCGAAAATCCAGGAGGTTTTGCCCTCCAGGCGAGATGAGGCCCATTTCCGCTGAGGCTTCTCGAGGCTAATCACGTCTAAATACTGGAACTTCCAACGGGTCCTTCACACCCTTGCTGCGACTCAAGAAGTTCCCCGACATACCCGTCTCCACTCGAGAGGAAGCACGTGGGGGCCCGCACACATCCAGGGGAGCCCCGTTTCCGCCTCCTAGCTCGAGATCAGGGATCCTTTCCCTGTTTCGTAGGGAAAGAATTCCCGGCGTTCCCATCGCATCTCAAGAGGAGGAGCTCTCCACAGGAAAGGCGAGAGGAACTCCAGGGTCGTGCCACCATTCCAAGAGTCCCCCAGATGTGTCAGTCCATTCAGGAGGAACCTTTTTTCCCTTCACTGCCTTGACGTTCAAGCCGAGGATCGACTCCCACCACGTGTGCACGTGGGACAGCCCTGTGGGAAAGCCTCGTGGGAAAGCCTCGTTGGAAAGACTCGAGGGAAAAACATAGATCCTTTGATCCACGCGGCGGACTGCGTGACACTGCTGCTACCGCTCTGGAGGAAAGCGCAAGTGCATGCCCGCATTCGAGACTAGGACTGACTCCCCTGGGGAGACTCCAGAAGTACCCCAAGATCCATGTCAGCACTGGAGAGGAATCCTCAGTTTCCGGCCCCGACTCCACACAAGGCCCTAGTCCCCGGCATCGACGGGAGAGGAATGCCGAGAGGCCCCCGAGGAACTCGCATGGGGACTGGCCTTTCCTGAGGCCACCAGAGCGGGTCCCTGAGGTCACCATCGTAAGTCGAGAGCACCTGCCGCAACACGAGAAAATCCAGGAGGTTTTGCCCTCCAGGCGAGATGAGGCCCATTTCCGCTGAGGCTTCTCGAGGCTAATCACATCTAACCACTGGAACTTCCAAAGGGTCCTTCACACCCTTGCTGCAACTTAAGCAGTTCCGCTACATACCCGTCTCCACTGGAGAGGAAGCACGTGGGGTCCCGCACACATCCAGGGGAGCCCCGTTTCCGCCTCCTAGCTCGAGATGAGGGATCCTTTCCCTGTTTCGTAGGGAAAGAATTCCCGGCGTTCCCGTCGCATCTCAAGAGGTGGCGCTCTCCACAGGATAGGCGAGAGGAACTCTAGGGTCGTGGCACCATTCCAAGAGACCCCGAGATGTGTCAGTCCATTCCAGAGGAGCCTGTTTTCCCTGCACTGCCTTGACGTTCAAGCCGAGGATCGACTCCCACCACGTGTGCACGTGGGACAGCCCTGTGGGAAAGCCTCGTGGGAAAGCCTCCTGGGAAAGACTCGAGGGAAAACCATAGATCCTTTGATCCACGCGGCGGACTGCGTGACACTGCTGCTACCGCTCTGGAGGAAGGCGCAAGTGCATGCCCGCATTCGAGACGAGGACTGACTCCCCTGGGGAGACTCCAGAAGTACCCCAAGATCCATGTCAGCACTGGAGAGGAATCCTCAGGTTCGGGCCCCGACTCCACACAAGGTCTTAGGCCCAGGCATCGACGGGAGAGGAATCCCGAGTGGCCCCCGAAGAACTCGCATGTGGACTGGCCTTTCCTGAGGCCACCAGAGCGGGTCCCCGAGGTCCCCGTCGTAAGTCGAGAGCACCTGCCGCAACTCGAGAAAATCCAGGAGGTTTTGCTCTCCGGCGAGATGAGGCCCATTTCCGCTGAGGCTTCTCGAGGCTAATCACATCTAACCACTGGAACTTCCAAAGGGTCCTTCACACCCTTGCTGCAACTCAAGAAGTTCCCCGACATACCCGTCTCCACTCGAGAGGAGGCACGAGGGTCCCGCACACATCCAGGGGAGCCCCGTTTCCGCCTCCTAGCTCGAGATGAGGGATCCTTTCCCTGTTTCGTAGGGAAAGAATTCCCGGCGTTCCCGTCGCATCTCAAGAGGAGGCGCTCTCCACAGGAAAGGCGAGAGGAACTCCAGGGTCGTGCCACCATTCCAAGAGTCCCCCAGATGTGTCAGTCCATTCCAGAGGAACCTGTTTTCCCTGCACTGCCTTGACGTTCAAGCCGAGGATCCACTCCCACCACGTGTGCACGTGGGACAGCCCTGTGGGAAAGCCTCGTGGGAAAGCCTCGTGGGAAAGACTCCAGTGAAAACCATAGATCCTTTGCTCCACGCGGTGGACTGCGTGACACTGCTGCTACCGCTCTGGAGGAAAGCGCAAGTGCATGTGCGCATTCGAGACGAGGACTGACTCCCCTGGGGAGACTCCAGAAGTACCCCAAGATCCATGTCAGCACTGGAGAGGAATCCTCAGGTTCTGGCCCCGAGTCCACACAAGGTCTTAGGCCCCGGCATCGACGGGAGAGGAATCCCGAGAGGCCCCCGAGGAACTCGCATGTGGACTGGCCTTTCCTGAGGCCACCAGAGCGGGTCCCCGAGGTCCCCGTCGTAAGTCGAGAGCACCTACCGCAACTCGAGAAAATCCAGGAGGTTTTGCCCTCCAGGCGAGATGAGGCCCATTTCCGCTGAGGTTTCTCGAGGCTAATCACATCTAACCACTGGAACTTCCAAATGGTCCTTCACACCCTTGCTGCAACTCAAGAAGTTCCCCGACACACCCGTCTCCACTCGAGAGGAAGCACGAGGGTCCCGCACACATCCAGGGGAGACCCGTTTCCGCCTCCTAACTCGAGATGAGGGATCCTTTCCCTGTTTCGTAGGGAAAGAATTCCCGGCGTTCACGTCGCATCGCAAGAGGAGGCGCTCTGCACAGGAAAGGCGAGAGGAACTCCAGGGTCGTGCCACCATTCCAAGAGTCCCCCAGATGTGTCAGTCCATTCCAGAGGAACCTGTTTTCCCTGCACTGCCTTGACGTTCAAGCCGAGGATCCACTCCCACCACGTGTGCACGTGGGACAGCCCTGTGGGAAAGCCTCGTGGGAAAGCCTCGTGGGAAAGACTCGAGGGAAAACCATAGATCCTTTGATGCACGCGGCGGACTGCGTGACACTGCTGCTACCCCTCTGGAGGAAAGCCCAAGTGCATGCCCGCATTCGAGAGGAGGACTGACTCCCCTGGGGAGACTAAAGAATTACCCCAAGATCCATGTCAGCACTGGAGAGGAATCCTCAGGTTCCGACCCCGACTCCACACAAGGTCTTAGGCCCCGGCATCGACGGGAGAGGAATCCCGAGAGGCCCTCGAGGAACTCGCATGTGGACTGGCCTTTCCTGAGGCCAACAGAGCGGGTCCCTGAGGTCCTCGTCGTAAGTCGAGAGCACCTGCCGCAACTCGCGAAAATCCAGGAGGTTTTGCCCTCCAGGCGAGATGAGGCCCATTTCCGCTGAGGCTTCTCGAGGCTAATCACGTCTAAATACTGGAACTTCCAACGGGTCCTTCACACCCTTGCTGCGACTCAAGAAGTTCCCCGACATACCCGTCTCCACTCCAGAGGAAGCACGTGGGGTCCCGCACACATCCAGGGGAGCACCATTTCCGCCTCCTAGCTCGAGATTAGGGATCCTTTCCCTGTTTCGTAGGGAAAGAATTCCCGGCGTTCCCGTCGCATCTCAAGAGGAGGCGCTCTCCACAGGAAAGGCGAGAGGAATTCCAGGGTCGTGCCACCATTCCAAGAGTCCCCCAGATGTGTCAGTCCATTCCAGAGGAACCTGTTTTCCCTGCACTGCCTTGACGTTCAAGCCGAGGATCCACTCCCACCACTTGTGCACGTGGGACAGCCCTGTGGGAAAGCCTCGTGGGAAAGCCTCGTGGGAAAGACTCGAGGGAAAACCATAGATCCTTTGATCCACGCGGCGGACTGCGTGACACTGCTGCTACCGTCGTGGAGGAAAGCGCAAGTGCATGCCCCCATTCGAGACGAGGACTGACTCCCCTGGGGAGACTCCAGAAGTACCCCAAGATCCATGTCAGCACTGGAGAGGAATCCTCAGTTTCCGGCCCCGACTCCACACAAGGCCCTAGTCCCCGGCATCGACGGGAGAGGAATGCCAAGAGGCCCCCGAGGAACTCGCATGGGGACTGGCCTTTCCTGAGGCCACCAGAGCGGGTCCCTGAGGTCACCATCGTAAGTCGAGAGCACCTGCCGCAACACGAGAAAATCCAGGAGGTTTTGCCCTCCAGGCGCGATGAGGCCCATTTCCGCTGAGGCTTCTCGAGGCTAATCACATCTAACCACTGGAACTTCCAAAGGGTCCTTCACACCCTTGCTGCAACTTAAGCAGTTCCGCTACATACCCGTCTCCACTGGAGAGGAAGCACGTGGGGTCCCGCACACATCCAGGGGAGCCCCGTTTCCGCCTCCTAGCTCGAGATGAGGGATCCTTTCCCTGTTTCGTAGGGAAAGAATTCCCGGCGTTCCCGTCGCATCTCAAGAGGTGGCGCTCTCCACAGGATAGGCGAGAGGAACTCTAGGGTCGTGGCACCATTCCAAGAGACCCCGAGATGTGTCAGTCCATTCCAGAGGAGCCTGTTTTCCCTGCACTGCCTTGCCGTTCAAGCCGACGATCGACTCCCACCAAGTGTGCACGTGGGACAACCCTGTGGGAAAGACTCGTGGGAAAGCCTCGTGGGAAAGACTCGAGGGAAAACCATAGATCCTTTGATCCACGCGGCGGACTGCGTGACACTGCTGCTACCGCTCTGGAGGAAAGCGCAAGTGCATGCCCGCATTCGAGACGAGGACTGACTCCCCTGGGGAGACTCCAGAAGTACCCCAAGATCCATGTCAGCACTGGAGAGGAATCCTCAGGTTCCGGCCCCGAATCCACACAAGGTCTTAGGCCCCGGCATCGACGGGAGAGGAATCCCGAGAGGCCCCCGAGGAACTCGCATGGGGACTGGCCTTTCCTGAGGCCACCAGAGCGGGTCCCTGAGGTCCCCGTCGTAAGTCGAGAGCACCTGCCGCAACTCGAGAAAATCCAGGAGGTTTTGCCCTCCAGGCGAGATGAGGCCCATTTCCGCTGAGGCTTCTCGAGGCTAATCACGTCTAACCACTGGAACTTCCAAAGGGTCCTTCACACCCTTGCTGCAACTGAAGAAGTTCCCCGACATACCCGTCTCCACTCGAGAGGAAGCACGTGGGGTCCCGCACACATCAAGTGGAGCCCCGTTTCCGCCCCCTAGCTCGAGATGAGGGATCCTTTCCCTGTTTCGTAGGGAAAGAATTCCCGGCGTTCCCGTCGCATCTCAAGAGGAGGCGCTCTCCACAGGAAAGGCGAGAAGAACTCCAGGGTCGTGCCACCATTCCAAGAGTCCCCCAGATGTGTCAGTCCATTCCAGAGGAACCTGTTTTCCCTGCACTGCCTTGACGTTCAAGCCGAGAATCCACTCCCACCACGTGTGCTCGTGGGACAGCCCTGTGGGAAAGCCTCGTGGGAAAGCCTCGTGGGAAAGACTCGAGGGAAAACCATAGATCCTTTGATCCACGCGGCGGACTGCGTGACACTGCTGCTACCGCTCTGGAGGAAAGCGCAAGTGCATGCCCGCATTCGAGACGAGGACTGACTCCCCTGGGGAGAATCCAGAAGTACCCCAAGATCCATGTCAGCACTGGAGAGGAATCCTCAGGTTCCGGCCCCGAATCCACACAAGGTCTTAGGCCCCGGCATTGACGGGAGAGGAATCCCGAGAGGCCCCCGAGGAACTCGCATGGGGACTGGCCTTTCCTGAGGCCACCAGAGCGGGTCCCTGAGGTCCCCGTCGTAAGTCGAGAGCACCTGCCGCAACTCGAGAAAATCCAGGAGGTTTTGCCCTCCAGGCGAGATGAGGCCCATTTCCGCTGAGGCTTCTCGAGGCTAATCACGTCTAACCACTGGAACTTCCAAAGGGTCCTTCACACCCTTGCTGCAACTCAAGAACTTCCCCGACATACCCGTCTCCACTCGAGAGGATGCACGTGGGGTCCCGCACACATCCAGGGGAGCCCCGTTTCCGCCTCCTAGCTCGAGATGAGGGATCCTTTCCCTGTTTCGTAGGGAAAGAATTCCCGGCGTTCCCGTCGCATCTCAAGAGGAGGCGCTCTCCACAGGAAAGGCGAGACGAACTCCAGGGTCGTGCCACCATTCCAAGAGTCCCCCAGATATGTCAGTCCATTCAAGAGGAACCTGTTTTCCCTTCACTGCCTTGACGTTCAAGCCGAGGATCCACTGCCACCACGTGTGAACGTGGGACAGCCCTGTGGGAAAGCCTCGTGGGAAAGCCTCATGGGAAAGACTCGAGGGAAAACCATAGATCCTTTGATCCACGCGGCGGACTGCGTGACACTGCTGCTACCGCTCTGGAGGAAAGCGCAAGTGCATGCCCGCATTCGAGACGAGGACTGACTCCCCTGGGGAGACTCCAGAAATACCCCAAGATCCATGTCAGCACTGGAGAGGAATCCTCAGGTTCCGGCCCCGACTCCACACAAGGTCTTAGGCCCCGGCATCGACGGGAGCGGAATTCCGAGAGGCCCCCGAGGAACTCGCATGGGGACTGGCCTTTCCTGAGGCCACCAGAGCGGGTCCCTGACGTCCCCGTCGTAAGTCGAGAGCACCTGCCGCAACTCGAGAAAATCCAGGAGGTTTTGCCCTCTAGGCGAGTTGAGGCCCATTTCCGCTGAGGCTTCTCGAGGCTAATCACGTCTAACCAGTGGAACTTCCAAAGGGTCCTTCACACCCTTGCTGCAACTCAAGAAGTTCCCCGACATACCCGTCTCCACTCGAGAGGAAGCACGTGGGGTCCCGCACACATCAAGGGGAGCCCCGTTTCCGCCCCCTAGCTCGAGATGAGGGATCCTTTCCCTGTTTCGTAGGGAAAGAATTCCCGGCGTTCACGTCGCATCTCAACAGGAGGCGCTCTCCACAGGAAAGGCGAGAGGAACTCCAGGGTCGTGCCACCATTCCAAGAGTCCCCCAGATGTGTCAGTCCATTCCAGAGGAACCTGTTTTCCCTGCACTGCCTTGACGTTCAAGCCGAGAATCCACTCCCACCACGTGTGCTCGTGGAACAGCCCTGTGGGAAAGCCTCGTGGGAAAGCCTCGTGGGAAAGACTCGAGGGAAAACCATAGATCCTTTGATCCACGCGGCGGACTGCGTGACACTGCTGCTACCGCTCTGGAGGAAAGCGCAAGTGCATGCCCGCATTCGAGACGAGGACTGACTCCCCTGGGGAGAATCCAGAAGTACCCCAAGATCCATGTCAGCACTGGAGAGGAATCCTCAGATTCCGGCCCCGAATCCACACAAGGTCTTAGGCCCCGGCATTGACGGGAGAGGAATCCCGAGAGGCCCCCGAGGAACTCGCATGGGGACTGGCCTTTCCTGAGGCCACCAGAGCGGGTCCCTGAGGTCCCCGTCGTAAGTCGAGAGCACCTGCCGCAACTCGAGAAAATCCAGGAGGTTTTGCCCTCCAGGCGAGATGAGGCCCATTTCCGCTGAGGCTTCTCGAGGCTAATCACGTCTAACCACTGGAACTTCCAAAGGGTCCTTCACACCCTTGCTGCAACTCAAGAACTTCCCCGACATACCCGTCTCCACTCGAGAGGATGCACGTGGGGTCCCGCACACATCCAGGGGAGCCCCGTTTCCGCCTCCTAGCTCGAGATGAGGGATCCTTTCCCTGTTTCGTAGGGAAAGAATTCCCGGCGTTCCCGTCGCATCTCAAGAGGAGGCGCTCTCCACAGGAAAGGCGAGACGAACTCCAGGGTCGTGCCACCATTCCAAGAGTCCCCCAGATATGTCAGTCCATTCAAGAGGAACCTGTTTTCCCTTCACTGCCTTGACGTTCAAGCCGAGGATCCACTGCCACCACGTGTGAACGTGGGACAGCCCTGTGGGAAAGCCTCGTGGGAAAGCCTCATGGGAAAGACTCGAGGGAAAACCATAGATCCTTTGATCCACGCGGCGGACTGCGTGACACTGCTGCTACCGCTCTGGAGGAAAGCGCAAGTGCATGCCCGCATTCGAGACGAGGACTGACTCCCCTGGGGAGACTCCAGAAATACCCCAAGATCCATGTCAGCACTGGAGAGGAATCCTCAGGTTCCGGCCCCGACTCCACACAAGGTCTTAGGCCCCGGCATCGACGGGAGCGGAATTCCGAGAGGCCCCCGAGGAACTCGCATGGGGACTGGCCTTTCCTGAGGCCACCAGAGCGGGTCCCTGACGTCCCCGTCGTAAGTCGAGAGCACCTGCCGCAACTCGAGAAAATCCAGGAGGTTTTGCCCTCTAGGCGAGTTGAGGCCCATTTCCGCTGAGGCTTCTCGAGGCTAATCACGTCTAACCAGTGGAACTTCCAAAGGGTCCTTCACACCCTTGCTGCAACTCAAGAAGTTCCCCGACATACCCGTCTCCACTCGAGAGGAAGCACGTGGGGTCCCGCACACATCCAGGGGAGCCCCGTTTCCGCCCCCTAGCTCGAGATGAGGGATCCTTTCCCTGTTTCGTAGGGAAAGAATTCCCGGCGTTCACGTCGCATCTCAACAGGAGGCGCTCTCCACAGGAAAGGCGAGAGGAACTCCAGGGTCGTGCCACCATTCCAAGAGTCCCCCAGATGTGTCAGTCCATTCCAGAGGAACCTGTTTTCCCTGCACTGTCTTGACGTTCAAGCCGAGGATCGACTCCCACCACGTGTGCACGTGGGACAACCCTGTGGGAAAGCCTCGTGGGAAAGCCTCGTGGGAAAGACTCGAGGGAAAACCATAGATCATTTGATCCACGCGGCGGACTGCGTGACACTGCTGCTACCGCTCTGGAGGAAAGCGCAAGTGCATGCCCGCATTTGAGACGAGGACTGACTCCCCTGGGGAGACTCCAGAAGTACCCCAAGATCCATGTCAGCACTGGAGAGGAATCCTCAGGTCCCGGCCCCGACTCCACACAAGGTCTTAGGCCCCGGCATCGACGGGAGAGGAATCCCGAGAGGCCCCCGCGGAACTCGCATGGGGACTGGCCTTTCCTGAGGTCACCAGAACGGGTCCCTGAGGTCCCCGTCGTAAGTCGTGAGCACCTGCTGCAACTCGAGAAAATCCAGGAGATTTTGCCCTCCAGGAGAGATGAAGCCCATTTCCGCTGAGGCTTCTCGTGGCTAATCACATCTAACCACTGGAACTTCCAAAGGGTCCTTCACACCCTTGCTGCAACTCTAGAAGTTCCCCAACATACCCGTCTCCACTCGAGAGGAAGCACGAGGGTCACGCACACATCCAGGGTAGCCCCGTTTCCACCTCCTAGCTCGAGATGAGGGATCCTTTCCCTGTTTCGTAGGGAAAGAATTCCCGGCGTTCCCGTCGCATCTCAAGAGGAGGCGCTCCCACAGGAAAGGCGAGAGGAACTCCAGGGTCGTGCCACCATTCCACGAGACCCCATATGTGTCAGTTCATTACAGAGGAACCTGTTTTCCCTGCACTGCCTTGACGTTCAAGCCGAGGATCGACTCCCACCACGTGTGCTCGTGGGACAGCCCTGTGGGAAAGCCTCGTGGGAAAGCCTCGTGGGAAAGACTCGAGGGAAAACCATAGATCCTTTGATCCACACGGCGGTCTGCGTGACACTGCTGCTACCGCTCTGGAGGAAAGCGCAAGTGCATGCCCGCATTCGAGACGAGGACTGACTCCCCTGGGGTGACTCCAGAAGTACCCCAAGATCCATGTCAGCACTGGAGAGGAATCCTCAGGTTCCGGCCCCGACTCCACACAAGGTCTTAGGCCCCGGCATCGACGGGAGAGGAATGCCGAGAGGCCCCCGAGGAACTCGCATGGGGACTGGCCTTTCCTGAGGCCACCAGAGCGGGTCCCTGAGGTCCCCGTCGTAAGTCGAGAGCACTTGTCGCAACTCGAGAAAATCCAGGAGGTTTTGCCCTCCAGGCGAGATGAGGCCCATTTCCGATGAGGCTTCTCGAGGCTAATCACATCTAACCACTGGAACTTCCAAAGGGTCCTTCACACCCTTTCTGCAAGTCCAGAAGTTCCCCGACATACCCGTCTCCACTCGAGAGGAAGCACGAGGGTCCCGCACACATCCAGGGGAGCCCCGTTTCCGCCTCCTAGCTCGAGATGAGGGATCCTTTCCCTGTTTCGTAGGGAAAGAATTCCCGGCATTCCCGTCGCATCTCAAGAGGAGGCGCTCTCCACAGGAAAGGCGAGAGGACTCCAGCGTCGTGCCACCATTCAAAGAGTCCCCCAGATATGTCAGTCCATTCCGGAGGAACATGTTTTCCCTGCACTGCCTTGACGTTCAAGCCGAGGATCGACTCCCACCACGTGTGCAAGTGGGACAGCCCTGTGGGAAAGCCTCGTGGGAAAGCCTCGTGGGAAAGACTCGAGGGAAAACCATAGATCCTTTGATCCACGGGGCGGACTGCGTGACACTTCTGCTACCGCTCTGGAGGAAAGCGCAAGTGCATGCCCGCATTCGAGACGAGGACTGACTCCCCTGGGGAGACTCCAGAAGTACCCCAAGATCCATGTCAGCACTGGAGAGGAATCCTCAGGTTCCGGCCCCGACTCCACACAAGGTCTTAGGCCCCGGCATCGACGGGAGAGGAAAGCCGAGAGGCCCCCGAGGAACTCGCATGGGGACTGGCCTTTCCTGAGGCCACCAGAGCGGGTCCCTGAGGTCCCCGTCGTAAGTCGAGAGCACCTGCCGCAACTCGAGAAAATCCAGGAGGTTTTGCCCTCCAGGCGAGATGAGGCCCATTTCCGCTGAGGCTTCTCGAGGCTAATCACGTCTAACCACTGGAACTTCCAAAGGGTCCTTCACACCCTTGCTGCAACTCAAGAAGTTTCCCGACATACCCGTCTCCACTCGAGAGGAAGCACGTGGGGTCCCGCACACATCCAGGGGAGCCCCGTTTCCACCTCCTAGCTCGAGATGAGGGATCCTTTCCCTGTTTCGTAGGGAAAGAATTCCCGGCGTTCCCGTCGCATCTCAAGAGGAGGCGCTCTCCACAGGAAAGGCGAGAGGAACTCCAGGGTCGTGCCACATTCCAAGAGTCCCCCAGACGTGTCAGTCCATTCCAGAGGAACCTGTTTTCCCTGCACTGCCTTGACGTTCAAGCCGAGGATCGACTCCCACCACTTGTGCACGTGGGACAGCCCTGTGGGAAAGCCTCGTGGGAAAGCCTCGTGAGAAAGACTCGAGGGAAAAACATAGATCCTTTGATCCACGCGGCGGACTGCGTGACACTGCTGCTACCGCTATGGAGGAAAGCGCAAGTGCATGCCCGCATTCGAGACGAGGACTGACTCCCCTGGGGAGACTCCAGAAGTACCACAAGATCCATGTCAGCACTGGAGAGGAATCCTCAGGTTCCTGCCCCGACTCCACACAAGGTCTTAGGCCCCGGCACCGACGGGAGAGGAATCCCGAGAGGCCCCCGAGGAACTCGCATGGGGACTGGCCTTTCCTGAGGCCACCAGAGCGGGTCCCTGAGGTCCCCGTCGTAAGTCGAGAGCACCTGCCGCAACTCGAGAAAATCCAGGAGGTTTGGCCCTCCAGGCGAGATGAGGCCCATTTCCGCTGAGGCTTCTCGAGGCTAATCACGTCTAACCACTGGAACTTCCAAAGAGTCCTTCACACCCTTGCTGCAACTCAAGAAGTTCCCCGACATACCCGTCTCCACTCGAGAGGAAGCACGTGGGGTCCCGCACACATCCAGGGGAGCCCCGTTTCCGCCTCCTAGCTCGAGATGAGGGATCCTTTCCCTGTTTCGTAGGGAAAGAATTCCCGGCGTTCCCGTCGCATCTCAAGAGGAGGCGCTCTCCACAGGAAAGGCGAGAGGAACTCCAGGGTCGTGCCACCATTCCAAGAGGCCCCCAGATGTTTCAGTCCATTCCAGAGGAACCTGTTTTCCCTGCACTGCCTTGACGTTCAAGCCGAGGATCCACTCCCACCACGTGTGCACGTGGGACAGCCCTGTGGGAAAGCCTCGTGGGAAAGCCTCGTGGGAAAGGCTCGAGGGAAAACCATAGATCCTTTGATCCACGCGGCGGACTGCGTGACACTGCTGCTACCGCTCTGGAGGAAAGCGCAAGTGCATGCCCGCATTCGAGACGAGGACTGACTCCCCTGGGGAGACTCCAGAAGTACCCCAAGATCCATGTCAGCACAGGAGAGGAATCCTCAGGTTCCGGCCCCGACTCCACACAAGGTCTTAGGCCCCGGCATCGACGGGAGAGGAATGCCGAGAGGTACCCAAGGAACTCGCATGGGGACTGGCCTTTCCTGAGGCGACCAGAGCTGGTCCCTGAGGTCCCCGTCGTAAGTCGAGAGCACCTGCCGCAACTCGAGAAAATCCAGGAGGTTTTGCCCTCCAGGCGAGATGAGGCCCATTTCCGCTGAGGCTTCTCGAGGCTAATCACGTCTAACCACTGAAACTTCCAAAGGGTCCTTCACACCCTTGCTGCAACTCAAGAAGTTCCCCGACATACCCGTCTCCACTCGAGAGGAAGCACGTGGGGTCCCGCACACATCCAGGGGAGCCCCGTTTCCGCCTCCTAGCTCGAGATGAGGGATCCTTTCCCTGTTTCGTAGGGAAAGAATTCCCGGCGTTCCCGTTGCATCTCAAGAGGAGGCGCTCTCCACAGGAAAGGCGAGAGGAACTCCAGGGTCGTGCCACCATTCCAAGAGTCCCCCAGATGTGTCAGTCCATTCCAGAGGAACCTGTTTTCCCTGCACTGCCTTGACGTTCAAGCCGAGGATCGACTCCCACCACGTGTGCACGTGGGACAGCCCTGTGGGAAAGCCTCGTGGGAAAGCCTCGTGGGAAAGACTCGAGGGAAAACCATAGATCCTTTGATCCACGCGGCGGACTGCGTGACAATGCTGCTACCGCTCTGGAGGAAAGCGCAAGTGCATGCCCGCATTCGAGACGAGGACTGACTCCCCTGGGGAGACTCCAGAAGTACCCCAAGATCCATGTCAGCACAGGAGAGGAATCCTCAGGTTCCGGCCCCGACTCCACACAAGGTCTTAGGCCCCGGCATCGACGGGAGAGGAATGCCGAGAGGTACCCGAGGAACTCGCATGGGGACTGGCCTTTCCTGAGGCCACCAGAGCGGGTCCCTGAGGTCCCCGTCGTAAGTCGAGAGCACCTGCCGCAACTCGAGAAAATCCAGGAGGTTTTGCCCTCCAGGCGAGATGAGGCCCATTTCCGCTGAGGCTTCTCGAGGCCAATCACGTCTAACCACTGAAACTTCCAAAGGGTCCTTCACACCCTTGCTGCAACTCAAGAAGTTCCCCGACATACCCGTCTCCACTCGAGAGGAAGCACGTGGGGTCCCGCACACATCCAGGGGAGCCCCGTTTCCGCCTCCTAGCTCGAGATGAGGGATCCTTTCCCTGTTTCATAGGGAAAGAATTCCCGGCGTTCCCGTCGCATCTCAAGAGGAGGCGCTCTCCACAGGAAAGGCGAGAGGAACTCCAGGGTCGTGCCACATTCCAAGAGTCCCCCAGATGTGTCAGTCCATTCCTGAGGAACCTGTTTTCCCTGCACTGCCTTGACGTTCAAGCCGAGGATCCACTCCCACCACGTGTGCACGTGGGACAGCCCTGTGGGAAAGCCTCGTGGGAAAGCCTCGTGGGAAAGGCTCGAGGGAAAACAATAGATCCTTTGATCCACGCGGCGGACGGCGTGACACTGCTGCTACCGCTCTGGAGGAAAGCGCAAGTGCATGCCCGCATTCGAGACGAGGACTGACTCCCCTGGGGAGACTCCAGAAATACCCCAAGATCCATGTCAGCACTGGAGAGGAATCCTCAGGTTCCGGCCCCGACTCCACACAAGGTCTTAGGCCCCGGCATCGACGGGAGAGGAATGCCGAGAGGCCCCCGAGGAACTCGCATGGGGACTGGCCTTTCCTGAGACCACCAAAGCGGGTCCCTGAGGTCCCCATCGTAAGTCGAGAGCACCTGCCGCAACTCGAGAAAATCCAGGAGGTTTTGCCCTCCAGGCGAGATGAGGCCCATTTCCGCTGAGGCTTCTCGAGGCTAATCACATCTAACCGCTGGAACTTCCAAAGGGTCCTTCACACCCTTGCTGCAACTCAAGAAGTTCCCCGACATACCCGTCTCCACTCGAGAGGAAGCACGAGGGTCCCGCACACATCCAGGGGAGCCCCGTTTCCGCCTCCTAGCTCGAGATGAGGGATCCTTTCCCTGTTTCGTAGGGAAAGAATTCCCGGCGTTCCCGTCGCATCTCAAGAGGAGGCGCTCTCCACAGGAAAGGCGAGAGGACTCCAGCGTCGTGCCACCATTCAAAGAGTCCCCCAGATATGTCAGTCCATTCCAGAGGAACATGTTTTCCCTGCACTGCCTTGACGTTCAAGCCGAGGATCCACTCCCACCACGTGTGCACGTGGGACAGCCCTGTGGGAAAGCCTCGTGGGGAAGCCTCGTGGGAAAGACTCGAGGGAAAACCATAGATCCTTTGATCCACGCGGCAGACTGGGTGACACTTTTGCTACCGCTCTGGAGGAAAGCGCAAGTGCATGCCCGCATTCGAGACGAGGACTGACTCCCCTGGGGAGAATCCAGAAGTACCCCAAGATCCATGTCAGCACTGGAGAGGAATCCTCAGGTTCCGGCCCCGACTCCACACAAGGTCTTAGGCCCCGGCATCGATGGGAGAGGAATCCCGAGAGGCCCCCGAGGAACTCGCATGGGGACTGGCCTTTCCTGAGGTCACCAGAGCGGGTCCCCGAGGTCCCCATCGTAAGTCGAGAGCACTTGCCGCAACTCGAGAAAATCCAGGAGGTTTTGCCCTCCAGGCGAGATGAGACCCATTTCCGCTGAGGCTTCTCGAGGCTAATCACATCTAACCACTGGAACTTCCAAAGGGTCCTTCACACCCTTGCTGCAACTCAAGCAGTTCTGCGACATACCCGTCTCCACTCGAGAGGAAGCAAATTGGGTCCCGCACACATCGAGTGGAGCCCGGTTTCCGCCTCCTAACTCGAGATGAGGGATCCTTTCCCTGTTTCGTAGGGAAAGAATTCCCGGCATTCCCGTCGCATCTCAAGAGGAGGCGCTCTCCACAGGAAAGGCGAGAGGAACTCCAGGGTCGTGGCACCATTCCAAGAGACCCCCAGATGTGTCAGTCCATTCCAGAGGAACCTGTTTTCCCTGCACTGCCTTGACGTTCAAGCCGAGGATCGACTCCCACCACGTGTGCACGTGGGACAGCCCTGTGGGAATGCCTCGCGGGAAAGCCTCTTGGGAAAGACTCGAGGGAAAACCATAGATCCTTTGATCCACGCGGCGGACTGCGTGACACTGCTGCTACCGCTCTGGAGGAAAGCGCAAGTGCATGCCCGCATTCGAGACGAGGACTGACTCCCCTGGGGAGACTCCAGAAGTACCCCAAGATCCATGTCAGCACTGGAGAGGAATCCTCAGGTTCCGGCCCCGACTCCACACAAGGTCTTAGGCCCCAGCATCGACGGGAGAGGAATCCCGAGAGGACCCGAGGAACTCGCATGGGGACTGGCCTTTCCTGAGGCCACCAGAGCGGGTCTCTGAGGTCCCCGTCGTAAGTCGAGAGCACCTGCCGCAACTCGAGAAAATCCAGGAGGTTTTGCTCTCCAGGCGAGATGAGGCCCATTTCCGCTGAGGCTTCTCGAGGCTAATCACGTCTAACCACTGGAACTTCCAAAGGGTCCTTCAACCCTTGCTGCAACTCAAGAAGTTCCCCGACATACCCGTCTCCACTCGAGAGGAAGCACGTGGGGTCCCGCACACATCCAGGGGAGCCCCGTTTCCGCCCCCTACCTCGAGATGAGTGATCCCTTCCCTGTTTCTTAGGGAAAGAATTCCTGGCGTTCCCGTCGCATCTCAAGAGGAGGCGCTCTCCACAGGAAAGGCGAGAGGAACTCGAGGGTCGTGCCACCATTCCAAGAGTCCCCCAGATGTGTCAGTCCATTCCAGAGGAACATGTTTTCCCTACACTGCCTTGACGTTCAAGCCGAGGATCGACTCCCACCACGTGTGCACGCGGGACAGCCCTGTGGGAAAGCCTCGTGGGAAAGCCTCGTGGGAAAGACACGAGGGAAAACAATAGATCCTTTGATCCACGCGGCGGATGGCGTGACACTGCTGCTACCGCTCTGGAGGAAAGCGCAAGTGCATGCCCGCATTCGAGACGAGGACTGACTCCCCTGGGGAGACTCCAGAAGTACCCCAAGATCCATGTCAGCACTGGAGAGGAATCCTCAGGTTCCGGCCCCGACTCCACACAAGGTCTTAGGCCCCGGCATCGACGGGAGAGGAATCCCGAGAGGCCCCCGAGGAACTCGCATGGGGACTGGCCTTTCCTGAGGCGACCAGAGCGGGTCCCTGAGGTCCTCGTCGTAAGTCGAGAGCACCTGCCGCAACTCGAGAAAATCCAGGAGGTTTTGCCCTCCAGGCGAGATGAGGCCCATTTCCGCTGAGGCTTCTCGAGGCTAATCACGTCTAAATACTGGAACTTCCATCGGGTCCTTCACACCCTTGCTGCAACTCAAGAAGTTCCCCGACATACCCGTCTCCACTCCAGAGGAAGCACGTGGGGTCCCGCACACATCCAGGGGAGCCCCGTTTCCGCCTCCTAGCTCGAGATGAGGGATCCTTTCCCTGTTTCATAGGGAAAGAATTCCCGGCGTTCCCGTCGCATCTCAAGAGGAGGCGCTCTCAACAGGAAAGGCGAGAGGAACGCCAGGGTCGTGCCACCATTCCAAGAGTCCCCCAGATGTGTCAGTCCATTCCAGAGGAACCTGTTTTCCCTGCACTGCCTTGACGTTCAAGCCGGGGATCGACTCCCACCACGTGTGCACGTGGGACAGCCCTGTGGGAAAGCCTCGTGTGAAAGCCTCTTGGGAAAGACTCGAGGGAAAACCATAGATCCTTTGATCCACGCGGTGGACTGCGTGACACTGCTGCTACCGCTCTGGAGGAAAGCGCAAGTGCATGCCCGCATTCGAGACGAGGACTGACTCCCCTGGGGAGACTCCAGAAGTACCCCAAGATCCATGTCAGCACTGGAGAGGAATCCTAAGGTTCCGGCCCCGACTCCACACAAGGTCTTAGGCCCCAGCATCGACGGGAGAGGAATCCCGAGAGGACCCGAGGACGTCGCATGGGGACTGGCCTTTCCTGAGGCCACAAGAGCGGGTCTCTGAGGTCCCCGTCGTAAGTCGAGAGCACCTGCCGCAACTCGAGAAAATCCAGGAGGTTTTGCCCTCCAGGCGAGATGAGGCCCATTTCCGCTGAGGCTTCCGAGGCTAATCACTTCTAACCACTGGAACTTCCAAAGGGTCCTTCAACCCTTGCTGCAACTCAAGAAGTTCCCCGACATACCCGTCTCCACTCGAGAGGAAGCACGTGGGGTCCCGCACACATCCAGGGGAGCCCCGTTTCCGCCCCCTACCTCGAGATGAGTGATCCCTTCCCTGTTTCTTAGGGAAAGAATTCCCGGCGTTCCCGTCGCATCTCAAGAGGAGGCGCTCTCCACAGGAAAGGCGAGAGGAACTCGAGGGTCGTGCCACCATTCCAAGAGTCCCCCAGATGTGTCAGTCCATTCCAGAGGAACATGTTTTCCCTACACTGCCTTGACGTTAAAGCCGAGGATCCACTCCCACCACGTGTGCACGTGGGACAGCCCTGTGGGAAAGCGTCGTGGGAAAGCCTCGTGGGAAAGGCTCGAGGGAAAACAATAGATCCTTTGATCCACGCGGCGGACGGCGTGACACTGCTGCTACCGCTCTGGAGGAAAGCGCAAGTGCATGCCCGCATTCGAGACGAGGACTGACTCCCCTAGGGAGACTCCAGAAGTACCCCAAGATCCATGTCAGCACTGGAGAGGAATCCTCAGGTTCCGGCCCCGACTCCACACAAGGTCTTAGGCCCCGGCATCGATGGGAGAGGAATCCCGAGAGGCCCCCGAGGAACTCGCATGGGGACTGGCCTTTCCTGAGGTCACCAGAGCGGGTCCCCGAGGTCCCCGTCGTAAGTCGAGAGCACTTGCCGCAACTCGAGAAAATCCAGGAGGTTTTGCCCTCCAGGCGAGATGAGACCCATTTCCGCTGAGTCTTCTCGAGGCTAATCACATCTAACCACTGGAACTTCCAAAGGGTCCTTCACACCCTTGCTGCAACTCAAGAAGTTCCCCGACATACCCGTCTCCACTCGAGAGGAAGCACGTGGGGTCCCGCACACATCCAGGGGAGCCCCGTTTCCGCCTCCTAGCTCGAGATGAGGGATCCTTTCCCTTTTTCGTAGGGAAAGAATTCCCGGCGTTCCCGTCGCATCTCAAGAGGAGGCGCTCTCCACAGGAAAGGCGAGAGGAACTCCAGGGTCGTGCCACCATTCCAAGAGTCCCCCAGATGTGTCAGTCCATTCCAGAGGAACCTGTTTTCCCTGCACTGCCTTGACGTTCAAGCCGAGGATCGACTCCCACCACGTGTGCACGTGGGACAGCCCTGTGGGAAAGCCTCGTGGGAAAGCCTCATGGGAAAGACTCGAGGGAAAACCATAGATCCTTTGATCCACGCGGCGGACTGCGTGACACTGCTGCTACCGCTCTGGAGGAAAGCGCAAGTGCATGCTCGCATTCGAGACGAGGACTGACTCCCCTGGGGAGACTCCAGAAGTACCCCAAGATCCATGTCAGCACTGGAGAGGAATCCTCAGGTTCCGGCCCCGACTCCACACAAGGTCTTCGGTCCCGGCAACGACGGGAGAGGAATCCCGAGAGGCCCCCGAGGAACTCGCATGGGGACTGGCCTTTCCTGAGGCGACCAGAGCGGGTCCCTGAGGTCCTCGTCGTAAGTCGAGAGCACCTGCCGCAACTCGAGAACATCCAGGAGGTTTTGCCCTCCAGGCGAGATGAGGCCCATTTCCGCTGAGGCTTCTCGAGGCTAATCACATCTAACCACTGGAACTTCCAAAGGTCCTTCACACCCTTGCTGCAACTCAAGAAGTTCCTCGACATACCCGTCTCCACTCGAGAGGAAGCACGAGGGTCCCGCACACATCCAGGGGAGCCCCGTTTCCGCCTCCTAGCTCGAGATGAGGGATTCTTTCCCTGTTTCATAGGGAAAGAATTCCCGGCGTTCCCGTCGCATCTCAAGAGGAGGCGCTCTGCACAAGAAAGGCGAGAGGAACTCCAGGGTCGTGCCACCATTCCAAGAGTCCCCCAGATGTGTCAGTCCATTCCAGAAGAACCTGTTTTCCCTGCACTGCCTTGACGTTCAAGCCGAGGATCGACTCCCACCACGTGTGCACGTGGGACAGCCCTGTGGGAAAGCCTCGTGGGATAGCCTCGTTGGAAAGTCTCGAGAGAAAACCATAGATCCTTTGATCCACGCGGCGGACTGCGTGACACTGCTGCTACCGCTCTGGAGAAAACTGCAAGTGCATGCCCCCATTCGAGACGAGGACTGACTCCCCTGGGGAGACTCCTGAAGTACCCCAAGATCCATGTCAGCACTGGAGAGGAATCCTCAGGTTCCGGCCCCGACTCCACACAAGGTCTTAGGCCCCGGCATCGACGGGAAAGGAATGCCGAGAGGCCCCCGAGGAACTCGCATGGGGACTGGCCTTTCCTGAGGCCAACAGAGCGGGTCCCTGAGGTCCCCGTCGTAAGTCGAGAGCACCTGCCGCAACTCGAGAAAATCCAGGAGGTTTTGCCCTCCAGGCGAGATGAGGCCCATTTCCGCTGAGGCTTCTCGAGGCTAATCACGTCTAACCACTGGAACTTCCAAAGGGTCCTTCACACCCTTGCTGCAACTCAAGAAGTTCCCCGACATACCCGTCTCCACTCGAGAGGAAGCACGTGGGGTCCCGCACACATCCAGAGGAGCCCCGTTTCCGCCTCCTAGCTAGAGATGAGGGATCCTTTCGCTGTTTCGTAGGGAAAGAATTCCCGGCGTTCCCGTCGCATCTCAAGAGGAGGCGCTCTCCACAGGAAAGGCGAGAGGAACTCCAGGGTCGTGCCACATTCCAAGAGTCCCCCAGATGTGTCAGTCCATTCCAGAGGAACCTGTTTTCCCTGCACTGCCTTGTCGTTCAAGCCGAGGATCGACTCCCACCACGTGTGCACGTGGGACAGCCCTGTGGGAAAGCCTCGTGGGAAAGCCTCGTGGGAAAGACTCGAGAGAAAACCATAGATCCTTTGATCCACGCGGCGGACTGCGTGACACTGCTGCTACCTCTCTGGAGGAAAGCGCAAGTGCATGCCCGCATTCGAGACGAGGACTGACTCCCCTGGGGAGACTCCAGAAGTACCCCAAGATCCATGTCAGCACTGGAGAGGAATCCTCAGGTTCCGGCCCGACTCCACACAAGGTCTTAGGCCCCGGCATCGACGGGAGAGGAATGCCGAGAGGCCCCCGAGGAACTCGCATGGGGACTGGCCTTTCCTGAGGCCACCAGAGCGGGTCCCTGAGGTCCCCGTCGTAAGTCGAGAGCACCTGCCGCAACTCGAGAAAATCCAGGAGGTTTTGCCCTCCAGGCGAGATGAGGCCCATTTCCACTGAGGCTTCTCGAGGCTAATCACGTCTAACCACTGGAACTTCCAAAGGGTCCTTCACACCCTTGCTGCAACTGAAGCAGTTCTGCGACATACCGGTCTCCACTCGCGAGGAAGCACGTGGGATCCCGCACACATCCAGGGGAGCCCCGTTTCCGCCTCCTAGCTCGAGATGAGGGTTCCTTTCCCTGTTTCGTAGGGAAAGAATTCCCGGCGTTCCCGTCGCATCTCAAGAGGTGGCGCTCTCCACAGGAAAGGCGAGAGGAACTCCAGTGTCGTGCCACCATTCCAAGAGACCCCCAGATGTGTTAGTCCATTCCAGAGGAACCTGTTTTCCCTGCACTGCCTTGACGTTCAAGCCGAGGATCGACTCCCACCACGTGTGCACGTGGGACAGCCCTGTGGGAAAGCCTCGTGGGAAAGCCTCGTGGGAAAGACTCGAGGGAAAACCATAGATCCTTTGATGCACGCGGCGGACTGCGTGACACTGCTGCTACCGCTCTGGAGGAAAGCGCAAGTGCATGCCCGCATTCGAGACGAGGACTGACTCCCCTGGGGAGACTCCAGAAGTATCCCAAGATCCATGTCAGCACTGGAGAGGAATCCTCAGGTTCCGGCCCCGACTCCACACAAGGTCTTAGGCCCCGGCATCGACGGGAGAGGAATGCCGAGAGGCCCTCGAGGAACTCGCATGGGGACTGGCCTTTCCTGAGGCCACCAGAGCGGGTCCCTGAGGTCCCCGTCGTAAGTCGAGAGCACCTGCCGCAACTCGAGAAAATCCAGGAGGTTTTGCCCTCCAGGCGAGATGAGGCCCATTTCCGCTGAGGCTTCTCGAGGCTAATCACGTCTAACCACTGGAACTTCCAAAGGGTCCTTCACACCCTTGCTGCAACTCAAGAAGTTCCCCGACATACCCGTCTCCACTCGAGAGGAAGCACGTGGGGTCCCGCACACATCCAGGGGAGCCCCGTTTCCGCCTCCTAGCTCGAGATGAGGGATCCTTTCCCTGTTTCGTACGGAAAGAATTCCCGGCGTTCCCGTCGCATCTCAAGAGGAGGCGCTCTCCACAGGAAAGGCGAGAGGAACTCCAGGGTCGTGCCACCATTCCAAGAGTCCCCCAGATGTGTCAGTCCATTCCAGAGGAACCTGTTTTCCCTGCACTACCTTGACGTTCAAGCCGAGGATCGACTCCCACCACGTGTGCACGTGGGACAGCCCTGTGGGAAAGCCTCGTGGGAAAGCCTCGTGGGAAAGACTCGAGGGAAAACCATAGATCCTTTGATCCACGCGGCGGACTGCGTGACACTGCTGCTACCGCTCTGGAGGAAAGCGCAAGTGCATGCCCGCATTCGAGACGAGGACTGACTCCCCTGGGGAGACTCCAGAAGTATCCCAAGATCCATGTCAGCACTGGAGAGGAATCCTCAGGTTCCGGCCCCGACTCCACACAAGGTCTTAGGCCCCGGCATCGACGGGAGAGGAATGCCGAGAGGCCCCCGAGGAACTCGCATGGGGACTGGCCTTTCCTGAGGCCACCAGAGCGGGTCCCTGAGGTCCCCGTCGTAAGTCGAGAGCACCTGCCGCAACTCGAGAAAATCCAGGAGGTTTTGCCCTCCAGGCGAGATGAGGCCCATTTCCGCTGAGGCTTCTCGAGGCTAATCACGTCTAACCACTGGAACTTCCAAAGGGTCCTTCACACCCTTGCTGCAACTCAAGAAGTTCCCCGACATACCCGTCTCCACTCGAGAGGAAGCACGTGGGGTCCCGCACACATCCAGGGGAGCCCCGTTTCCGCCTCCTAGCTCGAGATGAGGGATCCTTTCCCTGTTTCGTACGGAAAGAATTCCCGGCGTTCCCGTCGCATCTCAAGAGGAGGCGCTCTCCACAGGAAAGGCGAGAGGAACTCCAGGGTCGTGCCACCATTCCAAGAGTCCCCCAGATGTGTCAGTCCATTCCAGAGGAACCTGTTTTCCCTGCACTGCCTTGACGTTCAAGCCGAGGATCGACTCCCACCACGTGTGCACGTGGGACAGCCCTGTGGGAAAGCCTCGTGGGAAAGCCTCGTGGGAAAGACTCGAGGGAAAACCATAGATCCTTTGATCCACGCGGCGGACTGCGTGACACTGCTGCTACCGCTCTGGAGGAAAGCGCAAGTGCATGCCCGCATTCGAGACGAGGACTGACTCCCCTGGGGAGACTCCAGAAGTACCCCAAGATCCATGTCAGCACTGGAGAGGAATCCTCAGGTTCCGGCCCCGACTCCACACAAGGTCTTAGGCCCCGGCATCGACGGGAAAGGAATGCCGAGAGGCCCCCGAGGAACTCGCATGGGGACTGGCCTTTCCTGAGGCCAACAGAGCGGGTCCCTGAGGTCCCCGTCGTAAGTCGAGAGCACCTGCCGCAACTCGAGAAAATCCAGGAGGTTTTGCCCTCCAGGCGAGATGAGGCCCATTTCCGCTGAGGCTTCTCGAGGCTAATCACGTCTAACCACTGGAACTTCCAAAGGGTCCTTCACACCCTTGCTGCAACTCAAGAAGGTCCCCGACATACCCGTCTCCACTCGAGAGGAAGCACGTGGGGTCCCGCACACATCCAGAGGAGCCCCGTTTCCGCCTCCTAGCTAGAGATGAGGGATCCTTTCGCTGTTTCGTAGGGAAAGAATTCCCGGCGTTCCCGTCGCATCTCAAGAGGAGGCGCTCTCCACAGGAAAGGCGAGAGGAACTCCAGGGTCGTGCCACCATTCCAAGAGTCCCCCAGATGTGTCAGTCCATTCCAGAGGAACCTGTTTTCCCTGCACTGCCTTGTCGTTCAAGCCGAGGATCGAGTCCCACCACGAGTGCACGTGGGACAGCCCTGTGGAAAGCCTCGTGGGAAAGCCTCGTGGGAAAGACTGGAGGGAAAACCATAGATCATTTGATCCACGCGGCAGACTGCGTGACACTGCTGCTACCGCTCTGGAGGAAAGCGCAAGTGAATGCCCGCATTCGAGACGAGGACTGACTCCCCTGGGGAGACTCCAGAAGTACCCCAAGATCCATGTCAGCACTGGAGAGGAATCCTCAGGTTCCGGCCCCGACTCCACACAAGGTCTTAGGCCCCGGCATCGACGGGAGAGGAATCCCGAGAGGCCCCCGCGGAACTCGCATCGGGACTGGCCTTTCCTGAGGTCACCAGAACGGGTCCCTGAGGTCCCCGTCGTAAGTCGTGAGCACCTGCCGCAACTCGAGAAAATCCAGGAGATTTTGCCCTCCAGGCGAGATGAGGCCCATTTCCACTGAGGCTTCTCGAGGCTAATCACGTCTAACCACTGGAACTTCCAAAGGGTCCTTCACACCCTTGCTGCAACTGAAGCAGTTCTGCGACATACCCGTCTCCACTCGAGAGGAAGCACGTGGGGTCCCGCACACATCCAGGGGAGCCCCGTTTCCGCCTCCTAGCTCGAGATGAGGGTTCCTTTCCCTGTTTCGTAGGGAAAGAATTCCCGGCGTTCCCGTCGCATCTCAAGAGGTGGCGCTCTCCACAGGAAAGGCGAGAGGAACTCCAGTGTCGTGCCACCATTCCAAGAGACCCCCAGATGTGTTAGTCCATTCCAGAGGAACCTGTTTTCCCTGCACTGCCTTGACGTTCAAGCCGAGGATCGACTCCCACCACGTGTGCACGTGGGACAGCCCTGTGGGAAAGCCTCGTGGGAAAGCCTCGTGGGAAAGACTCGAGGGAAAACCATAGATCCTTTGATGCACGCGGCGGACTGCGTAACACTGCTGCTACCGCTCTGGAGGAAAGCGCAAGTGCATGCCCGCATTCGAGACGAGGACTGACTCCCCTGGGGAGACTCCAGAAGTATCCCAAGATCCATGTCAGCACTGGAGAGGAATCCTCAGGTTCCGGCCCCGACTCCACACAAGGTCTTAGGCCCCGGCATCGACGGGAGAGGAATGCCGAGAGGCCCCCGAGGAACTCGCATGGGGACTGGCCTTTTCTGAGGCCACCAGAGCGGGTCCCTGAGGTCCCCGTCGTAAGTCGAGAGCACCTGCCGCAACTCGAGAAAATCCAGGAGGTTTTGCCCTCCAGGCGAGATGAGGCCCATTTCCGCTGAGGCTTCTCGAGGCTAATCACGTCTAACCACTGGAACTTCCAAAGGGTCCTTCACACCCTTGCTGCAACTCAAGAAGTTCCCCGACATACCCGTCTCCACTCGAGAGGAAGCACGTGGGGTCCCGCACACATCCAGGGGAGCCCCGTTTCCGCCTCCTAGCTCGAGATGAGGGATCCTTTCCCTGTTTGGTAGGGAAAGAATTCCCGGCGTTCCCCTCGCATCTCAAGAGGAGGCGCTCTCCACAGGAAAGGCGAGAGGAACTCCAGGGTCGTGCCACCATTCCAAGAGGCCCCCAGATGTTTCAGTCCATTCCAGAGGAACCTGTTTTCCCTGCACTGCCTTGACGTTCAAGCCGAGGATCGACTCCCACCACGTGTGCACGTGGGACAGCCCTGTGGGAAAGCCTCGTGGGAAAGCCTCGTGGGAAAGGCTCGAGGGAAAACCATAGATCCTTTGATCCATGCGGCGGACTGCGTGACACTGCTGCTACCGCTCTGGAGGAAAGCGCAAGTGCATGCTCGCATTCGAGACGAGGACTGACTCCCCTGGGGAGACTCCAGAAGTACCCCAAGATCCATGTCAGCACTGGAGAGGAATCCTCAGGTTCCGGCCCCGACTCCACACAAGGTCTTCGGTCCCGGCAACGACGGGAGAGGAATCCCGAGAGGCCCCCGAGGAACTCGCATGGGGACTGGCCTTTCCTGAGGCGACCAGAGCGGGTCCCTGAGGTCCTCGTCGTAAGTCGAGAGCACCTGCCGCAACTCGAGAAAATCCAGGAGGTTTTGCCCTCCAGGCGAGATGAGGCCCATTTCCGCTGAGGCTTCTCGAGGCTAATCACATCTAACCACTGGAACTTCCAAAGGTCCTTCACACCCTTGCTGCAACTCAAGAAGTTCCTCGACATACCCGTCTCCACTCGAGAGGAAGCACGAGGGGCCCGCACACATCCAGGGGAGCCCCGTTTCCGCCTCCTAGCTCGAGATGAGGGATTCTTTCCCTGTTTCATAGGGAAAGAATTCCCGGCGTTCCCGTCGCATCTCAAGAGGAGGCGCTCTGCACAAGAAAGGCGAGAGGAACTCCAGGGTCGTGCCACCATTCCAAGAGTCCCCCAGATGTGTCAGTCCATTCCAGAAGAACCTGTTTTCCCTGCACTGCCTTGACGTTCAAGCCGAGGATCGACTCCCACCACGTGTGCACGTGGGACAGCCCTGTGGGAAAGCCTCGTGGGATAGCCTCGTTGGAAAGTCTCGAGAGAAAACCATAGATCCTTTGATCCACGCGGCGGACTGCGTGACACTGCTGCTACCGCTCTGGAGAAAACTGCAAGTGCATGCCCCCATTCGAGACGAGGACTGACTCCCCTGGGGAGACTCCTGAAGTACCCCAAGATCCATGTCAGCACTGGAGAGGAATCCTCAGGTTCCGGCCCCGACTCCACACAAGGTCTTAGGCCCCGGCATCGACGGGAAAGGAATGCCGAGAGGCCCCCGAGGAACTCGCATGGGGACTGGCCTTTCCTGAGGCCAACAGAGCGGGTCCCTGAGGTCCCCGTCGTAAGTCGAGAGCACCTGCCGCAACTCGAGAAAATCCAGGAGGTTTTGCCCTCCAGGCGAGATGAGGCCCATTTCCGCTGAGGCTTCTCGAGGCTAATCACGTCTAACCACTGGAACTTCCAAAGGGTCCTTCACACCATTGCTGCAACTCAAGAAGGTCCCCGACATACCCGTCTCCACTCGAGAGGAAGCACGTGGGGTCCCGCACACATCCAGAGGAGCCCCGTTTCCGCCTCCTAGCTAGAGATGAGGGATCCTTTCGCTGTTTCGTAGGGAAAGAATTCCCGGCGTTCCCGTCGCATCTCAAGAGGAGGCGCTCTCCACAGGAAAGGCGAGAGGAACTCCAGGGTCGTGCCACATTCCAAGAGTCCCCCAGATGTGTCAGTCCATTCCAGAGGAACCTGTTTTCCCTGCACTGCCTTGTCGTTCAAGCCGAGGATCGACTCCCACCACGTGTGCACGTGGGACAGCCCTGTGGGAAAGCCTCGTGGGAAAGCCTCGTGGGAAAGACTCGAGAGAAAACCATAGATCCTTTGATCCACGCGGCGGACTGCGTGACACTGCTGCTACCTCTCTGGAGGAAAGCGCAAGTGCATGCCCGCATTCGAGACGAGGACTGACTCCCCTGGGGAGACTCCAGAAGTACCCCAAGATCCATGTCAGCACTGGAGAGGAATCCTCAGGTTCCGGCCCGACTCCACACAAGGTCTTAGGCCCCGGCATCGACGGGAGAGGAATGCCGAGAGGCCCCCGAGGAACTCGCATGGGGACTGGCCTTTCCTGAGGCCACCAGAGCGGGTCCCTGAGGTCCCCGTCGTAAGTCGAGAGCACCTGCCGCAACTCGAGAAAATCCAGGAGGTTTTGCCCTCCAGGCGAGATGAGGCCCATTTCCACTGAGGCTTCTCGAGGCTAATCACGTCTAACCACTGGAACTTCCAAAGGGTCCTTCACACCCTTGCTGCAACTGAAGCAGTTCTGCGACATACCGGTCTCCACTCGCGAGGAAGCACGTGGGATCCCGCACACATCCAGGGGAGCCCCGTTTCCGCCTCCTAGCTCGAGATGAGGGTTCCTTTCCCTGTTTCGTAGGGAAAGAATTCCCGGCGTTCCCGTCGCATCTCAAGAGGTGGCGCTCTCCACAGGAAAGGCGAGAGGAACTCCAGTGTCGTGCCACCATTCCAAGAGACCCCCAGATGTGTTAGTCCATTCCAGAGGAACCTGTTTTCCCTGCACTGCCTTGACGTTCAAGCCGAGGATCGACTCCCACCACGTGTGCACGTGGGACAGCCCTGTGGGAAAGCCTCGTGGGAAAGCCTCGTGGGAAAGACTCGAGGGAAAACCATAGATCCTTTGATGCACGCGGCGGACTGCGTGACACTGCTGCTACCGCTCTGGAGGAAAGCGCAAGTGCATGCCCGCATTCGAGACGAGGACTGACTCCCCTGGGGAGACTCCAGAAGTATCCCAAGATCCATGTCAGCACTGGAGAGGAATCCTCAGGTTCCGGCCCCGACTCCACACAAGGTCTTAGGCCCCGGCATCGACGGGAGAGGAATGCCGAGAGGCCCTCGAGGAACTCGCATGGGGACTGGCCTTTCCTGAGGCCACCAGAGCGGGTCCCTGAGGTCCCCGTCGTAAGTCGAGAGCACCTGCCGCAACTCGAGAAAATCCAGGAGGTTTTGCCCTCCAGGCGAGATGAGGCCCATTTCCGCTGAGGCTTCTCGAGGCTAATCACGTCTAACCACTGGAACTTCCAAAGGGTCCTTCACACCCTTGCTGCAACTCAAGAAGTTCCCCGACATACCCGTCTCCACTCGAGAGGAAGCACGTGGGGTCCCGCACACATCCAGGGGAGCCCCGTTTCCGCCTCCTAGCTCGAGATGAGGGATCCTTTCCCTGTTTCGTACGGAAAGAATTCCCGGCGTTCCCGTCGCATCTCAAGAGGAGGCGCTCTCCACAGGAAAGGCGAGAGGAACTCCAGGGTCGTGCCACCATTCCAAGAGTCCCCCAGATGTGTCAGTCCATTCCAGAGGAACCTGTTTTCCCTGCACTACCTTGACGTTCAAGCCGAGGATCGACTCCCACCACGTGTGCACGTGGGACAGCCCTGTGGGAAAGCCTCGTGGGAAAGCCTCGTGGGAAAGACTCGAGGGAAAACCATAGATCCTTTGATCCACGCGGCGGACTGCGTGACACTGCTGCTACCGCTCTGGAGGAAAGCGCAAGTGCATGCCCGCATTCGAGACGAGGACTGACTCCCCTGGGGAGACTCCAGAAGTATCCCAAGATCCATGTCAGCACTGGAGAGGAATCCTCAGGTTCCGGCCCCGACTCCACACAAGGTCTTAGGCCCCGGCATCGACGGGAGAGGAATGCCGAGAGGCCCCCGAGGAACTCGCATGGGGACTGGCCTTTCCTGAGGCCACCAGAGCGGGTCCCTGAGGTCCCCGTCGTAAGTCGAGAGCACCTGCCGCAACTCGAGAAAATCCAGGAGGTTTTGCCCTCCAGGCGAGATGAGGCCCATTTCCGCTGAGGCTTCTCGAGGCTAATCACGTCTAACCACTGGAACTTCCAAAGGGTCCTTCACACCCTTGCTGCAACTCAAGAAGTTCCCCGACATACCCGTCTCCACTCGAGAGGAAGCACGTGGGGTCCCGCACACATCCAGGGGAGCCCCGTTTCCGCCTCCTAGCTCGAGATGAGGGATCCTTTCCCTGTTTCGTACGGAAAGAATTCCCGGCGTTCCCGTCGCATCTCAAGAGGAGGCGCTCTCCACAGGAAAGGCGAGAGGAACTCCAGGGTCGTGCCACCATTCCAAGAGTCCCCCAGATGTGTCAGTCCATTCCAGAGGAACCTGTTTTCCCTGCACTGCCTTGACGTTCAAGCCGAGGATCGACTCCCACCACGTGTGCACGTGGGACAGCCCTGTGGGAAAGCCTCGTGGGAAAGCCTCGTGGGAAAGACTCGAGGGAAAACCATAGATCCTTTGATCCACGCGGCGGACTGCGTGACACTGCTGCTACCGCTCTGGAGGAAAGCGCAAGTGCATGCCCGCATTCGAGACGAGGACTGACTCCCCTGGGGAGACTCCAGAAGTACCCCAAGATCCATGTCAGCACTGGAGAGGAATCCTCAGGTTCCGGCCCCGACTCCACACAAGGTCTTAGGCCCCGGCATCGACGGGAAAGGAATGCCGAGAGGCCCCCGAGGAACTCGCATGGGGACTGGCCTTTCCTGAGGCCAACAGAGCGGGTCCCTGAGGTCCCCGTCGTAAGTCGAGAGCACCTGCCGCAACTCGAGAAAATCCAGGAGGTTTTGCCCTCCAGGCGAGATGAGGCCCATTTCCGCTGAGGCTTCTCGAGGCTAATCACGTCTAACCACTGGAACTTCCAAAGGGTCCTTCACACCCTTGCTGCAACTCAAGAAGTTCCCCGACATACCCGTCTCCACTCGAGAGGAAGCACGTGGGGTCCCGCACACATCCAGAGGAGCCCCGTTTCCGCCTCCTAGCTAGAGATGAGGGATCCTTTCGCTGTTTCGTAGGGAAAGAATTCCCGGCGTTCCCGTCGCATCTCAAGAGGAGGCGCTCTCCACAGGAAAGGCGAGAGGAACTCCAGGGTCGTGCCACCATTCCAAGAGTCCCCCAGATGTGTCAGTCCATTCCAGAGGAACCTGTTTTCCCTGCACTGCCTTGTCGTTCAAGCCGAGGATCGAGTCCCACCACGAGTGCACGTGGGACAGCCCTGTGGAAAGCCTCGTGGGAAAGCCTCGTGGGAAAGACTGGAGGGAAAACCATAGATCATTTGATCCACGCGGCAGACTGCGTGACACTGCTGCTACCGCTCTGGAGGAAAGCGCAAGTGAATGCCCGCATTCGAGACGAGGACTGACTCCCCTGGGGAGACTCCAGAAGTACCCCAAGATCCATGTCAGCACTGGAGAGGAATCCTCAGGTTCCGGCCCCGACTCCACACAAGGTCTTAGGCCCCGGCATCGACGGGAGAGGAATCCCGAGAGGCCCCCGCGGAACTCGCATCGGGACTGGCCTTTCCTGAGGTCACCAGAACGGGTCCCTGAGGTCCCCGTCGTAAGTCGTGAGCACCTGCCGCAACTCGAGAAAATCCAGGAGATTTTGCCCTCCAGGCGAGATGAGGCCCATTTCCACTGAGGCTTCTCGAGGCTAATCACGTCTAACCACTGGAACTTCCAAAGGGTCCTTCACACCCTTGCTGCAACTGAAGCAGTTCTGCGACATACCCGTCTCCACTCGAGAGGAAGCACGTGGGGTCCCGCACACATCCAGGGGAGCCCCGTTTCCGCCTCCTAGCTCGAGATGAGGGTTCCTTTCCCTGTTTCGTAGGGAAAGAATTCCCGGCGTTCCCGTCGCATCTCAAGAGGTGGCGCTCTCCACAGGAAAGGCGAGAGGAACTCCAGTGTCGTGCCACCATTCCAAGAGACCCCCAGATGTGTTAGTCCATTCCAGAGGAACCTGTTTTCCCTGCACTGCCTTGACGTTCAAGCCGAGGATCGACTCCCACCACGTGTGCACGTGGGACAGCCCTGTGGGAAAGCCTCGTGGGAAAGCCTCGTGGGAAAGACTCGAGGGAAAACCATAGATCCTTTGATGCACGCGGCGGACTGCGTAACACTGCTGCTACCGCTCTGGAGGAAAGCGCAAGTGCATGCCCGCATTCGAGACGAGGACTGACTCCCCTGGGGAGACTCCAGAAGTATCCCAAGATCCATGTCAGCACTGGAGAGGAATCCTCAGGTTCCGGCCCCGACTCCACACAAGGTCTTAGGCCCCGGCATCGACGGGAGAGGAATGCCGAGAGGCCCCCGAGGAACTCGCATGGGGACTGGCCTTTTCTGAGGCCACCAGAGCGGGTCCCTGAGGTCCCCGTCGTAAGTCGAGAGCACCTGCCGCAACTCGAGAAAATCCAGGAGGTTTTGCCCTCCAGGCGAGATGAGGCCCATTTCCGCTGAGGCTTCTCGAGGCTAATCACGTCTAACCACTGGAACTTCCAAAGGGTCCTTCACACCCTTGCTGCAACTCAAGAAGTTCCCCGACATACCCGTCTCCACTCGAGAGGAAGCACGTGGGGTCCCGCACACATCCAGGGGAGCCCCGTTTCCGCCTCCTAGCTCGAGATGAGGGATCCTTTCCCTGTTTGGTAGGGAAAGAATTCCCGGCGTTCCCCTCGCATCTCAAGAGGAGGCGCTCTCCACAGGAAAGGCGAGAGGAACTCCAGGGTCGTGCCACCATTCCAAGAGGCCCCCAGATGTTTCAGTCCATTCCAGAGGAACCTGTTTTCCCTGCACTGCCTTGACGTTCAAGCCGAGGATCGACTCCCACCACGTGTGCACGTGGGACAGCCCTGTGGGAAAGCCTCGTGGGAAAGCCTCGTGGGAAAGGCTCGAGGGAAAACCATAGATCCTTTGATCCATGCGGCGGACTGCGTGACACTGCTGCTACCGCTCTGGAGGAAAGCGCAAGTGCATGCCCGCATTCGAGACGAGGACTGACTCCCGTGGGGAGACTCCAGAAGTACCCCAAGATTCATGTCAGCACTGGAGAGGAATCCTCAGGTTCCGGCCCCGACTCCACACAAGGTCTTAGGCCCCGGCATCCACGGGAGAGGAATGCCGAGAGGCCCCCGAGGAACTCGCATGGGAACTGGCCTTTCCTGAGGCCACCAGAGCGGGTCCCTGAGGGCCCCATCGTAAGTCGAGAGCACCTGCCGCAACTCGAGAAAATCCAGGAGGTTTTGCCCTCCAGGCGAGATGAAGCCCATTTCCGCTGAGGCTTCTCGAGGCTAATCACGTCTAACCACTGGAACTTCCAAAGGGTCCTTCACACCCTTGCTGCAACTCAAGAAGTTCCCCGACATACCCGTCTCCACTCGAGAGGAAGCACGTGGGGTCCCGCACACATCCAGGGCAGCCCCGTTTCCGCCTCCTAGCTCGAGATGAGGGATCCTTTCCCTGTTTCGTAGGGAAAGAATTCCCGGCATTCCCGTCGCATCTCAAGAGGAGGCGCTCTCCACAGGAAAGGCGAGAGGACTCCAGCGTCGTGCCACCATTCCACGAGTCCCCAGATGTGTCAGTCCATTCCAGAGGAACCTGTTTTCCCTGCACTGCCTTGACGTTCAAGCCGAGGATCGACTTCCACCACGTGTGCACGTGGGACAGCCCTGTGGGAAAGCCTCGTGGGAAAGCCTCGTGGGAAAGACTCGAGGGAAAACCATAGATCCTTTGATCCACGCGGCGGACTGCGTGACACTGCTGCTACCGCTCTGGAGGAAAGCGCAAGTGCATGCCCGCATTCGAGACGAGGACTGACTCCCCTGGGGAGACTCCAGAAGTACCCCAAGATCCATGTCAGCACTGGAGAGGAATCCTCAGGTTCCGGCCCCGACTCCACACAAGGTCTTAGGCCCCGGCATCGACCGGAGAGGAATCCCGAGAGGCCCCCGAGGAACTCGCATGGGGACTGGCCTTTCCTGAGGTCACCAGAGCGGTCCCCGAGGTCCCCGCCTTAAGTCGAGAGCACCTGCCGCAACTCGAGAAAATCCAGGAGGTTTTGCCCCCCAGGCGAGATGAGGCCCATTTCCGCTGAGGCTTCTCGAGGCTAATCACGTCTAACCACTGGAACTTCCAAAGGGTCCTTCACACCCTTGCTGCAACTCAAGAAGTTCCCCGACATACCCGTCTCCACTCGAGAGGAAGCACGTGGGGTCCCATACACATCCAGGGGAGCCCCATTTCCGCCTCCTAGCTCGAGATGAGTGATCCTTTCCCTGTTTGGTAGGGAAAGAATTCCCGGCGTTCCCGTCGCATCTCAAGAGGAGGCTCTCTCCACAGGAAAGGCGAGAGGAACTCCAGGGTCGTGCCACCATTCCAAGAGTCCCCCAGATGTGTCAGTCCATTCCAGAGGAACCTGTTTTCCCTGCACTGCCTTGACGTTCAAGCCGAGGATCGACTCCCACCACGTGTGCACGTGGGACAGCCCTGTGGGAAAGCCTCGTGGGAAAGCCTCGTGGGAAAGACTCAAGGGAAAACCATAGATCCTTTGATCCACGCGGCGAACTGAGTGACACTGCTGCTACCGCTCTGGAGGAAAGCGCAAGTGCATGCCCGCATTCGAGACGAGGACTGACTCCCTTGGGGAGACTCCAGAAGTACCCCAAGATTCATGTCAGCACTGGAGAGGAATCCTCAGGTTCCGGCCCCGACTCCACACAAGGTCTTAGGCCCCGGCTTCGACGGGAGAGGAATGCCGAGAGGCCCCCGAGGAACTCGCATGGGGACTGGCCTTTCCTGAGGCCACCAGAGCGGGTCCCTGAGGTCCCCATCGTAAGTCGAGAGCACCTGCCGCAACTCGAGCAAATCCAGGAGGTTTTGCCCTCCAGGCGAGATGAGGCCCATTTCCGCTGAGGCTTCTCGAGGCTAATCACATCTAACCGCTGGAACTTCCAAATGGTCCTTCACACCCTTGCTGCAACTCAAGCAGTTCCGCGACATACCAGTCTCCACTCGAGAGGAAGCACGTGGGGTCCCGCAGACATCCAGGGGAACCCCGTTTCCGCCTCCTAGCTCGAGATGAGGGATCCTTTCCCTGTTTCGTAAGGAAAGAATTCCCGGCGTTCCCGTCGCATCTCAAGAGGTGGCGCTCTCCACAGGAAAGGCGAGAGGAACTCCAGGGTCGTGGCACGATTCCAAGAGACCCCCAGATATGTCAGTCCATTCCAGAGGACCCTGTTTTCCCTGCACTTCTTTGACGTTCAAGCCGAGGATCGACTCCCACCACGTGTGCACGTGGGACAGCCCTGTGGGAAAGCCTCGTGGGAAAGCCTCGTGGGAAAGACTCGAGGGAAAACCATAGATCCTTTGATCCACGCGGCGGACTGCGTGACACTGTTGCTACCGCTCTGGAGGAAAGCGCAAGTGCATGCCCGCATTCGAGACGAGGACTGACTCCCCTGGGGAGACTCCAGAAGTACCCCAAGATCCATGTCAGCACTGGAGAGGAATCCTCAGGTTCCGGCCCCGACTCCACACAAGGTCTTAGGCCCCGGCATCGACGGGAGAGAAATGCCGAGAGGCCCCCGAGGAACTCGCATGGGGACTGGCCTTTCCTGAGGCCACCAGAGCGGGTCCCTGAGGTCCCCGTCGTAAGTCGAGAGCACCTGCCGCAACTCGAGAAAATCCAGGAGGTTTTGCCCTCCAGGCGAGATGAGGCCCATTTCCGCTGAGGCTTCTCGAGGCTAATCACGTCTAACCACTGGAACTTCCAAAGGGTCCTTCACACCCTTGCTGAAACTCAAGAAGTTCCCCGACATACCCGTCTCCACTCAAGAGGAAGCACGAGGGTCCCGCACACATCCAGGGGAGCCCCGTTTCCGCCTCCTAGCTCGAGATGAGGGATCCTTTCCCTGTTTCGTAGGGAAAGAATTCCCGGCGTTCCCGTCGCATCTCAAGAGGAGGCGCTCTCCACAGGAAAGGCGAGAGGAACTCCAGGGTCGTGCCACCATTCCAAGAGACCCCCAGATGTGTCAGTCCATTCCAGAGGAACCTGTTTTCCCTGCACTGCTTTGACGTTCAAGCCGAGGATCGACTCCCACCACGTGTGCACGTGGGACAGCCCTGTGGGAAAGCCTCGTGGGAAAGCCTCGTGGGAAAGACTCGAGGGAAAACCATAGATCCTTTGATCCACGCGGCGGACTGCGTGACACTGCTGCTACCGCTCTGGAGGAAAGCGCAAGTGCATGCCCGCATTCGAGACGAGGACTGACTCCCCTGGGGAGACTCCAGAAGTACCCCAAGAACCATGTCAGCACTGGAGAGGAATCCTCAGGTTCCGGCCCCGACTCCACACAAGGTCTTAGGCCCCGGCATCGACGGGAGAGGAATCCCGAGAGGCCCCCGAGGAACTCGCATGGGGACTGGCCTTTCCTGAGGCCACCAGAGCGGGTCCCTGAGGTCCCCGTCGTAAGTCGAGAGCACCTGCCGCAACTCGAGAAAATCCAGGAGGTTTTGCCCTACAGGCGAGATGAGGCCCATTTCCGCTGAGGCTTCTCGAGGCTAATCACGTCTAACCACTGGAACTTCCATGGGTCCTTCACACCCTTGCTGCAACTGAAGCAGTTCCGCGACATACCCGTCTCCACTCGAGAGGAAGCACGTGGGGTCCCGCACACATTCAGGGGAGCCCCGTTTCCGCCTCCTAGCTCGAGATGAGGGATCCTTTCCCTGTTTCGTAGGGAAAGAATTCCCGGCATTCCCGTCGCATCTCAAGAGGTGGCGCTCTCCACAGGAAAGGCGAGAGGAACTCCAGGGTCGTGGCACCATTCCAAGAGACCCCCAGATGTGTCAGTCCATTCCAGAGGAACCTGTTTTCCCTGCACTGCCTTGACGTTCAAGCCGAGGATCGACTCCCACCATGTGTGCACGTGGGACAGCCCTGTGGGAAAGCCTCGTGGGAAAGCCTCGTGGGAAAGACTCGAGGGAAAACCATAGATCCTTTGATCCACGCGGCGGACTGCGTGACACTGCTGCTACCGCTCTGGAGGAAAGCGCAAGTGCATGCCCGCATTCGAGACGAGGACTGACTCCCCTGGGGAGACTCCAGAAGTACCCCAAGATCCATGTCAGCACTGGAGAGGAATCCTCAGGTTCCGGCCCCGACTCCACACAAGGTCTTAGGCCCCGGCATCGACGGGAGAGGAATCCCGAGAGGCCCCCGAGGAACTCGCATGGGGACTGGCCTTTCCTGAGGCCACCAGAGCGGGTCCCTGAGGTCCCCGTCGTAAGTCGAGAGCACCTGCCGCAACTCGAGAAAATCCAGGAGGTTTTGCCCTCCAGGCGAGATGAGGCCCATTTCCGCTGAGGCTTCTCGAGGCTAATCACGTCTAACCACTGGAACTTCCATGGGTCCTTCACACCCTTGCTGCAACTGAAGCAGTTCCGCGACATACCCGTCTCCACTCGAGAGGAAGCACGTGGGGTCCCGCACACATCCAGGGGAGCCCCGTTTCCGCCTCCTAGCTCGAGATGAGGGATCCTTTCCCTGTTTCGTAGGGAAAGAATTCCCGGCGTTCCCCTCGCATCTCAAGAGGAGGCGCTCTCCACAGGAAAGGCGAGAGGAACTCCAGGGTCGTGCCACCATTCCAAGAGTCCCCCAGATGTGTCAGTCCATTCCAGAGGAACCTGTTTTCCCTGCACTGCCTTGACGTTCAAGCCGAGGATCCACTCCCACCACGTGTGCACGTGGGACAGCCCTGTGGGAAAGCCTCGTGGGAAAGCCTCGTGGGAAAGTCTCGAGGGAAAAACATAGATCCTTTGTTCCACGCGGCGGACTGCGTGACACTGCTGCTACCGCTCTGGAGGAAAGCGCAAGTGCATGCCCGCGTTCGAGACGAGGACTGACTCCCCTGGGGAGACTCCAGAAGTACCCCAAGATCCATGTCAGCACTGGAGAGGAATCCTCAGGTTCCGGCCCGACTCCACACAAGGTCTTAGGCCCCGGTATCGACGGGAGAGGAATGCCGAGAGGCCCCCGAGGAACTCGCATGGGGACTGGCCTTTCCTGAGGCCACCAGAGCGGGTCCCTGAGGTCCCCGTCGTAAGTCGAGAGCACCTGCCGGAACTCGAGCAAATCCAGGAGGTTTTGCCCTCCAGGCGAGATGAGGCCCATTTCCGCTGAGGCTTCTCGAGGCTAATCACGTCTAACCACTGGAACTTCCAAAGGGTTCTTCACACCCTTGCTGCAACTCAAGAAGTTCCCCGACATACCCGTCTCCACTCGAGAGGAAGCACGTGGGGTCCCGCACACATCCAGGGGAGCCCCGTTTCCGCCTCCTAGCTCGAGATGAGGGATCCTTTCCCTGTTTCGTAGGGAAAGAATTCCCGGCGTTCCCGTCGCATCTCAAGAGGAGGCGCTCTCCACAGGAAAGGCGAGAGGAACTCAAGTGTCGTGCCACCATTCCAAGAGTCCCCCAGATGTGTCAGTCCATTCCAGAGGAACCTGTGTTCCCTGCACTGCCTTGACGTTCAAGCCGAGGATCGACTCCCACCACGTGTGCACGTGGGACAGCCCTGTGGGAAAGCCTCGTGGGAAAGCCTCGTGAGAAAGACTCGAGGGAAAACCATAGATCCTTTGATCCACGCGGCGGACTGCGTGACACTGCTCTTACCGCTCTGGAGGAAAGCGCAAGTGCATGCCCGCATTCGAGACGAGGACTGACTCCCCTGGGGAGACTCCAGAAGTACCACAAGATCCATGTCAGCACTGGAGAGGAATCCTCAGGTTCCGGCCCCAACTCCACACAAGGTCTTAGGCCCCGGCATCGACGGGAGAGGAATCCCGAGAGGCCCCCGAGGAACTCGCATGGGGACTGGCCTTTCCTGAGGCCACCAGAGCGGGTCCCTGAAGTCCCCGTCGTAAGTCGAGAGCACCTGCCGCAACTCGAGAAAATCCAGGAGGTTTGGCCCTCCAGGCGAGATGAGGCCCATTTCCATTGAGGCTTCTCGAGGCTAATCACGTTTAACCACTGGAACTTCCAAAGAGTCCTTCACACCCTTGCTGCAACTCAAGAAGTTCCCCGACATACCCGTCTCCACTCGAGAGGAAGCACGTGGGGTCCCGCACACATCCAGGGGAGCCCCGTTTCCGCCTCCTAGCTCGAGATGAGGGATCCTTTCCCTGTTTCGTAGGGAAAGAATTCCCGGCGTTCCCGTCGCATCTCAAGAGGAGGCGATCTCCACAGGAAAGGCGAGAGGAACTCCAGGGTCGTGCCACCATTCCAAGAGGCCCCCAGATGTTTCAGTCCATTCCAGAGGAACCTGTTTTCCCTGCACTGCCTTGACGTTCAAGCCGAGGATCGACTCCCACCACGTGTGCACGTGGGACAGCGCTGTGGGAAAGCCTCGTGGGAAAGCCTCGTGGGAAAGGCTCGAGGGAAAACCATAGATCCTTTGATCCACGCGGCGGACTGCGTGACACTGCTGCTACCGCTCTGGAGGAAAGCGCAAGTGCATGCCCGCATTCGAGACGAGGACTGACTCCCCTGGGGAGACTCCAGAAGTACCCCAAGATCCATGTCAGCACTGGAGAGGAATCCTCAGGTTCCGGCCCCGACTCCACACAAGGTCTTAGGCCCCGGCATCGACGGGAGAGGAATGCCGAGAGGCCCCCGAGGAACTCGCATGGGGACTGGCCTTTCCTGAGGCCACCAGAGCGGGTCCCTGAGGTCCCCGTCGTAAGTCGAGAGCACCTGCCGCAACTCGAGAAAATCCAGGAGGTTTTGCCCTCCAGGCGAGATGAGGCCCATTTCCGCTGAGGCTTCTCGAGGCTAATCACATCTAACCGCTGGAACTTCCAAAGGGTCCTTCACACCCTTGCTGCAACTCAAGAAGTTCCCCGACATACCCGTCTCCACTCGAGAGGAAGCACGGGGGTCCCGCACACATCCAGGGGAGCCCCGTTTCCGCCTCCTAGCTCGAGATGAGGGATCCTTTCCCTGTTTCGTAGGGAAAGAATTCCCGGCGTTCCCGTCGCATCTCAAGAGGTGGCGCTCTCCACAGGAAAGGCGAGAGGAACTCCAGGGTCGTGCCACCATTCCAAGAGACCCCCAGATATGTCAGTCCATTCCAGAGGAACCTGTTTTCCCTGCACTGCTTTGACGTTCAAGCCGAGGATCGACTCCCACCACGTGTGCACGTGGGACAGCCCTGTGGGAAAGCCTCGTGGGAAAGCCTCGTGGGAAAGACTCGAGGGAAAACCATAGATCCTTTGATCCACGCGGCGGACTGCGTGACACTGCTGCTACCGCTCTGGAGGAAAGCGCAAGTGCATGCCCGCATTCGAGACGAGGACTGACTCCCCTGGGGAGACTCCAGAAGTACCCCAAGATCCATGTCAGCACTGGAGAGGAATCCTCAGGTTCCGGCCCCGACTCCACACAAGGTCTTAGGCCCCGGCATCGACGGGAGAGGAATCCCGAGAGGCCCCCGAGGAACTCGCATGGGGACTGGCCTTTCCTGAGGCCACCAGAGCGGGTCCCTGAGGTCCCCGTCGTAAGTCGAGAGCACCTGCCGCAACTCGAGAAAATCCAGGAGGTTTTGCCCTCCAGGCGAGATGAGGCCCATTTCCGCTGAGGCTTCTCGAGGCTAATCACGTCTAACCACTGGAACTTCCAAAGGGTCCTTCACACCCTTGCTGCAACTCAAGAAGTTCCCCGACATACCCGTCTCCACTCGAGAGGAAGCACGTGGGGTCCTGCACACATCCAGGGGAGCCCCGTTTCCGCCTCCTAGCTCGAGATGAGGGATCCTTTCCCTGTTTCGTAGGGAAAGAATTCCCGGCGTTCCCGTCGCATCTCAAGAGGAGGCGCTCTCCACAGGAAAGGCGAGAGGAACTCCAGGGTCGTGCCACCATTCCAAGAGTCCCCCAGATGTGTCAGTCCATTCCAGAGGAACCTGTTTTCCCTGCACTGCCTTGACGTTCAAGCCGAGGATCGACTCCCACCACGTGTGCACGTGGGACAGCCCTGTGGGAAAGCCTCGTGGGAAAGCCTCGTGAGAAAGACTCGAGGGAAAACCATAGATCCTTTGATCCACGCGGCGGACTGCGTGACACTGCTCTTACCGCTCTGGAGGAAAGCGCAAGTGCATGCCCGCATTCGAGACGAGGACTGACTCCCCTGGGGAGACTCCAGAAGTACCACAAGATCCATGTCAGCACTGGAGAGGAATCCTCAGGTTCCGGCCCCAACTCCACACAAGGTCTTAGGCCCCGGCATCGACGGGAGAGGAATCCCGAGAGGCCCCCGAGGAACTCGCATGGTGACTGGCCTTTCCTGAGGCCACCAGAGCGGGTCCCTGAGGTCCCCGTCGTAAGTCGAGAGCACCTGCCGCAACTCGAGAAAATCCAGGAGGTTTGGCCCTCCAGGCGAGATGAGGCCCATTTCCATTGAGGCTTCTCGAGGCTAATCACGTTTAACCACTGGAACTTCCAAAGAGTCCTTCACACCCTTGCTGCAACTCAAGAAGTTCCCCGACATACCCGTCTCCACTCGAGAGGAAGCACGTGGGGTCCCGCACACATCCAGGGGAGCCCCGTTTCTGCCTCCTAGCTCGAGATGAGGGATCCTTTCCCTGTTTCGTAGGGAAAGAATTCCCGGCGTTCCCGTCGCATCTCAAGAGGAGGCGCTCTCCACAGGAAAGGCGAGAGGAACTCCAGGGTCGTGCCACCATTCCAAGAGGCCCCCAGATGTTTCAGTCCATTCCAGAGGAACCTGTTTTCCCTGCACTGCCTTGACGTTCAAGCCGAGGATCGACTCCCACCACGTGTGCACGTGGGACAGCGCTGTGGGAAAGCCTCGTGGGAAAGCCTCGTGGGAAAGGCTCGAGGGAAAACCATAGATCCTTTGATCCACGCGGCGGACTGCGTGACACTGCTGCTACCGCTCTGGAGGAAAGCGCAAGTGCATGCCCGCATTCGAGACGAGGACTGACTCCCCTGGGGAGACTCCAGAAGTACCCCAAGATCCATGTCAGCACTGGAGAGGAATCCTCAGGTTCCGGCCCCGACTCCACACAAGGTCTTAGGCCCCGGCATCGACGGGAGAGGAATGCCGAGAGGCCCCCGAGGAACTCGCATGGGGACTGGCCTTTCCTGAGGCCACCAGAGCGGGTCCCTGAGGTCCCCGTCGTAAGTCGAGAGCACCTGCCGCAACTCGAGAAAATCCAGGAGGTTTTGCCCTCCAGGCGAGATGAGGCCCATTTCCGCTGAGGCTTCTCGAGGCTAATCACATCTAACCGCTGGAACTTCCAAAGGGTCCTTCACACCCTTGCTGCAACTCAAGAAGTTCCCCGACATACCCGTCTCCACTCGAGAGGAAGCACGGGGGTCCCGCACACATCCAGGGGAGCCCCGTTTCCGCCTCCTAGCTCGAGATGAGGGATCCTTTCCCTGTTTCTTAGGGAAAGAATTCCCGGCGTTCCCTTCGCATCTCAAGAGGTGGCGCTCTCCACAGGAAAGGCGAGAGGATCTCCAGGGTCATGGCACCATTCCAAGAGACCCCCAGATATGTCAGTCCATTCCAGAGGAACCTGTTTTCCCTGCACTGCCTTGACGTTCAAGCCGAGGATCGACTCCCACCACGTGTGCACGTGGGACAGCCCTGTGGGAAAGCCTCGTGGGAAAGCCTCGTGGGAAAGACTCGAGGGAAAACCATAGATCCTTTGATCCACGCGGCGGACTGCGTGACACTGCTGCTACCGCTCTGGAGGAAAGCGCAAGTGCATGCCCGCATTCGAGACGAGGACTGACTCCCCTGGGGAGACTCCAGAAGTACCCCAAGATCCATGTCAGCACTGGAGAGGAATCCTCAGGTTCCGGCCCCGACTCCACACAAGGTCTTAGGCCCCGGCATCGACGGGAGAGGAATCCCGAGAGGCCCCCGAGGAACTCGCATTGGGACTGGCCTTTCCTGAGGCCGCCAGAGCGGGTCCCTGAGGTCCCCGTCGTAAGTCGAGAGCACCTGCCGCAACTCGAGAAAATCCAGGAGGTTTTGCCCTCCAGGCGAGATGAGGCCCATTTCCGCTGAGGCTTCTCGAGGCTAATCACGTCTAACCACTGGAACTTCCAAAGGGTCCTTCACACCCTTGCTGCAACTCAAGAAGTTCCCCGACATACCCGTCTCCACTCGAGAGGAAGCACGGGGGTCCCGCACACATCCAGGGGCGCCTCGTTTCCGCCTCCTAGCTCGAGATGAGGGATCCTTTCCCTGTTTCGTAGGGAAAGAATTCCCGGCGTTCCTGTCGCATCTCAAGAGGAGGCGCTCTCCACAGGAAAGGCGAGAGGACTCCAGCGTCGTGCCACCATTCAATGAGTCCCCCAGATATGTCAGTCCATTCCAGAGGAACATGTTTTCCCTGCACTGCCTTGACGTTCAAGCCGAGGATCGACTCCCACCACGTGTGCACGTGGGACAGCCCTGTGGGAAAGCCTCGTGGGAAAGCCTCCTGGGAAAGACTCGAGGGAAAACCATAGATCGTTTGATCCACGCGGCGGACTGCGTGACACTGCTGCTACCGCTCTGGAGGAAAGCGCAAGTGCATGCCCGCATTCGAGGCGAGGACTGACTCCCCTGGGGAGACTCCAGAAGTACCCCAAGATCCATGTCAGCAGTGGAGAGGAATCCTCAGGTTCCGGCCCCGACTCCACACAAGGTCTTAGGCCCCGGCATCGACCGGAGAGGAATCCCGAGAGGCCCCCGAAGAACTCGCATGGGGACTGGCCTTTCCTGAGGTCACCAGAGCGGGTCCCCGAGGTCCCCGTCGTAAGTCGAGAGCACCTGCCGCAACTCGAGAAAATCCAGGAGGTTTTGCCCCCCAGGCGAGATGAGGCCCATTTCCGCTGAGGCTTCTCGAGGCTAATCACGTCTAACCACTGGAACTTCCAAATGGTCCTTCACACCCTTGCTGCAACTCAAGAAGTTCCCCGACATACCCGTCTCCACTCGAGAGGAATCACGTGGGGTCCCGCACACATCCAGGGGAGCCCCATTTCCGCCTCCTAGCTAGAGATGAGGGATCCTTTCCCTGTTTTGTAGGGAAAGAATTCCCGGCGTTCCCGTCGCATCTCAAAAGGAGGCGCTCTCCACAGAAAAGGCGAGAGGAACTCCAGGGTCGTGCCACCATTACAAGAGTCCCCCAGATGTGTCAGTCCATTCCAGAGGAACCTGTTTTCCCTGCACTGCCTTGACGTTCAAGCCGAGGATCGACTCCCACCACGTGTGCACGTGGGACAGCCCTGTGGGAAAGCCTCGTGGGAAAGCCTCGTGGGAAAGACTCGAGGGAAAACCATAGATCCTTTGATCCACGCGGCGGACTGAGTGACACTGCTGCTACCGCTCTGGAGGAAAGCGCAAGTGCATGCCCGCATTCGAGACGAGGACTGACTCCCCTGGGGAGACTCCAGAAGTACCCCAAGATCCATGTCAGCACTGGAGAGGAATCCTCAGGTTCCGGCCCCGACTCCACACAAGGTCTTAGGCCCCGGCATCGACGGGAGAGGAAAGCCGAGAGGCCCCCGAGGAACTCGCATGGGGACTGGCCTTTCCTGAGGCCACCAGAGCGGGTCCCTGAGGTCCCCATCGTAAGTCGAGAGCACCTGCCGCAACTCGAGATAATCCAGGAGGTTTTGCCCTCCAGGCGAGATGAGGCCCATTTCCGCTGAGGCTTCTCGAGGCTAATCACATCTAACCGCTGGAACTTCCAAAGGGTCCTTCACACCCTTGCTGCAACTCAAGCAGTTCCGCGACATACCCGTCTCCACTCGAGAGGACGCACGTGGGGTCCCGCACACATCCAGGGGAGCCCCGTTTCCGCCTCCTAGCTCGAGATGAGGGATCCTTTCCCTGTTTCGTAGGGAAAGAATTACCGGCGTTCCCTTCGCATCTCAAGAGGAGGCGCTCTCCACAGGAAAGGCGAGAGGAACTCCAGGGTCGTGCCACCATTCCAAAAGTCTCCCAGATGTGTCAGTCCATTCCAGAGGAACCTGTTTTCACTGCACTGCCTTGACGTTCAAGCCGAGGATCGACTCCCACCACGTGTGCACGTGGGACAGCCCTGTGGGAAAGCCTCGTGGGAAAGCCTCGTGGGAAAGACTCGAGGGAAAACCATAGATCCTTTGATCCACGCGGCGGACTGCGTGACACTGCTGCTACCGCTCTGGAGGAAAGCGCAAGTGCATGCCCGCATTCGAGACGAGGACTGACTCCCCTGGGGAGACTCCAGAAATACCCCAAGATCCATGTCAGCACTGGAGAGGAATCCTCAGGTTCCGGCCCCGACTCCACACAAGGTCTTAGGCCCCGGCATCGACGGGAGAGGAATCCCGAGAGGCCCCCGAGGAACTCGCATGGGGACTGGCCTTTCCTGAGGTCACCAGAGCGGGTCCCCGAGGTCCACGTCGTAAGTCGAGAGCACCTGCCGCAACTCGAGAAAATCCAGGAGGTTTTGCCCCCCAGGCGAGATGAGGCCCATTTCCGCTGAGGCTTCTCGAGGCTAATCACGTCTAACCACTGGAACTTCCAAAGGGTCCTTCACACCCTTGCTGCAACTCAAGAAGTTCCCCGACGTACCCGTCTCCACTCCAGAGGAAGCACGTGGGGTCCCGCACACATCCAGGGGAGCCCCATTTCCGCCTCCTATCTCGAGATGAGGGATCCTTTCCCTGTTTTGTAGGGAAAGAATTCCCGGCGTTCCCGTCGCATCTCAAGAGGAGGCGCTCTCCACAGAAAAGGCGAGAGGAACTCCAGGGTCGTACCACCATTCCAAGAGTCCCCCAGATGTGTCAGTCCATTCCAGAGGAACCTGTTTTCCCTGCACTGCCTTGACGTTCAAGCCGAGGATCGACTCCCACCACGTGTGCACGTTTGACAGCCCTGTGGGAAAGCCTCGTGGGAAAGCCTCGTGGGAAAGACTCGAGGGAAAACCATAGATCCTTTGATCCACGCGGCGGACTGCGTGACACTGCTGCTACCGCTCTGGAGGAAAGCGCAAGTGCATGCCCGCATTCGAGACGAGGACTGACTCCCCTGGGGAGACTCCAGAAGTACCCCAAGATCCATGTCAGCACTGGAGAGGAATCCTCAGGTTCCGGCCCCGAATCCACACAAGGTCTTAGGCCCCGGCATCGACGGGAGAGGAATCCCGAGAGGCCCCCGAGGAACTCGCATGGGGACTGGCCTTTCCTGAGGCCACCAGAGCGGGTCCCTGAGGTCCCCGTCGTAAGTCGAGAGTACCTGCCGCAACTCGAGAAAATCCAGGAGCTTTTGCCCTGCAGGCGAGATGAGGCCCATTTCCGCTGAGGCTTCTCGAGGGTAATCACGTCTAACCACTGGAACTTCCAAAGGGTCCTTCACACCCTTGCTGCAACTCAAGAAGTTCCCCGACATACCCGTCTCCACTCGAGAGGAAGCACGTGGGGTCCCGCACACATCCAGGGGAGCCCCGTTTCCGCCTCCTAGCTCGAGATGAGGGATCCTTTCCCTGTTTCGTAGGGAAAGAATTCCCGGCGTTCCCGTCGCATCTCAAGAGGAGGCGCTCTCCACAGGAAAGGCGAGAGGAACTCCAGGGTCGTGCCACCATTCCAAGAGTCCCCCAGATGTGTCAGTCCATTCCAGAGGAACCTGTTTTCCCTGCACTGCCTTGACTTTCAAGCCGAGGATCGACTCCCACCACGTGTGCACGTGGGACAGCCCTGTGGGAAAGCCTCGTGGGAAAGCCTCGTGGGAAAGACTCGAGGGAAAACCATAGATCCTTTGATCCACGCGGCGGACTGCGTGACACTGCTGCTACCGCTCTGGAGGAAAGCGCAGGTGCATGCCCGCATTCGAGACGAGGACTCACTCCCCTGGGGAGACTCCAGAAGTACCCCAAGATCCATGTCAGCACTGGAGAGGAATCCTCAGGTTCCGGCCCCGACTCCACACAAGGTCTTAGGCCCCGGCATCGACGGGAGAGGAATCCCGAGAGGCCCCCGAGGAACTCGCATGGGGACTGGCCTTTCCTGAGGCCACCAGAGCGGGTCCCTGAGGTCCCCGTCGTAAGTCGAGAGCACCTGCCGCAACTCGAGTAAATCCTGGAGGTTTTGCCCTCCAGGCGAGATGAGGCCCATTTCCGCTGAGGCTTCTCGAGGCTAATCACATCTAACCACTGGAACTTCCAAAGGGTCCTTCACACCCTTGCTGCAACTCAAGAAGTTCCCCGACATACCCGTCTCCACTTGAGAGGAAGCACGAGGGTCCCGCACACATCCAGGGGAGCCCCGTTTCCGCCTCCTAGCTCGAGATGAGGGATCCTTTCCCTGTTTCGTAGGGAAAGAATTCCCGGCGTTCCCGTTGCATCTCAACAGGAGGCGCTCTCCACAGGAAAGGCGAGAGGAACTCCAGGGTCGTGCCACCATTCCAAGAGTCCCCCAGATGTGTCAGTCCATTCCAGAGGAACCTGTGTTCCCTGCACTGCCTTGACGTTCAAGCCGAGGATCGACTCCCACCACGTGTGCACGTGGGACAGCCCTGTGGGAAAGCCTCGTGGGAAAGCCTCGTGGGAAAGACTCGAGGGAAAACCATAGATCCTTTTTTCCACGCGGCGGACTGCGTGACACTGCTGCTACCGCTCTGGAGGAAAGCGCAAGTGCATGCCCGCATTCGAGACGAGGACTGACTCCCCTGGGGAGACTCCAGAAGTACCCCAAGATCCATGTCAGCCCTGGAGAGGAATCCTCAGGTTCCGGCCCCGACTCCACACAAGGTCTTAGGCCCCGGCATCGACGGGAGAGGAATGCCGAGAGGCCCCCGAGGAACTCGCATGGGGACTGGCCTTTCCTGAGGCCAGCAGAGCGGGTCCCTGAGGTCCCCGTCGTAAGTCGAGAGCACCTGCCGCAACTCGAGAAAATCCAGGAGGTTTTGCCCTCCAGGCCAGATGAGGCCCATTTCCGCTGAGGCTTCTCGAGGCTAATCACGTCTAACCACTGGAACTTCCAAAGGGTCCTTCACACCCTTGCTGCAACTCAAGAAGTTCCGCGACATACCCGTCTCCACTCGAGAGGAAGCACGTGGGGTCCCGCACACATCCAGGGGAGCCCCGTTTCCGCCTCCTAGCTCGAGATGAGGGATCCTTTCCCTGTTTCGTAGGGAAAGAATTCCCGGCGTTCCCGTCGCATCTCAAGAGGAGGCGCTCTCCACAGGAAAGGCGAGAGGAACTCCAGGGTCGTGCCACCATTCCAAGGGTCCCCCAGATGTGTCAGTCCATTCCAGAGGAACCTGTTTTCCCTGCACTGCCTTGAAGTTCAAGCCGAGGATCAACTCCCACCACGTGTGCACGTGGCACAGCCCTGTGGGAAAGCCTCGTGGGAAAGCCTCGTGGGAAAGACTCGAGGGAAAACCATAGATCCTTTGTTCCACGCGGCGGACTGCGTGACACTGCTCTTACCGCTCTGGAGGAAAGCGCAAGTGCATGCCCGCATTCGAGACGAGGACTGACTCCCCTGGGGAGACTCCAGAAGTACCACAAGATCCATGTCAGCACTGGAGAGGAATCCTCAGGTTCCGGCCCCAACTCCACACAAGGTCTTAGGCCCCGGCATCGACGGGAGAGGAATCCCGAGAGGCCCCCGAGGAACTCGCATGGGGACTGGCCTTTCCTGAGGCCACCAGAGCGGGTCCCTGAGGTCCCCGTCGTAAGTCGAGAGCACCTGCCGCAACTCGAGAAAATCCAGGGGGTTTGGCCCTCCAGGCGAGATGAGGCCCATTTCCATTGAGGCTTCTCGAGGCTAATCACGTTTAACCACTGGAACTTCCAAAGAGTCCTTCACACCCTTGCTGCAACTCAAGAAGTTCCCCGACATACCCGTCTCCACTCGAGAGGAAGCACGTGGGGTCCCGCACACATCCAGGGGAGCCCCGTTTCGGCCTCCTAGCTCGAGATGAGGGATCCTTTCCCTGTTTCGTAGGGAAAGAATTCCCGGCGTTCCCGTCGCATCTCAAGAGGAGGCGCTCTCCACAGGAAAGGCGAGAAGAACTCCAGGGTCGTGCCACCATTCCAAGAGGCCCCCAGATGTGTCAGTCCATTCCAGAGGAACCTGTTTTCCCTGCACTGCCTTGACGTTCAAGCCGAGGATCGACTCCCACCACGTGTGCACGTGGGACAGCGCTGTGGGAAAGCCTCGTGGGAAAGCCTCGTGGGAAAGGCTCGAGGGAAAACCATAGATCCTTTGATCCACGCGGCGGACTGCGTGACACTGCTGCTACCGCTCTGGAGGAAAGCGCAAGTGCATGCCCGCATTCGAGACGAGGACTGACTCCCCTGGGGAGACTCCAGAAGTACCCCAAGATCCATGTCAGCACTGGAGAGGAATCCTCAGGTTCCGGCCCCGACTCCACACAAGGTCTTTGGCCCCGGCATCGACGGGAGAGGAATCCCGAGAGGCCCCCGAGGAACTCGCATGGGGACTGGCCTTTCCTGAGGCGACCAGAGCGGGTCCCTGAGGTCCTCGTCGTAAGTCGAGAGCACCTGCCGCAACTCGAGAAAATCCAGGAGGTTTTGCCCTCCAGGCGAGATGAGGCCCATTTCCGCTGAGGCTTCTCGAGGCTAATCACATCTAACCACTGGAACTTCCAAAGGTCCTTCACACCCTTGCTGCAACTCAAGAAGTTCCTCGACATACCCGTCTCCACTCGAGAGGAAGCACGAGGGTCCCGCACACATCCAGGGGAGCCCCGTTTCCGCCTCCTAGCTCGAGATGAGGGATTCTTTCCCTGTTTCATAGGGAAAGAATTCCCGGCGTTCCCGTCGCATCTCAAGAGGAGGCGCTCTGCACAAGAAAGGCGAGAGGAACTCCAGGGTCGTGCCACCATTCCAAGAGTCCCCCAGATGTGTCAGTCCATTCCAGAAGAACCTGTTTTCCCTGCACTGCCTTGACGTTCAAGCCGAGGATCGACTCCCACCACGTGTGCACGTGGGACAGCCCTGTGGGAAAGCCTCGTGGGATAGCCTCGTTGGAAAGTCTCGAGAGAAAACCATAGATCCTTTGATCCACGCGGCGGACTGCGTGACACTGCTGCTACCGCTCTGGAGAAAACTGCAAGTGCATGCCCCCATTCGAGACGAGGACTGACTCCCCTGGGGAGACTCCTGAAGTACCCCAAGATCCATGTCAGCACTGGGGAGGAATCCTCAGGTTCCGGCCCCGACTCCACACAAGGTCTTAGGCCCCGGCATCGACGGGAAAGGAATGCCGAGAGGCCCCCGAGGAACTCGCATGGGGACTGGCCTTTCCTGAGGCCAACAGAGCGGGTCCCTGAGGTCCCCGTCGTAAGTCGAGAGCACCTGCCGCAACTCGAGAAAATCCAGGAGGTTTTGCCCTCCAGGCGAGATGAGGCCCATTTCCGCTGAGGCTTCTCGAGGCTAATCACGTCTAACCACTGGAACTTCCAAAGGGTCCTTCACACCCTTGCTGCAACTCAAGAAGTTCCCCGACATACCCGTCTCCACTCGAGAGGAAGCACGTGGGGTCCCGCACACATCCAGAGGAGCCCCGTTTCCGCCTCCTAGCTAGAGATGAGGGATCCTTTCGCTGTTTCGTAGGGAAAGAATTCCCGGCGTTCCCGTCGCATCTCAAGAGGAGGCGCTCTCCACAGGAAAGGCGAGAGGAACTCCAGGGTCGTGCCACATTCCAAGAGTCCCCCAGATGTGTCAGTCCATTCCAGAGGAACCTGTTTTCCCTGCACTGCCTTGTCGTTCAAGCCGAGGATCGACTCCCACCACGTGTGCACGTGGGACAGCCCTGTGGGAAAGCCTCGTGGGAAAGCCTCGTGGGAAAGACTCGAGAGAAAACCATAGATCCTTTGATCCACGCGGCGGACTGCGTGACACTGCTGCTACCTCTCTGGAGGAAAGCGCAAGTGCATGCCCGCATTCGAGACGAGGACTGACTCCCCTGGGGAGACTCCAGAAGTACCCCAAGATCCATGTCAGCACTGGAGAGGAATCCTCAGGTTCCGGCCCGACTCCACACAAGGTCTTAGGCCCCAGCATCGACGGGAGAGGAATGCCGAGAGGCCCCCGAGGAACTCGCATGGGGACTGGCCTTTCCTGAGGCCACCAGAGCGGGTCCCTGAGGTCCCCGTCGTAAGTCGAGAGCACCTGCCGCAACTCGAGAAAATCCAGGAGGTTTTGCCCTCCAGGCGAGATGAGGCCCATTTCCACTGAGGCTTCTCGAGGCTAATCACGTCTAACCACTGGAACTTCCAAAGGGTCCTTCACACCCTTGCTGCAACTGAAGCAGTTCTGCGACATACCGGTCTCCACTCGCGAGGAAGCACGTGGGATCCCGCACACATCCAGGGGAGCCCCGTTTCCGCCTCCTAGCTCGAGATGAGGGTTCCTTTCCCTGTTTCGTAGGGAAAGAATTCCCGGCGTTCCCGTCGCATCTCAAGAGGTGGCGCTCTCCACAGGAAAGGCGAGAGGAACTCCAGTGTCGTGCCACCATTCCAAGAGACCCCCAGATGTGTTAGTCCATTCCAGAGGAACCTGTTTTCCCTGCACTGCCTTGACGTTCAAGCCGAGGATCGACTCCCACCACGTGTGCACGTGGGACAGCCCTGTGGGAAAGCCTCGTGGGAAAGCCTCGTGGGAAAGACTCGAGGGAAAACCATAGATCCTTTGATGCACGCGGCGGACTGCGTGACACTGCTGCTACCGCTCTGGAGGAAAGCGCAAGTGCATGCCCGCATTCGAGACGAGGACTGACTCCCCTGGGGAGACTCCAGAAGTATCCCAAGATCCATGTCAGCACTGGAGAGGAATCCTCAGGTTCCGGCCCCGACTCCACACAAGGTCTTAGGCCCCGGCATCGACGGGAGAGGAATGCCGAGAGGCCCCCGAGGAACTCGCATGGGGACTGGCCTTTCCTGAGGCCACCAGAGCGGGTCCCTGAGGTCCCCGTCGTAAGTCGAGAGCACCTGCCGCAACTCGAGAAAATCCAGGAGGTTTTGCCCTCCAGGCGAGATGAGGCCCATTTCCGCTGAGGCTTCTCGAGGCTAATCACGTCTAACCACTGGAACTTCCAAAGGGTCCTTCACACCCTTGCTGCAACTCAAGAAGTTCCCCGACATACCCGTCTCCACTCGAGAGGAAGCACGTGGGGTCCCGCACACATCCAGGGGAGCCCCGTTTCCGCCTCCTAGCTCGAGATGAGGGATCCTTTCCCTGTTTCGTACGGAAAGAATTCCCGGCGTTCCCGTCGCATCTCAAGAGGAGGCGCTCTCCACAGGAAAGGCGAGAGGAACTCCAGGGTCGTGCCACCATTCCAAGAGTCCCCCAGATGTGTCAGTCCATTCCAGAGGAACCTGTTTTCCCTGCACTGCCTTGACGTTCAAGCCGAGGATCGACTCCCACCACGTGTGCACGTGGGACAGCCCTGTGGGAAAGCCTCGTGGGAAAGCCTCGTGGGAAAGACTCGAGGGAAAACCATAGATCCTTTGATCCACGCGGCGGACTGCGTGACACTGCTGCTACCGCTCTGGAGGAAAGCGCAAGTGCATGCCCGCATTCGAGACGAGGACTGACTCCCCTGGGGAGACTCCAGAAGTATCCCAAGATCCATGTCAGCACTGGAGAGGAATCCTCAGGTTCCGGCCCCGACTCCACACAAGGTCTTAGGCCCCGGCATCGACGGGAGAGGAATGCCGAGAGGCCCCCGAGGAACTCGCATGGGGACTGGCCTTTCCTGAGGCCACCAGAGCGGGTCCCTGAGGTCCCCGTCGTAAGTCGAGAGCACCTGCCGCAACTCGAGAAAATCCAGGAGGTTTTGCCCTCCAGGCGAGATGAGGCCCATTTCCGCTGAGGCTTCTCGAGGCTAATCACGTCTAACCACTGGAACTTCCAAAGGGTCCTTCACACCCTTGCTGCAACTCAAGAAGTTCCCCGACATACCCGTCTCCACTCGAGAGGAAGCACGTGGGGTCCCGCACACATCCAGGGGAGCCCCGTTTCCGCCTCCTAGCTCGAGATGAGGGATCCTTTCCCTGTTTCGTACGGAAAGAATTCCCGGCGTTCCCGTCGCATCTCAAGAGGAGGCGCTCTCCACAGGAAAGGCGAGAGGAACTCCAGGGTCGTGCCACCATTCCAAGAGTCCCCCAGATGTGTCAGTCCATTCCAGAGGAACCTGTTTTCCCTGCACTGCCTTGACGTTCAAGCCGAGGATCGACTCCCACCACGTGTGCACGTGGGACAGCCCTGTGGGAAAGCCTCGTGGGAAAGCCTCGTGGGAAAGACTCGAGGGAAAACCATAGATCCTTTGATCCACGCGGCGGACTGCGTGACACTGCTGCTACCGCTCTGGAGGAAAGCGCAAGTGCATGCCCGCATTCGAGACGAGGACTGACTCCCCTGGGGAGACTCCAGAAGTACCCCAAGATCCATGTCAGCACTGGGGAGGAATCCTCAGGTTCCGGCCCCGACTCCACACAAGGTCTTAGGCCCCGGCATCGACGGGAAAGGAATGCCGAGAGGCCCCCGAGGAACTCGCATGGGGACTGGCCTTTCCTGAGGCCAACAGAGCGGGTCCCTGAGGTCCCCGTCGTAAGTCGAGAGCACCTGCCGCAACTCGAGAAAATCCAGGAGGTTTTGCCCTCCAGGCGAGATGAGGCCCATTTCCGCTGAGGCTTCTCGAGGCTAATCACGTCTAACCACTGGAACTTCCAAAGGGTCCTTCACACCCTTGCTGCAACTCAAGAAGTTCCCCGACATACCCGTCTCCACTCGAGAGGAAGCACGTGGGGTCCCGCACACATCCAGAGGAGCCCCGTTTCCGCCTCCTAGCTAGAGATGAGGGATCCTTTCGCTGTTTCGTAGGGAAAGAATTCCCGGCGTTCCCGTCGCATCTCAAGAGGAGGCGCTCTCCACAGGAAAGGCGAGAGGAACTCCAGGGTCGTGCCACCATTCCAAGAGTCCCCCAGATGTGTCAGTCCATTCCAGAGGAACCTGTTTTCCCTGCACTGCCTTGTCGTTCAAGCCGAGGATCGAGTCCCACCACGTGTGCACGTGGGACAGCCCTGTGGAAAGCCTCGTGGGAAAGCCTCGTGGGAAAGACTGGAGGGAAAACCATAGATCATTTGATCCACGCGGCAGACTGCGTGACACTGCTGCTACCGCTCTGGAGGAAAGCGCAAGTGAATGCCCGCATTCGAGACGAGGACTGACTCCCCTGGGGAGACTCCAGAAGTACCCCAAGATCCATGTCAGCACTGGAGAGGAATCCTCAGGTTCCGGCCCCGACTCCACACAAGGTCTTAGGCCCCGGCATCGACGGGAGAGGAATCCCGAGAGGCCCCCGAGGAACTCGCATCGGGACTGGCCTTTCCTGAGGTCACCAGAACGGGTCCCTGAGGTCCCCGTCGTAAGTCGTGAGCACCTGCCGCAACTCGAGAAAATCCAGGAGATTTTGCCCTCCAGGCGAGATGAGGCCCATTTCCACTGAGGCTTCTCGAGGCTAATCACGTCTAACCACTGGAACTTCCAAAGGGTCCTTCACACCCTTGCTGCAACTGAAGCAGTTCTGCGACATACCCGTCTCCACTCGAGAGGAAGCACGTGGGGTCCCGCACACATCCAGGGGAGCCCCGTTTCCGCCTCCTAGCTCGAGATGAGGGTTCCTTTCCCTGTTTCGTAGGGAAAGAATTCCCGGCGTTCCCGTCGCATCTCAAGAGGTGGCGCTCTCCACAGGAAAGGCGAGAGGAACTCCAGTGTCGTGCCACCATTCCAAGAGACCCCCAGATGTGTTAGTCCATTCCAGAGGAACCTGTTTTCCCTGCACTGCCTTGACGTTCAAGCCGAGGATCGACTCCCACCACGTGTGCACGTGGGACAGCCCTGTGGGAAAGCCTCGTGGGAAAGCCTCGTGGGAAAGACTCGAGGGAAAACCATAGATCCTTTGATGCACGCGGCGGACTGCGTAACACTGCTGCTACCGCTCTGGAGGAAAGCGCAAGTGCATGCCCGCATTCGAGACGAGGACTGACTCCCCTGGGGAGACTCCAGAAGTATCCCAAGATCCATGTCAGCACTGGAGAGGAATCCTCAGGTTCCGGCCCCGACTCCACACAAGGTCTTAGGCCCCGGCATCGACGGGAGAGGAATGCCGAGAGGCCCCCGAGGAACTCGCATGGGGACTGGCCTTTTCTGAGGCCACCAGAGCGGGTCCCTGAGGTCCCCGTCGTAAGTCGAGAGCACCTGCCGCAACTCGAGAAAATCCAGGAGGTTTTGCCCTCCAGGCGAGATGAGGCCCATTTCCGCTGAGGCTTCTCGAGGCTAATCACGTCTAACCACTGGAACTTCCAAAGGGTCCTTCACACCCTTGCTGCAACTCAAGAAGTTCCCCGACATACCCGTCTCCACTCGAGAGGAAGCACGTGGGGTCCCGCACACATCCAGGGGAGCCCCGTTTCCGCCTCCTAGCTCGAGATGAGGGATCCTTTCCCTGTTTCGTACGGAAAGAATTCCTGGCGTTCCCGTCGCATCTCAAGAGGAGGCGCTCTCCACAGGAAAGGCGAGAGGAACTCCAGGGTCGTGCCACCATTCCAAGAGACCCCCAGATGTGTCAGTCCATTCCAGAGGAACCTGTTTTCCCTGCACTGCCTTGACGTTCAAGCCGAGGATCGACTCCCACCACGTGTGCACGTGGGACAGCCCTGTGGGAAAGCCTCGTGGGAAAGCCTCGTGGGAAAGACTCGAGGGAAAACCATAGATCCTTTGATCCACGCGGCGGACTGCGTGACACTGCTGCTACCGCTCTGGAGGAAAGCGCAAGTGCATGCCCGCATTCGAGACGAGGACTGACTCCCCTGGGGAGACTCCAGAAGTACCCCAAGATCCATGTCAGCACTGGAGAGGAATCCTCAGGTTCCGGCCCCGACTCCACACAAGGTCTTAGGCCCCGGCATCGACGGGAAAGGAATGCCGAGAGGCCCCCGAGGAACTCGCATGGGGACTGGCCTTTCCTGAGGCCAACAGAGCGGGTCCCTGAGGTCCCCGTCGTAAGTCGAGAGCACCTGCCGCAACTCGAGAAAATCCAGGAGGTTTTGCCCTCCAGGCGAGATGAGGCCCATTTCCGCTGAGGCTTCTCGAGGCTAATCACGTCTAACCACTGGAACTTCCAAAGGGTCCTTCACACCCTTGCTGCAACTCAAGAAGTTCCCCGACATACCCGTCTCCACTCGAGAGGAAGCACGTGGGGTCCCGCACACATCCAGAGGAGCCCCGTTTCCGCCTCCTAGCTAGAGATGAGGGATCCTTTCGCTGTTTCGTAGGGAAAGAATTCCCGGCGTTCCCGTCGCATCTCAAGAGGAGGCGCTCTCCACAGGAAAGGCGAGAGGAACTCCAGGGTCGTGCCACCATTCCAAGAGTCCCCCAGATGTGTCAGTCCATTCCAGAGGAACCTGTTTTCCCTGCACTGCCTTGTCGTTCAAGCCGAGGATCGAGTCCCACCACGTGTGCACGTGGGACAGCCCTGTGGAAAGCCTCGTGGGAAAGCCTCGTGGGAAAGACCCGAGGGAAAACCATAGATCATTTGATCCACGCGGCAGACTGCGTGACACTGCTGCTACCGCTCTGGAGGAAAGCGCAAGTGAATGCCCGCATTCGAGACGAGGACTGACTCCCCTGGGGAGACTCCAGAAGTACCCCAAGATCCATGTCAGCACTGGAGAGGAATCCTCAGGTTCCGGCCCCGACTCCACACAAGGTCTTAGGCCCCGGCATCGACGGGAGAGGAATCCCGAGAGGCCCCCGCGGAACTCGCATCGGGACTGGCCTTTCCTGAGGTCACCAGAACGGGTCCCTGAGGTCCCCGTCGTAAGTCGTGAGCACCTGCCGCAACTCGAGAAAATCCAGGAGATTTTGCCCTCCAGGCGAGATGAAGCCCATTTCCGCTGAGGCTTCTCGAGGCTAATCACATCTAACCACTGGAACTTCCAAAGGGTCCTTCACACCCTTGCTGCAACTCTAGAAGTTCCCCAACATACCCGTCTCCACTCGAGAGGAAGCACGAGGGTCCCGCACACATCCAGGGTAGCCCCGTTTCCACCTCCTAGCTCGAGATGAGGGATCCTTTCCCTGTTTCGTAGGGAAAGAATTCCCGGCGTTCCCGTCGCATCTCAAGAGGAGGCGCTCCCACAGGAAAGGCGAGAGGAACTCCAGGGTCGTGCCACCATTCCAAGAGACCCCATATGTGTCAGTCCATTCCAGAGGAACCTGTTTTCCCTGCACTGCCTTGACGTTCAAGCCGAGGATCGACTCCCACCACGTGTGCTCGTGGGACAGCCCTGTGGGAAAGCCTCGTGGGAAAGCCTCGTGGGAAAGACTCGAGGGAAAACCATAGATCCTTTGATCCACACGGCGGTCTGCGTGACACTGCTGCTACCGCTCTGGAGGAAAGCGCAAGTGCATGCCCGCATTCGAGACGAGGACTGACTCCCCTGGGGAGACTCCAGAAGTACCCCAAGATCCATGTCAGCACTGGAGAGGAATCCTCAGGTTCCGGCCCCGACTCCACACAAGGTCTTAGGCCCCGGCATCGACGGGAGACGAATGCCGAGAGGCCCCCGAGGAACTCGCATGGGGATTGGCCTTTCCTGAGGCCACCAGAGCGGGTCCCTGAGGTCCCCGTCGTAAGTCGAGAGCACCTGCCGCAACTGGAGTAAATCCTGGAGGTTTTGCCCTCCAGGCGAGATGAGGCCCATTTCCTCTGAGGCTTCTCGAGGCTAATCACATCTAACCACTGGAACTTCCAAAGGGTCCTTCACACCCTTGCTGCAACTCAAGAAGTTCCCCGACATACCCGTCTCCACTCGAGAGGAAGCACGAGGGTCCCGCACACATCCAGGGGAGCCCCATTTCCGCCTCCTAGCTAGAGATGAGGGATCCTTTCCCTGTTTGGTAGGGAAAGAATTCCCGGCGTTCCCCTCGCATCTCAAGAGGAGGCGCTCTCCACAGGAAAGGCGAGAGGAACTCCAGGGTCGTGCCACCATTCCAAGAGGCCCCCAGATGTTTCAGTCCATTCCAGAGGAACCTGTTTTCCCTGCACTGCCTTGACGTTCAAGCCGAGGATCGACTCCCACCACGTGTGCACGTGGGACAGCCCTGTGGGAAAGCCTCGTGGGAAAGCCTCGTGGGAAAGGCTCGAGGGAAAACCATAGATCCTTTGATCCATGCGGCGGACTGCGTGACACTGCTGCTACCGCTCTGGAGGAAAGCGCAAGTGCATGCCCGCATTCGAGACGAGGACTGACTCCCGTGGGGAGACTCCAGAAGTACCCCAAGATTCATGTCAGCACTGGAGAGGAATCCTCAGGTTCCGGCCCCGACTCCACACAAGGTCTTAGGCCCCGGCATCCATGGGAGAGGAATGCCGAGAGGCCCCCGAGGAACTCGCATGGGAACTGGCCTTTCCTGAGGCCACCAGAGCGGGTCCCTGAGGGCCCCATCGTAAGTCGAGAGCACCTGCCGCAACTCGAGAAAATCCAGGAGGTTTTGCCCTCCAGGCGAGATGAAGCCCATTTCCGCTGAGGCTTCTCGAGGCTAATCACGTCTAACCACTGGAACTTCCAAAGGGTCCTTCACACCCTTGCTGCAACTCAAGAAGTTCCCCGACATACCCGTCTCCACTCGAGAGGAAGCACGTGGGGTCCCGCACACATCCAGGGCAGCCCCGTTTCCGCCTCCTAGCTCGAGATGAGGGATCCTTTCCCTGTTTCGTAGGGAAAGAATTCCCGGCATTCCCGTCGCATCTCAAGAGGAGGCGCTCTCCACAGGAAAGGCGAGAGGACTCCAGCGTCGTGCCACCATTCCACGAGTCCCCAGATGTGTCAGTCCATTCCAGAGGAACCTGTTTTCCCTGCACTGCCTTGACGTTCAAGCCGAGGATCGACTTCCACCACGTGTGCACGTGGGACAGCCCTGTGGGAAAGCCTCGTGGGAAAGCCTCGTGGGAAAGACTCGAGGGAAAACCATAGATCCTTTGATCCACGCGGCGGACTGCGTGACACTGCTGCTACCGCTCTGGAGGAAAGCGCAAGTGCATGCCCGCATTCGAGACGAGGACTGACTCCCCTGGGGAGACTCCAGAAGTACCCCCAGATCCATGTCAGCACTGGAGAGGAATCCTCAGGTTCCGGCCCCGACTCCACACAAGGTCTTAGGCCCCGGCATCGACCGGAGAGGAATCCCGAGAGGCCCCCGAGGAACTCGCATGGGGACTGGCCTTTCCTGAGGTCACCAGAGCGGTCCCCGAGGTCCCCGCCTTAAGTCGAGAGCACCTGCCGCAACTCGAGAAAATCCAGGAGGTTTTGCCCCCCAGGCGAGATGAGGCCCATTTCCGCTGAGGCTTCTCGAGGCTAATCACGTCTAACCACTGGAACTTCCAAAGGGTCCTTCACACCCTTGCTGCAACTCAAGAAGTTCCCCGACATACCCGTCTCCACTCGAGAGGAAGCACGTGGGGTCCCATACACATCCAGGGGAGCCCCATTTCCGCCTCCTAGCTCGAGATAAGTGATCCTTTCCCTGTTTGGTAGGGAAAGAATTCCCGGCGTTCCCGTCGCATCTCAAGAGGAGGCTCTCTCCACAGGAAAGGCGAGAGGAACTCCAGGGTCGTGCCACCATTCCAAGAGTCCCCCAGATGTGTCAGTCCATTCCAGAGGAACCTGTTTTCCCTGCACTGCCTTGACGTTCAAGCCGAGGATCGACTCCCACCACGTGTGCACGTGGGACAGCCCTGTGGGAAAGCCTCGTGGGAAAGCCTCATGGGAAAGACTCAAGGGAAAACCATAGATCCTTTGATCCACGCGGCGAACTGAGTGACACTGCTGCTACCGCTCTGGAGGAAAACGCAAGTGCATGCCCGCATTCGAGACGAGGACTGACTCCCTTGGGGAGACTCCAGAAGTACCCCAAGATTCATGTCAGCACTGGAGAGGAATCCTCAGGTTCCGGCCCCGACTCCACACAAGGTCTTAGGCCCCGGCTTCGACGGGAGAGGAATGCCGAGAGGCCCCCGAGGAACTCGCATGGGGACTGGCCTTTCCTGAGGCCACCAGAGCGGGTCCCTGAGGTCCCCATCGTAAGTCGAGAGCACCTGCCGCAACTCGAGCAAATCCAGGAGGTTTTGCCCTCCAGGCGAGATGAGGCCCATTTCCGCTGAGGCTTCTCGAGGCTAATCACATCTAACCGCTGGAACTTCCAAATGGTCCTTCACACCCTTGCTGCAACTCAAGCAGTTCCGCGACATACCAGTCTCCACTCGAGAGGAAGCACGTGGGGTCCCGCAGACATCCAGGGGAACCCCGTTTCCGCCTCCTAGCTCGAGATGAGGGATCCTTTCCCTGTTTCGTAAGGAAAGAATTCCCGGCGTTCCCGTCGCATCTCAAGAGGTGGCGCTCTCCACAGGAAAGGCGAGAGGAACTCCAGGGTCGTGGCACGATTCCAAGAGACCCCCAGATATGTCAGTCCATTCCAGAGGAACCTGTTTTCCCTGCACTTCTTTGACGTTCAAGCCGAGGATCGACTCCCACCACGTGTGCACGTGGGACAGCCCTGTGGGAAAGCCTCGTGGGAAAGCCTCGTGGGAAAGACTCGAGGGAAAACCATAGATCCTTTGATCCACGCGGCGGACTGCGTGACACTGTTGCTACCGCTCTGGAGGAAAGCGCAAGTGCATGCCCGCATTCGAGACGAGGACTGACTCCCCTGGGGAGACTCCAGAAGTACCCCAAGATCCATGTCAGCACTGGAGAGGAATCCTCAGGTTCCGGCCCCGACTCCACACAAGGTCTTAGGCCCCGGCATCGACGGGAGAGAAATGCCGAGAGGCCCCCGAGGAACTCGCATGGGGACTGGCCTTTCCTGAGGCCACCAGAGCGGGTCCCTGAGGTCCCCGTCGTAAGTCGAGAGCACCTGCCGCAACTCGAGAAAATCCAGGAGGTTTTGCCCTCCAGGCGAGATGAGGCCCATTTCCGCTGAGGCTTCTCGAGGCTAATCACGTCTAACCACTGGAACTTCCAAAGGGTCCTTCACACCCTTGCTGCAACTCAAGAAGTTCCCCGACATACCCGTCTCCACTCAAGAGGAAGCACGAGGGTCCCGCACACATCCAGGGGAGCCCCGTTTCCGCCTCCTAGCTCGAGATGAGGGATCCTTTCCCTGTTTCGTAGGGAAAGAATTCCCGGCGTTCCCGTCGCATCTCAAGAGGAGGCGCTCTCCACAGGAAAGGCGAGAGGAACTCCAGGGTCGTGCCACCATTCCAAGAGACCCCCAGATGTGTCAGTCCATTCCAGAGGAACCTGTTTTCCCTGCACTGCTTTGACGTTCAAGCCGAGGATCGACTCCCACCACGTGTGCACGTGGGACAGCCCTGTGGGAAAGCCTCGTGGGAAAGCCTCGTGGGAAAGACTCGAGGGAAAACCATAGATCCTTTGATCCACGCGGCGGACTGCGTGACACTGCTGCTACCGCTCTGGAGGAAAGCGCAAGTGCATGCCCGCATTCGAGACGAGGACTGACTCCCCTGGGGAGACTCCAGAAGTACCCCAAGAACCATGTCAGCACTGGAGAGGAATCCTCAGGTTCCGGCCCCGACTCCACACAAGGTCTTAGGCCCCGGCATCGACGGGAGAGGAATCCCGAGAGGCCCCCGAGGAACTCGCATGGGGACTGGCCTTTCCTGAGGCCACCAGAGCGGGTCCCTGAGGTCCCCGTCGTAAGTCGAGAGCACCTGCCGCAACTCGAGAAAATCCAGGAGGTTTTGCCCTACAGGCGAGATGAGGCCCATTTCCGCTGAGGCTTCTCGAGGCTAATCACGTCTAACCACTGGAACTTCCATGGGTCCTTCACACCCTTGCTGCAACTGAAGCAGTTCCGCGACATACCCGTCTCCACTCGAGAGGAAGCACGTGGGGTCCCGCACACATCCAGGGGAGCCCCGTTTCCGCCTCCTAGCTCGAGATGAGGGATCCTTTCCCTGTTTCTTAGGGAAAGAATTCCCGGCATTCCCGTCGCATCTCAAGAGGTGGCGCTCTCCACAGGAAAGGCGAGAGGAACTCCAGGGTCGTGGCACCATTCCAAGAGACCCCCAGATGTGTCAGTCCATTCCAGAGGAACCTGTTTTCCCTGCACTGCCTTGACGTTCAAGCCGAGGATCGACTCCCACCATGTGTGCACGTGGGACAGCCCTGTGGGAAAGCCTCGTGGGAAAGCCTCGTGGGAAAGACTCGAGGGAAAACCATAGATCCTTTGATCCACGCGGCGGACTGCGTGACACTGCTGCTACCGCTCTGGAGGAAAGCGCAAGTGCATGCCCGCATTCGAGACGAGGACTGACTCCCCTGGGGAGACTCCAGAAGTACCCCAAGATCCATGTCAGCACTGGAGAGGAATCCTCAGGTTCCGGCCCCGACTCCACACAAGGTCTTAGGCCCCGGCATCGACGGGAGAGGAATCCCGAGAGGCCCCCGAGGAACTCGCATGGGGACTGGCCTTTCCTGAGGCCACCAGAGCGGGTCCCTGAGGTCCCCGTCGTAAGTCGAGAGCACCTGCCGCAACTCGAGAAAATCCAGGAGGTTTTGCCCTCCAGGCGAGATGAGGCCCATTTCCGCTGAGGCTTCTCGAGGCTAATCACGTCTAACCACTGGAACTTCCATGGGTCCTTCACACCCTTGCTGCAACTGAAGCAGTTCCGCGACATACCCGTCTCCACTCGAGAGGAAGCACGTGGGGTCCCGCACACATCCAGGGGAGCCCCGTTTCCGCCTCCTAGCTCGAGATGAGGGATCCTTTCCCTGTTTCGTAGGGAAAGAATTCCCGGCGTTCCCGTCGCATCTCAAGAGGAGGCGCTCTCCACAGGAAAGGCGAGAGGAACTCCAGGGTCGTGCCACCATTCCAAGAGTCCCCCAGATGTGTCAGTCCATTCCAGAGGAACCTGTTTTCCCTGCACTGCCTTGACGTTCAAGCCGAGGATCCACTCCCACCACGTGTGCACGTGGGACAGCCCTGTGGGAAAGCCTCGTGGGAAAGCCTCGTGGGAAAGTCTCGAGGGAAAAACATAGATCCTTTGTTCCACGCGGCGGACTGCGTGACACTGCTGCTACCGCTCTGGAGGAAAGCGCAAGTGCATGCCCGCGTTCGAGACGAGGACTGACTCCCCTGGGGAGACTCCAGAAGTACCCCAAGATCCATGTCAGCACTGGAGAGGAATCCTCAGGTTCCGGCCCGACTCCACACAAGGTCTTAGGCCCCGGTATCGACGGGAGAGGAATGCCGAGAGGCCCCCGAGGAACTCGCATGGGGACTGGCCTTTCCTGAGGCCACCAGAGCGGGTCCCTGAGGTCCCCGTCGTAAGTCGAGAGCACCTGCCGGAACTCGAGCAAATCCAGGAGGTTTTGCCCTCCAGGCGAGATGAGGCCCATTTCCGCTGAGGCTTCTCGAGGCTAATCACGTCTAACCACTGGAACTTCCAAAGGGTCCTTCACACCCTTGCTGCAACTCAAGAAGTTCCCCGACATACCCGTCTCCACTCGAGAGGAAGCACGTGGGGTCCCGCACACATCCAGGGGAGCCCCGTTTCCGCCTCCTAGCTCGAGATGAGGGATCCTTTCCCTGTTTCGTAGGGAAAGAATTCCCGGCGTTCCCGTCGCATCTCAAGAGGAGGCGCTCTCCACAGGAAAGGCGAGAGGAACTCAAGGGTCGTGCCACCATTCCAAGAGTCCCCCAGATGTGTCAGTCCATTCCAGAGGAACCTGTGTTCCCTGCACTGCCTTGACGTTCAAGCCGAGGATCGACTCCCACCACGTGTGCACGTGGGACAGCCCTGTGGGAAAGCCTCGTGGGAAAGCCTCGTGAGAAAGACTCGAGGGAAAACCATAGATCCTTTGATCCACGCGGCGGACTGCGTGACACTGCTCTTACCGCTCTGGAGGAAAGCGCAAGTGCATGCCCGCATTCGAGACGAGGACTGACTCCCCTGGGGAGACTCCAGAAGTACCACAAGATCCATGTCAGCACTGGAGAGGAATCCTCAGGTTCCGGCCCCAACTCCACACAAGGTCTTAGGCCCCGGCATCGACGGGAGAGGAATCCCGAGAGGCCCCCGAGGAACTCGCATGGGGACTGGCCTTTCCTGAGGCCACCAGAGCGGGTCCCTGAAGTCCCCGTCGTAAGTCGAGAGCACCTGCCGCAACTCGAGAAAATCCAGGAGGTTTGGCCCTCCAGGCGAGATGAGGCCCATTTCCATTGAGGCTTCTCGAGGCTAATCACGTTTAACCACTGGAACTTCCAAAGAGTCCTTCACACCCTTGCTGCAACTCAAGAAGTTCCCCGACATACCCGTCTCCACTCGAGAGGAAGCACGTGGGGTCCCGCACACATCCAGGGGAGCCCCGTTTCCGCCTCCTAGCTCGAGATGAGGGATCCTTTCCCTGTTTCGTAGGGAAAGAATTCCCGGCGTTCCCGTCGCATCTCAAGAGGAGGCGATCTCCACAGGAAAGGCGAGAGGAACTCCAGGGTCGTGCCACCATTCCAAGAGGCCCCCAGATGTTTCAGTCCATTCCAGAGGAACCTGTTTTCCCTGCACTGCCTTGACGTTCAAGCCGAGGATCGACTCCCACCACGTGTGCACGTGGGACAGCGCTGTGGGAAAGCCTCGTGGGAAAGCCTCGTGGGAAAGGCTCGAGGGAAAACCATAGATCCTTTGATCCACGCGGCGGACTGCGTGACACTGCTGCTACCGCTCTGGAGGAAAGCGCAAGTGCATGCCCGCATTCGAGACGAGGACTGACTCCCCTGGGGAGACTCCAGAAGTACCCCAAGATCCATGTCAGCACTGGAGAGGAATCCTCAGGTTCCGGCCCCGACTCCACACAAGGTCTTAGGCCCCGGCATCGACGGGAGAGGAATGCCGAGAGGCCCCCGAGGAACTCGCATGGGGACTGGCCTTTCCTGAGGCCACCAGAGCGGGTCCCTGAGGTCCCCGTCGTAAGTCGAGAGCACCTGCCGCAACTCGAGAAAATCCAGGAGGTTTTGCCCTCCAGGCGAGATGAGGCCCATTTCCGCTGAGGCTTCTCGAGGCTAATCACATCTAACCGCTGGAACTTCCAAAGGGTCCTTCACACCCTTGCTGCAACTCAAGAAGTTCCCCGACATACCCGTCTCCACTCGAGAGGAAGCACGGGGGTCCCGCACACATCCAGGGGAGCCCCGTTTCCGCCTCCTAGCTCGAGATGAGGGATCCTTTCCCTGTTTCGTAGGGAAAGAATTCCCGGCGTTCCCGTCGCATCTCAAGAGGTGGCGCTCTCCACAGGAAAGGCGAGAGGAACTCCAGGGTCGTGCCACCATTCCAAGAGTCCCCCAGATGTGTCAGTCCATTCCAGAGGAACCTGTTTTCCCTGCACTGCCTTGACGTTCAAGCCGAGGATCCACTCCCACCACGTGTGCACGTGGGACAGCCCTGTGGGAAAGCCTCGTGGGAAAGCCTCGTGGGAAAGTCTCGAGGGAAAAACATAGATCCTTTGTTCCACGCGGCGGACTGCGTGACACTGCTGCTACCGCTCTGGAGGAAAGCGCAAGTGCATGCCCGCGTTCGAGACGAGGACTGACTCCCCTGGGGAGACTCCAGAAGTACCCCAAGATCCATGTCAGCACTGGAGAGGAATCCTCAGGTTCCGGCCCGACTCCACACAAGGTCTTAGGCCCCGGTATCGACGGGAGAGGAATGCCGAGAGGCCCCCGAGGAACTCGCATGGGGACTGGCCTTTCCTGAGGCCACCAGAGCGGGTCCCTGAGGTCCCCGTCGTAAGTCGAGAGCACCTGCCGGAACTCGAGCAAATCCAGGAGGTTTTGCCCTCCAGGCGAGATGAGGCCCATTTCCGCTGAGGCTTCTCGAGGCTAATCACGTCTAACCACTGGAACTTCCAAAGGGTCCTTCACACCCTTGCTGCAACTCAAGAAGTTCCCCGACATACCCGTCTCCACTCGAGAGGAAGCACGTGGGGTCCCGCACACATCCAGGGGAGCCCCGTTTCCGCCTCCTAGCTCGAGATGAGGGATCCTTTCCCTGTTTCGTAGGGAAAGAATTCCCGGCGTTCCCGTCGCATCTCAAGAGGAGGCGCTCTCCACAGGAAAGGCGAGAGGAACTCAAGGGTCGTGCCACCATTCCAAGAGTCCCCCAGATGTGTCAGTCCATTCCAGAGGAACCTGTGTTCCCTGCACTGCCTTGACGTTCAAGCCGAGGATCGACTCCCACCACGTGTGCACGTGGGACAGCCCTGTGGGAAAGCCTCGTGGGAAAGCCTCGTGAGAAAGACTCGAGGGAAAACCATAGATCCTTTGATCCACGCGGCGGACTGCGTGACACTGCTCTTACCGCTCTGGAGGAAAGCGCAAGTGCATGCCCGCATTCGAGACGAGGACTGACTCCCCTTGGGAGACTCCAGAAGTACCACAAGATCCATGTCAGCACTGGAGAGGAATCCTCAGGTTCCGGCCCCAACTCCACACAAGGTCTTAGGCCCCGGCATCGACGGGAGAGGAATCCCGAGAGGCCCCCGAGGAACTCGCATGGGGACTGGCCTTTCCTGAGGCCACCAGAGCGGGTCCCTGAAGTCCCCGTCGTAAGTCGAGAGCACCTGCCGCAACTCGAGAAAATCCAGGAGGTTTGGCCCTCCAGGCGAGATGAGGCCCATTTCCATTGAGGCTTCTCGAGGCTAATCACGTTTAACCACTGGAACTTCCAAAGAGTCCTTCACACCCTAGCTGCAACTCAAGAAGTTCCCCGACATACCCGTCTCCACTCGAGAGGCAGCACGTGGGGTCCCGCACACATCCAGGGGAGCCCCGTTTCCGCCTCCTAGCTCGAGATGAGGGATCCTTTCCCTGTTTCGTAGGGAAAGAATTCCCGGCGTTCCCGTCGCATCTCAAGAGGAGGCGATCTCCACAGGAAAGGCGAGAGGAACTCCAGGGTCGTGCCACCATTCCAAGAGGCCCCCAGATGTTTCAGTCCATTCCAGAGGAACCTGTTTTCCCTGCACTGCCTTGACGTTCAAGCCGAGGATCGACTCCCACCACGTGTGCACGTGGGACAGCGCTGTGGGAAAGCCTCGTGGGAAAGCCTCGTGGGAAAGGCTCGAGGGAAAACCATAGATCCTTTGATCCACGCGGCGGACTGCGTGACACTGCTGCTACCGCTCTGGAGGAAAGCGCAAGTGCATGCCCGCATTCGAGACGAGGACTGACTCCCCTGGGGAGACTCCAGAAGTACCCCAAGATCCATGTCAGCACTGGAGAGGAATCCTCAGGTTCCGGCCCCGACTCCACACAAGGTCTTAGGCCCCGGCATCGACGGGAGAGGAATGCCGAGAGGCCCCCGAGGAACTCGCATGGGGACTGGCCTTTCCTGAGGCCACCAGAGCGGGTCCCTGAGGTCCCCGTCGTAAGTCGAGAGCACCTGCCGCAACTCGAGAAAATCCAGGAGGTTTTGCCCTCCAGGCGAGATGAGGCCCATTTCCGCTGAGGCTTCTCGAGGCTAATCACATCTAACCGCTGGAACTTCCAAAGGGTCCTTCACACCCTTGCTGCAACTCAAGAAGTTCCCCGACATACCCGTCTCCACTCGAGAGGAAGCACGGGGGTCCCGCACACATCCAGGGGAGCCCCGTTTCCGCCTCCTAGCTCGAGATGAGGGATCCTTTCCCTGTTTCGTAGGGAAAGAATTCCCGGCGTTCCCGTCGCATCTCAAGAGGTGGCGCTCTCCACAGGAAAGGCGAGAGGAACTCCAGGGTCGTGGCACCATTCCAAGAGACCCCCAGATATGTCAGTCCATTCCAGAGGAACCTGTTTTCCCTGCACTGCTTTGACGTTCAAGCCGAGGATCGACTCCCACCACGTGTGCACGTGGGACAGCCCTGTGGGAAAGCCTCGTGGGAAAGCCTCGTGGGAAAGACTCGAGGGAAAACCATAGATCCTTTGATCCACGCGGCGGACTGCGTGACACTGCTGCTACCGCTCTGGAGGAAAGCGCAAGTGCATGCCCGCATTCGAGACGAGGACTGACTCCCCTGGGGAGACTCCAGAAGTACCCCAAGATCCATGTCAGCACTGGAGAGGAATCCTCAGTTTCCGGCCCCGACTCCACACAAGGTCTTAGGCCCCGGCATCGACGGGAGAGGAATCCCGAGAGGCCCCCGAGGAACTCGCATGGGGACTGGCCTTTCCTGAGGCCACCAGAGCGGGTCCCTGAGGTCCCCGTCGTAAGTCGAGAGCACCTGCCGCAACTCGAGAAAATCCAGGAGGTTTTGCCCTCCAGGCGAGATGAGGCCCATTTCCGCTGAGGCTTCTCGAGGCTAATCACGTCTAACCACTGGAACTTCCAAAGGGTCCTTCACACCCTTGCTGCAACTCAAGAAGTTCCCCGACATACCCGTCTCCACTCGAGAGGAAGCACGTGGGGTCCCGCACACATCCAGGGGAGCCCCGTTTCCGCCTCCTAGCTCGAGATGAGGGATCCTTTCCCTGTTTCGTAGGGAAAGAATTCCCGGCGTTCCCGTCGCATCTCAAGAGGAGGCGCTCTCCACAGGAAAGGCGAGAGGAACTCCAGGGTCGTGCCACCATTCCAAGAGTCCCCCAGATGTGTCAGTCCATTCCAGAGGAACCTGTTTTCCCTGCACTGCCTTGACGTTCAAGCCGAGGATCGACTCCCACCACGTGTGCACGTGGGACAGCCCTGTGGGAAAGCCTCGTGGGAAAGCCTCGTGAGAAAGACTCGAGGGAAAACCATAGATCCTTTGATCCACGCGGCGGACTGCGTGACACTGCTCTTACCGCTCTGGAGGAAAGCGCAAGTGCATGCCCGCATTCGAGACGAGGACTGACTCCCCTGGGGAGACTCCAGAAGTACCACAAGATCCATGTCAGCACTGGAGAGGAATCCTCAGGTTCCGGCCCCAACTCCACACAAGGTCTTAGGCCCCGGCATCGACAGGAGAGGAATCCCGAGAGGCACCCGAGGAACTCGCATGGTGACTGGCCTTTCCTGAGGCCACCAGAGCGGGTCCCTGAGGTCCCCGTCGTAAGTCGAGAGCACCTGTCGCAACTCGAGAAAATCCAGGAGGTTTGGCCCTCCAGGCGAGATGAGGCCCATTTCCATTGAGGCTTCTCGAGGCTAATCACGTTTAACCACTGGAACTTCCAAAGAGTCCTTCACACCCTTGCTGCAACTCAAGAAGTTCCCCGACATACCCGTCTCCACTCGAGAGGAAGCACGTGGGGTCCCGCACACATCCAGGGGAGCCCCGTTTCTGCCTCCTAGCTCGAGATGAGGGATCCTTTCCCTGTTTCGTAGGGAAAGAATTCCCGGCGTTCCCGTCGCATCTCAAGAGGAGGCGCTCTCCACAGGAAAGGCGAGAGGAACTCCAGGGTCGTGCCACCATTCCAAGAGGCCCCCAGATGTTTCAGTCCATTCCAGAGGAACCTGTTTTCCCTGCACTGCCTTGACGTTCAAGCCGAGGATCGACTCCCACCACGTGTGCACGTGGGACAGCGCTGTGGGAAAGCCTCGTGGGAAAGCCTCGTGGGAAAGGCTCGAGGGAAAACCATAGATCCTTTCATCCACGCGGCGGACTGCGTGACACTGCTGCTACCGCTCTGGAGGAAAGCGCAAGTGCATGCCCGCATTCGAGACGAGGACTGACTCCCCTGGGGAGACTCCAGAAGTACCCCAAGATCCATGTCAGCACTGGAGAGGAATCCTCAGGTTCCGGCCCCGACTCCACACAAGGTCTTAGGCCCCGGCATCGACGGGAGAGGAATGCCGAGAGGCCCCCGAGGAACTCGCATGGGGACTGGCCTTTCCTGAGGCCACCAGAGCGGGTCCCTGAGGTCCCCGTCGTAAGTCGAGAGCACCTGCCGCAACTCGAGAAAATCCAGGAGGTTTTGCCCTCCAGGCGAGATGAGGCCCATTTCCGCTGAGGCTTCTCGAGGCTAATCACATCTAACCGCTGGAACTTCCAAAGGGTCCTTCACACCCTTGCTGCAACTCAAGAAGTTCCCCGACATACCCGTCTCCAGTCGAGAGGAAGCACGGGGGTCCCGCACACATCCAGGGGAGCCCCGTTTCCGCCTCCTAGCTCGAGATGAGGGATCCTTTCCCTGTTTCTTAGGGAAAGAATTCCCGGCGTTCCCTTCGCATCTCAAGAGGTGGCGCTCTCCACAGGAAAGGCGAGAGGATCTCCAGGGTCATGGCACCATTCCAAGAGACCCCCAGATATGTCAGTCCATTCCAGAGGAACCTGTTTTCCCTGCACTGCCTTGACGTTCAAGCCGAGGATCGACTCCCACCACGTGTGCACGTGGGACAGCCCTGTGGGAAAGCCTCGTGGGAAAGCCTCGTGGGAAAGACTCGAGGGAAAACCATAGATCCTTTGATCCACGCGGCGGACTGCGTGACACTGCTGCTACCGCTCTGGAGGAAAGCGCAAGTGCATGCCCGCATTCGAGACGAGGACTGACTCCCCTGGGGAGACTCCAGAAGTACCCCAAGATCCATGTCAGCACTGGAGAGGAATCCTCAGGTTCCGGCCCCGACTCCACACAAGGTCTTAGGCCCCGGCATCGACCGGAGAGGAATCCCGAGAGGCCCCCGAAGAACTCGCATGGGGACTGGCCTTTCCTGAGGTCACCAGAGCGGGTCCCCGAGGTCCCCGTCGTAAGTCGAGAGCACCTGCCGCAACTCGAGAAAATCCAGGAGGTTTTGCCCCCCAGGCGAGATGAGGCCCATTTCCGCTGAGGCTTCTCGAGGCTAATCACGTCTAACCACTGGAACTTCCAAATGGTCCTTCACACCCTTGCTGCAACTCAAGAAGTTCCCCGACATACCCGTCTCCACTCGAGAGGAATCACGTGGGGTCCCGCACACATCCAGGGGAGCCCCATTTCCGCCTCCTAGCTAGAGATGAGGGATCCTTTCCCTGTTTTGTAGGGAAAGAATTCCCGGCGTTCCCGTCGCATCTCAAAAGGAGGCGCTCTCCACAGAAAAGGCGAGAGGAACTCCAGGGTCGTGCCACCATTACAAGAGTCCCCCAGATGTGTCAGTCCATTCCAGAGGAACCTGTTTTCCCTGCACTGCCTTGACGTTCAAGCCGAGGATCGACTCCCACCACGTGTGCACGTGGGACAGCCCTGTGGGAAAGCCTCGTGGGAAAGCCTCGTGGGAAAGACTCGAGGGAAAACCATAGATCCTTTGATCCACGCGGCGGACTGAGTGACACTGCTGCTACCGCTCTGGAGGAAAGCGCAAGTGCATGCCCGCATTCGAGACGAGGACTGACTCCCCTGGGGAGACTCCAGAAGTACCCCAAGATCCATGTCAGCACTGGAGAGGAATCCTCAGGTTCCGGCCCCGACTCCACACAAGGTCTTAGGCCCCGGCATCGACGGGAGAGGAAAGCCGAGAGGCCCCCGAGGAACTCGCATGGGGACTGGCCTTTCCTGAGGCCACCAGAGCGGGTCCCTGAGGTCCCCATCGTAAGTCGAGAGCACCTGCCGCAACTCGAGAAAATCCAGGAGGTTTTGCCCTCCAGGCGAGATGAGGCCCATTTCCGCTGAGGCTTCTCGAGGCTAATCACATCTAACCGCTGGAACTTCCAAATGGTCCTTCACACCCTTGCTGCAACTGAAGCAGTTCCGCGACATACCCGTCTCCACTCGAGAGGAAGCACGTGGGGTCCCGCACACATCCAGGGGAGCCCCGTTTCCGCCTCCTAGCTCGAGATGAGGGATCCTTTCCCTGTTTCGTAGGGAAAGAATTACCGGCGTTCCCTTCGCATCTCAAGAGGAGGCGCTCTCCACAGGAAAGGCGAGAGGAACTCCAGGGTCGTGCCACCATTCCAAAAGTCTCCCAGATGTGTCAGTCCATTCCAGAGGAACCTGTTTTCACTGCACTGCCTTGACGTTCAAGCCGAGGATCGACTCCCACCACGTGTGCACGTGGGACAGCCCTGTGGGAAAGCCTCGTGGGAAAGCCTCGTGGGAAAGACTCGAGGGAAAACCATAGATCCTTTCATCCACGCGGCGGACTGCGTGACACTGCTGCTACCGCTCTGGAGGAAAGCGCAAGTGCATGCCCGCATTCGAGACGAGGACTGACTCCCCTGGGGAGACTCCAGAAATACCCCAAGATCCATGTCAGCACTGGAGAGGAATCCTCAGGTTCCGGCCCCGACTCCACACAAGGTCTTAGGCCCCGGCATCGACGGGAGAGGAATCCCGAGAGGCCCCCGAGGAACTCGCATGGGGACTGGCCTTTCCTGAGGTCACCAGAGCGGGTCCCCGAGGTCCACGTCGTAAGTCGAGAGCACCTGCCGCAACTCGAGAAAATCCAGGAGGTTTTGCCCCCCAGGCGAGATGAGGCCCATTTCCGCTGAGGCTTCTCGAGGCTAATCACGTCTAACCACTGGAACTTCCAAAGGGTCCTTCACACCCTTGCTGCAACTCAAGAAGTTCCCCGACGTACCCGTCTCCACTCCAGAGGAAGCACGTGGGGTCCCGCACACATCCAGGGGAGCCCCATTTCCGCCTCCTATCTCGAGATGAGGGATCCTTTCCCTGTTTTGTAGGGAAAGAATTCCCGGCGTTCCCGTCGCATCTCAAGAGGAGGCGCTCTCCACAGAAAAGGCGAGAGGAACTCCAGGGTCGTACCACCATTCCAAGAGTCCCCCAGATGTGTCAGTCCATTCCAGAGGAACCTGTTTTCCCTGCACTGCCTTGACGTTCAAGCCGAGGATCGACTCCCACCACGTGTGCACGTTTGACAGCCCTGTGGGAAAGCCTCGTGGGAAAGCCTCGTGGGAAAGACTCGAGGGAAAACCATAGATCCTTTGATCCACGCGGCGGACTGCGTGACACTGCTGCTACCGCTCTGGAGGAAAGCGCAAGTGCATGCCCGCATTCGAGACGAGGACTGACTCCCCTGGGGAGACTCCAGAAGTACCCCAAGATCCATGTCAGCACTGGAGAGGAATCCTCAGGTTCCGGCCCCGAATCCACACAAGGTCTTAGGCCCCGGCATCGACGGGAGAGGAATCCCGAGAGGCCCCCGAGGAACTCGCATGGGGACTGGCCTTTCCTGAGGCCACCAGAGCGGGTCCCTGAGGTCCCCGTCGTAAGTCGAGAGCACCTGCCGCAACTCGAGTAAATCCTGGAGGTTTTGCCCTCCAGGCGAGATGAGGCCCATTTCCGCTGAGGCTTCTCGAGGCTAATCACATCTAACCACTGGAACTTCCAAAGGGTCCTTCACACCCTTGCTGCAACTCAAGAAGTTCCCCGACATACCCGTCTCCACTTGAGAGGAAGCACGAGGGTCCCGCACACATCCAGGGGAGCCCCGTTTCCGCCTCCTAGCTCGAGATGAGGGATCCTTTCCCTGTTTCGTAGGGAAAGAATTCCCGGCGTTCCCGTTGCATCTCAACAGGAGGCGCTCTCCACAGGAAAGGCGAGAGGAACTCCAGGGTCGTGCCACCATTCCAAGAGTCCCCCAGATGTGTCAGTCCATTCCAGAGGAACCTGTGTTCCCTGCACTGCCTTGACGTTCAAGCCGAGGATCGACTCCCACCACGTGTGCACGTGGGACAGCCCTGTGGGAAAGCCTCGTGGGAAAGCCTCGTGGGAAAGACTCGAGGGAAAACCATAGATCCTTTTTTCCACGCGGCGGACTGCGTGACACTGCTGCTACCGCTCTGGAGGAAAGCGCAAGTGCATGCCCGCATTCGAGACGAGGACTGACTCCCCTGGGGAGACTCCAGAAGTACCCCAAGATCCATGTCAGCCCTGGAGAGGAATCCTCAGGTTCCGGCCCCGACTCCACACAAGGTCTTAGGCCCCGGCATCGACGGGAGAGGAATGCCGAGAGGCCCCCGAGGAACTCGCATGGGGACTGGCCTTTCCTGAGGCCAGCAGAGCGGGTCCCTGAGGTCCCCGTCGTAAGTCGAGAGCACCTGCCGCAACTCGAGAAAATCCAGGAGGTTTTGCCCTCCAGGCCAGATGAGGCCCATTTCCGCTGAGGCTTCTCGAGGCTAATCACGTCTAACCACTGGAACTTCCAAAGGGTCCTTCACACCCTTGCTGCAACTCAAGAAGTTCCGCGACATACCCGTCTCCACTCGAGAGGAAGCACGTGGGGTCCCGCACACATCCAGGGGAGCCCCGTTTCCGCCTCCTAGCTCGAGATGAGGGATCCTTTCCCTGTTTCGTAGGGAAAGAATTCCCGGCGTTCCCGTCGCATCTCAAGAGGAGGCGCTCTCCACAGGAAAGGCGAGAGGAACTCCAGGGTCGTGCCACCATTCCAAGGGTCCCCCAGATGTGTCAGTCCATTCCAGAGGAACCTGTTTTCCCTGCACTGCCTTGAAGTTCAAGCCGAGGATCAACTCCCACCACGTGTGCACGTGGCACAGCCCTGTGGGAAAGCCTCGTGGGAAAGCCTCGTGGGAAAGACTCGAGGGAAAACCATAGATCCTTTGTTCCACGCGGCGGACTGCGTGACACTGCTCTTACCGCTCTGGAGGAAAGCGCAAGTGCATGCCCGCATTCGAGACGAGGACTGACTCCCCTGGGGAGACTCCAGAAGTACCACAAGATCCATGTCAGCACTGGAGAGGAATCCTCAGGTTCCGGCCCCAACTCAACACAAGGTCTTAGGCCCCGGCATCGACGGGAGAGGAATCCCGAGAGGCCCCCGAGGAACTCGCATGGGGACTGGCCTTTCCTGAGGCCACCAGAGCGGGTCCCTGAGGTCCCCGTCGTAAGTCGAGAGCACCTGCCGCAACTCGAGAAAATCCAGGAGGTTTGGCCCTCCAGGCGAGATGAGGCCCATTTCCATTGAGGCTTCTCGAGGCTAATCACGTTTAACCACTGGAACTTCCAAAGAGTCCTTCACACCCTTGCTGCAACTCAAGAAGTTCCCCGACATACCCGTCTCCACTCGAGAGGAAGCACGTGGGGTCCCGCACACATCCAGGGGAGCCCCGTTTCGGCCTCCTAGCTCGAGATGAGGGATCCTTTCCCTGTTTCGTAGGGAAAGAATTCCCGGCGTTCCCGTCGCATCTCAAGAGGAGGCGCTCTCCACAGGAAAGGCGAGAAGAACTCCAGGGTCGTGCCACCATTCCAAGAGGCCCCCAGATGTGTCAGTCCATTCCAGAGGAACCTGTTTTCCCTGCACTGCCTTGACGTTCAAGCCGAGGATCGACTCCCACCACGTGTGCACGTGGGACAGCGCTGTGGGAAAGCCTCGTGGGAAAGCCTCGTGGGAAAGGCTCGAGGGAAAACCATAGATCCTTTGATCCACGCAGCGGACTGCGTGACACTGCTGCTACCGCTCTGGAGGAAAGCGCAAGTGCATGCCCGCATTCGAGACGAGGACTGACTCCCCTGGGGAGACTCCAGAAGTACCCCAAGATCCATGTCAGCACTGGAGAGGAATCCTCAGGTTCCGGCCCCGACTCCACACAAGGTCTTTGGCCCCGGCATCGACGGGAGAGGAATGCCGAGAGGCCCCCGAGGAACTCGCATGGGGACTGGCCTTTCCTGAGGCCACCAGAGCGGGTCCCTGAGGTCCCCGTCGTAAGTCGAGAGCACCTGCCGCAACTCGAGAAAATCCAGGAGGTTTTGCCCTCCAGGCGAGATGAGGCCCATTTCCGCTGAGGCTTCTCGAGGCTAATCACATCTAACCGCTGGAACTTCCAAAGGGTCCTTCACACCCTTGCTGCAACTCAAGAAGTTCCCCGACATACCCGTCTCCACTCGAGAGGAAGCACGGGGGTCCCGCACACATCCAGGGGAAACCCGTTTCCGCCTCCTAGCTCGAGATGAGGGATCCTTTCCCTGTTTCTTAGGGAAAGAATTCCCGGCGTTCCCGTCGCATCTCAAGAGGAGGCGCTCTCCACAGGAAAGGCGAGAGGAACTCCAGGGTCGTGGCACCATTCCAAGAGACCCCCAGATATGTCAGTCCATTCCAGAGGAACCTGTTTTCCCTGCACTGCTTTGACGTTCAAGCCGAGGATCGACTCCCACCACGTGTGCACGTGGGACAGCCCTGTGGGAAAGCCTCGTGGGAAAGCCTCGTGGGAAAGACTCGAGGGAAAACCATAGATCCTTTGATCCACGCAGCGGACTGCGTGACACTGCTGCTACCGCTCTGGAGGAAAGCGCAAGTGCATGCCCGCATTCGAGACGAGGACTGACTCCCCTGGGGAGACTCCAGAAGTACCCCAAGATCCATGTCAGCACTGGAGAGGAATCCTCAGGTTCCGGCCCCGAATCCACACAAGGTCTTAGGCCCCGGCATCGACGGGAGAGGAATCCCGAGAGGCCCCCGAGGAACTCGCATGGGGACTGGCCTTTCCTGAGGCCACCAGAGCGGGTCCCTGAGGTCCCCGTCGTAAGTCGAGAGCACCTGCCGCAACTCGAGAAAATCCAGGAGGTTTTGCCCTCCAGGCGAGATGAGGCCCATTTCCGCTGAGGCTTCTCGAGGCTAATCACGTCTAACCACTGGAACTTCCAAAGGGTCCTTCACACCCTTGCTGCAACTCAAGAAGTTCCCCGAAATACCCGTCTCCACTCGAGAGGAAGCACGTGGGGTCCCGCACACATCCAGGGGAGCCCCGTTTCCGCCTCCTAGCTCGAGATGAGGGATCCTTTCCCTGTTTGGTAGGGAAAGAATTCCCGGCGTTCCCGTCGCATCTCAAGAGGAGGCGCTCTCCACAGGAAAGGCGAGAGGAACTCCAGGGTCGTGCCACCATTCCAAGAGTCCCCCAGATGTGTCAGTCCATTCCAGAGGAACCTGTTTTCTCTGCACTGCCTTGACGTTCAAGCCGAGGATCGACTCCCACCACGTGTGCACGTGGGACAGCCCTGTGGGAAAGCCTCGTGGGAAAGCCTCGTGGGAAAGACTCGAGGGAAAACCATAGATCCTTTGATCCACGCGGCGGACTGCGTGACACTGCTGCTACCGCTCTGGAGGAAAGCGCAAGTGCATGCCCCCATTCGAGACGAGGACTGACTCCCCTGGGGAGACTCCAGAAGTACCCCAAGATCCATGTCAGCACTGGAGAGGAATCCTCAGGTTCCGGCCCCGACTCCACACAAGGTCTTAGGCCCCGGCATCAACGGGAGAGGAATGCCGAGAGGCCCCCGAGGAACTCGCATGGGGACTGGCCTTTCCTGAGGCCACCAGAGCGGGTCCCTGAGGTCCCCGTCGTAAGTCGAGAGCACCTGCCGCAACTCGAGTAAATCCAGGAGGTTTTGCCCTCCAGGCGAGATGAGGCCCATTTCCGCTGAGGCTTCTCGAGGCTAATCACATCTAACCACTGGAATTTCCAAAGGGTCCTTCACACCCTTGCTGCAACTCAAGAAGTTCCCCGACATACCCGTCTCCACTTGAGAGGAAGCACGAGGTTCCCGCACACATCCAGGGGAGCCCCGTTTCCGCCTCCTAGCTCTAGATGAGGGATCCTTTCCCTGTTTCGTAGGGAAAGAATTCCCGGCGTTCCCGTCGCATCTCAAGAGGAGGCGCTCTCCACAGGAAAGGCGAGAGGACTCCAGCGTCGTGCCACCATTCAAAGAGTCCCCCAGATATGTCAGTCCATTCCAGAGGAACCTGTTTTCCCTGCACTGCCTTGACGTTCAAGCCGAGGATCGACTCCCACAACGTGTGCACGTGGGACAGCCCTGTGGGAAAGCCTCGTGGGAAAGCCTCGTGGGAAAGACTCGAGGGAAAACCATAGATCCTTTGATCCACGCGGCGGACTGCCTGACACTGCTGCTACCGCTCTGGAGGAAAGCGCAAGTGCATGCCCGCATTCGAGACGAGGACTGACTCCCCTGGGGAGACTCCAGAAGTACCCCAAGATCCATGTCAGCACTGGAGAGGAATCCTCAGGTTCCGGCCCCGACTCCACAAAAGGTATTAGGCCCCGGCATCGACGGGACAGGAATCCCGAGAGGCCCCCGAGGAACTCGCATGGGGACTGGCCTTTCCTGAGGTCACCAGAGCGGGTCCCCGAGGTCCCCGTCGTAAGTCGAGAGCACCTGCCGCAACTCGAGAAAATCCAGGAGGTTTTGCCCCCCAGGCGAGATGAGGCCCATTTCCGCTGAGGCTTCTCGAGGCTAATCACGTCTAACCACTGGAACTTCCAAAGGGTCCTTCACACCCTTGCTGCAACTCAAGAAGTTCCCCGACATACCCGTCTCCACTCGAGAGGAAGCACGTGGGGTCCCGCACACATCCAGGGGAGCCCCGTTTCGGCCTCCTAGCTCGAGATGAGGGATCCTTTCCCTGTTTCGTAGGGAAAGAATTCCCGGCGTTCCCGTCGCATCTCAAGAGGAGGCGCTCTCCACAGGAAAGGCGAGAAGAACTCCAGGGTCGTGCCACCATTCCAAGAGGCCCCCAGATGTGTCAGTCCATTCCAGAGGAACCTGTTTTCCCTGCACTGCCTTGACGTTCAAGCCGAGGAACGACTCCCACCACGTGTGCACGTGGGACAGCGCTGTGGGAAAGCCTCGTGGGAAAGCCTCGTGGGAAAGGCTCGAGGGAAAATCATAGATCCTTTGATCCACGCGGCGGACTGCGTGACACTGCTGCTAACGCTCTGGAGGAAAGCGCAAGTGCATGCCCGCATTCGAGACGAGGACTGACTCCCCTGGGGAGACTCCAGAAGTACCCCAAGATCCATGTCAGCACTGGAGAGGAATCCTCAGGTTCCGGCCCCGACTCCACACAAGGTCTTAGGCCCCGGCATCGACGGGAGAGGAATGCCGAGAGGCCCCCGAGGAACTCGCATGGGGACTGGCCTTTCCTGAGGCCACCAGAGCGGGTCCCTGAGGTCCCCGTCGTAAGTCGAGAGCACCTGCCGCAACTCGAGAAAATCCAGGAGGTTTTGCCCTCCAGGCGAGATGAGGCCCATTTCCGCTGAGGCTTCTCGAGGCTAATCACATCTAACCGCTGGAACTTCCAAAGGGTCCTTCACACCCTTGCTGCAACTCAAGAAGTTCCCCGACATACCCGTCTCCACTCGAGAGGAAGCACGGGGGTCCCGCACACATCCAGGGGAGACCCGTTTCCGCCTCCTAGCTCGAGATGAGGGATCCTTTCCCTGTTTCTTAGGGAAAGAATTCCCGGCGTTCCCGTCGCATCTCAAGAGGTGGCGCTCTCCACAGGAAAGGCGAGAGGAACTCCAGGGTCGTGGCACCATTCCAAGAGACCCCCAGATATGTCAGTCCATTCCAGAGGAACCTGTTTTCCCTGCACTGCTTTGACGTTCAAGCCGAGGATCGACTCCTACCACGTGTGCACGTGGGATAGCCCTGTGGGAAAGCCTCGTGGGAAAGCCTCGTGGGAAAGACTCGAGGGAAAACCATAGATCCTTTGATCCACGCGGCGGACTGCGTGACACTGCTGCTACCGCTCTGGAGGAAAGCGCAAGTGCATGCCCGCATTCGAGGCGAGGACTGACTCCCCTGGGGAGACTCCAGAAGTACCCCAAGATCCATGTCAGCAGTGGAGAGGAATCCTCAGGTTCCGGCCCCGACTCCACACAAGGTCTTAGGCCCCGGCATCGACCGGAGAGGAATCCCGAGAGGCCCCCGAAGAACTCGCATGGGGACTGGCCTTTCCTGAGGTCACCAGAGCGGTCCCCGAGGTCCCCGTCGTAAGTCGAGAGCACCTGCCGCAACTCGAGAAAATCCAGGAGGTTTTGCCCCCCAGGCGAGATGAGGCCCATTTCCGCTGAGGCTTCTCGAGGCTAATCACGTCTAACCACTGGAACTTCCAAAGGGTCCTTCACACCCTTGCTGCAACTCAAGAAGTTCCCCGACATACCCGTCTTCACTCGAGAGGAAGCACGTGGGGTCCCGCACACATCCAGGGGAGCCCCATTTCCGCCTCCTAGCTCGAGATGAGTGATCCTTTCCCTGTTTCGTAGGGAAAGAATTCCCGGCGTTCCCGTCGCATCTCAAGAGGAGGCGCTCTCCACAGGAAAGGCGAGAGGAACTCCAGGGTCGTGGCACCATTCCAAGAGACCCCCAGATATGTCAGTCCATTCCAGAGGAACCTGTTTTCCCTGCACTGCTTTGACGTTCAAGCCGAGGATCGACTCCCACCACGTGTGCACGTGGGACAGCCCTGTGGGAAAGCCTCGTGGGAAAGCCTCGTGGGAAAGACTCGAGGGAAAACCATAGATCCTTTGATCCACGCAGCGGACTGCGTGACACTGCTGCTACCGCTCTGGAGGAAAGCGCAAGTGCATGCCCGCATTCGAGACGAGGACTGACTCCCCTGGGGAGACTCCAGAAGTACCCCAAGATCCATGTCAGCACTGGAGAGGAATCCTCAGGTTCCGGCCCCGAATCCACACAAGGTCTTAGGCCCCGGCATCGACGGGAGAGGAATCCCGAGAGGCCCCCGAGGAACTCGCATGGGGACTGGCCTTTCCTGAGGCCACCAGAGCGGGTCCCTGAGGTCCCCGTCGTAAGTCGAGAGCACCTGCCGCAACTCGAGAAAATCCAGGAGGTTTTGCCCTCCAGGCGAGATGAGGCCCATTTCCGCTGAGGCTTCTCGAGGCTAATCACGTCTAACCACTGGAACTTCCAAAGGGTCCTTCACACCCTTGCTGCAACTCAAGAAGTTCCCCGACATACCCGTCTCCACTCGAGAGGAAGCACGTGGGGTCCCGCACACATCCAGAGGAGCCCCGTTTCCGCCTCCTAGCTCGAGATGAGGGATCCTTTCCCTGTTTGGTAGGGAAAGAATTCCCGGCGTTCCCGTCGCATCTCAAGAGGAGGCGCTCTCCACAGGAAAGGCGAGAGGAACTCCAGGGTCGTGCCACCATTCCAAGAGTCCCCCAGATGTGTCAGTCCATTCCAGAGGAACCTGTTTTCCCTGCACTGCCTTGACGTTCAAGCCGAGGATCGACTCCCACCACGTGTGCACGTGGGACAGCCCTGTGGGAAAGCCTCGTGGGAAAGCCTCGTGGGAAAGACTCGAGGGAAAACCATAGATCCTTTGATCCACGCGGCGGACTGCGTGACACTGCTGCTACCGCTCTGGAGGAAAGCGCAAGTGCATGCCCGCATTCGAGACGAGGACTGACTCCCCTGGGGAGACTCCAGAAGTACCCCAAGATCCATGTCAGCACTGGAGAGGAATCCTCAGGTTCCGGCCCCGACTCCACACAAGGTCTTAGGCCCCGGCATCAACGGGAGAGGAATGACGAGAGGCCCCCGAGGAACTCGCATGGGGACTGGCCTTTCCTGAGGCCACCAGAGCGGGTCCCTGAGGTCCCCGTCGTAAGTCGAGAGCACCTGCCGCAACTCGAGTAAATCCAGGAGGTTTTGCCCTCCAGGCGAGATGAGGCCCATTTCCGCTGAGGCTTCTCGAGGCTAATCACATCTAACCACTGGAATTTCCAAAGGGTCCTTCACACCCTTGCTGCAACTCAAGAAGTTCCCCGACATACCCGTCTCCACTTGAGAGGAAGCACGAGGTTCCCGCACACATCCAGGGGAGCCCCGTTTCCGCCTCCTAGCTCTAGATGAGGGATCCTTTCCCTGTTTCGTAGGGAAAGAATTCCCGGCGTTCCCGTCGCATCTCAAGAGGAGGCGCTCTCCACAGGAAAGGCGAGAGGACTCCAGCGTCGTGCCACCATTCAAAGAGTCCCCCAGATATGTCAGTCCATTCCAGAGGAACCTGTTTTCCCTGCACTGCCTTGACGTTCAAGCCGAGGATCGACTCCCACCACGTGTGCACGTGGGACAGCCCTGTGGGAAAGCCTCGTGGGAAAGCCTCGTGGGAAAGACTCGAGGGAAAACCATAGATCCTTTGATCCACGCGGCGGACTGCCTGACACTGCTGCTACCGCTCTGGAGGAACTCGCAAGTGCATGCCCGCATTCGAGACGAGGACTGACTCCCCTGGGGAGACTCCAGAAGTACCCCAAGATCCATGTCAGCACTGGAGAGGAATCCTCAGGTTCCGGCCCCGACTCCACAAAAGGTATTAGGCCCCGGCATCGACGGGACAGGAATCCCGAGAGGCCCCCGAGGAACTCGCATGGGGACTGGCCTTTCCTGAGGTCACCAGAGCGGGTCCCCGAGGTCCCCGTCGTAAGTCGAGAGCACCTGCCGCAACTCGAGAAAATCCAGGAGGTTTTGCCCCCCAGGCGAGATGAGGCCCATTTCCGCTGAGGCTTCTCGAGGCTAATCACGTCTAACCACTGGAACTTCCAAAGGGTCCTTCACACCCTTGCTGCAACTCAAGAAGTTCCCCGACATACCCGTCTCCACTCTAGAGGAAGCACGTGGGGTCCCGCACACATCCAGGGGAGCCCCATTTCCGCCTCCTAGCTAGAGATGAGGGATCCTTTCCCTGTTTTGTAGGGAAAGAATTCCCGGCGTTCCCGTCGCATCTCAAGAGGAGGCGCTCTCCACAGGAAAGGCGAGAGGAACTCCAGGGTCGTGCCACCATTCCAAGAGTCCCCCAGATGTGTCAGTCCATTCCAGAGGAACCTGTTTTCCCTGCACTACCTTGACGTTCAAGCCGAGGATCGACTCCCACCACGTGTGCACGTGGGACAGCCCTGTGGGAAAGCCTCGTGGGAAAGCCTCGTGGGAAAGACTCGAGGGAAAACCATAGATCCTTTGATCCACGCGGCGGACTGAGTGACACTGCTGCTCCCGCTCTGGAGGAAAGCGCAAGTGCATGCCCGCATTCGAGACGAGGACTGACTCCCCTGGGGAGACTCCAGAAGTACCCCAAGATCCATGTCAGCACTGGAGAGGAATCCTCAGGTTCCGGCCCCGACTCCACACAAGGTCTTAGGCCCCGGCATCGACGGGAGAGGAATGCCGAGAGGCCCCCAAGGAACTCGCATGGGGACTGGCCTTTCCTGAGGCCACCAGAGCGGGTCCCTGGGGTCCCCGTCGTAAGTCGAGAGCACCTGCCGCAACTCGAGAAAATCCAGGAGGTTTTGCCCTCCAGGCGAGATGAGGCCCATTTCCGCTGAGGCTTCTCGAGGCTAATCACATCTAACCGCTGGAACTTCCAAAGGGTCCTTCACACCCTTGCTGCAACTCAAGAAGTTCCCCGACATACCCGTCTCCACTCGAGAGGAAGCACGGGGGTCCCGCACACATCCAGGGGAGCCCCGTTTCCGCCTCCTAGCTCGAGATGAGGGATCCTTTCCCTGTTTCTTAGGGAAAGAATTCCCGGCGTTCCCTTCGCATCTCAAGAGGTGGCGCTCTCCACAGGAAAGGCGAGAGGATCTCCAGGGTCATGGCACCATTCCAAGAGACCCCCAGATATGTCAGTCCATTCCAGAGGAACCTGTTTTCCCTGCACTGCCTTGACGTTCAAGCCGAGGATCGACTCCCACCACGTGTGCACGTGGGACAGCCCTGTGGGAAAGCCTCGTGGGAAAGCCTCGTGGGAAAGACTCGAGGGAAAAACATAGATCCTTTGATCCACGCGGCGGACTGCGTGACACTGCTGCTACCGCTCTGGAGGAAAGCGCAAGTGCATGCCCGCATTCGAGACGAGGACTGACTCCCCTGGGGAGACTCCAGAAGTACCCCAAGATCCATGTCAGCACTGGAGAGGAATCCTCAGGTTCCGGCCCCGACTCCACACAAGGTCTTAGGCCCCGGCATCGACGGGAGAGGAATCCCGAGAGGCCCCCGAGGAACTCGCATTGGGACTGGCCTTTCCTGAGGCCGCCAGAGCGGGTCCCTGAGGTCCCCGTCGTAAGTCGAGAGCACCTGCCGCAACTCGAGAAAATCCAGGAGGTTTTGCCCTCCAGGCGAGATGAGGCCCATTTCCGCTGAGGCTTCTCGAGGCTAATCACGTCTAACCACTGGAACTTCCAAAGGGTCCTTCACACCCTTGCTGCAACTCAAGAAGTTCCCCGACATACCCGTCTCCACTCGAGAGGAAGCACGGGGGTCCCGCACACATCCAGGGGCGCCTCGTTTCCGCCTCCTAGCTCGAGATGAGGGATCCTTTCCCTGTTTCGTAGGGAAAGAATTCCCGGCGTTCCCGTCGCATCTCAAGAGGAGGCGCTCTCCACAGGAAAGGCGAGAGGACTCCAGCGTCGTGCCACCATTCAATGAGTCCCCCAGATATGTCAGTCCATTCCAGAGGAACATGTTTTCCCTGCACTGCCTTGACGTTCAAGCCGAGGATCGACTCCCACCACGTGTGCACGTGGGACAGCCCTGTGGGAAAGCCTCGTGGGAAAGCCTCCTGGGAAAGACTCGAGGGAAAACCATAGATCGTTTGATCCACGCGGCGGACTGCGTGACACTGCTGCTACCGCTCTGGAGGAAAGCGCAAGTGCATGCCCGCATTCGAGGCGAGGACTGACTCCCCTGGGGAGACTCCAGAAGTACCCCAAGATCCATGTCAGCAGTGGAGAGGAATCCTCAGGTTCCGGCCCCGACTCCACACAAGGTCTTAGGCCCCGGCATCGACCGGAGAGGAATCCCGAGAGGCCCCCGAAGAACTCGCATGGGGACTGGCCTTTCCTGAGGTCACCAGAGCGGGTCCCCGAGGTCCCGTCGTAAGTCGAGAGCACCTGCCGCAACTCGAGAAAATCCAGGAGGTTTTGCCCCCCAGGCGAGATGAGGCCCATTTCCGCTGAGGCTTCTCGAGGCTAATCACGTCTAACCACTGGAACTTCCAAATGGTCCTTCACACCCTTGCTGCAACTCAAGAAGTTCCCCGACATACCCGTCTCCACTCGAGAGGAATCACGTGGGGTCCCGCACACATCCAGGGGAGCCCCATTTCCGCCTCCTAGCTAGAGATGAGGGATCCTTTCCCTGTTTTGTAGGGAAAGAATTCCCGGCGTTCCCGTCGCATCTCAAAACGAGGCGCTCTCCACAGAAAAGGCGAGAGGAACTCCAGGGTCGTGCCACCATTCCAAGAGTCCCCCAGATGTGTCAGTCCATTCCAGAGGAACCTGTTTTCCCTGCACTGCCTTGACGTTCAAGCCGAGGATCGACTCCCACCACGTGTGCACGTGGGACAGCCCTGTGGGAAAGCCTCGTGGGAAAGCCTCGTGGGAAAGACTCGAGGGAAAACCATAGATCCTTTGATCCACGCGGCGGACTGAGTGACACTGCTGCTACCGCTCTGGAGGAAAGCGCAAGTGCATGCCCGCATTCGAGACGAGGACTGACTCCCCTGGGGAGACTCCAGAAGTACCCCAAGATCCATGTCAGCACTGGAGAGGAATCCTCAGGTTCCGGCCCCGACTCCACACAAGGTCTTAGGCCCCGGCATCGACGGGAGAGGAAAGCCGAGAGGCCCCCGAGGAACTCGCATGGGGACTGGCCTTTCCTGAGGCCACCAGAGCGGGTCCCTGAGGTCCCCATCGTAAGTCGAGAGCACCTGCCGCAACTCGAGAAAATCCAGGAGGTTTTGCCCTCCAGGCGAGATGAGGCCCATTTCCGCTGAGGCTTCTCGAGGCTAATCACATCTAACCGCTGGAACTTCCAAATGGTCCTTCACACCCTTGCTGCAACTGAAGCAGTTCCGCGACATACCCGTCTCCACTCGAGAGGAAGCACGTGGGGTCCCGCACACATCCAGGGGAGCCCCGTTTCCGCCTCCTAGCTCGAGATGAGGGATCCTTTCCCTGTTTCGTAGGGAAAGAATTACCGGCGTTCCCTTCGCATCTCAAGAGGAGGCGCTCTCCACAGGAAAGGCGAGAGGAACTCCAGGGTCGTGCCACCATTCCAAAAGTCTCCCAGATGTGTCAGTCCATTCCAGAGGAACCTGTTTTCACTGCACTGCCTTGACGTTCAAGCCGAGGATCGACTCCCACCACGTGTGCACGTGGGACAGCCCTGTGGGAAAGCCTCGTGGGAAAGCCTCGTGGGAAAGACTCGAGGGAAAACCATAGATCCTTTGATCCACGCGGCGGACTGCGTGACACTGCTGCTACCGCTCTGGAGGAAAGCGCAAGTGCATGCCCGCATTCGAGACGAGGACTGACTCCCCTGGGGAGACTCCAGAAATACCCCAAGATCCATGTCAGCACTGGAGAGGAATCCTCAGGTTCCGGCCCCGACTCCACACAAGGTCTTAGGCCCCGGCATCGACGGGAGAGGAATCCCGAGAGGCCCCCGAGGAACTCGCATGGGGACTGGCCTTTCCTGAGGTCACCAGAGCGGGTCCCCGAGGTCCACGTCGTAAGTCGAGAGCACCTGCCGCAACTCGAGAAAATCCAGGAGGTTTTGCCCCCCAGGCGAGATGAGGCCCATTTCCGCTGAGGCTTCTCGAGGCTAATCACGTCTAACCACTGGAACTTCCAAAGGGTCCTTCACACCCTTGCTGCAACTCAAGAAGTTCCCCGACGTACCCGTCTCCACTCCAGAGGAAGCACGTGGGGTCCCGCACACATCCAGGGGAGCCCCATTTCCGCCTCCTAGCTCGAGATGAGGGATCCTTTCCCTGTTTTGTAGGGAAAGAATTCCCGGCGTTCCCGTCGCATCTCAAGAGGAGGCGCTCTCCACAGAAAAGGCGAGAGGAACTCCAGGGTCGTGCCACCATTCCAAGAGTCCCCCAGATGTGTCAGTCCATTCCAGAGGAACCTGTTTTCCCTGCACTGCCTTGACGTTCAAGCCGAGGATCGACTCCCACCACGTGTGCACGTGGGACAGCCCTGTGGGAAAGCCTCGTGGGAAAGCCTCGTGGGAAAGACTCGAGGGAAAACCATAGATCCTTTGATCCACGCGGCGGACTGCGTGACACTGCTGCTACCGCTCTGGAGGAAAGCGCAAGTGCATGCCCGCATTCGAGACGAGGACTGACTCCCCTGGGGAGACTCCAGAAGTACCCCAAGATCCATGTCAGCACTGGAGAGGAATCCTCAGGTTCCGGCCCCGAATCCACACAAGGTCTTAGGCCCCGGCATCGACGGGAGAGGAATCCCGAGAGGCCCCCGAGGAACTCGCATGGGGACTGGCCTTTCCTGAGGCCACCAGAGCGGGTCCCTGAGGTCCCCGTCGTAAGTCGAGAGTACCTGCCGCAACTCGAGAAAATCCAGGAGCTTTTGCCCTGCAGGCGAGATGAGGCCCATTTCCGCTGAGGCTTCTCGAGGGTAATCATGTCTAACCACTGGAACTTCCAAAGGGTCCTTCACACCCTTGCTGCAACTCAAGAAGTTCCCCGACATACCCGTCTCCACTCGAGAGGAAGCACGTGGGGTCCCGCACACATCCAGGGGAGCCCCGTTTCCGCCTCCTAGCTCGAGATGAGGGATACTTTCCCTGTTTCGTAGGGAAAGAATTCCCGGCGTTCCCTTCGCATCTCAAGAGGAGGCGCTCTCCACAGGAAAGGCGAGAGGAACTCCAGGGTCGTGCCACCATTCCAAGAGTCCCCCAGATGTGTCAGTCCATTCCAGAGGAACCTGTTTTCCCTGCACTGCCTTGACTTTCAAGACGAGGATCGACTCCCACCACGTGTGCACGTGGGACAGCCCTGTGGGAAAGCCTCGTGGGAAAGCCTCGTGGGAAAGACTCGAGGGAAAACCATAGATCCTTTGATCCACGCGGCGGACTGCGTGACACTGCTGCTACCGCTCTGGAGGAAAGCGCAGGTGCATGCCCGCATTCGAGACGAGGACTCACTCCCCTGGGGAGACTCCAGAAGTACCCCAAGATCCATGTCAGCACTGGAGAGGAATCCTCAGGTTCCGGCCCCGACTCCACACAAGGTCTTAGGCCCCGGCATCGACGGGAGAGGAATCCCGAGAGGCCCCCGAGGAACTCGCATGGGGACTGGCCTTTCCTGAGGCCACCAGAGCGGGTCCCTGAGGTCCCCGTCGTAAGTCGAGAGCACCTGCCGCAACTCGAGTAAATCCTGGAGGTTTTGCCCTCCAGGCGAGATGAGGCCCATTTCCGCTGAGGCTTCTCGAGGCTAATCACATCTAACCACTGGAACTTCCAAAGGGTCCTTCACACCCTTGCTGCAACTCAAGAAGTTCCCCGACATACCCGTCTCCACTTGAGAGGAAGCACGAGGGTCCCGCACACATCCAGGGGAGCCCCGTTTCCGCCTCCTAGCTCGAGATGAGGGATCCTTTCCCTGTTTCGTAGGGAAAGAATTCCCGGCGTTCCCGTTGCATCTCAACAGGAGGCGCTCTCCACAGGAAAGGCGAGAGGAACTCCAGGGTCGTGCCACCATTCCAAGAGTCCCCCAGATGTGTCAGTCCATTCCAGAGGAACCTGTGTTCCCTGCACTGCCTTGACGTTCAAGCCGAGGATCGACTCCCACCACGTGTGCACGTGGGACAGCCCTGTGGGAAAGCCTCGTGGGAAAGCCTCGTGGGAAAGACTCGAGGGAAAACCATAGATCCTTTTTTCCACGCGGCGGACTGCGTGACACTGCTGCTACCGCTCTGGAGGAAAGCGCAAGTGCATGCCCGCATTCGAGACGAGGACTGACTCCCCTGGGGAGACTCCAGAAGTACCCCAAGATCCATGTCAGCCCTGGAGAGGAATCCTCAGGTTCCGGCCCCGACTCCACACAAGGTCTTAGGCCCCGGCATCGACGGGAGAGGAATGCCGAGAGGCCCCCGAGGAACTCGCATGGGGACTGGCCTTTCCTGAGGCCAGCAGAGCGGGTCCCTGAGGTCCCCGTCGTAAGTCGAGAGCACCTGCCGCAACTCGAGAAAATCCAGGAGGTTTTGCCCTCCAGGCCAGATGAGGCCCATTTCCGCTGAGGCTTCTCGAGGCTAATCACGTCTAACCACTGGAACTTCCAAAGGGTCCTTCACACCCTTGCTGCAACTCAAGAAGTTCCGCGACATACCCGTCTCCACTCGAGAGGAAGCACGTGGGGTCCCGCACACATCCAGGGGAGCCCCGTTTCCGCCTCCTAGCTCGAGATGAGGGATCCTTTCCCTGTTTCGTAGGGAAAGAATTCCCGGCGTTCCCGTCGCATCTCAAGAGGAGGCGCTCTCCACAGGAAAGGCGAGAGGAACTCCAGGGTCGTGCCACCATTCCAAGAGTCCCCCAGATGTGTCAGTCCATTCCAGAGGAACCTGTTTTCCCTGCACTGCCTTGAAGTTCAAGCCGAGGATCAACTCCCACCACGTGTGCACGTGGCACAGCCCTGTGGGAAAGCCTCGTGGGAAAGCCTCGTGGGAAAGACTCGAGGGAAAACCATAGATCCTTTGTTCCACGCGGCGGACTGCGTGACACTGCTCTTACCGCTCTGGAGGAAAGCGCAAGTGCATGCCCGCATTCGAGACGAGGACTGACTCCCCTGGGGAGACTCCAGAAGTACCACAAGATCCATGTCAGCACTGGAGAGGAATCCTCAGGTTCCGGCCCCAACTCCACACAAGGTCTTAGGCCCCGGCATCGACGGGAGAGGAATCCCGAGAGGCCCCCGAGGAACTCGCATGGGGACTGGCCTTTCCTGAAGCCACCAGAGCGGGTCCCTGAGGTCCCCGTCGTAAGTCGAGAGCACCTGCCGCAACTCGAGAAAATCCAGGAGGTTTGGCCCTCCAGGCGAGATGAGGCCCATTTCCATTGAGGCTTCTCGAGGCTAATCACGTTTAACCACTGGAACTTCCAAAGAGTCCTTCACACCCTTGCTGCAACTCAAGAAGTTCCCCGACATACCCGTCTCCACTCGAGAGGAAGCACGTGGGGTCCCGCACACATCCAGGGGAGCCCCGTTTCGGCCTCCTAGCTCGAGATGAGGGATCCTTTCCCTGTTTCGTAGGGAAAGAATTCCCGGCGTTCCCGTCGCATCTCAAGAGGAGGCGCTCTCCACAGGAAAGGCGAGAAGAACTCCAGGGTCGTGCCACCATTCCAAGAGGCCCCCAGATGTGTCAGTCCATTCCAGAGGAACCTGTTTTCCCTGCACTGCCTTGACGTTCAAGCCGAGGATCGACTCCCACCACGTGTGCACGTGGGACAGCGCTGTGGGAAAGCCTCGTGGGAAAGCCTCGTGGGAAAGGCTCGAGGGAAAACCATAGATCCTTTGATCCACGCGGCGGACTGCGTGACACTGCTGCTACCGCTCTGGAGGAAAGCGCAAGTGCATGCCCGCATTCGAGACGAGGACTGACTCCCCTGGGGAGACTCCAGAAGTACCCCAAGATCCATGTCAGCACTGGAGAGGAATCCTCAGGTTCCGGCCCCGACTCCACACAAGGTCTTTGGCCCCGGCATCGACGGGAGAGGAATGCCGAGAGGCCCCCGAGGAACTCGCATGGGGACTGGCCTTTCCTGATGCCACCAGAGCGGGTCCCTGAGGTCCCCGTCGTAAGTCGAGAGCACCTGCCGCAACTCGAGAAAATCCAGGAGGTTTTGCCCTCCAGGCGAGATGAGGCCCATTTCCGCTGAGGCTTCTCGAGGCTAATCACATCTAACCGCTGGAACTTCCAAAGGGTCCTTCACACCCTTGCTGCAACTCAAGAAGTTCCCCGACATACCCGTCTCCACTCGAGAGGAAGCACGGGGGTCCCGCACACATCCAGGGGAGACCCGTTTCCGCCTCCTAGCTCGAGATGAGGGATCCTTTCCCTGTTTCTTAGGGAAAGAATTCCCGGCGTTCCCGTCGCATCTCAAGAGGAGGCGCTCTCCACAGGAAAGGCGAGAGGAACTCCAGGGTCGTGGCACCATTCCAAGAGACCCCCAGATATGTCAGTCCATTCCAGAGGAACCTGTTTTCCCTGCACTGCTTTGACGTTCAAGCCGAGGATCGACTCCCACCACGTGTGCACGTGGGACAGCCCTGTGGGAAAGCCTCGTGGGAAAGCCTCGTGGGAAAGACTCGAGGGAAAACCATAGATCCTTTGATCCACGCAGCGGACTGCGTGACACTGCTGCTACCGCTCTGGAGGAAAGCGCAAGTGCATGCCCGCATTCGAGACGAGGACTGACTCCCCTGGGGAGACTCCAGAAGTACCCCAAGATCCATGTCAGCACTGGAGAGGAATCCTCAGGTTCCGGCCCCGAATCCACACAAGGTCTTAGGCCCCGGCATCGACGGGAGAGGAATCCCGAGAGGCCCCCGAGGAACTCGCATGGGGACTGGCCTTTCCTGAGGCCACCAGAGCGGGTCCCTGAGGTCCCCGTCGTAAGTCGAGAGCACCTGCCGCAACTCGAGAAAATCCAGGAGGTTTTGCCCTCCAGGCGAGATGAGGCCCATTTCCGCTGAGGCTTCTCGAGGCTAATCACGTCTAACCACTGGAACTTCCAAAGGGTCCTTCACACCCTTGCTGCAACTCAAGAAGTTCCCCGACATACCCGTCTCCACTCGAGAGGAAGCACGTGGGGTCCCGCACACATCCAGGGGAGCCCCGTTTCCGCCTCCTAGCTCGAGATGAGGGATCCTTTCCCTGTTTGGTAGGGAAAGAATTCCCGGCGTTCCCGTCGCATCTCAAGAGGAGGCGCTCTCCACAGGAAAGGCGAGAGGAACTCCAGGGTCGTGCCACCATTCCAAGAGTCCCCCAGATGTGTCAGTCCATTCCAGAGGAACCTGTTTTCCCTGCACTGCCTTGACGTTCAAGCCGAGGATCGACTCCCACCACGTGTGCACGTGGGACAGCCCTGTGGGAAAGCCTCGTGGGAAAGCCTCGCGGGAAAGACTCGAGGGAAAACCATAGATCCTTTGATCCACGCGGCGGACTGCGTGACACTGCTGCTACCGCTCTGGAGGAAAGCGCAAGTGCATGCCCCCATTCGAGACGAGGACTGACTCCCCTGGGGAGACTCCAGAAGTACCCCAAGATCCATGTCAGCACTGGAGAGGAATCCTCAGGTTCCGGCCCCGACTCCACACAAGGTCTTAGGCCCCGGCATCAACGGGAGAGGAATGCCGAGAGGCCCCCGAGGAACTCGCATGGGGACTGGCCTTTCCTGAGGCCACCAGAGCGGGTCCCTGAGGTCCCCGTCGTAAGTCGAGAGCACCTGCCGCAACTCGAGTAAATCCAGGAGGTTTTGCCCTCCAGGCGAGATGAGGCCCATTTCCTCTGAGGCTTCTCGAGGCTAATCACATCTAACCACTGGAATTTCCAAAGGGTCCTTCACACCCTTGCTGCAACTCAAGAAGTTCCCCGACATACCCGTCTCCACTTGAGAGGAAGCACGAGGTTCCCGCACACATCCAGGGGAGCCCCGTTTCCGCCTCCTAGCTCTAGATGAGGGATCCTTTCCCTGTTTCGTAGGGAAAGAATTCCCGGCGTTCCCGTCGCATCTCAAGAGGAGGCGCTCTCCACAGGAAAGGCGAGAGGACTCCAGCGTCGTGCCACCATTCAAAGAGTCCCCCAGATATGTCAGTCCATTCCAGAGGAACCTGTTTTCCCTGCACTGCCTTGACGTTCAAGCCGAGGATCGACTCCCACCACGTGTGCACGTGGGACAGCCCTGTGGGAAAGCCTCGTGGGAAAGCCTCGTGGGAAAGACTCGAGGGAAAACCATAGATCCTTTGATCCACGCGGCGGACTGCCTGACACTGCTGCTACCGCTCTGGAGGAAAGCGCAAGTGCATGCCCGCATTCGAGACGAGGACTGACTCCCCTGGGGAGACTCCAGAAGTACCCCAAGATCCATGTCAGCACTGGAGAGGAATCCTCAGGTTCCGGCCCCGACTCCACAAAAGGTATTAGGCCCCGGCATCGACGGGACAGGAATCCCGAGAGGCCCCCGAGGAACTCGCATGGGGACTGGCCTTTCCTGAGGTCACCAGAGCGGGTCCCCGAGGTCCCCGTCGTAAGTCGAGAGCACCTGCCGCAACTCGAGAAAATCCAGGAGGTTTTGCCCCCCAGGCGAGATGAGGCCCATTTCCGCTGAGGCTTCTCGAGGCTAATCACGTCTAACCACTGGAACTTCCAAAGGGTCCTTCACACCCTTGCTGCAACTCAAGAAGTTCCCCGACATACCCGTCTCCACTCGAGAGGAAGCACGTGGGGTCCCGCACACATCCAGGGGAGCCCCGTTTCGGCCTCCTAGCTCGAGATGAGGGATCCTTTCCCTGTTTCGTAGGGAAAGAATTCCCGGCGTTCCCGTCGCATCTCAAGAGGAGGCGCTCTCCACAGGAAAGGCGAGAAGAACTCCAGGGTCGTGCCACCATTCCAAGAGGCCCCCAGATGTGTCAGTCCATTCCAGAGGAACCTGTTTTCCCTGCACTGCCTTGACGTTCAAGCCGAGGAACGACTCCCACCACGTGTGCACGTGGGACAGCGCTGTGGGAAAGCCTCGTGGGAAAGCCTCGTGGGAAAGGCTCGAGGGAAAACCATAGATCCTTTGATCCACGCGGCGGACTGCGTGACACTGCTGCTACCGCTCTGGAGGAAAGCGCAAGTGCATGCCCGCATTCGAGACGAGGACTGACTCCCCTGGGGAGACTCCAGAAGTACCCCAAGATCCATGTCAGCACTGGAGAGGAATCCTCAGGTTCCGGCCCCGACTCCACACAAGGTCTTAGGCCCCGGCATCGACGGGAGAGGAATGCCGAGAGGCCCCCGAGGAACTCGCATGGGGACTGGCCTTTCCTGAGGCCACCAGAGCGGGTCCCTGAGGTCCCCGTCGTAAGTCGAGAGCACCTGCCGCAACTCGAGAAAATCCAGGAGGTTTTGCCCTCCAGGCGAGATGAGGCCCATTTCCGCTGAGGCTTCTCGAGGCTAATCACATCTAACCGCTGGAACTTCCAAAGGGTCCTTCACACCCTTGCTGCAACTCAAGAAGTTCCCCGACATACCCGTCTCCACTCGAGAGGAAGCACGGGGGTCCCGCACACATCCAGGGGAGACCCGTTTCCGCCTCCTAGCTCGAGATGAGGGATCCTTTCCCTGTTTCTTAGGGAAAGAATTCCCGGCGTTCCCGTCGCATCTCAAGAGGTGGCGCTCTCCACAGGAAAGGCGAGAGGAACTCCAGGGTCGTGGCACCATTCCAAGAGACCCCCAGATATGTCAGTCCATTCCAGAGGAACCTGTTTTCCCTGCACTGCTTTGACGTTCAAGCCGAGGATCGACTCCTACCACGTGTGCACGTGGGATAGCCCTGTGGGAAAGCCTCGTGGGAAAGCCTCGTGGGAAAGACTTGAGGGAAAACCATAGATCCTTTGATCCACGCGGCGGACTGCGTGACACTGCTGCTACTGCTCTGGAGGAAAGCGCAAGTGCATGCCCGCATTCGAGGCGAGGACTGACTCCCCTGGGGAGACTCCAGAAGTACCCCAAGATCCATGTCAGCAGTGGAGAGGAATCCTCAGGTTCCGGCCCCGACTCCACACAAGGTCTTAGGCCCCGGCATCGACCGGAGAGGAATCCCGAGAGGCCCCCGAAGAACTCGCATGGGGACTGGCCTTTCCTGAGGTCACCAGAGCGGTCCCCGAGGTCCCCGTCGTAAGTCGAGAGCACCTGCCGCAACTCGAGAAAATCCAGGAGGTTTTGCCCCCCAGGCGAGATGAGGCCCATTTCCGCTGAGGCTTCTCGAGGCTAATCACGTCTAACCACTGGAACTTCCAAAGGGTCCTTCACACCCTTGCTGCAACTCAAGAAGTTCCCCGTTATACCCGTCTTCACTCGAGAGGAAGCACGTGGGGTCCCGCACACATCCAGGGGAGCCCCATTTCCGCCTCCTAGCTCGAGATGAGTGATCCTTTCCCTGTTTCGTAGGGAAAGAATTCCCGGCGTTCCCGTCGCATCTCAAGAGGAGGCGCTCTCCACAGGAAAGGCGAGAGGAACTCCAGGGTCGTGGCACCATTCCAAGAGACCCCCAGATATGTCAGTCCATTCCAGAGGAACCTGTTTTCCCTGCACTGCTTTGACGTTCAAGCCGAGGATCGACTCCCACCACGTGTGCACGTGGGACAGCCCTGTGGGAAAGCCTCGTGGGAAAGCCTCGTGGGAAAGACTCGAGGGAAAACCATAGATCCTTTGATCCACGCAGCGGACTGCGTGACACTGCTGCTACCGCTCTGGAGGAAAGCGCAAGTGCATGCCCGCATTCGAGACGAGGACTGACTCCCCTGGGGAGACTCCAGAAGTACCCCAAGATCCATGTCAGCACTGGAGAGGAATCCTCAGGTTCCGGCCCCGAATCCACACAAGGTCTTAGGCCCCGGCATCGACGGGAGAGGAATCCCGAGAGGCCCCCGAGGAACTCGCATGGGGACTGGCCTTTCCTGAGGCCACCAGAGCGGGTCCCTGAGGTCCCCGTCGTAAGTCGAGAGCACCTGCCGCAACTCGAGAAAATCCAGGAGGTTTTGCCCTCCAGGCGAGATGAGGCCCATTTCCGCTGAGGCTTCTCGAGGCTAATCACGTCTAACCACTGGAACTTCCAAAGGGTCCTTCACACCCTTGCTGCAACTCAAGAAGTTCCCCGACATACCCGTCTCCACTCGAGAGGAAGCACGTGGGGTCCCGCACACATCCAGGGGAGCCCCGTTTCCGCCTCCTAGCTCGAGATGAGGGATCCTTTCCCTGTTTGGTAGGGAAAGAATTCCCGGCGTTCCCGTCGCATCTCAAGAGGAGGCGCTCTCCACAGGAAAGGCGAGAGGAACTCCAGGGTCGTGCCACCATTCCAAGAGTCCCCCAGATGTGTCAGTCCATTCCAGAGGAACCTGTTTTCCCTGCACTGCCTTGACGTTCAAGCCGAGGATCGACTCCCACCACGTGTGCACGTGGGACAGCCCTGTGGGAAAGCCTCGTGGGAAAGCCTCGTGGGAAAGACTCGAGGGAAAACCATAGATCCTTTGATCCACGCGGCGGACTGCGTGACACTGCTGCTACCGCTCTGGAGGAAAGCGCAAGTGCATGCCCCCATTCGAGACGAGGACTGACTCCCCTGGGGAGACTCCAGAAGTACCCCAAGATCCATGTCAGCACTGGAGAGGAATCCTCAGGTTCCGGCCCCGACTCCACACAAGGTCTTAGGCCCCGGCATCAACGGGAGAGGAATGCCGAGAGGCCCCCGAGGAACTCGCATGGGGACTGGCCTTTCCTGAGGCCACCAGAGCGGGTCCCTGAGGTCCCCGTCGTAAGTCGAGAGCACCTGCCGCAACTCGAGTAAATCCAGGAGGTTTTGCCCTCCAGGCGAGATGAGGCCCATTTCCGCTGAGGCTTCTCGAGGCTAATCACATCTAACCACTGGAATTTCCAAAGGGTCCTTCACACCCTTGCTGCAACTCAAGAAGTTCCCCGACATACCCGTCTCCACTTGAGAGGAAGCACGAGGTTCCCGCACACATCCAGGGGAGCCCCGTTTCCGCCTCCTAGCTCTAGATGAGGGATCCTTTCCCTGTTTCGTAGGGAAAGAATTCCCGGCGTTCCCGTCGCATCTCAAGAGGAGGCGCTCTCCACAGGAAAGGCGAGAGGACTCCAGCGTCGTGCCACCATTCAAAGAGTCCCCCAGATATGTCAGTCCATTCCAGAGGAACCTGTTTTCCCTGCACTGCCTTGACGTTCAAGCCGAGGATCGACTCCCACCACGTGTGCACGTGGGACAGCCCTGTGGGAAAGCCTCGTGGGAAAGCCTCGTGGGAAAGACTCGAGGGAAAACCATAGATCCTTTGATGCACGCGGCGGACTGCCTGACACTGCTGCTACCGCTCTGGAGGAACTCGCAAGTGCATGCCCGCATTCGAGACGAGGACTGACTCCCCTGGGGAGACTCCAGAAGTACCCCAAGATCCATGTCAGCACTGGAGAGGAATCCTCAGGTTCCGGCCCCGACTCCACAAAAGGTATTAGGCCCCGGCATCGACGGGACAGGAATCCCGAGAGGCCCCCGAGGAACTCGCATGGGGACTGGCCTTTCCTGAGGTCACCAGAGCGGGTCCCCGAGGTCCCCGTCGTAAGTCGAGAGCACCTGCCGCAACTCGAGAAAATCCAGGAGGTTTTGCCCCCCAGGCGAGATGAGGCCCATTTCCGCTGAGGCTTCTCGAGGCTAATCACGTCTAACCACTGGAACTTCCAAAGGGTCCTTCACACCCTTGCTGCAACTCAAGAAGTTCCCCGACATACCCGTCTCCACTCGAGAGGAAGCACGTGGGGTCCCGCACACATCCAGGGGAGCCCCATTTCCGCCTCCTAGCTAGAGATGAGGGATCCTTTCCCTGTTTTGTAGGGAAAGAATTCCCGGCGTTCCCGTCGCATCTCAAGAGGAGGCGCTCTCCACAGGAAAGGCGAGAGGAACTCCAGGGTCGTGACACCATTCCAAGAGTCCCCCAGATGTGTCAGTCCATTCCAGAGGAACCTGTTTTCCCTGCACTACCTTGACGTTCAAGCCGAGGATCGACTCCCACCACGTGTGCACGTGGGACAGCCCTGTGGGAAAGCCTCGTGGGAAAGCCTCGTGGGAAAGACTCGAGGGAAAACCATAGATCGTTTGATCCACGCGGCGGACTGAGTGACACTGCTGCTCCCGCTCTGGAGGAAAGCGCAAGTGCATGCCCGCATTCGAGACGAGGACTGACTCCCCTGTGGAGACTCCAGAAGTACCCCAAGATCCATGTCAGCACTGGAGAGGAATCCTCAGGTTCCGGCCCCGACTCCACACAAGGTCTTAGGCCCCGGCATCGACGGGAGAGGAATCCCGAGAGGCCCCCGAGGAACTCGCATGGGGACTGGCCTTTCCTGAGGCCACCAGAGCGGGTCCCTGAGGTCCCGGTCGTAAGTCGAGAGCACCTGTCGCAACTCGAGAAAATCCAGGAGGTTTTGCCCTCCAGGCGAGATGAGGCCCATTTCCGCTGAGGCTTCTCGAAGCTAATCACATCTAAACACTGGAACTTACAAAGGGTCCTTCACACCCTTGCTGCAACTCAAGAAGTTTCCCGACATACCCGTCTCCACTCGAGAGGAAGCACGAGGTTCCCGCACACATCCAGGGGAGCCCCGTTTCCTCCTCCTAGCTCGAGATGAGGGATCCTTTCCCTGTTTCGTAGGGAAAGAATTCCCGGCGTTCCCGTCGCATCTCAAGAGGAAGCGCTCTCCACAGGAAAGGCGAGAGGTCTCCAGCGTCGTGCCACCATCCAAAGTGTCCCCCAGATATGTCAGTCCATTCCAGAGGAACCTGTTTTCCCTGCACTGCCTTGACGTTCAAGCCGAGGATCGACTCCCACCACGTGTGCACGTGGGACAGCCCTGTGGAAAGGCCTCGTGGGAAAGCCTCGTGGGAAAGACTCGAGGGAAAACCATAGATCCTTTGATGCACGCGGCGGACTGCTTGACACTGCTGCTACCGCTCTGGAGGATAGCGCAAGTGCATGCCCGCATTCCAGACGAGGACTGACTCCCCTGGGGAGACTCCAGAAGTACCCCAAGATCCATGTCAGCACTGGAGAGGAATCCTCAGGTTCCGGCCCCGACTCCACACAAGGTCTTCGGCCCCGGCATCGACGGGAGAGGAATCCCGAGAGGCCCCCGAGGAAGTCGCATGGGGACTGGCCTTTCCTGAGGCCACCAGAGCGGGTCCCTGAGGTCCCCGTCGTAAGTTGAGAGCACCTGCCGCAACTCGAGAAAATCCAGGAGGTTTTGCCCTCCAGGCGAGATGAGGCCCATTTCCGCTGAGGCTTCTCGAGGCCAATCACATCTAACCACTGGAACTTCCAAAGGGTCCTTCACACCCTTGCTGCAACTCAAGAAGTTCCCCGACATACCTGTCTCCACTCGAGAGGAAGCACGTGGGGTCCCGCAAACATCCAGGGGAGCCCCATTTCCGCCTCCTAGCTCGAGATGAGGGATCCTTTCCTTGTTTCGTAGGGAAAGATTTCCCGGCGTTCCCGTCGCATCTCAAGAGGAGGCGCTCTCCACAGGAAAGGCGAGAGGAACTCCAGGGTCGTGCCACCATTCCAAGAGTCCCCAGATGTGTCAGTCCATTCCAGAGGAACCTGTTTTCCCTGCACTGCCTTGACGTTCAAGCCGAGGATCGACTCCCACCACGTGTGCACGTGGGACAGCCCTGTGGGAAAGCCTCGTGGGAAAGCCTCGTGGGAAAGACTGGAGGGAAAACCATAGATCCTTTGATCCACGCGGCGGACTGCGTGACACTGCTGCTACCGCTCTGGAGGAAAGCGCAAGTGCATGCCCGCATTCGAGACGAGGACTGACTCCCCTGGGGAGACTCCAGAAGTACCCCAAGATCGATGTCAGCACTGGAGAGGAATCCTCAGGTCCCGTCCCCGACTCCACACAAGGTCTTAGGCCCCGGCATCGACGGGAGAGGAATCCCGACAGGCCCCCGAGGAACTTGCATGGGGACTGGCCTTTCCTGAGGCCACCAGAGGGGGTCCCTGAGGTCCCCGTCGTAAGTCGAGAGCACCTGCCGCAACTCGAGAAAATCCAGGAGGTTTTGCCCTCCAGGCGAGATGAGGCCCATTTCCGCTGAGGCTTCTCGGGCTAATCACGTCTAACCACTGGAACTTCCAAAGGGTCCTTCACACCCTTGCTGCAACTCAAGAAGTTCCCCGACATACCTGTCTCCACTCGAGAGGAAGCACGTGGGGTCCCGCAAACATCCAGGGGAGCCCCATTTCCGCCTCCTAGTTCGAGATGAGGGATCCTTTCCTTGTTTCGTAGGGAAAGATTTCCCGGCGTTCCCGTCGCATCTCAAGAGGAGGCGCTCTCCACAGGAAAGGCGAGAGGAACTCCAGGGTCGTGCCACCATTCCAAGAGTCCCCAGATGTGTCAGTCCATTCCAGAGGAACCTGTTTTCCCTGCACTGCCTTGACGTTCAAGCCGAGGATCGACTCCCACCACGTGTGCACGTGGGACAGCCCTGTGGGAAAGCCTCGTGGGAAAGCCTCGTGGGAAAGACTCGAGGGAAAACCATAGATCCTTTGATCCACGCGGTGGACTGCGTGACACTGCTGCTACCGCTCTGGAGGAAAGCGCAAGTGCATGCCCGCATTCGAGACGAGGACTGACTCCCCTTGGGAGACTCCAGAAGTACCCCAAGATCCATGTCAGCACTGGAGAGGAATCCTCAGGTTCCGGCCCCGACTCCACACAAGGTCTTAGGCCCCGGCATCGACGGGAGAGGAATCCCGAGAGGCCCCCGAGGAACTCGCATGGGGACTGGCCTTTCCTGAGGCCACCAGAGCGGGTCCCTGAGGTCCCGGTCGGAAGTCGAGAGCACCTGCCGCAACTCGAGAAAATCCAGGAGGTTTTGCCCTCCAGGCGAGATGAGGCCCATTTCCGCTGAGGCTTCTCGAGGCTAATCACATCTAAACACTGGAACTTCCAAAGGGTCCTTCACACCCTTGCTGCAACTCAAGAAGTTCCCCGACATACCCGTCTCCACTCGAGAGGAAGCACGAGGTTCCCGCACACATCCAGGGGAGCCCCGTTTCCGCCTCCTAGCTCTAGATGAGGGATCCTTTCCCTGTTTCGTAGGGAAAGAATTCCCGGCGTTCCCGTCGCATCTCAAGAGGAGGCGCTCTCCACAGGAAAGGCGAGAGGACTCCAGCGTCGTGCCACCATCCAAAGTGTCCCCCAGATAATCAGTCCATTCCAGAGGAACCTGTTTTCCCTGCACTGCCTTGACGTTCAAGCCGAGGATCGAGTCCCACCACGTGTGCACGTGGGACAGCCCTGTGGGAAGGCCTCGTGGGAAAGCCTCGTGGGAAAGACTCGAGGGAAAACCATAGATCCTTTGATGCACGCGGCGGACTGCTTGATACTGCTGCTACCGCTCTGGAGGATAGCGCAAGTGCATGCCCGCATTCGAGACGAGGACTGACTCCCCTGGGGAGACTCCAGAAGTACCCCAAGATCCATGTCAGCACTGGAGAGGAATCCTGAGGTTCCGGCCCCGACTCCACACAATGTCTTCGGCCCCAGCATCGACGGGAGAGGAATCCCGAGAGGCCCCCGAGGAAGTCGCATGGGGACTGGCCTTTCCTGAGGCCACCAGAGCGGGTCCCTGAGGTCCCCGTCGTAAGTCGAGAGAACCTGCCGCAACTCGAGAAAATCCAGGAGGTTTTGCCCTCCAGGCGAGATGAGGCCCATTTCCGCTGAGGCTTCTCGAGGCCAATCACATCTAACCACTGGAACTTCCAAAGGGTCCTTCACACCCTTGCTGCAACTCAAGAAGTTCCCCGACATACCCGTCTCCACTCGAGAGGAAGCACGTGGGGTCCCGCAAACTTCCAGGGGAGCCCCATTTCCGCCTCCTAGCTCGAGATGAGGGATCCTTTCCCTGTTTCGTAGGGAAAGAATTCCCGACTTTCCCGTCGCATCTCAAGAGGAGGCGATCTCCACAGGAAAGGCGAGAGGAACTCCAGGGTCGTGCCATCATTCCAAGAGTCCCCAGATGTGTCAGTCCATTCCAGAGGAACCTGTTTTCCCTGCACTGCCTTGACGTTCAAGCCGAGGATCGACTCCCACCACGTGTGCACGTGGGACAGCCCTGTGGGAAAGCCTCGTGGGAAAGCCTCGTGGGAAAGACTCGAGGGAAAAACATAGATCATTTGATCCACGCGGCGGACTGCGTGACACTGCTGCTACCGCTCTGGAGGAAAGCGCAAGTGCATGCCCGCATTCGAGACGAGGACTGACTCCCCTGGGGAGACTCCAGAAGTACCCCAAGATCCATGTCAGCACTGGAGAGGAATCCTCAGGTCCCGGCCCCGACTCCACACAAGGTCTTAGGCCCCGGCATCGATGGGAGAGGAATCCTGAGAGGCCCCCGAGGAACTTGCATGGGGACTGGCCTTGCCTGAGGTCACCAGAGCGGGTCCCTGAGGTCCCCGTCGTAAGTCGAGAGCACCTGCCGCAACTCGAGAAAATCCAGGAGATTTTGCCCTCCATGCGAGATGAAGCCCATTTCCGCTGAGGCTTCTCGAGGCTAATCACATCTAACCACTGGAACTTCCAAAGGGTCCTTCACACCCTTGCTGCAACTCAAGAAGTTCCCCAACATACCCGTCTCCACTCGAGAGGAAGCACGAGGGTCCCGCACACATCCAGGGTAGCCCCGTTTCCGCCTCCTAGCTCGAGATGAGGGATCCTTTCCCTGTTTCTTAGGGAAAGAATTCCCGGCGTTCCCGTCGCATCTCAAGAGGAGGCGCTCTCCACAGGAAAGGCGAGAGGAACTCCAGGGTCGTGCCACCATTCCAAGAGTCCCCAGATGTGTCAGTCCATTCCAGAGGAACCTGTTTTCCCTGCACTGCCTTGACGTTCAAGCCGAGGATCGACTCCCACCACGTGTGCACGTGGGACAGCCCTGTGGGAAAGCCTCGTGGGAAAGCCTCGTGGGAAAGACTCGAGGGAAAACCATAGATCATTTGATCCACGCGGCAGACTGCGTGACACTGATGCTACCGCTCTGGAGGAAAGCGCAAGTGCATGCCCGCATTCGAGACGAGGACTGACTCCCCTGGGGAGACTCCAGAAGTACCCCAAGATCCATGTCAGCACTGGAGAGGAAACCTCAGGTTCCGGCCCCGACTCCACACAAGATCTTAGGCCCCGGCATCGACGGGAGAGGAATGCCGAGAGGCCCCCGAGAAACTCGCATGGGGACTGGCCTTTCCTGAGGCCACCAGAGCGGGTCCCCGAGGTCCCCGTCATAAGTCGAGAGCACATGCCGCAACTCGAGAAAATCCAGGAGGTTTTGCCCTCCAGGCGAGATGAGGCCCATTTCCGCTGAGGCTTCTCGAGGCTAATCACATCTTACACCTGGAACTTCCAAAGGGTCCTTCACACCCTTGCTGCAACTCAAGAAGTTCCCCGACATACCCGTCTCCACTCGAGAGGAAGCACGTGGGGTCCCGCACACATCCAGGGGAGCCCCGTTTCCGCCCCCTAGCTCGAGATGAGGGATCCTTTCCCTGTTTCTTAGGGAAAGAATTCCCGGCGTTCCCGTCGCATCTCAAGAGGAGGCGCTCTCCACAGGAGAGGCGAGAGGAACTCCAGGGTCGTGCCACCATTCCAAGAGACGGCCAGATGTGTCAGTCCATTCCAGAGGAACCTGTTTTCCCTGCACTGCCGTGACGTTCAAGCCGAGGATCGACTCCCGCCACGTGTGCACGTGGGACAGGCTGTGGGAAAGCCTCGTGGGAAAGCCTCGTGGGAAAGACTCGAGGGAAAACCATAGATCCTTTGATCCACGCGGCGGACTGCGTGACACTGCTGCTACCGCTCTGGAGGAAAGCGCAAGTGCATGCCCGCATTCGAGACGTGGACTGACTCCCCTGGGGAGACTCCAGAAGTACCACAAGATCCATGTCAGCACTGGAGAGGAATCCTCAGTTTCCGGCCCCAACTCCACACAAGGTCTTAGGCCCCGGCATCGACGGGAGAGGAATCCCGAGAGGCCCCCGAGGAACTCGCATGGGGACTGGCCTTTCCTGAGGCCACCAGAGCGGGTCCCTGAGGTCCCGGTCGTAAGTCGAGAGCACCTGCCGCAACTCGAGAAAATCCAGGAGGTTTTGCCCTCCAGGCGAGATGAGGCCCATTTCCGCTGAGGCTTCTCGAGGCTAATCACATCTAAACACTGGAACTTCCAAAGGGTCCTTCACACCCTTGCTGCAACTCAAGAAGTTCCCCGACATACCCGTCTCCACTCGAGAGGAAGCACGAGGTTCCCGCACACATCCAGGGGAGCCCCGTTTCCGCCTCCTAGCTCGAGATGAGGGATCCTTTCCCTGTTTCGTAGGGAAAGAATTCCCGGCGTTCCCGTCGCATCTCAAGAGGAGGCGCTCTCCACAGGAAAGGCGAGAGGACTCCAGCGTCGTGCCACCATCCAAAGTGTCCCCCAGATAAGTCAGTCCATTCCAGAGGAACCTGATTTCCCTGCACTGCCTTGACGTTCAAGCCGAGGATCGAGTCCCACCACGTGTGCACGTGGGACAGCCCTGTGGGAAGGCCTCGTGGGAAAGCCTGGTGGGAAAGACTCGAGGGAAAACCATAGATCCTTTGATGCACGCGGCGGACTGCTTGACACTGCTGCTACCGCTCTGGAGGATAGCGCAAGTGCATGCCCGCATTCCAGACGAGGACTGACTCCCCTGGGGAAACTCCAGAAGTATCCCAAGATCCATGTCAGCACTGGAGAGGAATCCTCAGGTTCCGGCCCCGACTCCACACAAGGTCTTCGGCCCCAGCATCGACGGGAGAGGAATCCCGAGAGGCCCCCGAGGAACTCGCATGGGGACTGGCCTTTCCTGAGGCCACCAGAGCGGGTCCCTGAGGTCCCCGTCGTAAGTCGAGAGCACCTGCCGCAACTCGAGAAAATCCAGGAGGTTTTGCCCTCCAGGCGAGATGAGGCCCATTTCCGCTGAGGCTTCTCGAGGCCAATCACATCTAACCACTGGAACTTCCAAAGGGTCCTTCACACCCTTGCTGCAACTCAAGAAGTTCCCCGACATACCCGTCTCCACTCGAGAGGAAGCACGAGGTTCCCGCACACATCCAGGGGAGCCCCGTTTCCGCCTCCTAGCTCGAGATGAGGGATCCTTTCCCTGTTTCGTAGGGAAAGAATTCCCGGCGTTCCCGTCGCATCTCAAGAGGAGGCGCTCTCCACAGGAAAGGCGAGAGGTCTCCAGCGTCGTGCCACCATCCAAAGTGTCCCCCAGATATGTCAGTCCATTCCAGAGGAACCTGTTTTCCCTGCACTGCCTTGACGTTCAAGCCGAGGATCGACTCCCACCACGTGTGCACGTGGGACAGCCCTGTGGGAAGGCCTCGTGGGAAAGCCTCGTGGGAAAGACTCGAGGGAAAACCATAGATCCTTTGATGCACGCGGCGGAATGTTTGACACTGCTGCTACCGCTCTGGAGGATAGCGCAAGTGCATGCCCGCATTCGAGACGGGACTGACTCCCCTGGGGAGACTCCAGAAGTACCCCAAGATCCATGTCAGCACTGGAGAGGAATCCTCAGGTTCCGGCCCCGACTCCACACAAGGTCTTAGGCCCCGGCATCGACGGGAGAGGAATCCCGAAAGGCCCCCGAGGAACTCGCATGGGGACTGGCCTTTCCTGAGGCCAACAGAGCGGGTCCCTGAGGTCCCCGTCGTAAGTCGAGAGCACCTGCCGCAACTCGAGAAAATCCAGGAAGTTTTGCCCTCCAGGCGAGATGAGGCCCATTTCCGCTGAGGCTTCTCGAGGCTAATCACGTCTAACCACTGGAACTTCCAAAGGGTCCTTCACACCCTTGCTGCAACTCAAGAAGTTCCCCGACATACCCGTCTCCACTCCAGAGGAAGCACGTGGGGTCCCGCACACATCCAGGGGAGCCCCGTTTCCGCCTCCTAGCTCGAGATGAGGGATCCTTTCCCTGTTTCGTAGGGAAAGAATTCCCGGCGTTCCCGTCGCCTCTCAAGAGGAGACGCTCTCCACAGGAAAGGCGAGAGGAACTCCAGGGTCGTGCCACCATTCCAAGAGTCCCCCAGATGTGTCAGTCCATTCCAGAGGAACCTGTTTTCCCTGCACTGCCTTGACGTTCAAGCCGAGGATCCACTCCCACCACGTGTGCACGTGGGACAGCCCTGTGGGAAAGCCTCGTGGGAAAGCCTCGTGGGAAAGACTCGAGGGAAAACCATAGATCCTTTGATCCACGCGGCGGACTGCGTGACACTGCTGCTACCGCTCTAGAGGAAAGCGCAAGTGCATGCCCGCATTCGAGACGAGGACTGACTCCCCTGGGGAGACTCCAAAAGTACCCCAAGATCCATGTCAGCACTGGAGAGGAATCCTCAGGTTCCGGCCCCGACTCCACACAAGGTCTTAGGCCCCGGCATCGACGGGAGAGGAATCCCCAGAGGCCCCCGTGGAACTCGCATGGGGAATGGCCTTTCCTGAGGTCACCAGAGCGCGTCCCTGAGGTCCCCGTCGTAAGTCGAGAGCGCTTGCCGCAACTCGAGAAAATCCAGGAGGTTTTGCCCTCCAGGCGAGATGAGGCCCATTTCCGATGAGGCTTCTCGAGGCTAATCACATCTAACCACTGGAACTTCCAAAGGGTCCTTCACACCCTTGCTGCAACTCAAGCAGTTCTGCGACATACCCGTCTTCACTCGAGAGGAAGCAAGTGGGGTCCCGCACACATCGAGGGGAGCCCGGTTTCCGCCTCCTAGCTCGAGATGAGGGATCCTTTCCCTGTTTCGTAGGGAAAGAATTCCCGGCATTCCCGTCGCATCTCAAGAGGAGGCGCTCTCCACAGGAAAGGCGAGAGGAACTCCAGGGTCGTGCCACCATTCCAAGAGACCCCCAGATGTGTCAGTCCATTCCAGAGGAACCTGTTTTCCCTGCACTGCCTTGACGTTCAAGCCGAGGATCGACTCCCACCACGTGTGCACGTGGGACAGCCCTGTGGGAAGGCCTCGTGGGAAAGCCTCGTGGGAAAGACTCGGTGAAAACCATAGATCCTTTGATGCACGCGGCGGAATGCTTGACACTGCTGCTACCGTTCTGGAGGATAGGGCAAGTGCATGCCCGCATTCGAGACAGGACTGACTCCCCTGGGGAGACTCCAGAAGTACCCCAAGATCCATGTCAGCACTGGAGAGGAATCCTCAGGTTCCGGCCCCGACTCCACACAAGGTCTTCGGCCCCGGCATCGACGGGAGAGGAATCCCGAGAGGCCCCCGAAGAAGTCGCATGGGGACTGGCCTTTCCTGAGGCCACCAGAGCGGGTCCCTGAGGTCCCCGTCGTAAGTCGAGAGCACCTGCCGCAACTCGAGAAAATCTAGGAGGTTTTGCCCTCCAGGCGAGATGAGGCCCATTTCCGCTGAGGCTTCTCGAGGCCAATCACATCTAACCACTGGAACTTCCAAAGGGTCCTTCACACCCTTGCTGCAACTCAAGAAGTTCCCCGACATACCCGTCTCCACTCGAGAGGAAGCACGTGGGGTCCCGCAAACATCCAGGGGAGCCCCATTTCCGCCCCCTAGGTCGAGATGAGGGATCCTTTCCCTGTTTCTTAGGGAAAGAATTCCCGGCGTTCCCGTCGCATCTCAAGAGGAGGCGCTCTCCACAGGAAAGGCGAGAGGAACTCCAGGGTCGTGCCACCATTCCAAGAGTCCCCCAGATGTGTCAGTCCATTCCAGAGGAACCTGTTTTCCCTGCACTGCCTTGACGTTCAAGCCGAGGATCCACTCCCACCACGTGTGCACGTGGGACAGCCCTGTGGGAAAGCCTCGTAGGAAAGACTCGTGGGAAAGACTGGAGGGAAAATCATAGATCCTTTGATCCACGCGGCGTACTGCGTGACACTGCTGCTACCGCTCTGGAGGAAAGCGCAAGTGCATGCCCGCATTCGAGACGAGGACTGACTCCCCTGGGGAGACTCCAGAAGTACCCCAAGATCCATGTCAGCACTGGAGAGGAATCTTCAGGTTCAGGCCCCGACTCCACACAAGGTCTTAGGCCCCGGCATCGACGGGAGAGGAATCCCGAGAGGCCCCCGAGGAACTCGCATGGGGACTGGCCTTTCCTGAGGCCACCAGAGCGGGTCCCCGATGTCCCCGTCGTAAGTCGAGAGCACATGCCGCAACTCGAGAAAATCCAGGAGGTTTTGCCCTCCAGGCGAGATGAGGCCCATTTCCGCTGAGGCTTCTCGAGGCTAATCACATCTAACCCCTGGAACTTCCAAAGGGTCCTTCACACCCTTGCTGCAACTCAAGAAGTTCCCCGACATACCCGTCTCCACCCGAGAGGAAGCACGTGGGGTCCCGCACACATCCAGGGGAGCCCCGTTTCCGCCCCCTAGCTCGAGATGAGGGATCCTTTCCCTGTTTCTTAGGGAAAGAATTCCCGGCGTTCCTGTCGCATCTCAAGAGGAGGAGCTCTCCACAGGAGAGGCGAGAGGAACTCCAGGGTCGTGCCACCATTCCAAGAGACGGCCAGATGTGTCAGTCCATTCCAGAGGAACCTGTTTTCCCAGCACTGCCTTGACGTTCAAGCCGAGGATCGACTCCCACCACGTGTGCACGTGGGACAGCCCTGTGGGAAAGCCTCGTGGGAAAGCCTCGTGGGAAAGACTCGAGGGAAAACCATAGAACCTTTGATCCACGCGGCGGACTGCGTGACACTGCTGCTACCGCTCTGGAGGAAAGCGCAAGTGCATGCCCGCATTCGAGACGAGGACTGACTCCCCTGGGGAGACTCCAGAAGTACCCCAAGATCCATGTCAGATCTGGAGAGGAATCCTCAGGTTCCGGCCCCGACTCCACACAAGGTCTTAGGCCCCGGCATCGACGGGAGAGGAATCCCGAGAGGCCCCCGAGGAACTCGCATGGGGACTGGCCTTTCCTGAGGCCAACAGAGCGGGTCCCTGAGGTCCCCGTCGTAAGTCGAGAGCACCTGCCGCAACTCAAGAAAATCCAGGAAGTTTTGCCCTCCAGGCGAGATGAGGCCCATTTCCGCTGAGGCTTCTCGAGGCTAATCACGTCTAACCACTGGAACTTCCAAAGGGTCCTTCACACCCTTGCTGCAACTCAAGAAGTTCCCCGACATACCCGTCTCCACTCGAGAGGAAGCACGAGGTTCCCGCACACATCCAGGGGAGCCCCGTTTCCGCCTCCTAGCTCGAGATGAGGGATCCTTTCCCTGTTTCGTAGGGAAAGAATTCCCGGCGTTCCCGTCGCCTCTCAAGAGGAGGCACTCTCCACAGGAAAGGCGAGAGGAACTCCAGGGTCGTGCCACCATTCCAAGAGTCCCCCAGATGTGTCAGTCCATTCCAGAGGAACCTGTTTTCCCTGCACTGCCTTGACGTTCAAGCCGAGGATCCACTCCCACCACGTGTGCACGTGGGACAGCCCTGTGGGAAAGCCTCGTGGGAAAGCCTCGTGGGAAAGACTCGAGGGAAAACCATAGATCCTTTGATCCACGCGGCGGACTGCGTGACACTGCTGCTACCGCTCTAGAGGAAAGCGCAAGTGCATGCCCGCATTCGAGACGAGGACTGACTCCCCTGGGGAGACTCCAGAAGTACCCCAAGATCCATGTCAGCACTGGAGAGGAATCCTCAGGTTCCGGCCCCGACTCCACACAAGGTCTTAGGCCCCGGCATCGACGGGAGAGGAATCCCCAGAGGCCCCCGTGGAACTCGCATGGGGACTGGCCTTTCCTGAGGCCACCAGAGCGCGTCCCTGAGGTCCCCGTCGTAAGTCGAGAGCGCTTGCCGCAACTCGAGAAAATCCAGGAGGTTTTGCCCTCCAGGCGAGATGAGGCCCATTTCCGATGAGGCTTCTCGAGGCTAATCACATCTAACCACTGGAACTTCCAAAGGGTCCTTCACACCCTTGCTGCAACTCAAGCAGTTCTGCGACATACCCGTCTTCACTCGAGAGGAAGCAAGTGGGGTCCCGCACACATCGAGGGGAGCCCGGTTTCCGCCTCCTAGCTCGAGATGAGGGATCCTTTCCCTGTTTCGTAGGGAAAGAATTCCCGGCATTCCCGTCGCATCTCAAGAGGAGGCGCTCTCCACAGGAAAGGCGAGAGGAACTCCAGGGTCGTGCCACCATTCCAAGAGACCCCCAGATGTGTCAGTCCATTCCAGAGGAACCTGTTTTCCCTGCACTGCCTTGACGTTAAAGCCGAGGATCGACTCCCACCACGTGTGCACGTGGGACAGCCCTGTGGAAAGCCTCGTGGGAAAGCCTCGTGGGAAAGACTCGAGGGAAAACCATAGATCCTTTGATCCACGCGGTGGACTGCGTGACACTGCTGCTACCGCTCTGGAGGAAAGCGCAAGTGCATGCCCGCATTCGAGACGAGGACTGACTCCCCTTGGGAGACTCCAGAAGTACCCCAAGATCCATGTCAGCACTGGAGAGGAATCCTCAGGTTCCGGCCCCGACTCCACACAAGGTCTTAGGCCCCGGCATCGACGGGAGAGGAATCCCGAGAGGCCCCCGAGGAACTCGCATGGGGACTGGCCTTTCCTGAGGCCACCAGAGCGGGTCCCTGAGGTCCCGGTCGGAAGTCGAGAGCACCTGCCGCAACTCGAGAAAATCCAGGAGGTTTTGCCCTCCAGGCGAGATGAGGCCCATTTCCGCTGAGGCTTCTCGAGGCTAATCACATCTAAACACTGGAACTTCCAAAGGGTCCTTCACACCCTTGCTGCAACTCAAGAAGTTCCCCGACATACCCGTCTCCACTCGAGAGGAAGCACGAGGTTCCCGCACACATCCAGGGGAGCCCCGTTTCCGCCTCCTAGCTCTAGATGAGGGATCCTTTCCCTGTTTCGTAGGGAAAGAATTCCCGGCGTTCCCGTCGCATTTCAAGAGGAGGCGCTCTCCACAGGAAAGGCGAGAGGACTCCAGCGTCGTGCCACCATCCAAAGTGTCCCCCAGATAATCAGTCCATTCCAGAGGAACCTGTTTTCCCTGCACTGCCTTGACGTTCAAGCCGAGGATCGAGTCCCACCACGTGTGCACGTGGGACAGCCCTGTGGGAAGGCCTCGTGGGAAAGCCTCGTGGGAAAGACTCGAGGGAAAACCATAGATCCTTTGATGCACGCGGCGGACTGCTTGATACTGCTGCTACCGCTCTGGAGGATAGCGCAAGTGCATGCCCGCATTCGAGACGAGGACTGACTCCCCTGGGGAGACTCCAGAAGTACCCCAAGATCCATGTCAGCACTGGAGAGGAATCCTGAGGTTCCGGCCCCGACTCCACACAATGTCTTCGGCCCCAGCATCGACGGGAGAGGAATCCCGAGAGGCCCCCGAGGAAGTCGCATGGGGACTGGCCTTTCCTGAGGCCACCAGAGCGGGTCCCTGAGGTCCCCGTCGTAAGTCGAGAGAACCTGCCGCAACTCGAGAAAATCCAGGAGGTTTTGCCCTCCAGGCGAGATGAGGCCCATTTCCGCTGAGGCTTCTCGAGGAAAATCACATCTAACCACTGGAACTTCCAAAGGGTCCTTCACACCCTTGCTGCAACTCAAGAAGTTCCCCGACATACCCGTCTCCACTCGAGAGGAAGCACGTGGGGTCCCGCAAACTTCCAGGGGAGCCCCATTTCCGCCTCCTAGCTCGAGATGAGGGATCCTTTCCCTGTTTCGTAGGGAAAGAATTCCGGGCTTTCCCGTCGCATCTCAAGAGGAGGCGCTCTCCACAGGAAAGGCGAGAGGAACTCCAGGGTCGTGCCATCATTCCAAGAGTCCCCAGATGTGTCAGTCCATTCCAGAGGAACCTGTTTTCCCTGCACTGCCTTGACGTTCAAGCCGAGGATCGACTCCCACCACGTGTGCACGTGGGACAGCCCTGTGGGAAAGCCTCGTGGGAAAGCCTCGTGGGAAAGACTCGAGGGAAAACCATAGATCATTTGATCCACGCGGCGGACTGCGTGACACTGCTGCTACCGCTCTGGAGGAAAGCGCAAGTGCATGCCCGCATTCGAGACGAGGACTGACTCCCCTGGGGAGACTCCAGAAGTACCCCAAGATCCATGTCAGCACTGGAGAGGAATCCTCAGGTCCCGGCCCCGACTCCACACAAGGTCTTAGGCCCCGGCATCGATGGGAGAGGAATCCTGAGAGGCCCCCGAGGAACTCGCATGGGGACTGGCCTTTCCTGAGGCCACCAGAGCGGGTCCCTGAGGTCCCCGTCGTAAGTCGAGAGCACCTGCCGCAACTCGAGAAAATCCAGGAGGTTTTGCCCTCCAGGCGAGATGAGGCCCATTTCCGCTGAGGCTTCTCGAGGCTAATCACATCTAACCCCTGGAACTTCCAAAGGGTCCTTCACACCCTTGCTGCAACTCAAGAAGTTCCCCGACATACCCGTCTCCACTCGAGAGGAAGCACGTGGGGTCCCGCACACATCCAGGGGAGCCCCGTTTCCGCCCCCTAGCTCGAGATGAGGGATCCATTCCCTGTTTCTTAGGGAAAGAATTCCCGGCGTTCCCGTCGCATCTCAAGAGGAGGCGCTCTCCACAGGAGAGGCGAGAGGAACTCCAGGGTCGTGCCACCATTCCAAGAGACGGCCAGATGTGTCAGTCCATTCCAGAGGAACCTGTTTTCCCTGCACTGCCTTGACGTTCAAGCCGAGGATCCACTCCCACCACGTGTGCACGTGGGACAGCCCTGTGGGAAAGCCTCGTGGGAAAGCCTCGTGGGAAAGACTCGAGGGAAAACCATAGATCCTTTGATCCACGCGGCGGACTGAGTGAACTGCTGCTACCGCTCTAGAGGAAAGCGCAAGTGCATGCCCGCATTCGAGACGAGGACTGACTCCCCTGGGGAGACTCCAGAAGTACCCCAAGATCCATGTCAGCACTGGAGAGGAATCCTCAGGTTCCGGCCCCGACTCCACACAAGGTCTTAAGCCCCGGCATCGACGGGAGAGGAATCCCCAGAGGCCCCCGTGGAACTCGCATGGGGACTGGCCTTTCCTGAGGCCACCAGAGCGCGTCCCTGAGGTCCCCGTCGTAAGTCGAGAGTGCTTGCCGCAACTCGAGAAAATCCAGGAGGTTTTGCCCTCCAGGCGAGATGAGGCCCATTTCCGATGAGGCTTCTCGAAGCTAATCACATTTAACCACTGGAACTTCCAAAGGGTCCTTCACACCCTTGCTGCAACTCAAGCAGTTCCCCGACATACCCGTCTCCACTCGAGAGGAAGCTTGTGGGGTCCCGCAAACATGCAGGGGAGCCCCATTTCCGCCTCCTAGCTCGAGATGAGTGATCCTTTCCCTGTTTCGTAGGGAAAGAATTCCCGGCGTTCCCGTCGCATCTCAAGAGGAGGCGCTCTCCACAGGAAAGGCGAGAGGAACTCCAGGGTCGTGCCACCATTCCAAGAGTCCCCCAGATGTGTCAGTCCATTCCAGAGGAACCAGTCTTCCCTGCACTGCCTTGACGTTCAAGCCGAGGATCGACTCCCACCACGTGTGCACGTGGGACAGCCCTGTGGGAAAGCCTCGTGGAAAAGCCTCGTGGGAAAGACACGAGGGAAAACAATAGATCCTTTGATCCACGCGGCGGACTGCGTGACACTGCTGCTACCGCTCTGGAGGAAAGCGCAAGTGCATGCCCGCATTCGAGACGAGGACTGACTCCCCTGGGGAGACTCCAGAAGTACCCCAAGATCCATGTCAGCACTGGAGAGGAATCCTCAGGTTCCGGCCCCGACTCCACACAAGGTCTTAGGCCCCGGCATCGATGGGAGAGGAATCCCGAGAGGCCCCCGAGGAACTCGCATGAGGACTGGCCTTTCCTGAGGTCACCAGAGCGGGTCCCTGAGGTCCCCGTCGAAAGTCGAGAACACCTGCCGCAACTCGAGAAAATCCAGGAGATTTTGCCCTCCAGGCGAGATGAAGCCCATTTCCGCTGAGGCTTCTCGAGGCTAATCACATCTAACCACTGGAACTTCCAAAGGGTCCTTCACACCCTTGCTGCAACTCTAGAAGTTCCCCGACATACCCGTCTCCACTCGATAGGAAGCACGAGGGTCCCGCACACATCCAGGGGAGCCCCGTTTCCGCCTCCTAGCTCGAGATGAGGGATCCTTTCCCTGTTTCGTAGGGAAAGAATTCCCGGCGTTCCCGTCGCATCTCAAGAGGAGGCGCTCCCACAGGAAATGCGAGAAGAACTCCAGGGTCGTGACACCATTCCAAGAGTCCCGCAGATGTGTCAGTCAATTCCAGAGGAACCTGTTTTCCCTGCACTGCCTTGACGTTCAAGCCGAGGATCGACTCCCACAACGTGTGCACGTGGGACAGCCCTGTGGGAAAGCCTCGTGGGAAAGCCTCGTGGGAAAGACTCGAGGGAAAACCATAGATCCTTTGATCCACGCGGCGGACTGCGTGACAGTGCTGCTACCGCTCTGGAGGAAAGCGCAAGTGCATGACCGCATTCGAGACGAGGACTGACTCCCCTGGGGAGACTCCAGAAGTACCCCAAGATCCATGTCAGCTCTGGAGAGGAATCCTCAGGTTCCGGCCCCGACTCCACACAAGGTCTTAGGCCCCGGCATCGACGGGAGAGGAATGCCGAGAGGCCCCCGAGGAACTCGCATGGGGACTGGCCTTTCCTGAGGCCAGCAGAGCGGGTCCCTGAGGTCCCCGTCGTAAGTCGAGAGCACCTGACGCAACTTGCGAAAATCCAGGAGGTTTTGCCCTCCAGGCGAGATGAGGCCCATTTCCGCTGAGGCTTCTCGAGGCGAAAAACATCTAACCACTGGAACTTCCAAAGGGTCCTTCACACCTTTGCTGCAACTCAAGAAGTTCCCCGACATACCCGTCTCCACTCGAGAGGAAGCACGTGGTGTCCCGCACACATCCAGGGGAGACCCGTTTCCGCCTCCTAGCTCGAGATGAGGGATCCTTTCCCTGTTTTGTAGGGAAAGAATTCCCGGCGTTCCCGTCGCATCTCAAGAGGAGGCGCTCTCCACAGGAAAGGCGAGAGGAATTCCAGGGTCATGCCACCATTCCAAGAGTCCCCCAAATATGTCAGTCCATTCCAGAGGAACCTGTTTTCCCTGCACTGCCTTGACGTTCAAGCCGAGGATCGACTCCCATCACGTGTGCACATGGGACAGCCCTGTGGGAAAGCCTCGTGGGAAAGCCTCGTGGGAAAGACTCGAGGGAAAACCATAGATCCTTTGATCCACGCGGCGGACTGGGTGACACTGCTCTTACCGCACTGGAGGAAAGCGCAAGTGCATGCCCGCATTCGAGACGAGGACTGACTCCCCTGGGGAGACTCCAGAAGTACCCCAAGATCCATGTCAGCACTGGAGAGGAATCCTCAGGGCCCGGCCCCGACTCCACACAAGGTCTTAGGCGCCGGCATCGACGGGAGAGGAATCCCGAGAGGCCCCCGAGGAACTCGCATGGGGACTGGCCTTTCCTGAGGCCACCAGAGCGGGTCCCTGAGGTCCCCGTCGTAAGTCGAGAGCACCTGCCGCAACTCGAGAAAATCCAGGAGGTTTTGCCCTCCAGGCGAGATGAGGCCCATTTCCGCTGAGGCTTCTCGAGGTCAATCACATCTAACCACTGGAACTTCCAAAGGGTCCTTCACACCCTTGCTGCAACTCAAGAAGTTACCCGACATACCCGTCTCCACTCGAGAGGAAGCACGTGGTGTCCCGCACACATCCAGGGGAGCCCCGTTTCCGCCTCCTAGCTCGAGATGAGGGATCCTTTCCCTGTTTCGTAGGGAAAGAATTCCCGGCGTTCCCGTCGCATCTCAAGAGGAGGCGCTCTCCACAGGAAAGGCGAGAGGAACTCCAGGGTCGTGCCACCATTCCAAGAGACGCCCAGATTTGTCAGTCGATTCCAGAGGAACCTGTTTTCCCTGCACTGCATTGACGTTCAAGCCGAGGATCCACTCCCACCACGTGTGCACGTGGGACAGCCCTGTGGGAAAGCCTCGTGGGAAAGCCTCGTGGGAAAGACTCGAGGGAAAACCATAGATCCTTTGTTCCACGCGGTGGACTGCGTGACACTGCTGCTACCGCTCTGGAGGAAAGCGCAAGTGCATGCCCGCATTCGAGACGAGGACTGACTCCCCTGGGGAGACTCCAGAAGTACCCCAAGATCCATGTCAGCACTGGAGAGGAATCCTCAGGTTCCGGCCCGACTCCACACAAGGTCTTAGGCCTCAGCATCGACGGGAGAGGAATCCCGAGAGGACCCGAGGAACTCGCATGGGGACTGGCCTTTCCTGAGGCCACCAGAGCGGGTCTCTGAGGTCCCCGTCGTAAGTCGAGAGCACCTGCCGCAGCTCGAGAAAATCCAGGAGGATTTGCTCTCCAGGCGAGATGAGGCCCATTTCTGCTGAGGCTTCTCGAGGCTAATCAATTCTAACCACTGGAACTCCCAAAGGGTCCTTCACACCCTTGCTGCAACTCAAGAAGTTCCCGGACATACCCGTCTCCTCTCGAGAGGAAGCACGTGGGGTTCCGCACACATCCAGGGGAGCCCCGTTTCCGCCTCCTAGCTCGAGATGAGGGATCCTTTCCCTGTTTCGTAGGGAAAGAATTCCCGGCG